>NC_091772.1:33286103-33886103 GCF_029378745.1 Bos indicus | reverse complement strand
AAACAGCTCAGAGTAAAAAGAACTTACTGAAAACTATGAAGCATGCAAGTAAATATTTAAACCATAATGTGTGTGTGTGTGTGTGTGTGTGTGTGTGTATCTTAAAGACCAATTTTTGGAAAATTTTCAAGCCCCAAATACTCTTAACTGTACATGTAAATATACAATCTAGAGTTAACCAGACCACCTACGGCCAACAGAATTGATAATAATAAAGCTAAACTAGAGTATATTGTATTAAAAGGCAAGAATAGCATCACTGCAAACCCATGGCCACTGCAAGACACTGAAAGGGTACTAAAACCTCCTTTTAGAAATTAGTAGGAATTTCAGCTATCTATGAATGTACTCCTGGGTGTTCTTTGGAAGGACTGATGCTGAAGCTGAAACTCCAGTACTTTGGCCACCTCATGCGAAAAGTTAACTCATTGGAAAAGACTCCGATGCTGGGAAGGATTGGGGGCAGGAGGAGAAGGGGACGACAGAGGCTGGATGGCATCACCAACTTGATGGACTTGAGTTTGAGTGAACTCCGGGAGATGGTGATGGACAGGGAGGCCTGGAGTGCTGCAATTCATGGGATCACAAAGAGTCGGACATGACTGAGCAACTGAACTGAACTGAACTGATGAATGTCCAAGCACAGTGAGAGCTTTGCACTGAACCAGACCTTCCGTGGCAGCCAGGTCTAGTGGACTAAAGAATCAGTTAATCCTCAGGAGACATTAGCTGTGTTCAGATTTTAGTTTGGGGTATATCAATGCCTTTAGATACCGTCTCAACTTTAAATGACTTCAGTAAGGCTTTCAGTAGGCTACTAATAAGGAGCCCTGGAAAGTAAAAACAAGACTAATAGCGTTTTGCATCATTTGTCAGTAAGATCTTTCATTCAAGCGCACACACACCCACACATTTCCCTGGTGCCCATTGGTAAAGAACCTGCCTGACAATGCAGGGAACATGGGTTTGATCCCTGATCCAGGAAGATCCCACATGCTGCGGGGCAACTGAGCCCATGAACCACAACTTCTGAAGCTCTAGCCCCCAGGATCTGCAACTACTGAGCCCATGTGCCACCACTCCTGAAGCCCACATGCCCTAGAGACCATACTCCACAACAAGAGAAGTCCCAACAATGAGAAGCACTTGTACCACAACCAGAGCGTAGTCCCCACTCCCTGCAGCTGGAGAAAGCCCATGCACAGCAAAAAAGACCCAGCACAGCCAAAAATAAGTAAAATTAGAAACACACACATTTGTATCTTACTCTCAGTTAAATGCTTACTCTCATTGGGAAACGCTTTTCCAGCTGTAGACTGTTCTTTGAGAATCACACTCTTTACCTGTCACATAGGTTCACAATTTACTTTATTCGTGATGTGACTAGAGTAGAAGGAATTCCTGTGTTTTAATAGCTACTTAAATGTAACTTTTCCTTGGATTCAGCAATTCCACCCCTACCAGTGTATCTGACAAATGTATTTAAGGAATGTCCAAAGATGTACTTATAAGAAAATTTATTACTACATTGTTTACAATGCTTAAACACTAGAAAAAAGCTAAATTTTGTCTACAGATGATTGGTTAGATTATGTCTGTACAGTGAAATGCTGTGTAGCCATCCAGAGGAAAGTGATAAAGCTCAATAGGTCCTCACATAGAAAAGTTTCCAGGATATGTTATTATGTGGCCCAAAAACTACATGGCAAAACAGTATAATGTGACCCCATATGTGTTTAGATATCCATGCATACATTTATATATATAGGGTTTATATTAAATAAGAGAGTATAAGGTGAGGTCTGTTACTATTAAATAGTATAAAGTATATAAAATGGGTGGTACCAGGTGGTACTAGTGGTAAAGAATCCACCTGCTAATGTAGGACACAGGAGACAACGGTTCGATCCCTGGGTCAGGAAGATCCCTTGGAGGAGGACACGGCAACCCACTCCAATATTCTTACCTGGTGAATCCCGTGGACAGAATCTCTGCCAGAGGAGCCTGGCAGGCTGCAGTCTGTAGCATTGCAAGTGACTTAGAAGCAGCAGCAGCATCATATAAAATACTTAGTATCATGTCTGTGTGTGTAGTAGTCACTCAGTCGTGCCCAACTCTTTGCGACCCCATGGACTGCAGCCCACCAGGCTCCTCCGTCCACGGGATTCTCCAGGCAAGGATACTGGAGTGGGTTGCCATTTCCTTCTCCAAGTACCATGTCCACCTAGTGCATAAATTGATTAATAAACCTTGCTGTATTGTTACCTTGAAAGAATGGGTTGAGGAAGGAGAAATTGGAGGAGGGGGCTTTTACTAATTTTACATGTTTTGTATTGTGCGAATTTTTTACAGTGACATTATTACTTTTATATTAAAACTAGAGAGAAAACTATTTGCTCTGGGGAACGATCTGGGAAAATGTATTTATTCCAAAATATTAAAGACACAAGACTTGATATTTTTCCTCAGATATGGAAGAGTTCCTAATGTGAGTAGAAGGGTACCTGTGGCACTGTTTTGGACAGAGGGGTCTTCCTCAGGTCTGTCAAAGCAGTTTTGTAGACTTTTGGTTATTAGTTCCTGCCTTGACATACACGTCCCTACTTTTAGATTGTGTTTCTTCTTTTGTGTTCTTGGGTGTGTGTGTGTGTCTGTGTGTGTTTACATGCATGTCATTTAAGCATTTAGGTGATTATCTTCTTTCAAGAATGATTGGAAATGTTAAGGGAAAAATGGAAAGAATAACTGAAAGTGATTATTGTTTGGCTACACGAACAAAGCTTATTTTGTCCCCTTAAATTTTAGCAAGTAAGAATCACCCTGCAGATCGTTGAAAAGAGCTATTCCAGTGATCATATCCAATGAAGTTCTAAATAATTAATCCAATTAGAGTGACTATTACAAAGACTCTGGAGGAAAAAATATTGACTGGACTATATTATTTGTTTTGGTTCTGTGAGCTGAATTATTCATTCAGAATAATTATATATCTTTATAACGCTGGTGTTAAACTTTACTGAAGTTCATTGAAAAGGTAGAAAGGATGCCCATTTGAAAACTGAACATTAGGTTTCTTTTTTCAGAATGACTCACATATAAACATTACTTACATATAAATGTCACTTAAATCATGTCTGCGTTATGTGGAAATTTGGTAATATTGGGCGATTCTTTCTAAAGTTGGTATGGGATTAATGAAAATGCCTGGACCTAATTGACAATTTGAGAATACTGTTAAACTTGATGTTGCACTGCTGTTTTATTAGGGAAGATGAACTCTTCTCTTAAATGGTAGTACTTGAAAGATTTGAAGCTCTCATTCCGTATAAGCAGTATCATATAACATAAACTTGCTATACTGGAGAAGATGTTTGATGGAATGTTTAAGAACACAGAATATGGAGCCAGATTCCTGGGGTTCAAATCCCTGCCCTGCCACTTCCTAGATGGACAAGTGACCTTCCCCTGTGTCTTGGTTCCCACTTCTGTAAAATAGGGCTATAAGCAGTAGGCAGTAGATAGGTCCTCTGTTCGTACGGTTGCTAAAATGTTGCTGTAAGAATCAAATGAGTTACTCTTTATAAAACACCTGTACATACAATTAAGTGTTCACTAAGCATGGCTACTATTATTTGCCTTTTTTGTGTATCTAGTGAGTGCTGTATGTATGCATGTTATCAAATACATTAGTTGTTTACATTTTACAGTCTAAAATAAACTATTATTGAGTGACAATCTATTTTAAGCACTTCTTAAAATTTATTTTTACTAAGGTGTAAAAACTGGTTTTTATACTAGTTGGTTTTGATTGATTGTTTCTTGTTTGTATTACAGTTACAAATTATAATACTGTGGTAGAAACAAACTCAGATTCAGACGATGAAGACAAACTCCACATTGTGGAAGAAGAAAGCATCACAGATGCAGCCGACTGTGAAGGCGGCGTGCCAGACGATGACCTGCCCTCAGACCAGACAGTGTTGCCCGGGAGCAGCGCGAGAGAAGGGAGCACAAAGAGCTGCTGGGAGGACGATGGTGAGTTCAGCTTTTCTTGTAATATTCTATTCTCTGGGTTCTTTTTAAAAAGTGTATTAACGGAAATGATAAACTAGATGATAAGTTTGAAATGAATTACAGTTTATCATGTTAATCCAGTGGTTCCCAACCTTTTTGGCACCAGGGACCGGTTTCATGGAAGACATTTTTCCATGGACCAGTGTGTGTTGGGGGGCGGGTGTTTCTGGAGGATTCTCCTAAGGAGTGCGCAACCTAGATCCTTGCATGCACAATTCGCAGTAGGGTTCACACTCCTTTGAGAATCAACACAAGTGATGAGGATGGCTGTAAATACAGATGAAGCTTCACTCTTTGCCTGCCACTTACCTCCTCCTGTGCGGCCTGGTTCCTAAAAGGACCGGCTCCTTCTACTTACCAAAAAGTAATTTCTGAAGTAGAATAATAGTTATTTCAACCATACTTGCATTTAGTATATTGATCTATATAATATATTGAATTTTGTTAGTTTTTTATAAGCAGAATCAAGCTTTTCATACACTATCGATATAGTTAAACCTATCTAATTTCATATCATTACCTCAAATGAAGAATCTGTTTAGAAACCAACAAATTATATTTTTGTATTTTTGTTGTTGTTGTTCAGTCACTAAATCATGTCACACTTTGCGACCCCATGGACTTGCAGCTTGCCAGGCTTCCCTGTCCTTCTCCGTCTCCCAGAGTTTGCCCAAACTCGTGTCCTTTGAGCTGGTGTTGCCATCTAACCATCTCGTCCTCTGTCATCCCCTTCTCCTGCCTTCAATCTTTCCCAGCATCAGAGTCTTTTCCAATGAGTTGGCTCTTTGCATCAGGTGGCGAAAATATTGGAGCATCATCATCAGTCCTTCCAGTGAATATTCAGGGTTGATTTCCTTTAGGATTAACTCGTTTGATCTCCTTGCTATTCAAGGGACTCTCAAGAGTCTTCTCCAGCACCACAGTACAAAAGCATCAATTTTTCGGTGCTCAGCCTTCTTTGTGGTCCAACTCACATCTGTGTATGACTACTGGAAAAACCATAGCTTTGACTATCTGGACGTTTGTTGGCAAAGTGATGTCTCTGCTTTTTAATACACTGTCTAGATTTTGTCACAGCTTGTCTTCCAAGAAACAAGCATTTTTTTAAACTTCATGGCTGCAGTCACCATCCACAGTGATTTTGGAGCCCAAGAAAATAGTCTGTCACCGTTTCTGTTTTTTTTCCCATCTTTTGCCATAAAATGATGGGACTAGATGCCATGATCTTAGTTTTTTAATGTGGAGTTTTAAGCCAGCTTTTTTACTCTCCTCTTTCACCTTCATCAAGAGGCTATTTAATTCCTCTTCATTTTCTGCCATCCATGTCTTCAAAAGTAAATATCATATGAGATCATGCCTCCTAGGAATAATATAAAAAATGGATATGAGGCCAGTTATATGACTTTTCTTTTACTGAACCCATCCTGAGTGCTAGAGATCAGTGTTCTTTATTTTTACTTTTATTCTTTAGTGCAGATACACACAGTACCTTTATATAATCTAGTCTAGAACACATTCTCCAGAAGGAAGTTAAACATCTCTGACCTGTAGTTTCAAAAGGAACAATATGCAAACAGAATGACTTTGTCCACCTCTCCTAATCTCCACTGTCCCTCAAAGATCATGAGTAGTGATCAGGTCAGTGATTTATTTTCAAAGATTTTTTGTATTTTCTGAAAATAATTTTGTATGAGCCAGGAAACCCAAGTGTTTTTGTACTGTGATCTCTCTATCCTGAGTTTTGAGTTTCTTTTGCTTCTTGAACTTCATACTTTCTGGAAGAGAAGATCACAACTAATTCTCGTGTTCCTAGTTGCCTGTGGGATTTGAATCCAGACTATGCCACGTAGCAGACCAGAGCCCATGCAGCCCAACTTGACTGCACCCTCCTAGACTTGATTTGAGAGCTTCAGTTCTTCTTCAGTTTTTATCTTCTTGACATTTGGACCTTACATTGTCTAAACTCCTGTATTCAGTCTGGGTTAGGTGATATTTCTCCTGCTTTTTGTAAATATACTTTTGAAATCAGAGCAACCTGGAAGCTCCTTCTGAGTGACACTTTTCTTTTTTTTAATTTTCTTAAACTTTTCTTATGTAAAATATGAGTAGAGATTAAGGAGTTTTCTGGGCTGGCACATGTATAAGGCATCTGGGAAGCAGTAAAATAAGATAGTAACTTAATCCTTTATCAACTCTTTTTTAAAAAACTGTGAAGACCTCTGCTTCTAGGGAGATGAAATACATATTTTTCCATGTTTCTCGTGCTAAGTACAGCCAGACCCTCTGGATATTACATGTAGACAAACCCAAGAAGACTCTGGAAGGGGGAGAGAAGACAGGCAGATTTCCTAGGACCCAAGGAACAACACAGTCAGTAGTGAGTCCCTTGGGGATCAGAACCTCAACACTTGGTAAGAAGAAGGCTGTGCACACCAACTGCTCTAGTCCAGCCACAGGAAGAGTGCAGCCCTGCAACCCATGCCCACCAGTGGGGATCCCAGCCTTTGGCATCCACTGAGCAGAGCACACACACACCCTGCCGTGGTGATGTCAGAGACCAAGTAGGGAGATGGGGCTTTGCTCCCCCCTCAGCAGCAGTGACAACGGACACGCCCTGGAAACCATGCGGAAACCTGGCCTTCCATTCCTCCTCCCCACAGTGGTGGTAGGCGTCCTGCCCTCTCCTGCTGGGAAGCCTGGTGAGGACTCAAGGCTCCCACCCTGCACCACCCGTGATGTCAGTGGAAGCCACACGGGGCAGTGATAAGGCACCCTCGCCCCTCAGCCAGAGTGGAATCGGAAGAGCCTGGTGGGGGCCTAGATCCCACCCATTCAGCCATAAAGAGCAGGCCCTCTCCCCAGGCTGGAATAGAGGCTGAAGGAGGAGCCCAGACCTGCCCGCCATAGCCTGGAATGAGACGCTGAACACCTTCCCACAGGAGATCCAGGGTCTCTGTCTGCCAACAGAATAACTGAATGTCCCAGTGAAAGTGAAGTTGCTCAGTCGTGTCCGACTCTTTGTGACCCCATGGACTATAGCCTGCCAGGCTCCTCAGTCCGTGGAATTTTCCAGGCAAGAGTACTGGAGTGGATTGCCATTTCCTTCTCCAGGGGATCTTCCCAACCCAGGGATTGAACCCAGGTCTCCTGTATTGCAGGCAAATGCTTTATTGTCTGAGCCACCACGGAAGCCCCAAGTTTCATTCAAAACTCACTCATTGGAAAATTTCAACTGAAGTAGAAAAGACAGTCAACAAACACCAGCACTGAGGCGACAGAGATGCTAGAATTACCTGACACTGAGCGTCATGATAAAAGTGCTTCAGCTCCCAGTCGTGAGCATGCTTCAAATGAAAAGACACAGTCTTCACAAAGAAATGGAAAGTTTAGAACTGAAACATACAGAGCCTCAGTGCACAGACTCCATAGCCATGTGGGAGGACACAGGAGGAATCAGTGATGTGGCAGTGGGACTGGAGCCTGCATGAGCCCGTGTGAACAACAGAGCCAGACTGCAGAATGGAGCTGAGCCTGAGCCACTCCTCTGGGTGCCATGTGCCTGTCATCAAAATTCCAGGAGAACAAGATGAGCCTGAAAACTTATTCCAAGAAATAATGGCTGAAATTTTCCCAAATGCAGCAAAAAGACAGGATCCTGCATCCCAAACAGGATAAATCCAAGGAGACCCAGGTCACGGTGTATCATAAGCAAACTAAAGCCAAAGAAAGAATCCTGAAAGCAGAGAAGGGAGGTACATATACCTTTAGGGGGAAACAGTTTAAGTGCCAAAAATTTCTCATAGGAAATGACGGAGCCAGCCGGAAACAGGAGACCTCAAATGCTAAAGAAAAGAATTGTCTTGCACGTCGAAGTGTCTTCTCATTCCTGTGGAAGCGGGAATACATGCTACATTAAAAAAGGAGTTCTCAGGGCTGCCAGCCTTACAGTAGAAATTGAGTAGTAGTATATTTCTCCTGCATTAAAAAAAAAAAAATGTCAGCCCTGGGATTCTGTATCCTGAGAAGAGATCTTTCAAAGATGAAGAAGAAATCAAATGAAGGAATACGGAGGGGGTTTGTCCCCAGCACACCTTCCCTAAACGAATGTCTGAAAGCAGCCTCTCAATAAAAAGGAAATGACAGAAAAGAAATCTTGGGCCATCAGGAAGGAAGAAAGCACAATGATGAGAGTGAACATATGGCCACGTGCATATCCTTTTTTTCCCAGATTTTCTCAATTATGTGTGATGACAAAGTGGAAAACATGAGTAGGGGTCGATAAAATGAATGAAATGGAGCAAACGTCAATACTTTCTAATTTGTATTGTGTATAAGCTCCCTCAAGTTGTATTTGACCAAATCTTGTGATAAATTTGCTACCCAAGTCATAGGGGATTAAGAGTTGCACATTAATTCCTACCTGAACATAACTGTTGGTTCATTTGAGCCACAGTTGTTCAGTGTGCATTGTTTAGAGAACATGCTACGAAGATAGTGAAAACTAATTAAAACTGCTCTGAAAAATAAGCCCTCAATTTGAAGATACATTGATTTCATAAACAAGCTACATAAAGTTCTAGTTCTGGGCTTTACCTCACCTAGTTAAGTAAGTACATAAGGTTTATGTGTGTCACACTGTGTTCAGAACAGTCTTGCCTGACCAGTGGAACAAGCCAGTAAACGTAAAACCATTCCTCTGGTAAACAGTGGGAGTTTAAAATTTCATCTGCAAAAAGATGCACAGCCGATTTGCAGCCCTGCCCAGGGATGCAAGGCAGCCCAGACTTTTTGCTGGACTGTTGGTTCAGAATCCTCTGTAAATTAATTTAACTTCATGAATACCCAGGTTAGTAACTTTTAATGGTTCATTCAGTCGGTTACAATTAACCGGCCTTTAATCATGCATTCCACTGAAATTTTATGTAATGAAGCCTCAGAGCACTTCTACCCTTGAGTCGTTTTATGACTCTTCAGGATG
This sequence comes from Bos indicus, assembly GCF_029378745.1. Lineage (NCBI taxonomy): Eukaryota > Metazoa > Chordata > Mammalia > Artiodactyla > Bovidae > Bos > Bos indicus. The sequence continues at coordinate 33,877,051 of NC_091772.1, read as the reverse complement.
GTCCTTGTGGCTGAATTTGAAAAATCATCTGTCACACTGGACCTGGTTGACCAAACCAGCCTGCTCCTGGAGCGGAAACAGAGCACTCGAGTTGTGACCAGAGGAGCAGGCACCCAGGGGCAGATGGCCCCCTGCCTGGGCCCCTTAGCTTCTGTTCTTTGGGGAGACCTGGCTCCACTGCTGCTCCGTGTTCTTTACTTTTTGGTGCATCCTATTAATCGACCACTACCCAAGGTAAAACAAACAAAAAACCAAAGAAGGAAAGCTACAGGAGCCACACTGTCTATGCCAGTTGGTTTCCTTAAAGACTAAAAAAAGGGGAACGGTAAAGAAAGCAGGCAATGACATTCAGCTGTGGCAGAGATCAGCACATGAAACTGGTACAGATTTGCAACCAGAGTACAAATTGTCAGTCTTAAGTGTACTGGGAAAATATGCTACCAAAATGTTAATTATGCCATAAATGCCTTTTAAAATCTTACCTGTGAATGAAGTCTCAAGTTAGGATCAAGTTCTTAGAAGGATTAAAGAGAAGCAATATTTTCATTATAAAACTAAATAAACTAAGACATGTTCACATCTAAGGATGAGATTTCTAGATTCATTAAGTCCTGTTGTCTTAAAAGACTTATAAACTTCACTTTTTTTTTGGTAGGAAATATAGTGTAACTTGGCAGTGTTCCAGCATATCATACTTATCTGACAAGAGCTTGTGGTTCAGCCAGAAGCTCTCATGCTTGTGTCAGTTAAACGTTTTTAAATATGTGTGCTCTTTCAGGACACCTGTTCATAGACCTTTTATTCTTTTAGCTTTTAAAAATTACATGAAACTAATCCAATGGTATACAGTATCATTTAATAGACTGGCTATTTCTTAATGCCTTAAAATGATCCCAAGTAAGAGTGATTTAACCGTTTTTTGGACTTGAAAATTTTTGACCTCTTATAGAAATGCACATGTTGACAAAAATGCCAAGTCAATGAAAACTTCTTTAAGGTAAAAACATATAAAAGTCTGATCTTACAGTTATAGCAATAAAGCTTTTTTGAATATAAGTTATAATAAAATGGCGGCTTAGACAGTAAAGAATCCACCTGCAATGCAGGAGACCCAGGTTTGATCCCCAGGTCAGGAAGATCTCCTGGAGAAGGGAATGGCAACCCACTTCAGTATTCTTGCCTGGAGAATTCCATGAACAGGGGAGCCTGGTGGACCACAGTCCATGTGGTCGCAAAGAGTTGGACACAATTAAGCAACTAACACTATAATAAAATACAGTAAACAATCTATGCAAAGAATGCCTCCGTCACTAAATAACTCAGTATTGAACCAAATTATCCTTGTCTCAAGATTTAGCCTGACCTACCCTTTGGAACCTTTTTCAACCAAAGGTGGTGTGTGATGTGGAAAAGCTCACCATGCGGCTTCTTGTCTTCTTTGTACTGCTGTGTCCCCTGAACGTCACTTTTGCATCTATAAGATGAAAAAACTGGGCCGAATGACCGCAGAGGTCTTATTTTAGCTCTGCTCATAACGGGATCCAACTCCATTTGCACTAAATGTGCAGCACTAACATTTGAGTGACTCTAAACGCCTAAGCATTATGAGGTGGCCCAGGGGGAGGAGTCTGGGCTCTACCTACAGTGGGAACCTCAGCTGTGCCCACTGCCCTCCTGAAAAATCCCAGCCAATCAGACGTGTGCCTGGATGGAGAGCAGTGTGTACAGCTCCTGTGTAGTCAGCTCTACAGCTCATGTTCCAAGTATTGATTTCCAAGTTACTTAGGTTCTTGTCTTCCCCACCCCCTTCAGTGTGTCATGTAATTCATTTGTAATACAGCTAGGTTCCCTTGCTAATGTCTGTATTTCATTTTGTATTCTGTCTGCTGGGTGATTTATTTGGGGGAGGAGGTGGATTGTTCTGTCTGTAAAGGTTCAGAAAGACACACTCAGACAAGTGTCACACACCCATTCCTGTCCCCGTTTTCCCTAATAAAAATGCTACTCACAGAAGACTCCATAATTTTGAAACTACTTTATGTGTATAGTATACTCTGAAATTGAACAAATAAGTAAATATGTTGAGGATAAGGAGACCCAGGTTTCTCACTGTCAGCAGTGAGAAAGGGGAAGAAAGGAGGCTGGGATAAACCCTGTGGTGTCTGATTGGAATCAGAGGTATTCGTGTGACCTCGTGGTTCTTAATGTCTATGAAGACAAATAAAAAAGTACACACGCCTACGTGCAGCTGTTAGTGCACATACGTGTCTCCCAGCTCTGTCTGCTGAGAAAGCAGGGCGGCAGTGACAGACAGTAGCAGTAAGCATATCCAGTGCCCAGATCTGGGGAATGACTGTGGCAAGGCTCCTTGCAGAAATGACTGATTCTGGAACCAAGGGAGAGTAAATGTAAGATAAGCCTGGAACATGAGTAAAAAAGGGCTAAAAAAAATTTATGAAGGCATATCAAGAGACACAAGAGCTAACTTAAAGGACTCCCCATGGCCAAATCTAGAACAATTTTGGCAGCAAAATAAATGGTAGTATTGGATTATAATCTATGAAGTGAAATAAATATCAATGCATCCATATGGATATAAGTACTTAAATACATGGAGGAGAAGGGAAAGCTCTTCCTTATAGTATAATTCTAGTTGTAAATTAAGAAATAATCAGGAGAGTGGAAAATCACCATTAGGCAAACACCTTGATAATTGTTGTGGGCAAGAGCCGTCAATGGGTGCTAAAGTTAGTGGGTGCCGGTAACATGAGAAAAAAGATACGTGCATAATCTCAAAGTATTTTCCCACCAGATAATTATAAAGAAAGGCATAATAACTGGTGTAAAGAAACCTGACAGAATCTTAACCAGGTGATGAAGGTTAATGCCACTTGCATCAGGTCATGCTGACCCCATGCCTTGACATTATAAATAGTGCTTCAGTGAACATAGGAGTACAGATATTTCTTGAGGTAGTAGTTTCTTTTCCTTCAGATACATACTCAGAAGTAGAATTTCTGGATCACATGGTAGTTCTGTTTTTAATTTTCTTGGGGCACCTCCATACTATTTTTCCTAGTAGCTGCCCCAGGTTACATTCCAAACAGTGCACCAGGGGTTCCCTTTTCTCCACATCACCAACACCTTGTCTGTTTGATGACAACCATTCTAACAGGTGTGAAGTGGCATCTCATTATGGTTTTGATTTGCATTTCCCTGATGAGAAGTGATTTTGAACACCTTCTCATGTGTATTTCTTTGCCATTTGTATGTCTTCTGGAAAAAAAAAAAAAACAACAGTCTACTCAGGTCCTTTGTGTGTGTGCTCAGTCACTAAGTCATGTCTGACTCTCTGCGACCCCATGAACTGTAGCCTTCCAGGCTCTTCTGTCCATGGGATTTCCAAGGCAAGAATACTGAAGTGGGTTGCCATCTCCTCCTCAGGGAATCTTCCTGACTGAGGGATCAAACCCACGTCTCCCACACTGGCAGGTGGATTCTTTACCACTGAGCCACCAGGGAAGCTCATTCAGGTCCTTTGCCCATTTTAAAATCATTACTTGCTTTTTTACTATCAAGTTGTAGAAGTTCCCTATGCATGTTGAATATTAACCCCTTTTCACTTGTATGCTTTGCAGATGCTTTCTTCTGCCACACAGTTTGCCTTTTCATTTTGTTGATCATTTCTTTTGCTGTGCAGAAGCTTTTTCAATTTGATGTATGCCTTTATTTATTTTTTTACTTGTGCTTTGGTGTCATATCTAGAAAATCACTGCCACGATCAATGTCAGGGAGTTTTTTCCCCTGTGTCTTCTTCCAGGATTTTTATGGTTTCATGCCTCACATTGAAGTCTTTAACCTGTTTCAAGCTAATGTTTGATAGTGATACGAGATAGGAGTCTAGCTTCATTCTTCTACATGTGACTGTCCAGTTTTTCCAACACCGTCGATTGAAGAGACCACCTTTTGCCTATTGAGCTTTCTTGGCTCCCTTGTCAAGTATTAGTTGACTTCAGTAATTACATGGGTTTATTTCCAGGCCTTTGATTCTTTTCCATTAGTCTGTGTGTTTTCAATGCCAGTACCACATGTTTTTATTACTATAGTTTTATAGTACAGTTTGAAATCAGGAAGTGTGATACCTCCAGCTTTGTTCTTATTACTCAAGATTGTTTTGGCTAGTCAGGATCTTTTGTAATTTCACATAAATTTTAGCATTTATCATTTATTTTCTGTTTCTGTAAAAAATGCTATTGGAATTTAGATGGGGATTGCATTGAATCTACAAATAGCTCTGGGTAGTATGGATATTTAACAGTATTAATTCTTCTAGTTCATGAACACAAGATATCTTTCCACTTATTTGTGTTTTCAATTTCTTTCATCAGTGTTTTACAGCTTTTTAATGAAACTGTGTTTTAATTTATTTTTTAATTGCAGGAAAATTGCCTCACAGCATTTAGTGCTTTTATTTCCTTGGTTAAATTTATTCATAAGTATTTTGTTAGTTTTGATGCTATTGTAAATAAGATTTCATCTATTTATTTATTTCTATTTCATATGGTTTCACTATATAGAAATGCAACTGATTTTGAATGTTGTTTTTTTTTAATCTGTATAGGTATTCTTTGATTTCTTACATTAGCATTTTATAGTTTCAAAATGCAGATCATTAACATGTTTTGAGAGACTTAAACCTCTTTCTTTCATTTTTGAAGGGAAAAACTATTGTGAATATTTTATTTTTAAGTTTCCATTTGTTCATTCTCATTAGGGTTACATGATTGGGCAATATGATTGATTTTTGTTTGTTGCCCTTGTATCCTGCAGACTTGCTAGTTCTAAACAGTCTTTGGAGATTCTTAAGATTTCTATGTAGACAGTCTTCTTTTCAAATTGGGGTAGTTTTTCTTCCTTTCTAGTCTGTATACCATTTATTTCTTTTTATTAGAAAATGCCAGGAGTGGTGAGAGTGGACATTTTCCCAATCTTAGAGGGAAAGTATGTGGTCTTTTGCTTTAAAGTATAATGTTAACTGTGGATTTATTGTAGATGTTCTTTATGAAACTATTCTCATTTCTAGTTTGTTGAGAGTTTTCATCATGAATAGATGTCAGATTTTTTCAATGCGTTTTCTGTGTCAGTTGATATGATCGTGTGGTTTTGCTTCTTCAGCCTGTTAACACAGTGAAATGCATTAATGGACTTTCCAATATTGAACTAGCTTTAGATTATCTGGAAAGCCCCTCTGAGTCATTGTGTTTTCATATATTGCTGAATATGACTTGGTAATTTTTTGTTGAAGAGTTTTGTGCCAGTGTTCATGAGAGATACTGGTCTATAGGTTGGTTGGTTTGTTTTTTGTAATATTGTAACATGGTTTTGGTATCAAGGTAATATGGGCCTCATAAAATTAATAGGAAAGTCTTCCTTTCTCTTCTGTTTTCTTAAAATATTATTTAAATTTAATGCTGTTTAGTAAATGTCTGGTAAAACTTAAAGTGGAAACCATGTGGACCTAGAATTTCTATTACTTGGGGGAGAAGATTTTAAACTACAAATTAAATTTTTAAAACAATTATAGGAATATTCAGATTAGCCATTTGGTCTTGGATGACTTGCAGTAGTTTCTAGTTTTTGAGGATATAGTCCATTTAAAAGTTTTCAAATTCATGTCTGTTAAGAGATGTTAACCTTACCAGACTGCTTTAAGGAAAATAGCTCACAATTACATAGCACTTACTGAGTGTCTGGTACAATACTAAGCACATACTGTAGTGATTTTATCTTCACAACTACCCTAACTACTGTTGTTATCCTCCAAATTTATATTTTATAAACTGGTTATGAACTGCCTCACAGATTTCATAATGGACATATAAAACTTTTCATTTAAGTGTAATTACAAACAACCTAATTTCTAGCACATTAAAAATGACATTTTTAAACACCATTCATATGTGAAATCCATAGCAATTTAATACCTTAATTTAATACTTCCATTAAAAAAAAAACATGAATAAGCTCTTCTTTTAAGAGTCAGAAATGTATATCTTAATGTTTACTTCTTGAACTCATAGCCCTTTTAATATCTTCTGGCTCTGCAGTGATCCCCTTTTCATTCCTGATACTAGAAATTTATAGCCTCCCTCATTTTTTGTCAGTCTTTCTTAATGTCTGTCATTGTTTTTGGTCTTTTCTTTTTTTTTTTTAAGCAAAGTCTTTATTTTCAAGAAAAAAGTACATTCTCATATCCTGTTTTTGGCATACGTTTTAATTACTTCCAGTGGAACCAAAGCCTCTTGAACCCCTTTCAGTGTCATCTAAAACTTGAACTTCCTCTATTTCTGGGTAAAATATCCGTTCACAAATGAGCTGTGCAATTCAAACTTTTGACTTCAAACTTCTCTTTGCCAAAATTAAACAGGACAACACCAACATTCCCTCTATAATCTTCATCTATGACACCAGCTCCTACATCTATGAAGGGTTCTGCTGCCAAGCCAGAACGAGGAGCCACTCTTCCATAGCACCCAGAAGGAAGGGCTATCTGAATGTCAGTTTCCACAAGCACTGTTTCCATCGTGGTACTGGGTAATCATAGGCACTGTACAGGTCGTAGCCCACAGCGCGCGCGGACCCCTTGGTTGGAGCTGTGGCGTGCAAAGCGGAGATGCATATCGCCTGCCTCTGTGGCCCAGGCCCGCTTGCTGGGGGAGACGACTTGTGCCTCTTGAGAGCAGGGCATGGCAGCCTAGAACGTGGGCATAAGAGGGAGCAGGGGGAACGAGAGAGAGAGAGAGAGAGAGAGAGAGAGAGAGAGAGAGAGCTGTTTTGGTCTTTTCAAAGAACTTTTTACCATTTTCTCTATTATTTTTCACTTTTATTGATTTCTGTTCTTAATACTTCTGAATTTATTTTTCTCCTCTTCTCCTCCTGTTTGCCATGGTAGCACAGAGTTTTTATTTGAGTCCTTATTTTGTAACATAGGCATTTAATAATGTAAATTACCCTTTAAGCAGTGTTTTTGGTACATTCCACAAATGTTGATATTTTGGTTTTCATTTTTCTCTTTGACCCATGGATTCCTTAGAAGTGTGTTAATTTCCAAAGTGTTCAGAAACTTTTTCCTCTTTCTCCTACATATCTAGTTTATATTCATTATGCTAAGAAAACATACTAGGCTGGCCAAAAAGTGTGTTGTTTTGGCCAACTCAGTACTTTAAATTATATTTAATTTGTTAAGTTTAGTTGTATGATCCTGGATGTGATCTGTCTTCCTGAATCTTTTATGTGCTTTTAAAAAGTACCAGGTTGAATGTTCTATAAATGTCAGTTGGTTCTAGTGGTTGTGAATGCTGCCTGGTTCTTTATATTGTTGCTGACTTTTTCTCTGCTTGTTCTGTCAGTTAATGTGAGGAGGAGTATTGAAGTCTCCAGTTACAATCATAGATCTGCTTTCTGTTCTCTCAGTCTCTTGATTTGAAGCTTTGCTAGTTTCACACATATTTAAGATGGTTATATCTTCTTGGTGAATGGACTTATCATTATAATGTTTCTCTATATCTCTGGTAATTTTCTTAGCTCTAAAGTCTACTTTAATGTTAAAATAATCACCCTATTTCCTTTTCATTAATGTTTGCATGGTATATCTTTTTCTATCCTTTTACTTTTAACATACCTATATCATTATATTTGAAATGACTTATTTGTAGAGAGCTATAGATGGAGCTTGGTTTTTAAAATCTGTCTCTTAATTGCCTTGTTTAGACCATTTATATTTAATATAACTTTTGGTATTTGGATTTAGGTTTATAATTGTATATTATTTGTTTTTCATTTTTTTCATTTTTCTATTCTTTTCCTGTCTTTTTTGGACCATTTGAATATGGCTTAGTATTCCATCTTCACTTATTTATTTCATTTTTGACTGTATCTCTTTGTACTGATGTTTTTAGTAGTTGCTCTATAGATTTGAATGTTACATACTTTGCACAGTCTACTTAGAATCAATGTTTTACTACCCCAAGTGAAATACAGAAACCGTGCACCCACATGGATGCCATTGCCCTCCTTCCTTTATATTGTAGTTGTATATGTAGTTGTCATTTCTTATATTCTCCTTCATTCCTGACATTTCAAGTTTCCCTCTAATATCATTTCCCCTTCTTTCTGAAGATCTTCCTGTAGCAATTCTTTTAGATAGGTCTCCTGGCCATGAACTCTGCTAGCTCTCTTTTATCTACTAATATCTTTCTTTTACCTCCAGTTCTGAAGTATGTTTTCACTGAATGTAAAATTTAGGGTTGAGAGACTTTTATTTTCTTTTAGCACTTTAAAACATTCCATTTCCTTATGGAATCCTAAATTCCTAATGATAAACTTACTGTCATTTCAATCATTGTTCCCTTATATTACATTTTCTCTTACTCTTTTCAAGTTTTGGGTTTTTTTTGTTGTTTGTTTTTGTTTTTGTTTTGCTTTCAGAGTTAGTTTGATGATATGGGCCTAGGTTTGGAGGGCTTTACCCTGTGAGATTCAGTTAACCTCTGAACCTATTAATTTGTGTCTTCTGTTAAATTTGGGAAGTTTTTAGACATAATTTTTTCAAATTTTTTTTTCTATATCATTCTCTTCTCTTTCTGTGACTTCAGTGACATGAAAGATACTTCCTTATTATCCTATGTATCTAAGACTTTCTTAGTCATTTACTCTGCTTTTCAGACTAGAAAATTTTCATTGATCTGTCATCAAGTTCACTATCCTCTTTCATCTCTATTTTGCTATTGAGCATATCAAGTGGGTTTTTAAATTTTTTGTTATTGTATTCTTCTAAAGTTGTATTTTGATTCTTTTTTTTATAGTTTCTATTTGCTGATGCAAGTTTGCTGAGACTTTCCTTCTACTCCTTTCAGGAATGTTCACCCTTAACTTCTTGGAGAACCTTTATAAAAGCTGTCCTGTAATTTCAACACCTGTGTTATCTCAGTGTTGCCACATTTTCCCACAGAAGCTGTGGTTTTCTTGGTTCTTTGCATGCCAAGTAATTTTGGATTGTATCCTGGACACTTTTGAGTATTATCTTATGAGACCCTTGTTGTTATTTAAATCCTGTGCAGAATTTTTGTACTTCTGGTTTAGCAGGCAATTCAGTGTATCAAGCTGTCAGTTCCAACCAGCTTTTTGTGGGTTGTAGTCCCAATATAAGTTGCGTTTTCAAGCCTTTGCAGTGCTCTTCAGATCTGTACCATGTGGAGTAATGATCTTATCCGACTCTTCAATTCTCAGAGTCTGTGATCAGAACCACATGAGGGACACTTGGGATGCACCCAGGGGTCCACAGACAGCTCTGTGCAGTTGCTTCCCCATGCTCCTCCTGCTCAGTGGTCTCCTCAGTATTTCCAGCTCCTCAGGACTCTCCTGTTCAGTCTTCTGTCCAAAATCCTGGGACTTTACTGCCGTACCTTATGCATACTTCCTGCAACTATGACTGTGAGAAGAGCTGCAGGAAGAAGTTCAGTGGACACACGTACCACCTTATGCATACTTCCTGCAACTATGACTGTGAGAAGAGCTGCAGGAAGAAGTTCAGTGGACACACGTACCACCCTCTTCAGGCTCTGCTCCTTCAGCTGGAGGAGAAGGTGCCCCTCCCTTGGCTTTTACGTACCTGGGGGCCCCTGCTTTCAGCATGGTCTCTCCCACTATGGGATGACCTGGGGGCTGGGACCCAAAATGAAAGATGGAAAAATGCATATTTCTCCCTTTCCTGCTCCCTAAACTGGAGGGCTTTTCTAGCATGCTTCTTCCATGCTTCAGTGTCCACATCCAGCTTTTGAACCGCCCTGAACCCAGGCTGCGGTGGGTGGAATCACTTCCAGCTCAGTGGCCCCCTCTTCTTCCTCTGCCTGCTCTGGTTCACCTTCCAGAGTCTTCACACTGCCCCTCCATGCATTCTCCCAGGTGTTGTGGCTGTGTCTGGTGGGACATACAGGTAGCCTATCTCCATCTTCACCAAAGCTGACTGCAGGCATGTTTTTTATTTACCATTGTCTACAGTAACAGGTTTTCCTGGAGGTTGTGAATTATATTTACTGGGAGGTTGATGGACAATTATACCAAAAATAGATTGATACATATGTAGAACCTAATGGATATAAGAAGGAAAAAGATGAAGCTGTCTGGAAACATTCTTAAAAAGTACACAGTGAAACAAACATTCCATCCTTAATCAAAGTTTGAATACTTTATGTTTGCATTAAGGAATTTCTCAATATTTGCTTTTTGGACAGTCTTACTGTAATAGGTTTCTCTCCTGTAACAGGGACAGTGGAGTGGGGCTAGCAGAGAGCAGGGTCAGGGAAGACTTACAAACTGAGAGACAGGTGAACTGAGCTTCAAAGAAGTCAGATTAGTAGCAGTTACTCAGATGAATGGGTAACAGCGTTCTAGCAGAGACCACAGATTTAAGAAAAAGGCAGGTCTAAATGTGCTTGGTGTGTGTGTCATCGAGAAAAAGACAGGAGCAGAAAAGGAGAATCTGACTCCCTTAGCCACTCACTGTGCCTTCTTAGCCGCTGCTACAAAATATCCCCACAGAAATATGTGTAATTGTTAGAAACATCTTGATATTAATTTCAGAAATGCAAGTTTTAGAATTTAGAATATGTGTTAAATTATCCTGTACTTTGAATTATCTTATCTCGCCATTGATAGTAGGCATCTGCATCTCTAATTAAAATCAACTGCATCTGTCATACTTGCTTTTACTTACTAGGAATTTCATTCTTCAGCAAAATGAACAGGTGCTGTCTACTTTGATATAAATGTGTGCTATTTGCCTTTGACTTTTTTAAAGTAAACTTTCAATTTTGAGATAATTACAGATTCACAAACAATTCATAGTTTTAAATTTACAAATAATACAGGGAGTCTGTGCACCTTTTACCCAGTTTCAAATGGTAACATCTTATAGAACTGTAGTACAGTATTGTAACCAGGATATTAATGTTGATACAGGTGAGATGCAGAGCATCCATGACCACAGGGCTCCCCACTTGCCTTCAAACAATCTGTCCTCTCCTCCTTTCCCCTCCTCCCCATCCTTAACCTTGGCAACCACTAAGCTATTCTCCATTTTTGTAAGTTTGTCATTTCGTTAATGTAATATAATTGGAATAATGCAGTATGTAATAACCTTTGGATTGGCTTTTTTCACTCTCCAAAATCTTTTGGTGACTCATTGAAGTTGTATGTATCAATAGTTTGTTCCTTTTTATTGCTGAGAAGCATTTCATGACTTTACTTCAGCTGTCTTTTGCCATTCTTTGAAAAACTGAAGTCTTGTTACTCAGAGTTTGTCCTTTAGATACTTGCTTTGGTATTTAGACTAAAAGCCAAACCCTCGGGAGCACTCTGGTTTTCCTTCCTAAGTTGCACTTAGATTGGTCAGTCATAATATGTTGACATTATAAGGTCTTATAGGAGAAAAAAAATCTTAGGAATAAGTAGATTCAGTTACTTTATTCCTCTTATATTTCTTAAAACTAGAAGTAAGGTCAGAACACATTAGGGAGAATGCTGCTTGAGAAATACTTAGAACACCCCCTGTTCCAAGATGCCCTCATGCCGTCCCTGGATGGAGCGGGGAGGGACTGCTGCAGGCAGTGAGTTTTGGGAGAGGAGGGTACCCACCTGACAGCCCGGCGCGAGCACCATTTCTGTTTCATTAGTTGACATGATTTTAGTTGTTGAACAAAAATTCTGCCCCCAATAAAGAGGGGATGATTGGAGCCTTCCAGGTTTCAAACTGGTAAATAAGCATTGGACCAGATTCTGACATGTTACATTCTCATGTAGGTAGCCTGGATGTCACTCCAGCAGAAGGAAAAATTTAATTGAATTGCAGACAGTGTTTAAGTTAGCTTTAACTGCAAGCAGTAAAATTAATAAGGTCCAAAATAACATTTTAAACTTTAAAGTCAGTGATACTGTGGGCTTTCCTGTGTTTAAGGGGTCCAGTGTGGGGTCCAGTGTTTAAGACTCTGCACTTCCACTGCAGCGGGCATGGGTTCAGTCCCTGGTCGGGGAAAGTTCCACATGCCATGTGGTACTGAAGAAAAAAAAAGAAACAAAAACTCCAAAATAAATAACCAAAATCAGTGTTACCTTCCACCTTAGCAAGTCCTAGCTCAGCCTGCTTCGGTTTTCATGTGAGGAGAATCAGCGAACACGCATATGCAGTAATAAATATATTGCTATCATAATTACCCACTTGGCACACTGTTTATTATTTTAGATTAAGTAGATGCTTTGGAGGAAGAGAAAAAAAATAAACATTGGAGACTTTCAGATGCTTAGCAAATACCAGTGTTTATCATAGAGTATTGTTAACATTTGACCAGGGATTTTTAAATTGTCATTTTGCTGATAGCAGATATAAAATCAGAATTCTTCAGCAGAAGTTAATCTCATCATTATCCACTTCAGACAGTGATTTTTATGCTGATCTAAAGAGGTTTATGCATATTTTAACTATCACATAATGATCTTTAAGTAGTAACATAAAAGTTAATGAGTATAGAAAATCTGCCAAATAAATCCACCCAGTAATCCAAGACACTTATAGAAATACATGCTTTAATGTGAGCACAGATTTTACTTGATTAGTGCTCTATTTCTCAATTCAATTATCAAACGAGGAAAATCTGAATCAAGATTTTTGATTGACATATTCAATGGGATTTGATGGGAGTGCAGATAACTACACAGTGTTTTAACGTGACTTTGTAAGTCTTCTGATCATAATTACATTATATACTCTGAAAGCAGTTTTTAACTTCTAATCTTTTGTATGTGCACACGTTCTTAATAAACTACTCAATAAATAAAATGTACCTAAATATATAAAGTTTACTTTCTGCTTGCCTAAATAATGTGCATGTTGACTCTGATCTTATCAGCTCATTACAAATATATAGGTGTCAGAGGTGGATAATGTGTGTTAGTCGCTCAGTCGTGTCTGACTCTCTGTGACCCTATGGACTGTAGCTCTTCAGGCTCCTCTGTCCATGGGATTCTGCAGGCAAGAATACTGGAGTGGGTTGCCATTCCCTTCCCTTCAATCCCTGGGTCGGGAAGATCCCGACCCAGGGATTGAACCCATGTCTCCCGTGTTGCAAGCAGATTCTTTACCATATGAGCCCAAGAGAAGGTGAATAATAGACATCTAAAATATTTATTGGCACCACTATTATCATTTGTTACTGCTTACTAGTAGTTACAATCATGAAGAGAGTGAAAGAAAAGGTATAGTCCTTAACCTGTTTGCTCTGGGCACACTGCAGGTTGTCAGGGACTCTGTCTATAGTGAGATAAGCCAGGGTGGAGGAGAGAGCGGGTTTTAGAGCCATTCAGACCTGCATTCATATTCCACCACCCAGTAGCTGTGTGTCCTTAGGCAGGTTCTGTAACCTCTTCAAGCCTCATGTTTTGGTGAGATTTTTTAATTTATAAAGAGATAGTTTATGAAGGTTAAAGGAAATGGGTTGATAAAGCACCTGGCACAGTGCCCAGCACATAGCAATTTGTGCTTCAGGGAAGAGATGGAAAAGGAGTCCTACTGCCTGTAGATAGAGCGCCTCTCCTAAAAAAAAAAAAATACATTAATAAAATCCTAGTACGCGTATAATTCTAATATATGTAGAAGTCCAGAATATATAAACATTTTCACTCATTTTGCTTCTCTAAAATATATGAGTTTTGTGAAGCTGCTTAATTTCCTTAAAAAGCTTTAGCTTAGTAGGACATGTTACTGTACTTATACAAGGGGGGGAAAAATCCAAATCAAATATAACCTAAAAGTTTCCTTTTCAGATTTATAGACGTTAAGTGTTGGTGAGAGGGGGGATCTGTTTTAAAGCTTTTGTTCTTTGATTTTTAGCAGGAAAGGAAGGACAAGAAATCCTGGGGCCGGAAGCTCGGGCAGATGAAGTGGGATGTGCAGGTACTCTTGCCTTTTTCTCAAGCACTATCATCTTTGAACAGCCTTTGTGTGACTGGTTTTTGCATTTGTGAGTTCTGCATTTAATCTGTTTCCTCCTCTTTATCTTGCCCCCCTTTAAATGTTTAAGTACCTAAGCATATGGGGCACTGTATGAAAAATTAGATGTTTATATTCTTTATAAATAGACTGCAAGCTTAGATATTCATATAATACAGGTATTCATCTGTAAGAATAACAAATATAATCTACATGTAATCCACAGAGTAAGTGTTTTAATGATAATTTAAACTTCTATCAGATTTTTACCATAGTTACAGAAATACAGATCTATTTTGAGTTTGATTATTAGTTACCAGGATCTACATGAAATTGCCCACAAGACTAAAAGCAGAAGAGAGAAAAAGAAGCAAATATCATGGGTTATCTAGAAACCAGATGAGAATTATGAATATTGATAAGTGAACATGTCACAGCAAACAAGAGAATACACTTTTTCTTACCATTTCTGTGATTGAAAAAGGCCAAAATGAAGTTGAAAGTGAAAGTCGCTCACTCGTGTCCAACTCTTTGCGACCCCATGGACCAGAGTCCATGGAATTCTCCAAGCCAAAATCTGGAGTGGGTAGCCTTTCCCTTCTCCAGGGGATCTTCCCAACCCAAAATGAAGTTGAATTATAGTAAACAAAGAAATTTGTTGCTTCTAGGTGACTATATTAGTACATATTCCCCGAGACTATTCCTCTATTATTGGATTCAAATCAGATTTAAGAAGCAAAAGAGTAAGTGCAAATCTTAAATCCAGATATTTCATATGATAATGTCCAATATATACCAGGCACTTATTACTTCTGATAAGGCAGTCTTCGAATGTAAACTTCAAAAAGAAATTCCAAATTATTAAAACATTTCCTCAAAATTCTGTACTTAAAAGTAGTATTACTGTATTCTGTATATTCAACCATAGATTAGATATTTCTATCATATAGTTTTAAATTTTCTTTGTTTCTTCTTTGGCTTAACATTTATAGTTTTTTGTTCTTTGCAATACATTTTAGGAGTATTCCACAGAGCCTTATAAATCACCTTGTGTTGTATAAGATGAGTGTATTTTGCAGTAATGTGTCAAAAATCGATTTTTACCTATAAGCATCAGCCCTCCCATACTTGTCAGTTCTATAAAACAAAGAGCAAGCCTTTGTACTCTTACTGAAAGTGCACTCCAAATTAATCAAATAATGGAATGTGTGATCATTTATGGTGCCACAGCCAAAGATTGTGTATTCTGCCTTTAACATGGTTGTGTTGAACTTGCATGAATAATGTATTCAGGTATGTATGCTTATTATCAAATATTTGTCAAGCTGACTTATACATTATATAAAGTATTTAAACTATATTTGTTGTTAGTAAAATAGTGTTAATGAGCACAGAAGAATGCTGTTCATTACTCTTCTATTTTATATTAAAATGTGACGACTCACATCACCAGAGTAGTAGAAGGTCTTCTGTAGAAGATCATTTGCGCTTTGAGGCAAAGTGCCAGCAAAAAAGACACCTAGAGTTCTGAGTTGACAGTATTTCACCTCACAGTTTGCTCTTTAGTACAAAAATGAAATTAATTCATGCTTTCAGTTTGAAGTACTGAGTGATACATAATTTCCCTCCCTCCCCAAAAATAGTCAGGTCTGGAAGGTAGTGTAACTGTACGTAAACTAGAGTTCCTGCTGAAATACAGCACCCCCGCCTCCAAAATAGTGGGGCCCTGTGTGTTACTTTCCTGGCACTCGGGGAGTTAGGAGAACACAAACGTTTAATAAAACTCTGATAAATGCAGTTTTCAGCAAAGAAGGGTGGAAATTGGCTGTTTGAGACTTGAGAGCAGTTCCACTTTGAAGTCCGGCTTCACCGTTGCTTGTGTTACTTCCTTCACTTCCAGGGAATAATGTGCTGACAAAGTAAACAAAACCATGGCAAGAGGCCACCATCATTAGTTTAGAACCTTGTCAGCTCCTTTCTCAAGCTGACTTCTTCTGCAGTTCAGGAAGTGAAGAGAACTACAGTCTCAGCTTAGTATTCAGGGAGTGAAAAGGTCACCCAAACAGCCTTTGTTCTTCTAAGCATCCTTTCTTTGTTTATTTAGCTGATACTTGTGCAAAGTTTCAAAATTGGAGGATAAAGATTGGCGGAACCCTAACTATCCTTTATTCTGATGGGAGTAAAACACTGATAGCCTCATAAAAATGTTATTTAGCCTTTATATTAAATGTTTGTCTCTCTAACCTTGCTTTGTATAATTTGTGATTATAACCCTACAATTGTACACTTTGACCAATGATTATAATCCTATAATTCTATACTGTGACAGTTCGTTCAGAGTTTTGTCACACCTGAAAAACCAAATTGTCATCATATTCTCTGTATTTGCTCATCTCTTTAATATTTAAACACATGCAATTTATTAGTCTTAAGACTAGGAATTTTGCTTTATAATAGACCTTTTCACCACATGTACTTCCAAGCACTTTTAGTTTTAGGGGTAAATCTGAGGAATGTCTGGTCTTAGCTTGAAATTGGCTTGGTAAGTACAGGTTCATGGAAAACATGTACTTTAGTTGGAAAGAGCCCAGCTTTCGATAGCAGACCCCCAATACTGAGTCATCTGCTCTAGTTCAGTGTTCACCTTGCAGGACTGCTTTGAAGAAAACATAACAGTTACAGAGCACTTACTATGTGCCTGGTACAGTACTAAACACATACTGTGTTAATTCATTTAAGCCTCCCAACTATCCTAGGACATACTGTTACTATCCTCCAGATTTTATATTATACAGACGGATTATGTGTTGCCTCCCAGGAGTCTGATGGACATACAGAATTCTCCACTTTAATAAGTACAGTTGACCCCTGAACAACACAGGATTGAATGGTGCAGGTCCACATACACACATATTTTATTTAATAATAAATACTGCAGTGCTTCACAGTCTGGGGTTGGCCAACTCCGAGGATGTGGAATCATATACAGTGAGGGCTGACTCTTTAAGTTATACATGGATTTTCCACCACTGGAAGGTCAGTACCCCTAAACCTCATGTTTTAAGGGTCAGATGTAGTTACAGCCTATTATCTGACAGATTAAAAATGAGATTTCTAACATCACTGTTATATTTGAAATCAACAGCAATTTAATACCATTTATTTTTTAAATATGAATACCTCTTTGAGAGTCAGAAATGTTACATCATAATGTTTACTCCCTGAACTAATATAGAATTTAATGCTAACCAGTGTATTTCCTCTTCGAAGATACTTTGATCAACTGTCGTTTTTTTGCAAGAAAAACATATATATATATTGAAATTTAACTTTCTGTTTAGTTTCCAGGGACTATATGGCTCCTAGATTTTTTAAAATTTATGGATTGATTTATCCTATGATCACTGATCACAACATACATGACAAATTTTAATACTACAGTTTACCCTTGAACAACCTAGGGGTTGGGGCGCCAACCCCTCTGCCCAGTCAGAATCCACATACAACTTACAGTGAGCCCTCCTGAGTACCCAGCTCCTCCGTACACAGAGCCCCTCTCTGTCTGCTGTTCCACATCCATGGACACAACCGACCGTGGAGCATGGAGAACTGTAGTATTCACTACTGAACACATCCAGTACAAGAGGACCCATGCAGTTCAAAACTGTGTTGTTCAGGGGTCAACTACTCATTAAAGTAAAATGTTACTGGAAATGAGATTAAAGGAGCCAAAGTATTTTTTAATTAGCCCATAATCAGTAGTTTAATGTCGCTTATTCTAGAAGAAAGAGTGTGGAGCATTAATTCTGTTTCTGGCTTTTCTTTAGCTCTGAGAGAACTTTATTCTCATAAGTAAAAAGATGAAATCAGTTTTTTCTCATAAATGATTTATTAAATTCTTTATACATCTTCAGAACTATATGCAAAGAATTATGGTTATCTATTAAGAAGAATATTTTAATGACTTGTCAATGATCAGTTCTATTAAATGCGCCTTCAGTTCTGTTGAAAGCAAAAATTCAGAGCCACCTATTTCACTAAAGGATTTATTTCTCAGTCACCAGAATCACTCAGGCCCTCACTTCCTTGGGTGTATACCAAAAGGTTTCACCCATACTTACTTACCAAAAGGCTAATGATGTCTGTTCTGACTTTTGCTACTTGTTTACCCTCACTTAGAGGCACCTTGTGTAATATATTCAGAAATGGTTGGGAATATTGAAATATTGCTAATCAGTACCTTTTGTCAATACATTTTAAAATAAAAATTCTTTTAATACCTGAGCTAAGTATATTTTGATCCGTTTCTTAGAGCTATAAACTTATTAGTTCATTCAATTTCTGGAAAATTTGTACCTAATAACCTTACTAGTGAAACCAATTATCACTGTTAGACCATCAGCCAAGTCAGACTTTCTGGCAGAAAAATAAAGTGTGTCTTCATTTTTCTAATTAAAATGAATGTGTTGATACACATTTTGAGGGATTTCATAAAATTTTTTCTATTAATATGAAGAATATACAATTTATAATGAGGAACGCATAAAGTATAAATAAATACTTCTTTAAAATAGATTATTCAACAATGAGGTTAAGGTTATTTAGATCTAATCTAATTATTATGAATTATAAAAATCTTTGTTATAAAAAGTTATAAAAATCTTTGTCTCCAAATGAGTATCTTTACAACCAGTGTATAGATAAGATTATAACTTATTAAAGACATAAGATTCATGTATAAAATACATACTACATATGTAATTCTGAACAATGTACACTACTTAAAACTTCATCATTCCATCATCTAGGATATATTTAACTACTGCTGCTGCTAAGTCGCTTCAGTCATGTCCGACTCTTTGCGACCCCATAGATGGCAGCTCACCAGGCTCCCCTGTCCCTGGGATTCTCCAGGCAAGAATACTGGAGTGGGTTGCCATTTCCTTCTCCAGTGTGTGAAAGTGAAAAGTGAAAGGGAAGTCGCTCAGTCGTGTCTGACTCTTAGCGACCCCATGGACTGCAGCCTACCAGGCTCCTCTGTCCATGGGATTTTCCAGGCAAGAGTGCTGGAGTGGGGTGCCATTGCCTTATCCATTTAGCTACTAGGCTATAGAAAATATAAACATTTTGAAAGTGGAGAATATTTAATTGAAGTAAATATTTTGTAATATAATCTGATAAAAGTATTTTTAAGTAACTTGTCAAATCTATATTTCCTCTATAAGAAATCACATAAATATAAATTTCATTTGTGAGTTTAATCTAATTTAACTCAAATATCTGAAGTTACATTGAACAGATCTACTTAAAAAAATAATGGTAATACAGTGGAACTATATGTAACTTTGTTCTGTGTTTTCCAAGTCTCCTGTAAATGTGTTATCACACACACTTTCATAATTTAAAAAATAAAAAAGGAAAATAAAATGATAAAAGATATAACAACACAGACTTGTACTACTTTAGCTGTTCAGAAGAGCTTATTGTTTTAGCTAATATCAGATCCTAGGAAAGGTTTTCGAGAATACTCCTTGCTTTGTTCTCACCAGCCTTCTGAAGAGCAGTGAATTTTTTAAGAATAGTTAGGGAATGAAACAGGTGAGGTCATTAAGGGGAAATTACTCTACTTTCTCTGGCCATATCATATAGCGGATTTCAGAGACTCATAACCAGGGCCAAAACATCCCCATTTTAGTCACCAGCCTTTCCCCTGATAGAAATCCTGGGAAGGCTGGACACTAGAGTGCTCTTTTGTTGGCCTAACTGATCAGGACAGCAGGCTTCTCCCAATCAGTACTTTGAATTGTTTTCCTTTGGCAGCTGGAGGTTTTATACTGCAAGGCATGCACTGTACTGATGTAATGGATGGAGGGGGGACCTGTCTGTCTTTGAAGTTAGAGCAAAGGACTGTGAAAGAGGAGTAGAAGAAAGAAGCTTTTGGACTCTAGGAAGGGCCCTGCATGAAAGCTGAGGATCTGGAAATGGATTCCCTTTAAGTGAAGAGTAGTGGCTTCCCTCTTAAAGAGTCTTCACCTCCGCCTGGACCCAGTGACCAAGGTTTGGTGACAACTGGCATCAACTGAAGAAAAAGAGTTCTCAGTACAGGCGACCATCGAACAACACAGTGGTGGAGGCACCTGCCCCCCTGCAGTGGATTCCATGTGTAATTTACAGGCAGCCCTCCCAATACTGGATTCCTCTGTGTCTACAGTTTCACATCCATGGGTTCAACCAATGACAGTCATATAGTACTAGAGTATTCACTATTGAAAAAACCTAAGTATAAGTGGATCCTCACAGTTCAAACCCATGTTGTTCAGGGACTGACTATATATAGCAGACACTACGTAACTGATAGCTACTGCCTGTGTTTAAAAGGAGGAAAAGATGGTGAGTAGTCACCTTTATTACTCTGTCGTTGGTGCTAAAGTGTTACACAGCAGCCACGTTGAGAAACTGAGCTACTGCTCCCGTGCAAGTGTTGTAGTATCTGTTGAACAAAAAGATGCTGGTACATCACCGTCTTAATTGGGCCCAGTTCAGTCTGCTGTTTCACAAATTCAGAACTGACTTCAATCTGAAGTGTGTGAAGAAGTCATACATGAGACACCCAGAGGCCATACTGACCCAGGATAGTCACCAGAAGTGTGGACCCTCCTCCGGGAGGACAGACGGATGGAACCCCAGGGCACCAGGCCCACCCTGCAGCACACCAGTGCCCTGGCTCCCTTCTCCAAGCGAAGACGTGCTCTACCCTTGTAACCTTCTGACTTGGTGGAAATGCCTCTCCCATCACCCAGCAGTGACACAGTTACTGGAGCAGAAAGACAAAGAACAGCCCTGTCTGTATCTGAATACTCGGGGAGATGGAAAGCACTTTTATCAGTTTGATACTCTTTAACTCTTATTAGAAATCTTTCTGATTGTAGCTAACTATTAAAGCTGTTTTCTAAGAAACCACATAATTGAACTGAACTTCAGAGCAGTTTGCACTCAGTTTGTCATTCAAGTACAACTCTAAGTAAACATGGTACAGTCGGTTGCTAGGAAGAACTTAGGTTTGGGAACTATGTTTTTCTCTTTTCCTGTTTTCCTTGCTTTATTATTGATTGAGAAACTAAGGATTCAGCCAACCTCCACTGGGTCTTGTTCACCAGTAAGATGGAATAGAAGTACAACCCTAAAACTTAAAGAGGATATGGTAACAATGTTGAGACTTTTAGAACACTGTAAACTTATAAAAACAGACTTCTCAATAGATTATAGCTGAATGAGTAAATTGTTTTTAATATTCCTGTAAATATTTCCTATAGATTCAAGGACAGTTGTATTCTCTCAAGATAGTTTCTTATTTAGGAAAACTATGTAACAACTTGGTGAAATGGCTTTTTATAGAGTATGCATTTCTTTTAGTAAAAGATGATGAATGCGACTCAGATGCAGAAAATGAACAAAACCATGATCCTAACGTTGAAGAGTTCCTGCAACAACAAGACACTGCAGTCATCTACCCCGAGGCACCCGAGGATGACCAGAGGCAGGGCACGCCGGAGGCCAGCGGGCATGATGAAAACGGTAATTGGAGCTCACGGCCGCTTGGTTCTCACCTCTGAAGGATTATTGCTTCCATTGCACTGTGTGGGAACCCACCCCACTATAGGGAACATTTCTGAAAACGAGAATTTATTGCAGATGGCAATAGAGAGTAATTTCTTTAGTGAATGGAGTGATGTCCATGGTAACAGTGTGTAGTCTTTTGTCAGTGCATCTCATGTGTGCACTGTGATGCCCCGCACGTGAGATGCTTAGCACCGTGCCTGGACATTGACTTCCATTCACTTACATGGCAGCAGGCAGCAGAAGTAGGTTCTGGGAGAAGCCATACTTCCCCTTGATGCTGCTCCACTGTTCTGGAAGAAAACCTTGGTGGTATGGTTCAGAACATACTAATTTGGAGACAGTTTTGTTTTTTTTTTTTCCTGTATCTATGTTGGTCGTCTCTGATATTAACAGCCAGTGTATAAACAGCAGTAAAATACAATAGTAATGTGTTCATATTCTCCTGTAAAGAAATCAGCTGTCATTCTGCCTTCCAAGCACTAGAAACAGATGAAAATAGCATGTTTCAATACTACTCTCTCAAGTCATCTCACCCTTTCCCTCCCCTACTGTGACCAAAGGTCTGTTCTTTATATCTGCGTCTCCTTTGCTGCCCTGCAAATAGGATCATCTGTAGTGTCTTTCTAGATTCCATATATATGCATTAATATGTGATATTAATATATGATTGTTCATCTCTCTCTTTCTGACTGACTTCATTCTGTATAATAGGCTCTAGGTTCATCCGCCTCATTAGAACTGACTCAAATGTGTTCCTTTTTATAGCTGAGTAGTATTCCATTGTGTATATATACCACATCTTCTTTATCCATTCATCTGTCAGTGGGACATCTAGGTTGCTTCCATGTCATAACTATTGTAAACAGTGCTATAATGAACACTGGGGTACATGAGTCTTTCTTTTTCAATTATGGTTTCTTATGCCCAATAGTGGAAATGCTGGGTCATATGGTAGTTTTATTCTTAGTTTTGTAAGGAATCTCCATACTCTTTTCCATAGGTACTGTATAAATTTGCATTCCCACCAACAGGGCAAGAGAGTTCCCCTTTCTCCATACCCTCTAGAAATTTATTGTTGGTTGACTTTATGATGATGGCCATTCTGATAAGAGTAAGATAATACTTCATTGTAGTTTTGATTTGCATTTCTCTGATAGGGAATGATATTGTGCATCTTTTCATGTGTTTATTAGCCATCTGCATGTCGTCTTTAGAGAAATGTCTGTATAGGTCTTCTGCCTGCTTTTTGATGGAGTTCGTTGTTTTTCTACCATTGAGCTGCATGAGCTGCTTGTATAACTTGGAAATTAGTCCTCTGTCAGTTGTTTCATTTGCTATTATTTTCTCCCATCCTGAGGGCTGTCTTTTCCCCTTGCTTATAGGTTCCTTCATTGTGCAGAAGCTTTCAGTGAGGTCCCATTGGTTTTTGTTTATCTATGTTACTCCAGGAGGTGGGTCAGAGAAAATCTTACATATTGCTGTGATTTGTGTCAAAGAGTGTTCTGCCTATGTTTTCCTATGAGTTTTATCATTTCTGGCCTTACATTTAGGTCTTTAATACATTTTGAGTTTATTTTTGTGTGTGGTGTTAGGAAGTTCTAATTTCTTTCTTTTACACATAGCTGTCCAGTTTTCCCAGCACCACTTATTGAAGAGACTGTCTTTTCTAATCTGTATGTATCCCTAGATCTGAAGTGGGTCGTGAGTGTGTGTGTGTGTGTGAATTCAGTCAGTAAGTTGCGTCTGACTCTCTGCAGCCACATGGACTGCAGCATGCCAGGCTTCCCTGTCCTTCACTACCTCTTGGAGTTTGCTCAGATTATGGCCATTGAGTCAGTGATGCTATCTCATCTCATCCTTTGCCACCTGCTTCTCCTTTTGCCTGCCTTCTTTCCTGGCCTCTGAGTCTTTCCTAATGAGCTGGCTCTTTGCATCAGGTAGTCAAAGTATTGGAGCTTCAGCATCAGTCCTTCCAATGGATATTCAGGTTAACTTCCTTTAGAATTGACTGGTTTGATCTTCTTGCAGTCCAGGGCACTCTCAAGAGTCTTATCCAGCACCACAATTCAGTTCAGTTCAGTTCAGTTGCTCAGTCGTGTCCAACTCTTTGAGACCCCATGAATCGCAGCACACCAGGCCTCCCTGTCCATCACCAACTCCCGGAGTTCACTCAAACTCACGTCCATCGAGTCAGTGATGCCATCCAGCCATCTCATCCTCTGTCATCCCCTTTTCCTCCTGCCCCCAGTCCCTCCCAACATTTAGGAGGCATCAATTCTTTGGCACTCAGCCTTTTTTATGGTCCAGCTCTCATGTCCATACATGACTATTGAAAAAACCATAGCTTTGACTATACACACCTTTGTCAGCAAAGCGATGTCTTTTTAATATGCTCTCTAGGTTTGCCATAGCTTTCCTTCCAAGGAGCAAGCGTCTTTTAATGTCATGGCTGCAGTCATCATCTACTGTGATTTGGGTCTCTTGTAGACTGCATATATATGGGTCTTATCTTTGTATCCATTCAGCCAATCTTTTGGTTGGAGCATTTAATCTATTTATATTTGAGGTAATTGATGATATATATATTCTTATTGCTGTTTTGTTACTTTGGGGATTGTTTTTTGTGGATTTAGGCATTTGTTGTTTGTAGATTTTTTGATGATAGCCATTCTGACTGGTGTGAAGTGATACCTAATTGTAGTTTTGATTTGCATTTCTCTAGTAATAATGTTGAGCTTCTTTTTGTGTGCCTTTTAGCCATCTGTATGTCTTCTTGTAGAATTGTCCATTTAGATTTTTTGCCCATTTTTTGATTGCATTGTTAAAAGAACAGCTGAGTTGCATGAGCTGTTTGTTGGGTGGTTTGTTTTTGTAGATCTTTTTTCTTCCCTTCCTCTTTGGTTCTCTTGTGATTTGATGACTATCTTCAGTGTTGTGTTGGGATTCCTTTTTCCTTTTTGTGCACATGTCTGTCGTAGATTTTTGGTTTGCAGTTCCTGCAGGTTTTGCTAAAGCAGTCTGTATATATACGAGATAGTTTTAAGTTGCTGGTCTCTTAATTTCAAATGCATTTCCAATATCCTGCATTGTACTCTTCTCTTCTCACGCTTGCTGATTTTGATGCCATGTTTGTGTGTGGATGATTTCCTACCTTTACCGTATGTTTGCCCTAACCAGTGACTTTCCTGTTCATAATTGTCTTGTTTATAGTTGTAGGCTTTTCTTTTCCCCCCGAAGAAGTTTCTTTATCAATTATTGTAAAACTGGTTTGGTGGTGCCAAATTAGCTTTTGCTTGTCTGTAAAATTTTTTACTTCTCTGTCGAAATCAGAGCTTTGCTGAGTATTCTTGGTTACAGGATTTTCCCTTTCACCACTTTAAAAATACATTGCCACTCCCTTCTGGCCTCTAGGGTTTCTGCTAAAAAATCAGCTAATAACCTTATGGGGACTCCCTTGTATGTTATTTGTTGCTTTTCCCTTGTTGCTTTTAATATTTTCTCTTTAATTTTTTAATTAATTAATTTTAATTGGAGGCTAATTACTTTACAATATTGTAGTGGTTTTTGCCATACATTCACATGAATCAGCCATGGGTGTACGTGTGTCCCCCATCCCGAACCCCTCTCCCACCTCCCTCCCCATCCCCTCTCTCAGGGTCATCCCAATGTACCAGCCCTGAGCACCCTGTCTCATGCATCGAACCTGGACTGGCAATCTGTTTCACATATGGTAATATACATGTTTCAATGCTATCCTCTCTTTAATTTTTTATCAAGTTGATTAATATGTCTTGGCATGTTCCTCCTTGGGTTTATCCTGGGTTTATCTGTGCTTCCTGGACTTAGGTGACTATTTCCTTTCCCCTGTTAGGGAAGTTTTCAGCTATTAATCTCTTCAAATACTTTCTCAGGCCCTTTCTCTCTCTCCTTCTAGGACCACTATAATGTGAATGCGGGTACATTTAATGTTGCCCCAACAGGTAGGTCTGGCCCAGGCTCCTCTGAAAACACTGCTTTTTCCCTTGTGTCCCAGCGTGCCCAGTACCTTGTGTGTGCCCCTTAAGCGTGTTACTTCTCTTTTCCTCAATTTTTTGAAGTTCCTGTGATCAAGCCCCATTGGCCTTAAAAGTCAAATGCTCTGGGGTCTCATCCCCCTGATGCCAGATCTCCAGACCCAGGAGCCTGACATAGGGCTCAGAACTCTCATTCCTGTGGGAGAACCTCTGTAATATGGTTACTTTCTAGTATATGCGTCACCCACCCAGCAGGAATGGAGTTGAGTTATATTGCGAATACACCCCTTACACCATCTCCTTATGGCCTCTTCTGTGTCTTTGGAAGTAGAATATGCTTTCTGGTAGGTTCCAGCCTTTTTTGCTGTTGGCTGTTGAGCAGTTAGTTGTGATTTGGGCGTCTTCTTGAGAGGCGGTAAGAGCAGGTCCTTACTCCTCCATCTTGTCCTCTGGGCTTACTTTAATCTTAGGCACATATTCTTGAACTCAACACTGCAATGGTGATTCCCTTATTCTCTGTCATGAAGACGGATGAGGAATGGGGGTATGATTTGACCTATTATTGAATTATTTGATTTCTTACTGTTGAGCTTTAAGGATTCTTTGTGTATTTTGGATAGTAGTCCTTCAACTGTGTCATTTGTAAATAGTTTTCCCAGTCTGTTTATCGTCTAACTCGCTTATTGTCTTATCTCATGGGGCAGAACGTTCTCAATTAAGTCCAGCTTATCAATTATGCCTTTCATGACTCATGCCTTTGGTATCCAAACAGGCATTACAGTACCCAAGTTGGTATAGGTTTTCTTCTGTTACAGCCTGTGTCTTACTCATTTTGCATTTTATAGTTAGGCCTGTGATCCTTTTTGAGTTAATTTTTGTGAAGGGTGTAAGGTCTGTGTTTACATTCATATTTTTGTGTGTGGATGTCCAATTGTTCCATTACAGTTTGTGAAAAGACTGTCTTTGCTCCACTGTATTGCATTCGCTCTCTGGGCTCACCTGTACTCCATTCCACTGATCCATTTGTCTGTTCTCTCACCAACACCACACTATCTTAATTATTAAAGTTATGTAGTAAGCCTTGAAGACAGGTAGTGTCGGTCTCCCGTTATTCTTGCCTTCAGTGTTATGTTGCCTCTTCTGGGTCTCTTGCCTCTCCATGTGAGTTTAGAATTTTTGTCAATATCCATAAAATAACTTGATTGGGACTGCACTGAATATGAAGATCTAGTTGGGAAGAACTGACATCCTGATAGTATTGAGTCTCCTTATCCTTGAACATGGAATATCTTTGTATTTATCAAGTGCTTTCGTTTCACTTATCAGAGTTTTGTAGTTTTCCTCAAATAAATCTTATACATATTTTGTTAGATTTATGCCTAATCATTTCAGCATTTTGGTGCTAATGTAAATGGTACTGTATCAATCAACTTTCCGATTTTTGAAGGAAATCTACAAGGGTGATCAGAAAACAAATCAGATTCCATTACAGAAAGTCAACTGTCCCTTCCTTAAATTAGGAAATCAGCTGTGGAAAAGATCAGAA
Organism: Bos indicus; assembly: GCF_029378745.1. Lineage (NCBI taxonomy): Eukaryota > Metazoa > Chordata > Mammalia > Artiodactyla > Bovidae > Bos > Bos indicus. The sequence goes on along the minus strand of NC_091772.1, from coordinate 33,849,831 downwards.
AGGAAGCTTTCACTCCAGAATAGGTAGGATTTCTGTAAATAATTTGGTGACAAAGGAAAGAGAAGTAGGCTACACTAGAAATTCTTTACTTCAGTGTGGCAAAAGGACACATTTCTGAAAATGATAGTTAGCCTGAGGACACTGTTGATCTATTTGCAGATTTGTCGAGTCCATAGTTATTAGCATCATAATTCTGTAGGGCCTGCTTGCCTACTGTTTTTTTTTGTTTGTTTGTTTCCTGGATTTTTTTTTTTCTCTTAAAGAAAATGTGTTAACATTTCACCTGAAGAAGCAGTAGGTTACAATAAATATAAAAGGGAAATACAAAACCTTAAAATACAGATGTTTATAAACATGTAAAATTATTATGTAACAAACAGGATTTCAAAAAGCCTCAGTGAAATAATGAAAACTCAGCTTTGTAAAGTCCATTGTAACAAATCAGTGCAGTTAAGTCCCATAAGAATTGGAGCCTTAGTCATTCTGAATCAGTACAACATTTGAAGTATACAGTGTTTTTCATTCAGGTATTCACTACCTTCAGGTATGTAATGTAGTTTAACTGCTAATACAGTATTCCACAGTAGGTATGCTGTCACACCAGCAACATCTCTTGCCATGAAAAAGTAATTATCTTCAGAAGCACTTAGGTTTTTACTGTTTTAGTAAATTAAACATACCATCCTGTACTTCATAAGTTGTAAACAGGGGAGCTTTATTTCAGCAGGTTGATTTATCAAAATTCTGGTTCAGTGGGAACAAATCAAGGAGGTTTTTTCACAGGTTTTGTATCAGTCTGCCACTAAAGGAAGTTTAAGACACAGAAATTTAAAATGTTTTTTAAGTAAGTTTATTTATGGTCACAGATTCATAAATGATCACAGACTCATAAAGAAATTATAGTTCGAAAAGTGGTCAGACATAGGGTGGATTTTTTAGTACTGAATTCCTACCATAGGTATATTATAGGAATTCTAAAAAGAAACATCTATTCCTTAAAGGTCTTCATTGCTAAAAGGTGAGTTTAAAAAAAAACTTTTTTAAAAACAAAAACAAAAATTTTAACTTTTAAACCTGTTCATTCTATAAACTTATAATGTTAAATATTTATTTTTCATTGTTTTATGCTGTTGGCCTAAAATAATAAGTTCATATCTCATATGTGTGAGAACATTCAATAGATATTTATGAAAAGAACTTGCTGTTTAAATATGAGCAACTTGCCATTTTATAAAATTATTAGTATTTTGTACATTAATTACAAGAATTAATCATGAAGACAAGAAAATAGAATGAAATGCCGAGCAGACAGCTTATGACACAGGAGTTCAGGGCAGCTTAACTGGTGGAAGCAAACCGATTGTGGTGCTGACGATAAAACACCTGTCACGGGGCCTCTGACCTCAGCCCCTGGAACCAGCCGAGAGCAGCAGCATCGCCAGGCGAGGGGAGTGTCCAAAACACTGTACAAACAGGAAGTCGTTAGAACACAGCATGATTCCCCCCAAATGTCCTCACGGGGCTAGTCTAGTCCCCAGAGAAGTGGGTCATGTCAGAGTCATCACCAGTGGAAAAGTCTCTGGTTCCAGGTACCTTGCTAGCTGATAACGGAAGATACCATCATAAACTTTGGGGTCTTGGTTGTTTGACTTTATTCATATATTTGATATATATTTCAGTGTACTTAGCTATGTAGAGTCAGGTGTTCAGCCTGTTCATTGCAGGCTTGTCCTTGAACAAGACATTTAATTTATATGGACTTGAATTTCAATAACAGTGACAGCTTGATGAAGTAAAGATTATGACATTTTCTCTGGTAGTCTGTTTTTCTATAAGAAGTTAAAAATAAAGTTAAGATAACATTTATAGCAAGATGTGACTTAGGAACTTTTTTCTTTGAAGAAGTAAATCCAATATAGAAATGTAGTTAAATAATATTGGCCAAGTGATATTACATTTTAAGATTGGCAGGCTTAGATGTTTCCATGTATTAAAAATATGTAGTTCATTCTCTGAACTACAGTTTATCTAGAATGGCTTATTTTCTGAAAGCTATCCTAATAGTCATCCATCTGAAACTAAACAAGAAGTGTGCTGGTGTGTCTCGGGAGGGGAAAGAACACGAAGATGCAGGGGCATCTCAGTGGCCAGCCTCAGTCCAGCCCCCACGGCTCCTCACACCTCCTACAATACGTCCTCCACACTCACCTGCAGGGGAGCCTTAGAAACGTGCTCTAACTGTATGCTACTTACTCTCTGATGACTGTAGTGACATTTTTCAAATTTGAAAGAATGAACATTCAATAACTAATGATGACATTGTTACCTTTGTAGAAAGATGGTTATTGTGTACCAAACCCCTTTCATGTGTATACATTCACAACGATAACCTGCATTATAATTTTGCTTTTGTTTTGTCTAATTAACCACACAAAAGAAGGGAAGAATTACGTTTTAGTGAAAAAGATATGAGACTTTAAAGTCAGCTTGCATTTGACTCTCAACTTCATTGTTCACAGGCTGTGTGACTTGGAAGTAATTTAACCTTTTCTGGGCATCACGTCCTCTCTTTATAAAACAGAGACACATCAGTGTGTTGGTTTTGAGGATCAGCTACAAAGCACAATATCTGGCACACAGCAGAGGGCCTCGGTGGGCGCTTTGGTGCTACTTTGGGAACATCTTTAAAACCTACGATCCTTGTTTCACAGGAACACCAGATGCATTTTCCCAGTTGCTCACCTGTCCGTACTGTGACAGAGGATATAAACGCTTTACCTCTCTGAAAGAACACATTAAGTATCGCCACGAGAAGAACGAAGACAACTTCAGCTGCTCCCTGTGCAGTTACACGTTTGCATACAGAACCCAGCTCGAGCGCCACATGACCTCCCACAAATCAGGACGAGAGCAGGTAAGTGGCATGACTCAGATTCACCCACTGTCCACACCAAGAACTCCTCGCTCCATGGAAGGCAAGCTCTCACACACTGAAAGATTAAGGGGCTGTACCAGACAGTGTCTGGTCTGCAGCCTTGTAAAAAGGACAGTGATTATTCGTTTGGATGATCGGGTCATTTCTGAGTTTAAATGCACATGTAAACAACTATGAACACTATTTTAGAAGTGACTACATTTCTTTTTAGACAAGGTCCCTTTCAACTCATTTATTTTGCTTATATCATAACAAATATGTCAAGTTTATAACTGGATTTCAAAATGCATTCTACTAAAATGTTCAATGTAGAAAAATAAATACCATTTAATAAACCACATGACTTACTACTGACCAAGTAGAGGAGAAAATCAAACAATAATCAAGTTTAATTTTTCGTGAAACACTGATTATCATCATATAAGCTACTGTGGCTTTTTCCCATGTAAGGGAAGTTGCCTCTTAAGAATCTAAAGTTTAGACTGAATCATTTTTAATCTGAGGACTCAATTTTTCATATGGTTTCATTCTGTTTCTATGTCACTTTGCCTCAATTTCTAGAAGTATAAACCAAGACTATCCTTAAGTTACGTTGCTGGCTCTGAACTTAAGGATTAAAGTCAGAAACATTTTTGCCAGTTCTGCTTTTGTAAGGTCAACTGTAAATAATCAAATCAATATCTGGTTAATCTAGATTTAAAAATCAAATAAGTGTTCAGCAGCACATGGTATGTTGAAGGTGTGTGCTGTGCTTGGGGCACATGTCCAGTCTCTTCTGTCAAAAGACTTGGAATACCTGTTACCTGAGTGTACGAGTCTGCTCCGTGTGTGTACCCACATCACTGACCCCAGAGAGCGCAAGTTACCCTCTTGGCTATGATGGCTCAACCAAAAACCACGCCAAAATCTGTAAGAGAAACAGTGATGAGAATGGGTCAGCCTGTCTCCCCAGGACCCTGGTGACAATACTCATGAAATCATGGGGTATGGAGTGTACAGGCAGGCATGATGAGCACAGGGCCAGCTTCTCCTTGGGGAGGTCAGTGCTTCAGTCCACAAAGGAGCACTTGGGGTGGGAGTGAGTGCCACGAGGAGGAAACTCACCCACAGAAGACAAACCCCATCTTCTCATCTGCCCTGAATGGGTCTCGTCAGAGACAGAACAGAAGCATGCTCTTGGCACCCCAGTGTCCTGACCTGACAACAGTGTGGGTGGGCCCTGGGGATGTGACCCAGTGTAGACAGGCCCTGGGGACATGGCCACAGTGTAGACGAGCCCTGGGGATGTGGCCACAGTGTAGACAGGCCCTGAGGACGTGGCCACAGGGTAGCCAGGCCCTGGGGACGTGGCCACAGGGTAGCCAGGCCCTGGGGACATGACCACAGTGTTATACAAGCCCTGGGACAGGAGCTGTTCAGGTGACATTTGGGAGCAGAGCTATCCTGCAACTGCTGCCCCCACATCCTCTCCACCCCAAGGGCCCTTGTCAAAGGAAGGAGCCTCAAAGGACAGAGAGAACTGGAGGGAAAGCCGGAGATGCTGTGAGAAAAATAAGTCGTAAGATCTCTGATGATCACGAAGGCCACTGTGTGTGTGAGGCTTTCTCTGAGGGAGGTAAAGGTAGCCGGTCAGTTTCATATGTGAAATATGTGGTCAGACCAAGGTCAGAAAGGAGCCGTGATAGAATGTGGAGGCCAGCAACATGAGGGGTATAATTGGGAACCGTTTAGGTTAGGAGGCAGAGCGTCCACCTCGCTGGCCTCTGGAAATCAAGGTAAGCATTTCCATGTTGTCTTATTCATGCAACAGATATCTGAGTTTTGATTCTGTGTAAGGCCTGTTGTAGGTGTTTAAGACACAGTAGTGAAAATGAGCAAGTCCCTGACAATAGCGGGAGTGTCTTATAGGTGAGAGAAAACAGATGTAAAATATAAACACAGGTAGAATGAAAAAGACAAAGCAAAGAGGATAGAAAGTGGCGGAAGCTGCTTTTTTTTTTTTTTTTTAATAGAGTAGAGACCTTTCTGAGACTAGGACATCTGAACCTGGACTTGGGTGAAGTGAGGGAGCCAGTCACAGAATGACTGGGAGAAGGGCCTTCTGTGCAGAGGGAGCAGAGGAGCGTGAAGGCCTCAGGCAGAAGCCAAGGAACAGCAGGCAGCCAGGGTGCACGAAGGGGAGAAAGACGAAGAGGCTGGGTAGGGAGGAGGCAGATGATGAGGCCTCTTGTATGAGCCGTGGCTAAGGCCTGTGATTTTACTCTAAAGTATTATAGGGAAGCATTTGAAAGATACTGAATTTTGTGTTTATGGCTTATTTTTAAGGCCAGGTGATCTGTGGGTTGGAGAGTAGATCAAGAGAAATGAGAAGGAAGCAGGAAGCACACTTAAGGGCTGTGGCTGTAACCCAGGCCAGAGGCACTGGTGTGACAGATGTGACGTCATGAGGATGGTGGCTGTAGGCTGGCTTGCTGAGGGATTGGATAAGGGTATCAGGGAAAGAGAGGGACCAGGATTCCTCCAAATTAGGGCCTAAGCAATGATCAGATAAATGAGGGGTTTACTCACAAAGGTAAGAAACAGGAGTAAGTAAGTGTTAGTTACTCAGTTGTGTCCAACTCTTTGTGACCCCCATGGACTAGCCCATCAGGCTCCTCTGTCCATGGAATTCTCCAGGCAAGAATACTGCAGTGAGTAGCCATTTGATCCTCCCCACCCAGGGATCGAACCTTGGTCTCCTGCACTGCAGGTGGATTAAGCCCCCAAAAAACAGGAGAGGAGGAGCTAATTTCCAGGAGAGAAATGAAGAGGTCAGTGTAGTCCTCTTAGCAGATGCCTGTCACTGTTCAGGGGGGGACGTCGAGGAAGCTGTGAGAGTCTGGAATGGAGAGAGGAGAGACCTAGAGAGAGCTGTTTGGAGTTGGCGCCATGTATTCAATTTCAAAGCCAGGGGTTTGGGTGAAGTAGAGCCTGACACATACTTCACGCTCATTCTCTGTCCTTCCTGTGTGAAGGACAGAAGGGAGATTGCAGTTTGGGAGAACATAGAACAAGCAGAACTGGAGCCTTTGAACGATGGGTAGAGTCTTAATAGTCACAATTAAGGGGAAACGTAGCCAGGAAGTAAGGGATGGTATCAGTGGGAGCAGGGAGGTGAAGAGCGGTGTATTGCAGAAGGTGGGACTCACTGGATGATGAGATGTGGACTCCTGCTGAAGAAGCCTGGAAACTCAGGGCTAGAAACCTGGCATCTGTAGCCTTAGAATCTGTGCCCATGGGTGAACAGGAATCCTCTAGAATTTAAGGGTAGAATGTATCGCATAATTCAGTTCAAACACTGCTTTTGTAAGATGAATAAAGGGTGCAGAATTAATTCGAAGTATGTAAAAGTGGGAGTTCGATAAACCAGACAGAAAGCTATTACAGTAATCCATATTTGACTGAAAAGAGGGAAGTATTTTTTAAATCATCAGATTAAGATTTTGGAAATACCAAACTTACTAGAGAGGATAAAGTCCTGAAAAAGCCCCAGCCTTTTCTTCTGTTCAGGAGACCTTGTTCTTCTGTTTAGTTAAGTGTGCTTGAGACAGATTCCTGGACATTCTGGACCATGGTTTCTTTACCTGTCAATTAGAGTGCAGGAGAGGGAAATCATCTCTAGTTCCCGGTCAAGTACATATTTTTGCTAAATGCTATATTGCATCATAGAGTGATTCTGATTCTTTAAACTGGGAAGTGGAGATTTTCCTTTATGTCAAAATTCTGTTGCCACTGTCCTCTTCCTTTTTGGTAACATTTAGTGTTAGATTTTTGTGACTGCTACGATTTGAGGCCTTTAAGAAACAAAAGAACCACCCAAACATTACTTTTAGCAGATTGGATGTTCTTTATGTCTAAAGATTTTTTGCTTTATAAATAAAATACCAATTCTTTCTTACAGAGACATGTGACGCAGTCTGGGGGTAATCGTAAATTCAAGTGCACTGAATGTGGAAAAGCTTTCAAATACAAACACCATCTAAAAGAGCACTTAAGAATCCACAGTGGTAAATATTTGTTTTCTTTGTCTACCTTGAATATCATAGTGATTGTGATAGTAAATTAATATCACATGTGAGCTACACATATGGTTACAAACTCTGCAGTGGTTTTGGGATAAACACTAATATTGAGACATTTTCTGCTTATAAACGGTATTTTATTGGGATCTGACTCTTTGGCTAAAGTATATCAAGCTAAGAGGACACACTTTGAATTTCCTAATAAGAATATAGCGTTTTACAAGATGTACAACCTGAGACATGAGCTTTTCAGTGAATGTTCATTTCATTGCCTCTGTTGCACAGTTAACAGGGAATGATAAAGCGTGTGCACAAGGAAAGGAGGAGATGAAGATGTTCTTTCCGTAAGAGGAGAGATGGAACTCAAGATAGGAAATGGCATAGTGCACCGTGGGGATTGTGGGAGAGGGAAGCACAAGGAGGGGTGGGAACTGTGGCACGAGAGGGGGTTTCACGGAAAAGGGCTTCCCCCATCTCACCCTCAGTTCTGCACTACTCAGCAGCTATAGCTTCACATGAAAAGTGAACATTAATACGTGGTACAAATATTATGTCGATTTTAGAGACTTACAAAGAGAGCTCTGTTTGCCTTTTTTTGGAGGCTTTACTTACCCAAAAGCAACCAAGAAAATTCACATCGCATTATGAACCCTGTCTCCCGGTTAATTTTGATGGATTATTTAATATGAAATAATTTCAATGAAAGACAACTGTTAACTAATGAGTGGGAAATTATGGATTTCTGCACATGCTTGTTTTGTGAAAATTATTATATTGACAATTATTCATAGATTTTACAAATATCCTGCAAAAAAAGTACGGTTGGGTGGCTTTGTGATACGTGTGTTTTATTTTGGAACTGCATTAATAGAAGTTGTGCTGAATTGCTCATTGAGGGCTAAAGAATGTTACCTCTTAAAACATGCTCAAGCTGAGATTCATACATTTTTTAAAATTTTTATACGTTAATGTGTCTGGAAAACAAAGCTGTCTTTTGGCATCTGCATCAGGATCCTGTTTCTTAGCTCCTGTGCTACTGAACAATTTTCATCAATTTCATATATATATATATATATATAAGTTAACATTATATTAGCATATATCCAATGGATATGTTTCCTCTACTACTTTTTTTTTCCAGCTTTATTGAAATATAACTGACATACAGCACTGTATAAGCAGCATGATTTGACTTCTCTTGGCTATTGTAGATAATGCTGCAGTGAATGCATTGAAATGTATTATGTTTCAGTGTATTATATATACAGGGCTGTATATATAATCTTTTCAAAGCAGTGTTTTCATTTTCTTTGGATGAATACTCAGAACTGGAATTGCTGGATTAAAAGGTAGTTTTCTTTTTAGTTTGTTGAGAAATCTGTATACCATTTTCCATAGTGGCTGTACCAATTTACATCCTCACCCACAGTGACCTAGGGTTCCCTTCTCTCCACAGTCTTGCCAATACTTTTTTGTGTGTGTGTAATAGTCATTCTGACAGGTGTATGGGGATATCGTATTAATGATGTTGAGCATCTTTTCATGTGACTGTTGGCTTCTATAAGTATTTTTTGGATAAATATATCTGTTCAGATTCTCAGCCCATTTTTAATTGGGTTGTATCTTTTGATTTTGAGTTGTACGAGTTCCTTGGACATTTTGCATATTAACCCCTATCTTCTATTCAGTAGGTGGCCTTTTCAGTTTGTTCATAGTTTTGTCTATACAAAAGTCTTTCAGTTTGATGTAGTCCCCTTTGTTTATTTTTGCTTTTATTCCCCTTTCCTGAGGAGACATATAAAAAAAAATATATTACTGAGATCTATGTCAAAGAGCTTATTGCCTGTGTTTTTTTCTGGAAGTTTTATGGTTTCAGATCTTTAATCTGAAATTTACTTTTGTGCGTAGTATGAGAGAGTGTAGCTGTCCAGTTTTCCCAACACCAGTTATTGAAGGGTCTTTTTCCCCCACTGTATATTGCCATAGGTTAACCACCCTTACGAGTTCATTTCTGTGGTTTCTGTTATGTTCCATAGATCTATTAATCTGCTTTTGTGCCAACACCATGCTAAATGACTGTAGCTTTGCAGCATAGTTTGAAATTGAGGCATGTGATACCTCCACTTTTGTTCTTTTTCAAGATTGTTTTGGCTATTTGGCATCTTTTATGTTTCCATGCAAATTTCAAGAGTTATTTATTCTAGTTCTGTGAAAAATGCATTGGCATTTTGATAGGAATTACATTGAATAAGCAGAATGAATTGATACAGAATCATTAAACCTATTTTCTTAATTGTTCGTTCTTATTTGTTATTAATGTCTAGAAATTCAACAGATTTCTACATTAATTTCATATCTGGCAACTTTACCAAATTCGTTGATGAGCTCTAGTAGGTTTTTAGTGGCATCTTTAGAATTGTCTATGTATATAGTATCATATCTGTAAACAGTGACAGTTTTACTTCTTCTTTTTCAATTTGGATTCTTTTATTTCTTTTTCTTATCTGACTACTGTGGCTAGGACTTCCAATACCTTGTTGAATAAAAGTAGTGAGAGTAGATATCTTAGTCTTGTTCCTGATCTTAGAGGAAATGCTTTCAGCTTTTCACCATTGAGTATGATGTTAGCTATGGGCTTATCATACATGGTCATTATAACATTGAGGTATGTTCCTTCTGTACCCATTTCTTTGTGAGTTTTTTTTTTTTTTTATCATAAATGGATATTGACTTTTGTCAAAAGCTTTTTCTGACTATTTAGATTATCATATGGTTTTTACCTTCAATTTGTTAATGTGGTATATCACATTGATTTGTAGATATTTAACCATTCTTCATCCCTTGATGAATCCCACCTGATCATGGTATACCTGGGTGTTTCAATGTATTACTCAATTTGGTTGGCTAATATGTTTGTCAAGGAGTCTTGCATCTGTATTCATCAGTGATATTGGCCTGCAATTTTGTGTGTGCTTTGTTTTGATATCAGGATGATGCTGACCTCATAGAATGAGTTCACAAGTATTCCTTCCTATCCAATTTTTAAACATAGTTTGAGAAGGATAGGTGTTACATCAATAATTTATTTTTAATAACCCTTCTTACCAGAAGGGCTTCCCTGGTTCAAACGGTAAAGCATCTGCCTGCAATGCAGGAGACCCAGGTTCAATCCCTGAGTCAGGAAGATCCCCTGGAGAAGGAAAGGCAACCCACTCCAGTACTCTTGCCTGGAAAATTCCGTGGATGGAGGATCCTGGCAGGCTACAGTCCACGGGGTCGCAAAGAGTCGGACACGACTAAGCAACTTCACTTTCTCACCAGAAATGATTTGAAGTTGTTGATAGAGATTATAGCTCATTCATTTTTTAATGTTGAAGAAGTTGGGGTAATAAAACAGTAAGATTTCGTATATAAAAATGAATGTCCTATTGCAGTCATAGAGGAGAGTCGCAGATCTATAGATTATATGAAGTTGGGAAACACAGATCGTACAAAACATTAAAATATAAGTCCAGAAACAAGAAGTTAATAGATATCTAATCATAAAATCTGCACTGATCATCAAAAATCAGCTGCAATCAAGTAACAATGCCTGTGCTATCTACAGCAACCCTTTAGGTGTTTTCGTGGTCAAGAGCTTTATAGTAAGCTCACAGCATGGTGCTGCTGTGAAAGAGGAGGCAGGTTCAGGCCACGTCCTGGCACACGGACTCCTGTGCTCTGCTGTCCATTCATATTTATATCTCTTAAAGAAAGCAAAACAGGCATGAAGTTAAAACGAGAAAGAAAAAAAGGAATACTATGAATTCCTTTGCACATGCTAGAAGAGACCACAAATTAGACCCTAGGTTTTAGGAAGTAAGAAAACTACAGTTAGTAATGGAAATCTAGAGTATTTGTAGGTAAAAAGGATAAGATGTCAGAAGATGAGAGAAAAAGCACAACTCTCTTCTGATACTGAAGTCCATAGAGAAAGTTGTTCCTTGGAGCATCATTAAGAAGAAAATACCAGAAGATAATTTACGTCATCCTCAAAAATATCCTTAAAATAATACAGCAGAGGATTCAATAGTGTTTTCTTTCTAAAGTAAGATTCTTCCATAGAGGCCAGTGATATTTCACCAAAATGCAGTTCAGAAAGAGCACTGCCCCAGGGTGCCCAGTGGATACCATCCAAGTCTACAGCTCCCTGGTGGTTTATTTCAGGGGGAGATTTCGAGCAGGGCTACTCCAAGTCATCCCAGATAAACATAATACTTTATAAATGCTTACCCTCAGTTTCTATCAAGACAGTGCTGTGACAATTTCATTATAGTCTGTACAATGTTAGTCCATAGGAGATTGGAAAATGTTTTTTAATGAAAAAAACAATGATCATTCACCACAGGTAGTTTTGTTTTTTTCTTTTTTTTTTTTAATTTTTTATTATTATTACATAATAATGAATGAACCTCATATCCTTCAGGAAACTCTGGGGGTTTTTTTGCAGCTGACTTTTCAAGGCATTGAAGGTCAGGGCCCTCAAGTTATGTGCCCTGGAATTGCATGGATCTCTTCTGATGTCCATGAAGGGAACCCTCTGCAGAGTCCTATGTGTCACTGTCATATAAACTTTGCACATGGGAACTGTGCAAAGGAGCTGTGTGGAGGCCACTGCACCTGCCCACAGAGAGGGTGCAAAAGAGCCCCTGCACCCAGGCAGGGAGCCTCCCCAGCAAGTAACCTGGGTTTGTTCCACAGCCTGATAGTCATTTCAGCCTAGAAAACTTCTGTATCAGGTGCAACTGAACACCACCTTAGCCATTAGAAAAAAGTCAGTGTGCATAATGTATCAGACTTTGAGCAGCACAACTTCCTGTAGTAGTAGTTACAAACACTAACCTAGGTCAGTGACTGAGGTGATGTGCTTTAGCTATGAAGTTAGAATTAGAAACACGGCTTTTTCTAACACAGACTTTGGCTTTAGAATAATTGTTCTGCAGTCTTTTTTTATAGCAGCAGTAAAATAACTGGGTGATTCCCATGATAGTAAGGGTAACTAGCACCAGCTGGACACTCAACTGCTTTACGTCGTGCAGCTCTCACAGTAACCCTGGGAGGCAGATGCTACTGTTTCGTCCTTTTTTACTGATGAGAAAATAGAGTTTCAGAGAACTTACCTTGTCCCCAGTCATTCAGCTGGGACACAGGCCTCCTGACTCCAAAGCCACTGCCATCCCCACTGTGCTCTGTAAAGACAGAAATAATCAATACTATAGATGCTTATTTTCCTAGTCAGCAAGGGAACAAGCATGTAGTTAATCTAAAAAGGTCATCAAATAATTAAGAATGTTAAAAAATGCAAAGACATATCCCTTGTTTTACACCCACTGGAAATTTTTATCCAATGCACTTTGCGTATTGAATCACATTTCAGGCATCCCATTGGAAAGATATTGATAAAACTGGAGAAACTCAGAGGTGAGTTAACAAGCGGGTAAGAGTTCTGAAGAACACATCCCATGAGGAACGTGTGAAAGACCTGGACACATTTAACCTGCATGAGCGAAATTGAGGGATACTTGGGACAGCTCTTCATCACACCCAAAGTCTGGCTTGTCGAGGAAGTGTTAGACCAGCTCCAAGCGGCATCAGAAACAAGCATAACAGGGAAGGCCAACTCTAGCTTAGTGCCGACCCTCTGTCCCGGTGCTCTTCTAAGGAGTCACTCACAGCTCCTGAGGGCACACTGAGCTCTGCTGCATCGTCTGTTATAACTGCAGAACAGTCCAGCGAGGATGCATCTACGTTTATTCACACACCAAAACACTGAGGCTTGGACAGGTTAAGAAAATAGACATAGTATGTGACAGAGCGAGAACCTGAACTTAGATCCTGGCCCTCAGCAAAGCCAGACTAGACTGCCTTCCTCCGATCTGTCCAGGGGCAGTAACCTCCTTTTAATAAAAGAGGTTAAGCAGAGATGAGCCGGTGCCAAGGATGATATGAAATGAACCCTTCATTGGGAAGGAGGCTGTACTAGAGGGCTTTATTAGATTCCTTCCAACTCTAATTCGATTATGCAGACACATTTGAGAAAATATAATGCACTTGTTTTAATCTTTACAACATTGAAATTCCAAGACTAGCAGGTCCTATGCTTTCTTGCTGCTTTCCTTTTAATCATTAAAAAGAAAGGGGGAGATAAAGAGCTTTATTTTGCCACTGAGTAGATAAGCAGCATCACCACACTTCATGATTGTACAGTTGGCCACTCATTCATCTGGCAGAGGCTTACAGAGCAGCGCTGTGACCTGCACGCAGCAGATGTGGGAGTAAACAGCACTGAGACCAGACCTCCCTGAACCCAGGCATCGGTACCTTTAGACTATACATTCATGAACTAGAACATATGCAAACTAAAGTTAAAAAAAAAAATGGGGTTGTATGAAAATATTCCATTCAACTCAAAAATTTCTGTCAGAGTACTCGTAGGGACCCAGAAGATCACCTTGTACCCTGGAAGGTCTTGGGGAGTGACGTAACTGAGGCCTCTGCAAGCAGGAAGCTTCTTTTTTTTTTCCTGACATTTCACAAAGATGTTGTATTTGTGCAGCAAAAGTATACTGTGTTTTAATACTTAAATGTTCTAAGTTACTGTAACCACTGTCACTGAAATTGAAACTCCAAGATGCTTTTCGTACCAAGAGGCTCAGTGGTAAAGAATTCACCCACCAGTGCAGGAGGCACAAAAGACACAGGTTGCTTCCCACAATGGGAAGATCCCCTGGAGGAGGAAACGGCAATCCACTCCAGTATTCGTGCCTGGAGAGTCCCATGGACAGAGGAATCTGGCAGGCTGCAGTCCATGGGGTTGCAAAGAGCTGGACACAACTGAGCAACTGAGCACACAGCGAACACTGCCTTACTGATCTAGGAGTACATACACCCCTCGTAGCTCAGCTGGTAAAGAATCCGCCTGCAATGCAGGAGACCCTGGTTCAGTGCCTGGGTGGGGAAGTTCCCCTGGAGAAGGGATAGGCTACCACTCCAGCAGTATTGGGCTTCTCTGGTGGCTCAGACGGTAAAGAATCCGCCTGCAATGCAGGAGACCTGGGTTGGGAAGATCCCCTGGAGAAGGGAATGGCTACCCACCCCAGTATTCTGGCCTGGAGAATCCCATGGAGTCACAAATTGTCAGTCATGACTGAGCAACTAAGCACACACATACATCCCAGCTTAATAAGCCAAGGCTTGTAACAATACTTGTATTTAAACTTTTCTTCCCCACTGAAAAAGGTCTTTTCAAGGAAACCTATGAATATAGGAAGGATAGATATTCTTCATATGACTCATACAGTCAACGATCGATGTCCACACTTATTAAGCCTTATGGGAGATTTTGCTTCCTTTTGTCTAATAATTTCTCCTATAGATGGTTAAGTAGAGTAGAATATAGAGAATTACATAGTTTAGTGACACAGGATAAGAAAAAAATTACTTGAAAGAGTGGGATATAATTTTTTGGTATCTGAGAAAGATTTGAACTTTTAAAAGTGAGCAAAATTGTTACATGCACCTGAAGAGAAGATTCTCTTACTGGTCAGCACATAGTTCAGACTAACATTTTATTGGTGCTTGACATTTATGAAGGTTTTCAACTTAAAAGTGATGATTCTAAATAAAATTGTATCACAAGCACACCTGGTAACCCCCTTTTTAAATTGATACTGCTTGTTTTAGGGAAAATGTGAATATGTGAAAATTTACGAATGTAACTTTTTGTTGTTGTTTAGGAGAGAAGCCATATGAATGCCCAAACTGCAAGAAACGTTTTTCCCATTCTGGTTCCTACAGCTCACACATAAGCAGTAAGAAATGTATCAGCCTGATGCCTGTGAACGGGCGACCAAGAACAGGGCTCAAGACCTCGCAGTGCTCCTCACCCTCGCTCTCGGCCTCTCCAGGCAGCCCCACGCGACCACAGATGCGGCAGAAGATAGAGAACAAGCCCCTGCAGGAGCAGCTCCCCGTAAACCAGATTAAAACTGAACCTGTGGATTATGAGTTCAAACCCATAGTGGTTGCTTCAGGAATCAACTGTTCAGCCCCTCTACAGAACGGGGTTTTCAGTGGTGGTGGCCCCTTACAGGCAACCAGTTCTCCTCAGGGTGTGGTGCAGGCCGTCGTTCTGCCAACGGTGGGTTTGGTGTCCCCCATCAGTATCAATTTAAGTGATATTCAGAATGTACTTAAAGTGGCGGTAGATGGTAACGTCATCAGGCAAGTTTTGGAGAATAATCAAGCCAATCTTGCATCCAAAGAACAAGAAACAATCAGTGCTTCATCCATCCAGCAAGGCGGCCATTCTGTTATTTCAGCCATCAGTCTTCCTCTGGTTGATCAAGATGGAACCACCAAAATCATCATTAACTACAGTCTTGAACAACCTAGCCAACTTCAAGTTGTTCCTCAGAATTTAAAAAAAGAAACCCCAGTCCCCACCACCAATTGCAAAAGCGAAAAGTTACCAGAAGATCTTACTGTCAAGTCTGAGAAGGACAAAAGCTTTGAAGGGGGAGGGAACGACAGCACGTGCCTCCTGTGTGACGACTGTCCCGGGGACCTCAATGCACTTCCGGAGCTAAAGCACTATGACCTGAAGCAGCCCGCCCAGCCCCCTCCGCCCCCTACCCCAGAAGCTGCCAAGCCCGAGGCCGCCGCTTCATCGGGGTCCGGAGATGGCAGTTTGTCTCCCAGTCAGCCACCTTTAAAGAACCTCTTGTCTCTTCTGAAAGCATATTATGCTTTGAACGCACAACCAAGTGCAGAAGAGCTCTCAAAAATTGCCGATTCCGTGAACCTACCACTGGATGTAGTGAAAAAGTGGTTTGAAAAGATGCAAGCGGGACAGATCTCAGTGCAGTCTTCTGAACCATCTTCCCCGGAACCAGGCAAAGCCAACACCCCTGCCAAGAGCGACGATCAGCCTCAGGCTGCAGATGCAGATGAAGCCCAGGACAGCACAGGGAACCGCCAGAGCCCTCTGAAGAGAGCTAGCTCTCCCGTCTTACCAGGGGGCTCGGCCGTCAATGGTTCCAGAAGCAGCGCCTCCTCCCCTTCCCCCTTGAACCTCTCTTCCTCCAGAAGCGCACAGGGTTACTCATACCCAACAGAAGGGGCGCAGGAAGAGCCGCAGGTCGAACCTCTTGATCTTTCACTACCAAAGCAGCAGGGCGAGTTATTGGAAAGGCCAACTATCACTAGTGTTTACCAGAACAGTGTTTATTCTGTCCAGGAAGAACCCTTGAACTTGTCTTGTGCAAAAAAGGAGCCACAAAAGGACAGTTGTGTTACAGACTCAGAACCAGTTGTAAATGTAATCCCACCAAGTGCCAACCCCATAAATATTGCTATACCTACCGTCACTGCCCAGTTACCCACGATCGTGGCCATCGCTGACCAGAACAGTGTTCCGTGCTTGCGAGCACTGGCTGCCAACAAGCAGACCATCCTGATCCCCCAGGTTGCCTACACATACTCGACTGCAGTCAGCCCGGCGGTCCAGGAAACACCCTTGAAGGTGATCCAGCCCAGTGGAAATCAGGTAAAAAAGGAAAAAAACCACTCCCAGCCCCAATCCATTGATCAAATGCTAGTTTGATTTATTTTAGTGAATTTCTCTAATAAAAACCAGGCATGAGAGAGCCAAGCAGCTTGTTAAACTGTCACTTTTGAAAGGAAATAGCTGACTATGTGCCTTAGCTGCTGTGGCATCTTGGCTTTTGTTGTTTACTGATTCCAGAGTGTAGTTTTCAGCTGCAGTTTTAAGTATTATTTTGCTGAAAAGAGGGTCAATGGGTCTCAGCTATAAGACTGACTGTTTGTAACTAGAGATGGAAGAGGAAAGTAAAATTCAAATACTCATTAATCAGACTTCTGTTTTATAGTTAAGTTCCCAGAATTCGTCATAGTTTCTGCCTTATGATCATCAGTAAATGAAAATTTGTTCACAGATGTTTTACACCAGGCAAACTTAGCTCTCACTTTTTGTGTTAACCTGTTTATAAAAGGCTTTAATGAAGCAAACAAAAATTAAGTATATAAAGAATTCACCTAATGAGTTTACTGATGATTTTATAAGCTGTAAACTAGTGTTCAATCATAATAATACATGAGGAATTACAGCTGTGAATCTGTGTTTGTATTTTCCTCTGTAACACTCTCCAAGTCCATGACAGTTATGATAAAGCTATTTTGCATGACTGTTGTGTGTTTCACTGTCCAGGCTTTTTCTGTGTCACTGACCTTGATGTCCCCATTTTTTCCATCAATTTCTGATTGAATCAAATGAATACTAGAGATAAATTTAATCTTTTTCTCAAATACTTACTATAAGAAGATGTGACTGTAAAATAATTACAATATCCTATTCAAGTATGTTTTGCTATTTTTGTCTCCTTAAATATTGCTACCAATGGGGCTTCCTGTAATCGTGGTAACCTTGAAAAAGTTTTCACATGGCTAAATTTTTCATGAAACCTAAATTTTAACTGTATAAAACACTCTTCACACCTTTGAAGAATAAACTGGGAAATTTCAGTTAACGACACCCAATAACATGAAGAGAGTCCCTTTAACACCATTGGCAGCTTACAAGTGGCAGAAGAACGTCTGTCAGCACTTCGCCCCCCTTGTTGTTTAGTTGCTCAGCTCAGTTGTATCTGACTCTTGGCAACCCCATGGACTGTAGCCCGCCAGGCTTCCCTGTGCATGGTATTTCCCAGGCAAAAATACTGGAGTGGTTTGACATCTCCTCCAGAGAATCTTCCTGCATCAGATATTGAACCCACATCTCCTGATTGGCAGGCGGATTCTTTACCACTGAGCCACCAGGAAAGTCCTCTCCCACCTTACAAAGCTGTAAGAAATTGTGGGAAACCTCTAAACTTGTGGAAAATGTGTGAGTTTAGGATGGAAGTCTTCAGGAAAGACACAGGATCTTAGGAGCCCAATCCCACTGCAGGCTCCCTGCAGAATTCTTCCACCTACAGGAGACCCTGCCTCCAGTTTTCAACCTAACCCTCACCCAAAACTCTGAAGATTCACCATCAAGCAAGGATTCTTGTTTAAAAACACAGACCTGCCTGCATTGTTTTTCCAACTTGCCTCTTAGGAAAGTGATAGGACAAACCTCCCTCTTTACAAGGAGACAATGAAGTTTAGTTCACAAAATTCTAAGGTCCTGGAAGATACAATTTAAAGACCACTTTTAAGAAATAGAGTCTTGATTTTCACTTAGTAAAACCCAGAAGGTAAGTAAGTGATGCAGTTAGAAATTCACAACTGTTTAGCCAACTGGTAAGTTAAAATGTTCGGCAGACTTCTCATAAATTAATGATCCAGAGGCAACTAAGCGTGTTCTCTGCAGCGTCCTTTCTTTCGGTGCCCGCCGACCCTGGGCTGCTTTTGCTGTTGTGACTGCACGGCCCCCTCACCCGAACCTTCCCTTAGAGCCTGCTTTGGTCAGGTTGTCGAAAGCAGAAATCAAAGTGGTTCCTTCAGCTCTGCTTTTATTTATGTCTGTCGTTTATCCTGTAATCTTAAACGAACTTTTTCTACTTCCTTTTCTCTAGGATGAAAGGCAAGA
Source organism: Bos indicus (assembly GCF_029378745.1). Lineage (NCBI taxonomy): Eukaryota > Metazoa > Chordata > Mammalia > Artiodactyla > Bovidae > Bos > Bos indicus. The sequence continues at coordinate 33,831,206 of NC_091772.1, read as the reverse complement.
CACTAGCTCAGAAGGAGTATCCAACGTAGAGGATCAGAACGACTCCGATTCCACGCCCCCCAAAAAGAAAATGCGGAAGACAGAAAACGGAATGTATGCTTGTGATTTGTGTGATAAGATATTCCAAAAGAGTAGCTCACTGTTGAGACATAAATACGAACACACAGGTATGTATATTAAGGAAGCTGCCAGTTTTGCAGAGTTGAATTGATGACTATTTCCATAACCAGAAGTGCCCCAAGGCCTAGCGGCTCCATGCCATTGTATTTCATAGCTGTGCCCTTATTTTCAGGTAAAAGGCCCCACGAGTGTGGCATCTGCAAAAAGGCGTTTAAACACAAGCATCACCTGATCGAGCACATGCGCCTGCACTCCGGGGAGAAGCCCTACCAGTGCGACAAGTGCGGGAAGCGCTTCTCCCACTCGGGCTCCTACTCCCAACACATGAACCACCGCTACTCCTACTGCAAGAGGGAGGCCGAGGAACGGGAGCCCCCTGAGCCGGGGGCCGCAGGCCCAGGGGTCCCGCCCGAGCAGCATGCGGGGCAGGGCGACTCGGACGAGAGGGAGAGCTCGACGCGGGAGGAGGATGAGGACAGCGAAAAGGAGGAGGAAGAGGAGGAGGAGGAGCGGGAGCTGGAGGAGCTGGAGGAGGAGAAGGGAAGTGGAGCGGCGCGAGGGGCGGAGGAGGTGGAGGAGGAGGTGGAGGACGGAGAGGAGGAGATGGACGACGAGGAGGACGAGGACGAGGAGGCGGAGGATGACGGGGAGAGAGCAGAAACGGAAGGTGTGGGGCAGGGGGCGGGGGCTGGAGGCCAGGCCCACAGCTTAGAACACAAAGTCAGTGAGGGCAGCGAGCAGGTGTCCGAAGAGAAAACAAATGAAGCCTAATAGTTTTTCTAGAAAAGAAAGAAAATTCTAATTGGTAATGAAGTTTTGTTCTATATTATACATGCTTTTCATGGAAACACAGTAACCTGTATACTGTGATTTCTGTTCACTACTGTGTAAAGTAAAAATTTAAAAAAACACAAAATCAAAAAAAAAAAAAACCACACAAAAAAAATCCGGGTGTGCCTGAACCTCAGACCTAGTAATTTTTCATGCATTTTTCAAAGTTAGGAACAAGTTTGTAATATGAAGCAGATTAGAAAACTTAATGGCTCAGAAAGCAGAGATTTAACAGGTTAAAGAAAGCTGATTGATTAGATGAGCACCTGACATTGTTTCATTTTATCAGTATTAATTAGCACTCTTACGTTAGTTTATTCTTAAGCTGTACAATTGGGAGAATTTTATAATTTTTTATTGGTAAACATATGCTAAATCCGCTTCAGTATTTTATTATGTTTTGTAAAATGTGAGAACTTCTGCACTACAGAATTCCCTTCACGGAGAAGTATAATGCAGTTCCAAACCGTGCTAACTACCTTTTCTAAATTCAACCTAGAAGGTAGTCATTTCTAATATTTAGATGTCACAGTAGAGCGTATTCTCATTTAAAGTGTATTGTTAGCCTTAAGAAAGCAGCCGCTAGAAGAGCTGAAGTTTCTTACTCATGTGGTTTAAAATGGAGTTGACGAGATTGCCGTTGAGTTCTGATTGCAGGGACTAACAGTGTTGATACTGGTGAGACAGCAGAGACGTCAGAATCAGTGTTCGTAATTGTGTTTGCGTACGTGGTACACAAATATGAAGGATGTGATATGAAGCTTTGTATCTCCTCTGGCCTTAAGCAAGACCTGTGTGCTGTAAGTGCCATTTATCAGTATTTTCAAGGCTCTGACCAGCCTCCGTTCATGCGTGGCCTACAATAACTAGCATTTGTTGATTTGTTTCTTGTATCAAAATTCCAAAATAAAACTTAAAAACCACTGACTCTGTCAGAGAAGCCAAACACTGGGACATTTCACCCTTTAATTCCTCAGTATTCATTTTGCGTTAATTGACTTTCAGAATTTCTCTACTGAAACGAAAGGGAAATTTTCTAATCTGCTTTATCCATGTACTTGCATTTCAAACATGGACCTGCCATTGTTATTTGGCTCATAACTGTTTCCAAATGTTAGTTATTATGGACCCAGTTTATTAACAACATTAGCTGATTTTTACCTATCAGTATTATTTTATTTCTTTTAGTTTATAGATCTGTGCAACATTTTTGTACTGTATGTCTTCAAACTTGGCAGTATTAATACCCTTCTTACTGACATATGTACTTTTAGTTTTAGAAAACTTTTATATTTATGTGTCTTATTTTTATATTTCTTTATTTATTACACAGTGTAGTGTATAATACTGTAGTTTGTATTAATACAATAATATATTTTAGTATGAAAATTTGGAAAGTTGATAAGATTTAAAGTAGAGATGCAATTGGTTCTCTTGCATTGAGATTTGATTTAACAGTGTTATGTTAACATTTATACTTGCCTTGGACTGTAGAACAGAATTTAAATGGGAATGTATTAGTTTTACAACTGCAATCAAGTCATTTTACCTTTACCCAGTTTTTAATATAAAACTCTTAAATTTTGAAATTCACTGTGTGACTAATAGCATGATGCTCTGCGGTTTTATTAAGAGATTAGTCTAACCATAAAACTCTCATTTCCTTAGGAAGCCAAATTAGGATAACCTCATGTAAACAGTGTTGGGAACAACGTTTAACATTTTGTGCCAATTTGTTCCTGTATTCATGTATGTAAGTTACAAATCTGACTCTTCATTTTTAAGTTCCTTGTTACACCATGGTCATTTTCTAGTTTTTTACCAGACTCCCCATCTCACAATAAAATGCATCAACAAGCCTGACTTGCTGTCCTTCTTTTAATCATTGTCAAGATTTTCTCTGGAGGACTCTGTAAAGTAGGTATACAGTCATCCTGCTCTGGGTGTATCTTGGGCTGAGTTTGGGTAAACTCAGTGGTTTAGACATTCCCCACTAAGTCAGGGATTTTCCTGCAGCTGGTGTTTCTGGGAATGTCAGAGGTGACAACGAATGGCCAACTGAGAGCTTGCGTCCTCGTCCAGAAGCTTTTACTCCCGACTCCGGATCCGTGACCTCTTACCCTTGGGGAGCTGGGTTTCACAGTCTTTCCTCTGTGCTCCCACAGCCTTCGCCTTCCTCACCTCAGCCCTTACACTCTCACTCACGCCCCTCCCACCAGGACCAGGGTCCTCTGGACCACCTGCCAGGTCACTCTCCTGCCCCAGTGCCCAGCACAAGTCCATGCGGCCGTGTGTGCTGAATGATAATATAATTTGCATGTTAAAAGAGCTCAGCTATGTCTTTACTACTCTTTTGCTTCTGTATATGTTAAATGATTTCAGCAATTTGGTAATGTCCTTATTCAGGTCCTATTAAACACTAGACATAATAGACAAATAGTAAACTCTGCCTGTCCGCCTGCCTTTCTGTTCTGATTTGTGAGTTTATTTCTAGGTGTATTCTTGTGCTTAACCTCAAGGTACATGACACAGGTGCTCAAGGCCTCTGGGAGGAGTGCCAGCACCCATCCTAACAAATTCCATGAGGACCCCCTTCCCTTCTGATGGCCTCATGTTCCCAGCGTGATGCCTCACTTCTGTCACTGAAAAAACCTCCCCAATAAGCACAGTAGAGGTTTAGGAAACAAGAATAAATAAGTAACCCTTCTTAGGACACATTCATACTATAATCACTCTAACGGGAAGCTCAAAGAAGTCCGTGCTCGATTTATACGGGTAAATGGCTAATGAAGGAATTCTAGATTCATCAGAGAAGTTCTGAAGATGACAACGTGTCAGCACTTCCCATCACTCCCCCAAATCCAGTAACAGGGTGTCACTGACCTGTGCCACATGCACAGACTCCTTGCTGCTGTTGTCAAAGCTGATTTTGCAGAAGCCTTACAAGACAGAAACACCATGTGCCCATGAACACACACATATTAAGGAGCAGAATAAAATATCTGACACTAAGAGCCATGCTCTTAACTAGCCTGTATCACATCTCATGTGAGAATAGCCTACACTATCTACATCTGAACTTAAGCCTGGCTGTAAGTAATATGAGTAGAAGTTGTCAGCAAGACTAATACACATTTCATAACATGGAGAAAAAGAGAAGGAAGGGCAAAGACTTTTTTTTCAAATCTGTGTAAACTTAAAATTAGCCATGAAAACATGAAAATGCAAACTTAGACTTCTTAAGATCAATGGGAGGATATATTAGAACAACTATAATATGGACTTCGAACCTTAAAAAAAAATAGAACATAAATTTCTCTGTTCTGGTGAACAAATACAGTGCACTCAACAATTCACATTTTTTCTTAACAACACATGGGACATTCATGAAGAGAAACCATATTATGAGCCATGAAACAACCTTCAAATTCTAAAGGATTAAAAACAAAGTGGTTTTCTCTGACTACAAAATAAACTAGAAATCAGTAACAGAAATACATCTGGAAAATCCCCTCCCCCTGCCCCACAAAACTATTTGAAACTATGTTAACATGTTTCTCAGTAAACACTGACAAAAAGAACTAAGTAAAAATGAAAGTCCAACATCAGAAGTTGTCGTAACCAGTAAAAGCAGTGCATATAAGGAAATTCATAATATTAAATGCTTACGTTAGAAAAGAAGGCATAAGCTTCCCCCTTTGGAAATTAGAAGAATAAAATTAAATCCAAACCAAGGAAAAGGCAATAATAGAAGAAGTCAATGGCATAGAAAACAGAAAAGCAATAAGTACACCAATGAAATTAGACCCTGATTCTTTGAAAAAATTGATAAACCTCTAGCCAGGTAGATCAAGAAGACACGTCATCAAGAATAAGAGAAGATATTCTTCTTGCAAATTCTACAGGGTAGAAGGATGAAAAGGAAGTATTGTAAACTTTTTAAGCCAATGAACTTGAGAGCTTTGATGAAAATGACACAACCACAACTCACTATAACAAGAAATAGATAACCTGATTAGTCCAATCACAAAGAAACCGCTAGTTAAAAACCTTCCCACAGGACTTCCCTGGTAGTCCAATGGTTAAGAATCCACCTGCCAATGCAGGGGATGTGGGTTCAATCCCTGGTCCAGGAAGACCCCACATGCACTACGCCTGTGTGCCACAAGCTCTAGAGCCTGTTCTCTACAGTAGGAGAAGCCACTGCAATGAGAAGCTAGCCCATCACAACTAGAGTAGCTCCCACTTGCCACAACTAGAGCAAGCCCGTGCACAGCGACAGAGACCCGGGGCAGCCATAAATGAATAGAGCTTTTAAAAAATCTTCCCACAAAGAAGACTCCAGGACCAGATGGCTTCACCAGTGAATTCTACCAAAATTTTACAGAAGTTATTGTACAAATTCCTCACAAGCTCGTCCAGAAAATAAAACACATTTCCCGCCTTAGTCTGTGGAGCCAGCATTAACCTGATAGGAAAATCAGACAATGACATAACAATAAGTAAAAACTTCACACTAATATTTCTCTGAATGTAGATGCAAAAATCCTTGACAAAGTATTTGGAAATCATTTTGAGTAGTGTATCAAAAGGAAAATACTTTATGACCAAGTGGAATTTATCCCAGGACTGCAAGGTTGTTTTGCATTCAGAAACCAATTAACACCATTTGTACATACTTCTATCATATTTACAGAGCAAAAAGAAAAGCCACATGATCATCTTAACAGGTGTAGAGGAAGCACCTGACAAAATTCTACACCAAGTCATAAAAGTCCTCAGCAATCTAGGAATAGAAGGAAATTTCCTCAATGTAATAGAGGGCACCTGCAACAAACCCCATAGTTATTACAATAATTTTGAAAAATGGAATGGTTTCTTCATAAAATTATGAACAAAGCAAGAACGGCTACTCTCACTCTTTTTTTAAAGTATTGTATTAGAGGTCCCATCAGGTGCAGCATGACAGGAAAAAGAAATGAACGCCACACAGATTGAGAAAAAAGAAGTAACTTTTTATTTGCAGATACAAGGTCATCATGCAAAAATCTATCATTTTTATAAAATGGAAATTTAATTTTTTAATATATGAAACATTTAGGGATAATTTATCAAATATGGGCAAAACCTGGGCACCAAAAATACTAAATACAGCTAAAAGAAAGATGCAATACAAATGAGAAGATAGTCCATGTGTATTGATTAGAAGATTGACTGAATGTCATTGCTGTGTCAGTCCTCCTCAAATTCATCTATTGATTCAACATGATTCCAGTGAAAACTGAAGCCATATAATTGTGGAAATTGACAGCCTTATTCAACATTTATATGGAAATGCAAAGGACTTCAGGTAAGCAAAACAATTTTGGAAAAGAAATAAGTTGGAGGACTTAGATTACCTGATTTCTAGCCTTCCTATAAAGTTGCAGTAGTCAATACAGGGTTGTGTGGGCATAAGAATGTACATACAGATCAAGAAAACCATTAAAAGTTAGGAGGAGACCCACATATTCACAGCCAATTGATTTTTGCCAAAGGTGCTAAGGTAATCCAATGGTTAAATGATCATCTTTTCAAAATATACTGTTGATATTAGAACTTGATCCTTATGTCACACCATATGCAGGAAAATGAACTTGACCTTATGTCATACCATACACAGAAATTATTTCCAAATGGATAACATACTTAAATACAAGAGCTAAAATTATAAACCTTCTGGAAGAAAACATAAGGAATTCTTTGTGATCTCCAATTAGGCAAATAGTTCATAGATAAGACACAAAAAGGATGAATGAGTCATAGAAAAAAGTAATTGATGACATTACAACTTAAAAATTTTGCTCTCCAAAAGATACTGTTAAGAAAATCAAAAGAGAATACAGACTGGAAGAATACTTGCACACACTCATTTATATACCTAAGAGTATGGGTAATACTAAATACTGCGCAGAATAGAAAGCAACCGGAACTCTCATACATTACTAGTGGGAATTTACAATAATACACCCACTTTAGAAGATAGCTTGTCACTGTCTCATAAAGTTAAATACAGTTAAATTCTTACTCACTGGAGACATATTAGTATGTCTTTTGTTATCATTATTGATTGGAGACTTAGCGATACATTTTTAGAGAGTAATACAATTAACATGGGCTTCCCTGGTGGCTCAGAGGTTAAAGCATCTGCCTCCAATGCGGGAGACCCGGGTTCGATCCCTGGGTCGGGAAGATCCCCTGGAGAAGGAAATGGTAACCCACTCCAGTATTCTTGCCTGGAGAATCCCACGGACGGAGAAGCCTGGTAGGCTACAGTCCATGGGGTCGCAGAGAGTTGGACACGACTGAGCGACTTCACTTTCTCAATTAACATAGCTGTGTGAAGTTAGAAAGAAAGTGAAGTCGCTCAGTCGTGTCCAACTCTGTAGTCTACCAGGCTTCTCTGTCCATGGGATTTTCCAGGCAAGAGTACTGGGGTGGGTTGCCATTTCCTTCTCCAGGGGATCTTCCTGACCCAGGGATTGAACCCAGGTCTCCTGCATTGCAGGCAGATGCTTTACCCTCATAGCAGTTTTAGCCATAATAGCCAAACCAAAGATAACCCAGATATGTAGCAACCAGGGAATAAATACACCACAGTATTCCACACAATGGAATACCACTCAACAATAAGCAACACATACAACATGGATGAATCTGAAGAGCAGATATGCTAACTATAACATGAAGAGTGGTGGCCATACAGGAATACACCTTTGCAAAAACTGTAAAAAAAAAAAAAAAAAAAGTAGCCTTTTCAATGCCTCCATTTTCTTTATTAATTAAAAGAAGATCAAAACAGGGAGTAAACGCTGGCTTTGTGTTCTAAGTATATTGAGTTGTGTTGCAAAGACTCAATATTTCTGTTACTGGATTAGGCTTTTTTTTAGAGTACTAGAAAGTGGGAAGGAAACTCTTAAATGCAGACATATTCAAGGCAAATTACAAGTTAAAATTTTTTTAATAATCTCATCTTCAGAAAATGCTATGTTCTACTATTACTCTGGGGCTTGTCTGTTTTCTTATCGTAAAATAAGTACAATATAAACTTTACCATTTTAACCATATCTAAGTATACAGTTCAGTAGCGTGAAGTATATTCACCATGTTATACTATCACCACTATCCACTTTTCGTCATCTCCAAACAGAAGCTTTGTACCCATAACTCCCCACCCTTCCCTCTCCCCAGCCTGTTAACCTTATTATGCACTACTGTATTTTCTCTATGAATTGGTCTACTCTACATACCTCATATGAGTGGAATCATGCAGTATTTGTCCTTTTGTGTCTGGCTTATTTCTCTTAGCATAACCGTTTATATTCAAGGTTCATCCATGCTGTAGTATGTATCAGAATTGCATTCCTTTTTAAGGCTAAATAATATTCCACTGACTGTATATGCCACATCTTGTTTATCCACTCATCTATCAATAGACATCTAGCTATTTCCACCTTTTCTGGCTATTGTGAATAAAGCTTCTAGGATCACTGACTTGTTGAGTTCCTGCTCTCAGTTCGTTTGGATATATACCTACAAGTGGCACTGCTGGATCAAATGGTAATTCTAAGTTAAACTCTTTGAGGAGCTGCCAAACTCTTCCACAGCAGTACATTATTTTATATTCCATCAGCAATGCACAAGCATTTCAATTTCTCTATGTCCTTATTAACACTTGTTATTCTGTGTTTTGATAATAGCCATTCTAATTGGTGAACACAGTACAAGAAGCAATGAACAAAACCATCCCCAAGAAAAAGAAATGCAACAAGGCAAAATGGTTGTCTAAGGGCTTCCCTGGTGGCTCAGAGGTTAAAGCGTCTGCCTCCAATGCGGGAGACCCAGGTTCAATCCCTGGGTCAGGAAGATTCCCTGGAGAAGGCAATGGCAACCCACTCCAGTACTCTTGCCTGGAGAATCCCATGGAGGGAGGAGCCTGGTAGGCTATAGTCCATGGGGTCGCAAAAAGTCAGACATGACTGAGCAACTTCACTTTCACTTTCAAGGAGGCCTTACAAATAATTGAGAAAAGAGAAGTGAAAGAAAGGCAAAGGAGAAAGGGAAAGACATACGCATCTGAATGCAGAGTTCCAAAGAATAGGAAGGAGAGATAAAGTCTTCTTACGTGAACAATGCAAAGAAAAAGAGGAAAACAATAGAATGAGAAATACTAGAGATCTCTTCAAGAAATTAGAGATACCAAGGGAACATTTCATGCAAAGAGAGGCTCGATAAAGGACAGAAATGCTATGAACCTAAGAGAAGCAGAAGATACCAAGAAGAGGTGGCAAGAATACACGGAAGAACTGTACAAAAAAGATCTTCATGACCCAGATAATCACGATGGTGTGATCACTGACCTAGAGCCAGACATCCTGGAATGTGAAGTCAAGTGGGCCTTAGAAAGCATCACTACGAACAAAGCTAGTGGAGGTGACAGAATTCCAGCTGAGCTATTTCAAATCCTAAAAGATGATGTTAAAGTGCTACACTCAATATACCAGCAAATTTGGAAAACTCAGCTGTGGCCACAGGACTGGAAAAGGTCAGTTTTCATTCCAATCTCAAAGAAGGGAAATGCCAAAGGATGTTCAAACTACCACACAACTGAGTTCATTTCACATGCCAGCAAAGTAATGCTCAAAGTCCTTCAAGCTTGGCTTCAACAGTATGTGAACTGAGACCTTCCAGATGTACAAGCAGGGTTTAGAAAAGGCAGAGGAATCAAAGATCAAATTGCCAACATCTGTTGCATCATAGAAAAAGCAAGGGGATTCCAGAAAAACACCTACTTCTCATTCACTGACTACACTAAAGCCTTTGACTATGTGGATCAAAACAAACTGTGGAGAATTCCTATATGGGAATACCAGACCACGTTAACTGCCTCCTGCAACACCTGTATGCAGGTCAAGAAGCAACAGTTAGACCCGGACATGGAACAAACAGACCGTTTCAAAATCGGGAAAGGAGTGCATCAAGGCTGTATATTGTCACCCTGCTTATTTAATTTACATGCAGCATACATCATGCAAAATGCTGGGCTGGATGAAGTACAAGCTGGAATCAAAATTCCTGGCAGAAATATCAATAACCTCAGATAAGCAGATGATACCACCCTAATGGCAGAAAGGGAAGCAAGACTAAAGAGCCTCCTGATGATGGTGAAAGAGGAGGGTGAAAAAGCTGGCTTAAAACTTAACATTCAAAAAATGAAGTTCATGGCATCTGGTCCCATCACTTCATGGCAAACAGATGGGGAACAGTGACAGACTTAATTTTCTTGGGCTCCAAAATCATTGCGGATAGTGACTGCACCCATGAAATTAAAAGATGCTTGCTCCTTGGAAAACAAGCTATGACCAACCTAGACAGCATATTTAAAAGCAGAGACATTACCTTGCTGACAAAGGTCTGTATAATCAAAGCTATGGTTTTTCCAGTAGTCATGTATAATGTGAGAGTTGAACTATAAAGAAGGCTGGGTGCCAAAGAATTGATGCTTTCAAACTGTGGTGTTGGAGAAGACTCTTGAGAGTCCCTTGGACTGCAAGGAGATCAAGCCAGTCTAATAAAGGAAATCAACCCTGAATATTCATTGGAAGCTGATGCTGAAGTTCCAATACTTTGGCCACCTGACTCAAAGAGCTGACTCATTGGGAAAGACCCTGATGCTGGGCAAGATTGAAGGAGAAGAAGGGGCAACAGAGGATGAGATGATTGGATGGCATCACCAACTCAATGGACATGAGTTTGAGCAAACTCAAGGAGATAGTGAAGGACAGGGAAGCCTGGTGTGCTGAAGTCCATGGGGTCACAAAAAGTCAGAAAGGACTGAGTGACTGAACAACAGCAATGGGTGTGAAATGGTATCTCATAGTGATTTTCACTGGCATTGACTCAATTCCCCACCCTTAACTCTAACCTCCTTTTCCTCCACATCTCCATACCAATAAAGACTCTGGGAGCTAGACATTAGAACATTTAAAACAACTAATATATGGAGAAAATTAGAAAGTAATTTCACATGCTCAGGAAAAGGCTCAGAAAAGACTCAAGAAAACCTTAAGTTTACACTTCAGATGGATCACTGGCTCAGAGACAGTTTACAAAAATAAAACAATAACAAAGAGAAAACCCTGGCAAAAGGGGATAATCTGATTTCCAGAGTGACATTATTAGATTCAGAAGTCTAGCATTCAACAACAAAAATCACAAGTCATAGAGAGAGGAAAGTGGCCCATTCAAAAGGTAAAATAAGTCAACATAAACTGTCCCTGAAAAAGACCAGATAGCAGATCTACTAGATGAAAATGTTACAACTGTCTTAAAGATGCTCAAAGAATTAAAGGATGATGCAAGAAAATCAAGAAACTGCACTGTGAACAAAATGGAAACTAAATACAGAGACAGGATTTTCCTGGTGGATCAGTGGTTAAAAATCTGTCTGCCAATGCAGGGGACGTGTGTTTAATCCCTGGTCCAGGAATATTCCACACACCATGGGGCAGCTGAGCCCGTGAGCCACAGCTACTGAGCCCATGCTCCAGAGCCCCTGTGCGCAGCTACTGAGCCCATGCACTGCAGCTACTGAAGACTGCAAAACTAGAGGTACGCGTACCTCCAGCCTGTGCTCCACAAGAGAAGCCACAGCAGTGAGGAGCCTGCACACTGCAACAAAGAGGAGAACCAGTTCACTGCAACTAGAGAAAGCCCATGCACAGCAATGAAGACCAAGCACAGTCAAACACAAATACATTAAGTAAATAATTTTTTTAAATAGAAATTAAAAAAAAAACCTAAAAAGAAGTTCTGTAGCTTTTGAAAAGTACAACAAACTTAAAAGTTCACTGTGCATGCTCAGTTACATCCAACTCTTTGTGACCCCATGGACTGTAGCCAACCAGGCTCCTCTGTCCATGGAGTTTTCCAGTCATGAACACTGGAGTGGGCTGCATTTCCTACTCCAGGGGATCTTTTCAACCCAGGGGTCAAACCTGCATCTCTCATGTCTCCTGCATTGGCAGGCAGATTCTTATCACTGAGCCATCTGGGAAGCCTTAAAATTCACAAGGGGCATTCAAAAACAGATTTGAGTAGGCCAAAGGAAGAATTAGCAAACTTGAAGATCAGGGTACAAAAATTATCAAATCTGAGGATCAGAAAGGAAAAAAAAATTGAATAAAGGTGAACAGAGACTAAGGGATCTGTGGGACACCATCAAGTGTACCAACATACTCTCATAGGAGTCCCAGAAGAAGAGAGAAAAGGGAAAGTGAGAACAGCCGAAGAAATAGTGGCTGAAAACTTCTCAAGCTTAATGAAAAACATGAGTGTAAACATCCAAGATGGTCAGTAATCTCCAAGTAAAGACGAACTCAAAGACACCTACACCAAGACACATCATAATCAATCTATCAAGAGAAAGAATCTTGAAAGCAGGCAGAGCGCAGCAAATTATCACATACAAGGGACCTTCAATAAGATGATCAGATTTTTCATTAGAAACTTCAGAGTCCAGAAAACAGTGAGCCAATATACTCAAAGTGCTAAAAGAAAAAACTTTCAACCAAGAATCCTATATCCAGAAAAACTGTTTTTAAGAATGAACAAGAAATTAAGACATTCCCAGATAAACAAAAGCTGAGGGAGTTCTTCACCATTAGACTTGCCCTGAAATAAATGCTCAAGGGAGTCCTTCAAGGTGAAAAGACAAGACACTAGATGGTAGCTTGAAGCTGTATTGAAAAATGAAGATTTCAATAATGGTAATAGATGGGAAATTATAAAAGCTATTACAAAAATGATGTGTAATTGCATTTTTTGTTTTCAACATGGTTTGAGAAATTAACAAATTTAAATAAAAAATTATTAGTGTAAAAGCTATTATTGCTGTAACTTTGGTTTGTAACTCCAAATCTTGTTTTCTACAAAATATAAAGGACTAATTAATGCATTTTAAATGATTATCAGTTTATGTTTCAGTTCAATTCAGTTGCTCAGTCATGTCCGACTCTTTGTGACCCCATGAATCGCAGCACACCAGGCCTCCCTGTCCATTACCAACTCCTGGAGTTCACTCAGACTCACGTCCATCGAGTCAGTGATGCCACCCAGCCATCTCATCCTCTGTCGTCCCCTTCTCCTCCTGCCCCCAATCCCTCCCAGCATTTCCAATGAGTCAACTCTTCGCATGAGGTGGCCAAAGTACTGGAGTTTCAGCTTCAGCATCATTCCCTCCAAAGAAATCCCAGGGCTGATCTTCAGAATGGACTGGTTGGATCTCCTTGCAGTCCAAGGGACTCTCAAGAGTCTTCTCCAACACCACAGTTCAAAAGCATCAATTCTTCGGTGCTCAGCTTTCTTCACAGTCCAACTCTCACATCCATACATGACCACAGGAAAAACCATAGCCTTGACTAGACGAACCTTTATTGACAAAGTAACGTCTCTGCTTGTGATTATGCTATCTAGGTTGGTCATAACTTTCCTTCCAAGGAGTAAGTGACTTGGGGTGTACAACGTATAAAGATGTAATTTTGTGACAACAACAACCAAAGAAGGTGGGGTAAAAGCTGTATAGGAGCTGTGTTTGTATGTTCAGTTCAGTTCGGTTCAGTCGCTCAGTCGTGTCTGACTCTTTGCGACCCCATGAATCGCAGCACGCCAGGCCTTCCTGTCCATCACCAACTCCCAGAGTTCACTCAGACTCACGTCCATCGAGTCAGTGATGCCATCCAGCCATCTCATCCTCTGACGTCCCCTTCTCCTCCTGCCCCCAATCCCTCCCAGCATCAGAGTCTTTTCCAATGAGTCAACTCTTTGCATGAGGTGGCCAAAGTACTGGAGATTCAGCTTTAGCATCATTCCTTCCAAAGAACACCCAGGACTGATCTCCTTCAGAATGGACTGGTTGGCTCTCCTTGCAGTCCAAGGGACTCTCAAGAGTCTTCTCCAACACCACAGTTCAAAAGCATCAATTCTTTGGTGCTCAGCTTTCTTCACAGTCCAACTCTCACATCCATACACGACCACAGGAAAAACCATAGCCTTGACTAGACAAACCTTTATTGGCAAAGTAATGTCTCTGCTTTTGAATATGCTATCTAGGTTGGTCATAACTTTCCTTCCAAGAAGTAAGCGTCTTTTAATTTCATGACTGCAGTCACCATCTGCAGTGATTTTGGAGCCCCCAAAAATAAAGTCTGACACTGTTTCCACTGTTTCCTCATCTATTTCCTATGAAGTGATGGGACCAGATGCCATGATCTTCGTTTTCTGAAAGTTGAGCTTTAAGCCAACTTTTTCACTCTCCTCTTTCACTTTCTTCAAGAGGCTTTTTAGTTCCTCTTCACTTTCTGCCATAAGGGTGGTGTCATCTGCATATCTGAGGTTATTGATATTTCTCCTGGCAATCTTGATTCCAGCTTGTGCTTCTTCCAGTCCAGCGTTTCTCATGATGTACTCTGCATATAAGTTAAATAAGCAAGGTGACAATATACAGCCTTGACATACTCCTTTTCCTATTTGGAACCAGTCTGTTGTTCCATGTCCAGTTCTAACTGTTGCTTCCTGACCTGCATACAGATTTCTCAAGAGGCAGGTCAGGTGGTCTGGTATTCCCATCTCTTTCAGAATTTTCCACAGTTTGTTGTGATCCACACAGTCAAAGGCTTTGGCATAGTCAATAAAGCAGAAATAGATGTTTTTCTGGAACTCTCTTGCTTTTTCCATGATCCAGTGGATGTTGACAATTTGATCTCTGGTTCCTCTGCCTTTTCTAAAACCAGCTTGAACATGTGGAAGTTCACGGTTCACATATTGCTGAAGCCTGGCTTGGAGAATTTTGAGCATTATTTACTAGCATGTGAGATGAGGGCAATTGTGCAGTAGTTTGAACATTCTTTGGCATTGCCTTTCTTTGGGATTGGAATGAAAACTGACCTTTTCCAGTCCTGTGGCCACTGCTGAGTTTTTCAAATTTGCTGGCATATTGAGTGCAGCACTTTCACAGCATTATCTTTCAGGATTTGAAATAGCTCAACTGGAATTCCATCACCTCCACTAGCTTTGCTCATAATGATGCTTTCTAAGGCCCACTTGACTTCACATTCCAGGATGTCTGGCTCTCAGTGAGTGATCACACCATCGTGATTATCTTGGTCATGAAGATCTTTTTTGTACAGTTCTTCTGTGTATTCTTGCCACCTCTTCTTGATATCTTCTGCTTCTGTTAGGTCCATACCGTTTCTGTCCTTTATTGAGCCCATCTTTGCATGAAATGTTCCCTTGGCATCTCTAATTTTCTTGAAGAGATATCTAGGCTTTCCCATTCTATTGTTTTCCTCTATTTCTTTGCACTGATCACTGAGGAAGGCTTTCTTATTTCTCCTTGCTATTCTTTGGAACTCTGCATTCAAATGGGTATATCTTTCCTTTTCTCCTTTGCCTTTAGCTTCTCTTCTTTTCTTGGCTATTCGTAAGGCCTCCTCAGACAACCATTTTGCCATTTTGCATTTCTTTTTCTTGGGGATGGTCTTGATCACTGCCTCCTGCACAATGTCACAAACCTCCATCCATAGTTCTTCAGGCACTCTATCAAATCTAATCCCTTGAATCTATTTGTCACTTCCACTCTATAATCGTAAGGGATTTGATTTAGGTCATAGCTGAATGGTCTAGTAGTTTTCCCTACTTTCTTCAATTTAAGTCTGAATTTGGCAATAATGAGTTCATAGTCTGAGGCACAGCCAGCTCCCAGTCTTGTTTTTGCTGACTGTACAGAGCTTCTCCATCTTTGGTAGCAAAGAATATAATCAATCTGATTTCGATATTGACCATCTGGTGATGTCCATGTGTAGAGTCTTCTCTTGTGTTGTTAGAAGGTGTTTACTGTGACCAGTGTGTTCTCTTTGCAAAACTCTGTTAAGTTTTGCCCTGCTTCATTTTGGCCAAATTTGCCTGTTACTCCAGGTATCTCCTGACTTCCTACTTTTGCATTCCAGTCCCCTATGATTAAAAAGACATCTTTCTTGGGTGTTAGTTCTAGAAGGTCTTGTAGGTCTTCATAGAATCATTCAACTTCAGCTTCTTCAGCATTACTGGTTGGGGCATAAACTCAGATTACTGTGATATTAAATGGTTTGCATTGGAAACGAACAGAGATCATTCTGTCGTTTTTGAGATTGCATCCAAATACTGCATTTCGGACTCTTTTGTTGACTATGAGAGCTACTCCATTTTTCCTAAGGGAATCTTGCTCACAGTAGTAAATATAATGGTCATCTGAATTAAATTTGCCCATTTCTGTCCATTTTAGTTCACTGATTCCTAAAATGTCGATGTTCACTCTTGCCATCTCCTGTTTGACCGCTTCTAATTTACCTTGATTCATGGACCTAACATCCATCTTTGCATATCCATGTTTTAACTATTGTGAGTAATACAGCTATGAACATGGGTGTGTAAATGTCTCTTTGAGAATTTGCTTTCACTTCTTTGAGGTTTATGCCTAAAAGTGGGACCAGTGGCACTAATGATTCTACGTATAATTGTTTTGTGGAACCAACATACCAACTATACCTTTTTACATTCCCACAGAGTGCACAATGGTTCCAGTTTGTCCACTCCTTCTCTAAACAGAATGAAACTAGAACACTTTCTAACACCATACACAAAAATAAACTCAAAATGGATTAAAGATCTCAATGTAAGACCAGAAACTATAAAACTCCTAGAGGAGAACATAGGCAAAACACTGCGACACACATCACAGCAGGATCCTCTATGACCCACCTCCCAGAATATTGGAAATAAAAGCAAAAATAAACAAATGGGACCTAATTAAACTTAAAAGCTTCTGCACAACAAAGGAAACTATAAGCAAGGTGAAAAGACAGCCTTCAGAATGGGAGAAAATAATAGCAAATGAAGCAACGGACAAACAACTAATCTCAAAAATATATAAGCAACTCCTACAGCTCAACTCCAGAAAAATAAATGACCCAATCAAAAAATGGGCCAAAGAACTAAATAGACATTTCTCCAAAGAATACATACAGATGGCTAACAAACACATGAAAAGATGCTCAACATCACTCATTATCAGAGAAATGCAAATCAAAACCACTATGAGGTACCATTTCACACCAGTCAGAATGGCTGCGATCCAAAAGTCTACAAGCAATAAATGCTGGAGAGGATGTGGAGAAAAGGGAACTCTCTTACACTGTTGGTGGGAATGCAAACTAGTACAGCCACTATGGAGAACAGTGTGGAGATTCCTTAAAAAACTGGAAATAGAACTGCCTTATGATCCAGCAATGCCACTGCTGGGCATACACACTGAGGAAACCAGAATTGAAAGAGACACGTGTACTCCAATGTTCATCGCAGCACTGTTTATAAATATAAAGCCAGGACATGGAAGCAACGTAGATGCCCATCAGCAAATGAATGGATAAGAAAGCTGTGGTACATATACACAATGGAGTATTACTCAGCCATTAAAAAGAATACATTTGAATCAGTTCTAATGAGGTGGATGAAACTGGAACCTATTATACAGAGTGAAGTAAGCCAGAAAGAAAAACACCAATACAGTATACTAACGCATATATATGGAATTTAGAAAGATGGTAACAATAACCCAGTGTACGAGACAGCAAAAGAGACACTGATGTATAGATCAATCTTATGGACTCTGTGGGAGAGGGAGAGGGTGGGGAGACTTGGGAGAATGGCATTGAAACATGTATAATATCATGTATGAAACGAGTTGCCAGTCCAGGTTCGATGCACAATACTGGATGCTTGGGGCTGGTGTACTGGGACGACCCAGAGGGAGGGTATGGGGAGGGAGGAGGGAGGAGGGTTCAGGATGGGGAACACAGGTATACCTGTGGCGGATTCATTTCGATATTTGGCAAAACTAATACAATATTGTAAAGTTTAAAAATAACATAAAATTTAAAAAAAATTAAAAAAAAAAACAGTAGTCATCCTAATGGGTGTGAGATGGTACCTCACTGTGATTTTGGTTCCATTTCCCTAATGATTAGTGATGCTGAACATCTTTTTGTGGCCACTCACATACCTCCTTTGGAGAAATGTCTATTCCAAGTTCTTTGCTAATTTTGAATTGTTGTTGAGGTTGTTTTTTGTTTTTGTTGTTGTTGAGTTTTAGGAGCTCTCTATATATTTTATTAATCCCTTATCAGATATATGATTCTCAAATATTTTTTTTTTTACCATCATACGGTTTTGCCTTTTTACTCTTTTGACTATGTCTTTAAATGTTAAATTTTCATGAAGTCAAATTTGTGTATTTTTTCTGTTGTTACCTTTGCTTTTGATATCATATCAAAGAAATTATTGCCAAGTCCAATGTCCTGAAGCTTTTGTTCTATCTTTTCTTCTGAATTTTTTTATTGTTTTAATCTTGCAGTTAGGGCCTTGATTCATTTGTAATTTTGTATATGCTGTTATGTATGGATCCAGTTTAATTCTTGCATGTGGTTATTCAGTTTTCCCAGCATCAGTTGTTGAAAAGGCCACATTACCACCTTTGTCAAAAATCACTTCCCTGTATATGTTTATTTCTAAGCATTCTGTTTTATTCCATTATTCTATTTTATCGTTCTGCGTATCTCCCATTCTTGATTACTCTATCTCTGTAGTAAGTTTTGAAATTAAAGTGCATGTCCTGAAGTTTTGTTCTTTTTTCCAGACACTTCTGGCTATTTGGAATCCCTTGAGATTTCATGTGACTTTTAGTTTGGGTTTTTCTATTTTTGTTTAAAAAGTGCCATTGGCATTTTGATAGGACTTGCTTTGAATCTGTAGATTGTTTTGGATAGTATGGACATTCTTAACAGTATCGAGTCTTTCAATCCATAAACATGAAATGTGTTTCCACTTATTTATATCTTCTTCAGTTTCTTTCAGCAATATTTTGTAGTTTTTAATGTACAAGTCTCTCACCTCCTTGGTTAAGTTATAATTCCTAAGTATCTTATTCTTTTTGATGCTATTGTGAATGGAACTATTATTATAATTTCCTTTTTTAGATTTATTGTTTGTGTATAAAAATGCAACTGATTTTTGTGTGTTGACTTTGTATCCTGCTACTTTGCTGAATTCATTTATTACCTCTAATTTTTTTGTGTGGAATTTTTAGAGTTTTCTCTATATATATATATAAGTTATATATGTATATATAGTTTATATATATAGTTTTCTATATAAATATATAAGATATTAAAAGATGATATATAAGATGATATATATCAGATGACATCATTTGCAAACAGATCACTTTACTTCTTCCTTTCCAATTTAGGTGTATTTTATTTCATTTTCTCATTGTTAATGGCTATAACTGTTTTGGCTGTAACTTCCAGTGCTGTGTTGAATAAAAGAGGTGAAAACTGGGCATCCTTACCTTATTCCTGCTCTTAGAGAAAGAGCTTTCAGCCTTTCACCATTAAGTATGATATTTGCTGTGAATCTTTCATAACTTGCTCTTATTATGTTGAGATAGTTTTATTCTATTCAGTTTGTTGGAGTCTTTTTTAATCAGGAAAGAGTATTTTATTTTGCCACATTACTTTTCTATATCAGTTGAGATGATTGTGCAGTTTCTTCATGTTGTCGATGTGGCATATTATACTGATCAATTTTCATACATCAAACCTTCTTTGCATTGCAGAAATAAATCCTATTTGGTCATTGTGTATAATACTTTTACTATGCTACCAAATTCTTTTTGCCAGGATTTTGTTGAGGATTTTTTCATCAGTATTCATAGGGATCTGCCTCTTGAGAAATTTGTACGCAGGTCAGGAAGCAACAGTTAGAACTGGACATGGAACAACAGACTGGTTCCAAATAGGAAAAGGAGTACGTCAAGGCTATATATTGTCATCCTGTTTATTTAACTTATATGCAGAGTACATCATGAGAAACGCTGGACTGGAAGAAACACAAAATGGAATCAAGATTGCCGGGAGAAATATCAATAACCTCAGATATGCAGATGACACCACCCTTATGGCAGAAAGTGAAGAGGAACTCAAAAGCCTCTTGATGAAAGTGAAAGAGGAGAGTGAAAAAGTTGGCTTAAAGCTCAACTTTCAGAAAATGAAGATCATGGCATCCAGTCCCACCACTTCATGGCAAATAGATGGGGAAACAGTGGAAACAGTGTCAGACTTTATTTTTCTGGGCTCCAAAATCACTACAGATGGTGACTGCAGCCATGAAATTAAAAGACGCTTACTCCTTGGAAGGAAAATTATGACCAACCTAGATAGCATATTCAAAAGCAGAGACATTACTTTGCCAACAAAGGTTCGTCTAGTCAAGGCTATGGTTTTTCCTGTGGTCATGTATGGATGTGAGAGTTGGACTGTGAGGAAGGCTGAGCGCTGAAGAATTGATGCTTTTGAACTGTGGTGTTGGAGAAGACTCTTGAGGGTCCCTTGGACTGCAAGGAGATCCAACCAGTCCATTCTGAAGGAAATCAGCCCTGGGATTCCTTTGGAAGGAATGATGCTAAAGCTGAAACTCCAGTACTTTGGCCACCTCATGTGAAGAGTTGACTCACTGGAAAAGACTCTGATGCTGGGAGGGACTGGGGGCAAGAGGAGAAGGGGACCACAGAGGACGAGATGGCTGGATGGCATCACTGACTCAATGGATGTGAGTCTCAGTGAACTCTGGGAGTTGGTGATGGACAGGGAGGCCTGGCGTGCTGCGATTCATGGGGCTGCAAAGAGTCGGACACGACTGAGCGACTGATCTGATCTGAGCTGATTTGATCCATAGGGATATTGGTTTGTAATTTACTTTTCTTGTAATATCTTTGTCTGGCTTTGGTATCAGGGTTAAACTGGCCTTATAGAATGAGTTAGGAAGTGTTCCCTCTTCTACAATTTTCTGGAAAAGCTTGGGGAGAATTGGTATGAAATTTTTCTTTAAAATGTAGAATTCACTAAGTGAAGCCCTCAGGTTGACAGCTTTTCTTTTTGGGGGAGATTTTTGATTACTGATTCAATCTCCTTGCTAGTTATAAGTCTGTTCAGTTTTTCTCTTCATGGTTTACTCTTGTTAGGATTTGTGTTTCTAGGAAACTTACCAGATGATCTAAATTATCCAATTTGTTGGGCATACAGTTGTTCATAGTACTCTTTTTTTTTTTTTTTTTTCTATTTTTTCTTTTTTTTTTTTTTTTAAACTTTACAATATTGTATTACTTTTGCCAAACATCAAAATGAATCCGCCACAGGTATACCCGTGCTCCCCATCCTGAACCCTCCTCCCTCCTCTCTCCCCATACCCCCCACTCTGGGTCATCCCAGTGCACCAGTCCCAAGCATCCAGTATCGTGCATCGACCCTGGACTGGCGACTCATTTCATACATGATATTATACATGTTTCAATGCCATTCTCCCAAATCTCCCCACCCTCTCCCTCTCCCACAGAGTCCATAAGACTGATCTATACATCAGTGTCTCTTTTGCTGTCTCGTACACAGGGTTATTGTTACCATCTTTCTAAATTCCATATATATGCGTTAGTATACTGTATTGGTGTTTTTCTTTCTGGCTTACTTCACTCTGTATAATAGGTTCCAGTTTCATCCACCTCATTAGAACTGATTCAAATGTATTCTTTTTAATGGCTGAGTAATACTCCATTGTGTATATGTACCACAGCTTTTTCATAGTACTCTCTTATAATAATTTTTATTTCTGTAGAATTGGTAATAATGCCCACACTTTTAATTCTGGTGTTAGTAATTTTTCTTAGCTCATCTAATGGTTATCAAGTTTCTTGATCTTTTCAAAGAACCTACCTACAAAATTGTTTAAATGAAGTAATTTCCAGGGCTTCCCAGGTGGCGCTAGTGATAAAGAACCCGCCTGCCTATGCAGGAGACAGAAGAGACACGGGTTCGATCCCTGATCAGGAAGACCTCCCCTCCAGAGGAGGAAGTGGCAGCCCACTCCAGTATTCTTCCCTGGAGAATCCCATGGATAGAGGAGCCTGGCGGGTTACAGTCCATAGTGGTGCAAAGAGTCAGACATGACTGAAGCAACTTAGCATGTAGTTGATTTCTGATGTTGCTTTATCTTTATATAAACCAAAGTGATTCACACATACAAGCATGTATATAAATATATGTATATATGTGTGTATTAGATTCTTTTCCATTATTCAGTTGCTCAGTCGTGTCCGACTCTTTGCAACCTCATGGACTGTAGCACACCAGGCTTCCCTGTCCATCACCAACTCCTGGAGCTTGCTCAAACTCATGCCCATCAAGTCGGTGACGCCATCCAACCATCTCATCCTCTGTCTTCCCCTTCTCCTGCCCTCAATCTTTCCCAACATCAGGGTCTTTTCTAGTGAGTCAGTTCTTTGAAGCATCAGGTGGCCAAAGTGTTGGAGCTTCAACATCAGTCCTTCCAGTGAATATTCAGGACTGATTTCATTTAGGATTGACTGGTGTGATCTCCATGCAGTCCAAGGGACTCTCAAGAGTCTTCGCCAATACCAGTTTGAAAGCATCAATTTTTTTGGTGCTCAGCTTTATGGTCCAGCTCTCACATCTGTACATGACTACTAAAAAAACTATAGCTTTGAATAGATGGACCTTTGTGGGCAAAGAAATGTCTCTGCTTTTAAATATGCTGTCTAGGTTTGTCATAGCTTGTTTTCCAAGCAGCAAACATCTTTTAATTTCATGGCTGCAGTTGCCATCTGCAGTGATTTTGGAACCCAAGAAAATAAAGTCTGTCACTGTTTCCATTGTTTCCCCATCTATTTGCCATGAAGTGATGGGACCAGATGCCATGATCTTCGTATTTTGAATGTTGAGTTTTAAGCCAGCTTTTGCACTCTGCTCTTTCACTTTCATCAAGAGGCTCTTTAGTTCCTTTTATCTTTATTACATAAGGGTGGTGTCATCTGAGGTTACTGATATTTCTCCTGGCAATCCTGTTTCCAACTTGTGCTCCATCCACCCCTGCATTTTGCATGACATACTCTGCATATAAGTGAAATAAGCACAGTGACATACACAGCCTTTACGTATTCTTTTCCCAGTTTGGCACCAGTCCATTGTTCAATGTCCGGTTTTAACTGTTGCTTCTTGACCTGCATACAGATTTCTTTTCCATTATAGGTTATTATAGGATATTGAGAATTGTTTCCTGTGCTAAACTGTAGGTCTTTGTTGGTTATCTATTTTGTATATAGTAGTATGTATATTTTAATCCCAAACTCCTAATTTATCCTTCCCCTGCTTTTCCCTTTCATGGCCATAAGTTTGTTTTCTTTGTAAGTCTATTTCTGTTTTGTAAATAAGTCCGTTTGTTTCCTTTTTTAAGATTCCACATATAAGCGATGTCATATAATATTTGTGTTTCTTTGACTTCACTTATTATGAAAATCTGAGGCAAATGGCCTTATACTATGCTTTTTTTAGGATGGAGTAATATTACATTGTGTATATAGAACACATCTTTATCCATTCATCTAATGATGGACATTTCCACTGCATAATTGTAAGGAATTTGATTCAGGTCATAACTGAATGGTCTAGTGGTTTTCCCTACTTTCTTCAATTTAAGTCTGAATTTTGCAATAAGGAGTTCATGATTTGAGCCACAGTCAGCTTCCAGTCTTGTTTTTGCTGACTGTATAGGGCTTCTCCATCTTTGGCTGCAAAGAATATAATCAATCTGATTTCAATGTTGGCCATCTGGTGATGTCCATGTGTAGAGTCTTCTATTGTGTTGCTGGAAGAGGGTGTTTGCTATGACCAGTGCACTCTCTTGGCAAAACTGTTAGCCTTTGCCCTGCTTCATTCTGTACTCCAAGGCTAAATTTGCCTATTACTCCAGATATCTCTTGATTTCCTGCTTTTGCATTCCAGTCCCCTATGACAAAAAAGACATCTTTTGGGGGTGTTAGTTCTAGAAGGTCTTGTAGGTCTTCATAGAACCTTTTAACTTCAACTTCTTTGGCATTAGTGACTGGGGCATAGAATCAGATTAGTGTGGTATTGAATGGTTTCCCTTGGAAACGAACAGAGATCATTCTGGCATTTTTGAGTTTTCACCCAAATACTGCATTTTGGACTCTCTTGTTGACTATGAGGGCTTTCTTCATTTCTTCTAAAGGATTCTTGGCCACAGTAGTAGATATAATGGTCATCTGAATTAAATTTGCCCATTCCAGTCCATTTTAGTTCACTGATTCCTAAAATGTCGATGTTCACTCTTGCCATCTCCTGTTTGACCACTTCCAATTTACCTTGAATCATGGACCTAACATTACAGGTTCCCATGCAATATTGTTCTTTACAACATCAGACTTTACTTCCATCTTCAATCTTACCTGCTACTGGGCTTTGTTTTCACTTTGGCTCCATCTCTTCATTCTTTCTGGAGTTATTTCTCCACTCTTTTTCAGTAGCATATTGGGTACCTTCTGATCTGGGGAGTTCATCTTTCAGTGTCATATCTTTTTGCTTTTTCATACTGTTCATGGGGTTCTCAAGGCAAGAATACTGAAGTAGTTTTCCATTCCCTTCTGCAGTTTAAATTGAAGAAAGTAGGGAAAACCACTAGACCATTCAGCTATGACCTAAATCAAATCCCTTACGATTATACACTGGAAGTGACAAATAGATTCAAGGGATTAGGTTTGATAGAGTGCCTGAAGAACTATGGATGGAAGTTTGTGACACTGTACAGGAGGCAGTGATCAAGACCATCCCCAAGAAAAAGAAATGCAAAACAGCAAAATGGTTGTCTGAGGAGGCCTTACGAATAGCCGAGAAAAGAAGAGAAGCTAAAGGCAAAGGAGAAAAGGAAAGATATACCCATTTGAATGCAGAGTTCCAAAGAATAGCAAGGAGAGATAAGAAAGCCTTCCTCAGTGATCAGTGCAAAGAAAGAGAGGAAAACAATAGAATGGGAAAGCCTAGAGATCTCTTCAAGAAAATTAGAGATGCCAAGGGAAATTTCATGCAAAGATGGGCTCAATAAAGGACAGAAATGGTATGGACCTGACAGAAGCAGAAGATATTAAGACGAGGTGGCAAGAATACACAGAAGAACTATACAAAAAAGATCATCATGACCCAGATAACCATGATGGTGTGGTCACTCGCCCAGAGCCAGACATCCTGGCATGCAAAGTAAAGTGGGCCTTAGAAAGCATCACTATGAACAAAGCTAGTGGAGGTGATGGAATTCCAGTTGAGCTCTTTCAGATCCTAAAAGATGATGCTGTGAAAGTGCAGCACTCAATATGCCAGCAAGTTTGGAAAACTCAGCAGTGGCCACAGGACTGGAAAAGGTCAGTTTTCATTCCAGTCTCAAAGAAGGCAATGCCAAAGAATGCTCAAACTACCGCACAGTTACACTCATCTCGCACACTAGCAAAGTAATGCTCAAAATTCTCCAAGCCAGGCTTCAACAGTACACGAACCGTGAACGTCCAGATGTTCAAGCTGGATTTAGAAAAGGCAGAGGAACAAGAGATCAAATTGCCAACATCCGTTGGATCATTGAAAAAGCAAGAGAGTTCCAGAAAAACATCTACTTCTGCTTGATTGACTACGCCAAAGCCTCTGACTGTGTAGATCACAACAAACTGTGGAAAATTCTTAAAGAGATGGGAATACCAGACCACCTAACCTGCCTCCTGAGAAATCTGCATGCAGGTCAAGAAGCATCAGTTAGAACCGGACACGGAACAACGGACTGGTTCCAAATTGGGAAAGGAGTATGTCCTGGATGTATATTGTCACCCTGCTTATTTAACTTATATGCAGAGTACATCATGTGAAATGCCAGTCTGAATGAAGCACAAGCTGGAATCAAGATTGCCAGGAGAAATATCAATAATCTCAGATATGCAGATGACACCACCCTTATGGCAGAAAGCGAAGAAGAACTAAAGAGCCTCTTGAAGAAAGTCAAAGAGGAGAGTGAAAAACTCTCCTCAACACACATTAAAACTCAACACACATGTACACCCATGGTGGATTCATGTCAATGTATGGCAAAACCAATACAATAAAGTAAAAGTAAATAAATAAATACATAAAACTGAGATTAAAAAAAAACGAAGATCATGGCATCTGGTCCCATCACTTCAGGGCAAACAGACGTGGAAACAATGGAAACAGTGACAGACTTTATTTTGGAGAGCTCCAAAACAACTGCAGATGGTGACTGCAGCCATGAAACTAAAAGACGCTTGCTCCTTGGAAGAACAGCTATGACCCACCTAGACAGCATATTAAAAAGCAGAGACATTACTTTGCCGGCAAGTTCCTTTAATCAAAGCTATGGTTTTTCCAGTAGTCACATATGGATGTGAAAGTTGGACCATAAAGAAAGCTGAGCACTGAAGAGTTGATGCTTTTGATCTGTGGTGTTGGAGAAGACTCTTGAGAGTCCCTTGGACTGCAAGGAGATCCAACCCGTCTATCCTAAAGGAGATCAGTCCTGAATATTCATTGGAAGGACTGATGCTGAAGCTGAAACTCCAATAGTTTGGCCACCTGATGTGAAGAACTGACTCCTTGCAAAAGCCCCTGATGCTGGGGAAGATGGAGGGCAGGAGGAGAAGGGGACGACAGAGGATGAGATGGTTGGATGGCATCACCGACTCAATGGACATGAGTTTGAGCAAGCCCCGAGAGTTGGTGGTGGTCAGGGAAGCCTGGAGTGCTGCAGTCTGTGGGGTCGCAAAGAGTCGGACACGACTGAGCGACTGAACTAAAAACATCAAAGCACCCCAAGTGTGCACCAACAGATGAATGGATAGGCAAAATGTGGTCTATACATATGAACTATTACATAGCCTTAAAAAAGAAAGTGTGAAATATGTAACATCAGAGATAAACTTTAAGGATATTATTTAAGTCACAAAAAAGACAAATGCTGTATGAACCCACCTACGTGACTTTACTTAGAATAGTCAAAACTGTAAGGATAGAGAATAAAATGTTGGTTGACAGGCTGAAGGAGACGAAAATGAGGAATTACTCAGTGTGTGTATAGTTTCAGTTTTATATGCTGAATAGAGTCATGAGGATGGAAGGGTGGTGATTACTACACAGCAGTGTGCATGTATCTAGTACCACTGAACTGGACTACAAAAACTGTTAAGATAGTGTATTTCATATATGTCTATTTCACATAAACATTACATTACTCCTGAGTGACAGGAGTGTCTTTTGCTATTCTTAACAATCCCATCTCATCCGCACCTGTGTTTATGCTACATAAACACACAGGTTAATGAACTTACTGATCGTGTTGGGGGAGCAGCTGTGCCTGGAGAAGCATGGAAGCGCTGTCCCCCACCCCACTCCTTGCCCTATATGCATCTCTCCCATTTGCCTGTCCCGAAGTTTCACCCTTTGTAAAAAATAGCAAAGTGGTCATTGTAAGCAAAGCTCTATTCTGAGTTCTGTGAGTCATTCTAGTGAATTATTGAACCTGAGGGGTGAGTATGTGGAAAATCTTGAATTTACAGCCAGCTGGGCAGATGTGCAAGTAGCCTGGGGACCTCGCTGGCAGCTGCTATCTTAAGTGTGGGCGGTCACTTCAGTGCTACTCAGCCTTCAACTCTGGGGTGTACACTCACTCGGGTTTGTTCAGAATAGAACAGAACTGCCAGACACCTAGTTGGTTTCAAAGGTTGTTGTTGGAATGACACAACCACCCCATCATGATTCCCACAGTAAATATGAGGAAAGTGGAAGAAAGAGATGTGAGGGGCCTCACCCAATGTAAGAGAGCAGCTGGGATTCTAGCCAGGCTGCCTGACTCCAGATTTCACACCAGTAACTTTTAACAGCTCTCCCATTCCTTACATTCCAACCATAAATGAAATGATGTTTTCCACGGGCAATTCCATATTTTCCTGCTTCTGTGTTACTGCTCATCTTCCCTGGAACACTCTTCTCTCCCACCTCTACGTTCCAATACGACATCAAGGTCAGGCACCAGTGCCAGCTTGTGAAGCCCTCACCCAGCCCCAGTGCTCAGCTGCAGCCGTGGAAACACACTTCATGTGCTGGCAACGACAGAACTGACCTCCAGGCCAGCAGCTTCACTCTGGACTCAGTGCTGTCCCTGTGCGGAGGCCATATCACCCCCGGGCTGCTCCCGGCCATGACTGAATATAACAGATGCCTCCAGACAGCTCTGAGGCTAGCTTTGGCTCAAGGACTCCCAATGGCCTGGCCAGATCTTCCCTGGGCGGCCCTCTCTTCCTCCCAACCCTCAACTTCTCTTTCACTCAGGGGTCAGGCTGCATTGTGGCTGGATGGCTCTCCCAGGTTTTCTCAGTTCCCTCCCTGTTTTCTCACAGCTCCTACCGACTAATCAATCCTTGCACAGTTAATCCTGTCTTGGAATCTACATTTTTCTCTGTATTTCCCATTTTATTATCTATTTACTATTTCATTTAAAAGTCTCTCTCAAGCTTTTAACTTATATAATTTATGGGAACCAACACCACTACCAAAAACTCTGGGCAACTACCTACACTGTGGTTATTGTGTGCCAGTGACATTTCCAAATTTATATTTAATACCTAAGTAAAGAATAGCAAGGAGAGATAAGAAAGCCTTCTTCAGCGATCAATGCAAAGAAATAGAGGAAAACAATAGAATGGGAAAGCCTAGAGATCTCTTCAAGAAAATTAGACATGACAAGGGAACATTTCATGCAGAGATGGGCTCAATAAAAGACAGAAATGGTATGGACCTAACAGAAACAGAAGATATTAAGAAGAGGTGGCAAGAATACACAGAAGAACTGTACAAAAAAGATCTTCATGACCAAGATAATCACGATGGTGTGATCACTCACCGAGAGCCAGACATCCTGGAATGTGAAGTCAAGTGGGCCTTAGAAAGCATCACTATGAACAAAGCTAGTGGAGGTGATGGAATTCCAGTTGAGCTATTTCAAATCCTGAAAGATAATGCTGTGAAAGTGCTGCACTCAATATGCCAGCAAATTTGAAAAACTCAGCAGTGGCCACAGGACTGGAAAAGGTCAGTTTTCATTCCAATCCCAAAGAAAGGCAATGCCAAAGAATGTTCAAACTACCGCACAATTGCACTCATCTCACATGCTAGTAAAGTAATGCTCAAAATTCTCCAAGCCAGGCTTCAGCAATATGTAAACCATGAACTTCCTGATGTTCAAGCTGGTTTTAGAAAGGGCAAAGGAACCAGAGATCAAATTGCCAACATCCGCTGGATCATGGAAAAAGCAAGAGAGTTCCAGAAAAACATCTATTTCTGCTTTATTGACTATGCCAAAGCCTTTGACTGTGTGGATCACAATAAACTGTGGAAAATTGTGAAAGAGATGGGAATACCAGAACACCTGATCTGCCTCTTGAGAAATTTGTATGCAGGTCAGGAAGCAAGAGTTAGAACTGGACATGGAACAACAGACTGGTTCCAGAAAGGAAAAGGAGTACGTCAAGGCTGTATATTGTCACCCTGCTTATTTAACTTATACGCAGAGTACATCATGTGAAATGCCAGCCTGAATGAAGCACAAGCTGGAATCAAGATTGCCAGGATAAAGATCAATAACCTCAGATACACAGATGACACCACCCTTATGGCAGAAAGTGAAGAGGAACTCAAAAGCCTCTTGATGAAAGTGAAAGTGGAGAGTGAAAAAGTTGGCTTAAAGCTCAACATTCAGAAAACAAAGATCATGGCATCCAGTCCTATCACTTCATGGCAAATAGATGGGGAAACAGTGGAAACAGTGTCAGACTTTATTTTGGGAGGCTCCAAAATCACTGCAGATGGTGACTGCAGCCATGAAATTAAAAGACGCTTACTCCTTGAGAAATATACCATGTTCATGGATTGGAAGAATCAATATAGTGAAAATGAGTATACTACCCAAAGCAATGTATAGATTCAACGCAATCCCTATCAAGCTACCAACAGTATTCTTCACAGAGCTAGAACAAATAATTTCACAATTTGTATGGAAATACAAAAAAACCTCGAATAGCCAAAGCGATCTTGAGAAAAAAGAATGGAACTGGAGGAATCAACCTACCTGACTTCAGGCTCTACTACAAAGCCACAGTTATCAAGATAGTATGGTACTGGCACAAAGACAGAAATATTGATCAATGGAATAAAATAGAAAGCCCAGAGATAAATCCACGCACATATGGACACCTTATCTTCGACAAAGAAGGCAAGAATATACAATGGATTAAAGACAATCTCTTTAACAAGTGGTGCTGGGAAATCTGGTCAACCACTTGTAAAAGAATGAAACTGGACCACTTTCTAACACCATACACAAAAATAAACTCAAAATGGATTAAAGATCTAAACATAAGACCAGAAACTATAAAACTCCTAGAGGAGAACATAGGCAAAACACTCTCCGACATACATCACAGCAGGATCCTCTATGACCCACCTCCCAGAATATTGGAAATAAAAGCAAAAATAAACAAATGGGACCTAATTAACCTTAAAAGCTTCTGCACATCAAAGGAAACTATTAGCAAGGTGAAAAGACAGCCTTCAGAATGGGAGAAAATAATAGCAAATGAAGCAACCGACAAACAACTAATCTCAAAAATATACAAGCAACTCCTACAGCTCAACTCCAGAAAAATAAACGACCCAATCAAAAAATGGGCCAAAGAACTAAATAGACATTTCTCCAAAAAAGACATACAGATGGCTAACAAACACATGAAAAGATGCTCAACATCACTCATTGTCAGAGAAATGCAAATCAAAACCACTATGAGGTACCATTTCACACCAGTCAGAATGGCTGCGATCCAAAAGTCTACAAATAATAAATGCTGGAGAGGGTGTGGAGAAAAGGGAACCCTCTTACACTGTTGGTGGGAATGCAAACTAGTACAGCCACTATGGAGAACAGTGTGGAGATTCCTTAAAAAACTGGAAATAGAACTGCCTTATGATCCAGCAACCCCACTGCTGGGCATACACACTGAGGAAACCAGAAGGGAAAGAGACACGTGTACCCCAATGTTCATCGCAGCACTGTTTATAATAGCCAAGACATGGAAGCAACCTAGATGTCCATCAGCAGATGAATGGATAAGAAAGCTGTGGTACATATACACAATGGAGTATTACTCAGCCATTAAAAAGAATACATTTGAATCAGTTCTAATGAGGTGGATGAAACTGGAGCCTATTATACAGAGTGAAGTAAGCCAGAAGGAAAAACATAAATACAGTATACTAACGCATATATATGGAATTTAGAAAGATGGTAACAATAACCCGGTGTACGAGACAGCAAAAGAGACACTGATGTATAGAACAGTCTTATGGACTCTGTGGGAGAGGGAGAGGGTGGGAAGATGTGGGAGAATGGCAATGAAACATGTAAAATATCATGTAGGAAATGAGTTGCCAGTCCAGGTTCGATGCATGATGCTGGATGCTTGGGGCTGGTGCACTGGGACGGCCCAGAGGGATGGTATGGGGAGGGAGGAGGGAGGAGGGTTCGGGATGGGGAACACATGTATACCTGTGGCGGATTCATTTTGATATTTGGCAAAACTAATACAATTATGTAAAGTTTAAAAATAAAATAAAATTGGAAGAATGAATAACAAACAAAAAAAAAAAGACGCTTACTCCTTGGAAGGAAAGTTATGACCAACCTAGATAGCATATTCAAAAGCAGAGACATTACTTTGCCAACCAAGTTTCGTCTAGTCAAGGCTATGGTTTTTCCTGTGGTCATGTATGGATGTGAGAGTTGGACTGTGAAGAAGGCTGAGCGCCGAAGAATTGATGCTTTTGAAGTGTGGTGTGGAGAAGACTCTTGAGAGTCCCCTGGACTGCAAGGAGATCCAACCAGTCCATTCTAAAGGAGATCATCCCTGGGATTTCTTTGGAAGGAATGATGCTAAAGCTGAAACTCCAGTACTTTGGCCACCTCATGTGAAGAGCTGACTCATTGGAAAAGACTCTGATGCTGGGAGGGATTGGGGGCAGGAGGAGAAGGGGACGTCAGAGGATGAGATTGCTGGATGGCATCACCAACTCAATGGACGTGAGTCTGGGTGAACTCCGGGAGTTGGTGATGGACAGGGAGGCCTGGCGTGCTGTGATTCATGGGGTTGCAAAGAGTCGGACACGACTGAGCGACTGAACTGAACTGAAATAAACATTGTTAATGTTCATTAATATACCATCTGAAATCATCCAGAAACTCCTAGTTAGCTACAAAGCACACATTCGGAAATCTGTTTCTTAAAGGACCCAGATGGATAGTCCCTGGGTTTAAAGATCGTCTTCCACCCTGAGCCTCCACAGCATCTCATTGGTGCCCGCATCGGGGCACTTGACACAGCCAACCTTGGACAGCCATTACTGCCTTATTTCTCCTACTAGACTTTAAGCTTCTCGCGAGACTCTAAGCCTGAGTCATTTTTTTTTAATCCTTCTCTACACTTAGTATACAGTCTATAATTATTTTATCTGTTCACTAGTGAATGAATAAATAAGGACCTGCGAACAGGGAACACAGACTAGGAGGGGAATATTTCTTAAAGTCTTCTCTCTGTGATGTTAACAAGTATCATCTGGAGGGAAAGTTCATGGTCACACCAAGTTTAGGAAGTGCTGAGCTGAACAAAAATTAACCGATGTCTTTACTGTACAACTTCTCTGAGCATTTAAGATGCTCCTTTCATTTTGTGACTCTCCAGAAAGCAATGTCCTTCTATGGTCCATAGAATTGGTGTTCTGAGGAACCCAGATTGGGAAGCGTAATTAGAAAGACCAAGAAAAGCTCCAGGATGCATGGTGCATCCAAGATGATTCTGAAAGAACTGCAAGGGCTTCAGCAGGCCAAGATGGAAGAGAGAAAGTGAAGAACTTTGCGAGGAGCATTTAGTAAATTACAGAGGCAGGAAGGGACCAGTCACATTTGGAGAAATCACATAGACTGTTTACTAGGTTCCCCTGGTGGCTCAGACGGTAAAGAATCCGCCCGCAATGTGGGAGACATGGGTTCAATCCCTGGGTTGGGAAGATCGCCTGGAGAAGGGAACAGCGACCCACTTCAGTATTCTGGCCTGGAGAATTCCATTAACAGAGGAGCCGGGCAGGCTACAGTCCACTGGGTCGCAAAGAGTAGGACACGACTGAGTGACTTTCACTTTCATGAGAGCCTAAAGGGTAGCAAGAGCAGAAAGGAAGGTCATGGAGGAACTGCATTTTAGACTATGATATTTGGCCTTTATCCTATGATGCTATGAAAGTTTCTGCACCAGGAAATGATGGGATAAATGGTGACAAAGGGAACCGTTAGTTTTAATTAGAAAAGCATGGTGCATGTTTAATGGTTCACCAAGAAGAATTCCATATGCTGCAAAACCAAAGAAAGCAATCTCAGGTTTTATAACCAAGGCAATCTGTTTGTCACATTACTAAATCCATAGCCATAATAAGGCTTCTGCAGTGCTTAATGTTCTGGTTTGCAATACGTGTTATGGGAAAGAATCTATTAAAATGTTATTAAGATGAACAAATCATCTTGCATCAACTTCTTTGGGAAAAAAGCTATAAATTACATCATCTCAATTTCTTGCCTCTTTTTTTGGCCCAGATTTGTCGCTTACAGTCACATATTTGGGGCAACTGAAGTTAGTAACCTTTAAGCAAACCTGTAGCTTATTCTCATCAAGATATATGTGGTACTTGCAGACATTATCGTTCAACCAAAAAGCTGGTATAGGGCACAATGCAGAAAGAGGTGCCAGGGCATGCACATCTGAGTCTGTGCTCTTAGGAAAGGCTGGTTGTTGCAGAGTTGAAATTTAACTAATCAGCTCTTCTTCACACAATTAAATTAAAAGCAAATACTACTTCATAAGTTGAAAATATATTTGTCTTCAATATGCCATGATGGGAAAGTTGAATATATTCCAGATCTAACATACTGCTTTGGTATATATTATCCCAAAGAATCATTTTAAATTATTTTCCATTTTAACCTGCAACATTTTGAGTTTTGATCATTTCAAATCATTGTAGGAAGAATTCAAACCCTTCCAGAGACATTTTCGTGTTTTCTGAGGGTATGTTCAGTTATTGAAATATGTCTTTGCAGCTATTTTTCTCAGGATACAAATAGGGTTTTATCTTTTGGGGTTTTTCCAACTTTAATGCATATACCTTTCAGTTTACAACCTAGGACTCTTTCTCAATTCTTCTCTGTCTAAAGATATTGGATTGGCCAGAAAGTTCATCCAGATTTTTCCATAACATTTGACAGCATAATTCAAATGAACTTTTTGGCCAACGTAATACTATCAACACCACTGATTCATACTTGACTGCAGAAATCCCTGAATGTATTCATTTAATCTTCCTCATCCCATCTCATTGGCTCCCTGCCTTAGAATGTTTACTCATGCTGTTGCTTCTCTTCCTCACCAAGATAACTCTCACTTACTCAGAGAAATTTTCCTTGATGGTCATAATTGAGTCAGTGCTTCCTATATCACTTCTCGTAGCCTTTCCCCACTCCTAAATCTTACCACTTATGTAATTTTCATATTTGTGTTATTACTTAAATAGTAGCCTGATTTCCCCTTGGACCCTAATTTCCCTGAATTATGGGGATGGATGGTGAGATAAGGAATCTAGTAGATCTTTTCCATCAAATAATAAATTAAATCACATTTAATTTATATATTTCAAACTCTGCAATGTGATATCCAGGAAATTATCTGATTTGGAAAGTTGCCCAAAACTTATAGTTTTTTTTGGAAAATTCCCCAAACCTGAAAAGAGGACAAGAACTACCAGAAGGTGAAAAAGGTTTGGCTAATTTTTAAAGAACATTGGATCTGCTTTGGCTAGTAGAAACAAATCAGAAGATAAATCTGTCTAATCAGGTAGGCATACCTCTGGTCAAGAAAAAAAAGAGATAATGTGAATTGGAGATGAAGGGATTAATTTAGGGAGTTTGTGAGGGACACATATGCACTGCTATATTTAAAATGGATAACCAACAAGGACCTACTATACAGCACAGGGAACTCTGCTCAATGTTATGCGGCAGCCTAGACTGGATGGGAGTTTGGGGGAGAATGGATACACGCATATGTATGGCTGAGTCCATTTGCTGTCCACCTGAAACTATCACAACACTATTAATCAGCTATACTCCAATGAAAAATAAGAAGTTTTTTTTAAAAGAAAAAGTTTTTTTAAAAAGAAAAAATACGATCAACTATGACACAGTGATATAACAACAATAAAAATATTAACTACTCAGCTTTAATAAACATAGAAAGTCTAGGCAAAATATATTTCTGGATATATGTAAAGTTTTAAAAATGGGGATGGGAAAGATAGGTAAAGGGGATCAAAGGCCCAGACTTCCCATTATAAATAATATGTCACTGATATAACAATGTACAGCAGTGACTATAGTTAATAATCCTGAGTAGCCCATTTGAAAGTTGCTGAGAGAGTATCTTAGAGGTCTTCATCACAAGAAAAACATTGCAATTATGTGTGGTGACAGATAATAATTAGACTTATCATGGTGATGGTTTTGCAATATATGCAAATATCAGATCATAACTGTATACCAGAAATGAATATAATGCTGTATGTCCATTTTAACTCAATGAAAATTATTTTGAAATGGCACAGGAAGAAATACTGAATAGACTAATAAATATTAGGGAAATTGAGCATTCACAAAAGTACCCAGACCCAAAGGGTATTCTTAAGGTATTAAATATTTGTGTCTTCCTGGAATTTATATATTGAAGCCTCATTCCCAATGTGAAGGTATCAGGAGGTGGGGCTTTGGGAGGTGATCAAGTCATGGGATTAGTGCCTTTACAAAATAGACCCCAGAGAGCTCCCTTATTCACTTCCAGCCATGTGAGGGTAAAGCAACAAGACAACGGTCTATGAACCAGGTCCTCACCAAGTCCTCACCTATGAACCAAGTCCCTGAACCTTCTGGCACCTTGGACTTGCCACCCTCCAGAACTATAAGAAATAAATGTTGTTTAAGCCACCAAGTCTATGGTATTTTTGTTACAGCAGCCGAAATTAAGACAGATATCGTGGATGTAATCTACCACACTTCCAAGGAATAGATAATCACCATCATATGCCTGATTCTGAAACTAGTAAGAAGAATAAAAAAAAAAAAAAAAGTTCTTTATACTTGTGAATCCTAACAAAATATTAGACAACCAAGTCTAACAGGTATTGATGATGCAACAGCATCAAGAAGTTTATTCTAGAAATTTAAATTAAGCACGTTAGGATCAGAACATCAGTAACATTAAGACCTAAGGTACTAAGAATTAAAGGGGAAAAAATCATGTTATTATGAAAATAAATGCAGAAAAGTACTAGGTAATATTCAATACCTATTATGATTTTTATTTTTTTAAATCTCAGCTGGGAATATAAAAGTATTTTCTTATTTTGACAATATCTCAATAACAAAAAAATCATACTTAGTCAACAAAACATTACACTTAATAGAAAAACCTAAATATGTCTACCATCATCATGATGACTTATTATAAATCTGGAGATCCTGGCAATCACTGAGACAAGAAAACAAAATAAGAGCTAAAAGAATTTGAAGAGATGATAAAGCTGTCTTTATTTGCACATTGGATCATCTGCATGGAAAATTCAACAAGACCATTAGATGAGTCATTATAACTAGTAAGAGTTCATCAATATTGCAAGATAAAATATTAACTCATAAAATTTAATATAATGTTCTTTACCAATGATAGCCAATGGAGAAATAAAATAGAAAATCATTCGTAACAGTTAGAAAACCCATCACTTACCTGGAGGGAGGGTACAATGAAACGTTCTTAACTGCAGTGGTGGTTACACAACTGTATACATTATGTCAAATTTCAAGAACTGTCCACTAAACGGGTTCATTTCATGATGAAGAGGGTGTGGAGAAAAGGAAACTCCCCTAAACGATTGGTGGGAATGTAAACTGGTGCAACCACTGTGGATAATAGCATGGAGTTGCTTGGAAAACTAAAAATAGAGTCACCATGTTATCCAGCAAACCCACTCCTGGGCATATCCCTGGAGAAAACTCTAATTCAAAAAGACACATGTACCCTATGTTTATAGCAGCACTATTCACAATAGCCAAGACGTGGAAGCAACCGAACTGTCCACCGACGGATGAATCAACAAAGAGGGAGCACATGTACACAACAGAACATTACTCAGCCATAAAAGAACAAAATAATGCCATTTGCATCAACATGGATGGACCTAGAGATTACCATACAAAATGAAATCAGAAAGACAAATACGATGTGATACCACTTATGTGTGGGATCTAAAACATGACACAGTGAACCTGTCTACAAAACAGAATTATGAACAAAGAAAGAAAACAAACTTGTGGTTGCCAAAGGGGTGGGGGACGGAGGAAGGATGGAGTGGGAGACTGGGGTTAGCAGATGTAAGCTTTTACATATAGAACGGATAAACAACAAGTTCCTACTGCTTAGCACTGAGAACTATATTCAATATTCTACGATAAGCCATAATAGAAAAGAATGTATATGCAAAACCGAATCATCTTGCTGTACACCAGTCATTAACACAGCATTCATTGTAAATCAACTATAATTTTTTCTAAAAGGGTCCATTTTACTATATGCGAATTATACTTTTTTTTTAAGCAGACAAAAAAAAAAAAATCACCAGACTCAAAAGTACACCAAATCCCGAAGCTCTGAAGGGCACACATGTGCCCCCAACAGGCCTGAGAGCCGCCCTGGGCCTTCTGCTGGGCGTCCCCCTCTGGCTCTGTCGACTTCTGCTCCTGGAGCAGCCAAAGAACTGTGTGAGCCTGGCTTCCCTCACCCCTATAAAGCCCCCAACACACACATGCGCCTGCCCTTTCCTTTTCCTTTTCCCTCCCTTCCTGTTGCCCACGTTCTCCCCAGGAGAGGCCCCACCGCCACCTGCTCAGAGCCGAGCTTCAGAGTAAAGCTGGTGACCCAAGACCACTGTCAAAACCACGCCGGACACCTCATGGGTCAGTCAAGCCTTTGCGGGCTGATCCAAGTCCCCAGATCACCCTCAAGGACAGCACTGCTTCTACAGGGAAGTAACCACATGAACAAAGAGCATTCAGAGCACACCCTGGCCCAAGCTGAGGACAGCCCGTACTTTGGTCTCCTTGGAACAACTTACCCTTCTGGGTTTCAGGCTGAACCAGGGTGTAGGGAGGTCTAGCAGAAGCCCTGGGGTCAAGCCGTCCTCGGCTGGGCCTAAGGAGAACATGGCAAGGCCTACGTCAGCTCAGACAGACGGTGAAGCCAGTGGAGAGTAGATGAAGACTGTGGCCTTTGCTCTCTGCTCCCCCACCTCCTGGGCAACCCCCTACCTGTTCCCTCGTGTATCCAGCCCCCTGGTGCCTTCACCATACGAACCTCACTTGGAAAGTCTCCCACCAACTCTTCCAAGATGCAAAGTCCCAGGCACGAGAGGGAAGAAAAAACTTCCAGTGTCACCAGCCAGGTTTGTTTCCTGAACGCTGAGATGCTGAAATTTGCAGCAAAGTGTGTTTGCTCGGGGAGCGTGGGGAAAGGTGATGAGGAAAAGCTGTGAGGATGGTTGTTCTGCGCATGTGTGACTCCGCTATGGGCCAGAAGTAGCAGACCACGTGTTCCCGCTCGCTCAGATGAAGGATGGGCGGTTCCATCCAGTCTTAACCAACTCAGCTCCAACTAGACACAGCTGAGTCCAAGTTTCTAGAAAACAACTCAGGCAAACATGTTAGCGGCCTTGGGTTCTTAAAATGACCATGCTTAGTGAAGGCAGGTGAAATGGGTTTAACCCACGGCCTCAATGGGACCTACTCTATCAGGGAGAAAGCCTAAAACTAAGTCAGAGCCACTCAGATGTGTTTGGGGCAGGGGTGGGCACCCAGGGTGGGGGCGGTTCTTGTATGTCTTCAAATAGGTATCTGGTGGCGGGCCCAGTGCACTGACCTTAAAGGAGTCTCTGCCACACCCTTAACCCTGGCAACCCTTGACCCTCCCACTAACCCCAGCCTCAACCTCAGCATCCTTCTGGTACCAAAGACCATTCTTAAGACTGCAGAGGGGCCACTGGTGATGGCCAGAGTCCCAAGCCTGCTGTTGCCACCTATTAACATGAGCTGATTCTTTTTATCAGCACAGATTAGAAAGGGTCTCCTGTCTCAATAACCCCTAGGAGCATCTCAGCCTCCTACGATGTTGCTAAGTTTTGCAGGCCAGAGCAACTGGCTCCATAACACCAACTTCTCCTGTGTGGGGAGAAGCCCAACTTGAGCCTCCTGGCTCTGAGCAAAGATGTCTTGCCCTGGAGGAGCAAGGAAGTCTCCTCTTGTTTGTGTGAGATCTAGAGTTGAGTGTTGGGCTTCAACGCTCTGCCAGAGATCTGCAGCCTGACCCTCCTTACAATCCTGCCCCTCGGCAGCTTCACAAGGTGACTGGATGTCACTGCTTGACTTAAAGTGCTCACGGACTCCCTGCCAGCCACATCTGAGGCTCTTGTTGGCAGCCCTGCCAGCCCCTACATCCATCTGCAGCCCCAGACAGCACAGCAACCCCCACCTGTCACCCCACTTCCTTCCCAGCCTGGCACAAGCTCCTCACTTCTCAACTGCTTCTCTCCCCAGCTCACGTGGCTGCCCCTTCTGTGTGCCCCTCAGGACCTGGCCCTCATCACTGTCCCTCAGCTGGATGGCTCACTCCCAGGGCATCAGGAAGCATCACCACAAACCAGTGTCCTTCATCTGTGTGCTCCTGCCCAGAACGGGTCTTCAAAAACACATCAGACTCTCACCTTCCTGTCACCATTTATCTGGCTTCCCAGGGGTCAGGGGGCGGCAGAGAAGACTTGCTGAGGCTGAACTAAATACCTATCAGACCACAAGGAGCAGATGGTCATCTGTGACCTGGCCTGGAGGGACGAGGGATCTTCTTTTCCTCTGGGATTTATGAACACCCATGGTGTGGAGTCCCAAAACATGGCCTTTTCCCTTGTAGGGTCTGGGGTATTTCATCCTCTCATTGAAAACTGTTCTAGGAGGGGTCCAGAGCACACAGACCTCACTGAATTGAGGCCTGTGGGAGAGTCTGTGTGTGAAGGCTAATCAGAGTCCCGGGCATCTGGGCCACCAGACACACGGACAAAAAGGAGTGCAGATTCTGAGAGGAAATCACCCCACGAGGGTGATTAAGCCACCTTAGGGCCACAACTGGGGCTTCATGTGTGCTCAGCCGTTTCAGGTTGCCACGGATGAGCCATGACCAAGGATGATTCCAGATTGTGTTTGACCTGCTCCTGTACTGGACCCCACAGCGGGGCATTTATACAAAGGCCTCCAGACTTACCAGCCGGGACAGGGCTCAAGAGAACCAGCTGCTGCCACTCAAACTCCTGCTCAAGTCAGGAGGCTCCGAGCAGTACTGCTGCCCCCACAGCCCTGTCCAGGGGCCATTTAGCACCAGAGCTGGGGCTGGTCCAAGGAGGAGGGAGAGAATGAGGAGGCCCGGGGGTTTGCAGCTCCAGGAATGGCATGGATCAGAGTCGGCATGACCTTCAGTAAGTCACGATGCTCCCCAGACCTTGGTGTCTGTGTCTGTGCTGTCTACTGGTGGATGGCAGTCCTTATAAAGAAATGAGGAAATGTACATGAAAGTGATGGAAAACTAGTGCACGACAGATGTACCAACTACTTCCAGAGGTCCCTTCCAGTCCTGAGCCGTATGCACGTACATTTCTGTGAAATCCAGACTCCGAGGGGCCAGTGGTTTGATGACCTGGCAGAAGGACATGGGGAGCAGAGGGAGAGGAAGGAGCTGGACAGGCAATCTTCCTGGTGACACAAGCATGTGGTGACCACAGGGGCCAGTGTGGTCGTGAGGAGAAACGCCAGCACATTACAAAATGCCATGTGTCGTCCTCAACATCCGAGACATGGAGACCCCCTCCTCAGGAAGCTAGAGGTATTTCCTGGTGGCTTGTCCACTCCTAAGATCTGGATCCATCATTGATCTTTCTAGTACAGCAAACTGTAGCACCCCCAGAGACCTACCCCTGGGGGGAGAGCTGCAGGGGGCCACTGTGCTCGGAGCCCAGCCTGCCGGGGTCCCACGTCACTGCAAGAGCCAGAGGGCAGGCGGGCAAGAACAGAGACTCTGGGGGGCCATCACAGCATCCAGCCGTCGGGAAGGGCTGAGGCACAGCCACTGGTCTCTCCAGCCAGGCTGTCCTTCTAGGGAGCCCGCCCCAGGCAAAGTGCCCTGGAGGACACATCCGCATCCAGCAACAGCTGGCGCTCCGTGAAGACAGCAGCTAGAAATCTGGGGGGGAGAGTGCATGGGCGAAGGCAGGGCCGCCAGTGCCTGCCCGGGATCCCAGCCCCCCGCCTGTGTCTCGTCTTCTCATCTTGAAAAGAACTGCATGGTCATCCTCTTTTGTTCCCTGACGTTTTTCAGCGCCACCTCGGTGGGCTGCCCCCTTTCACAGAGTCACTCCAGGACAGTGACTCAAACGGGAACTCAGCTGCCCCAGGTCTACTTCTCTGTTTCTCTCATTTCCCCTCCGGGACAAACCTAGGTCAGCAGCTGTGGCAGGTTCTTGAGCAAAGATGCTGGGGCCCAGGGGACTGCCTTGTCTGATCTCTCAGCCTCTCTCACTCAGGCCTTAGATTTATCCAGAAAGAGTGCCTTCCTGTATGTCTGTGGGCTGATTACATAAATACAGTGTTGCATCTGCCCTGGGCTCCTGGAGACCTCAGCATCAGACTGACTTCAACGCCGAATGAACAGAACGCAATCCGTGAAGAGGACCAGGAATGTCTCAAAAATGTTCTTTCTTCCCATTCCAGCTGTGCCATGATGACATTACACAAAATGAGATAAGATAACATTTTTTGAGAACTCTGACTCTCCGGCTCTGTGCCACAGAAGGAAATAAGCTCAATCTAATTACACAGAACAAATAGCTGTGCTCCTCTCCCTGTGCACGGCCCTCCCAAGGGTCCTTGGTCGGCTCCCTGCCTCCACCTACCCCCATAAGACCATTTTGCAGGAGCTGACACACCTCCCTCACAGCCATGCCCCCAAAAGGGAGTCAGCTATGACCCAGGCTTCCTCTGCTGTTTGTTTCTCTTGGTGACTGTTTCTAGGTCTGGCCACTGGATTTCAGCTCTCAGAACAGAACTGATGTTGCAGAAATAAACCGCCCAGAGAGCTTTGCAGGAGGAGGGCCCCCCACCCACAGCCCTGGAGCACACAGGGCTGCCACTGGGCACAGCTACTCACCTGGTACATCCTGCAGCCTCCCCGCCCAGCAAGGCCCAGCCTGGAAAGCTGTGGTACCAACATGCGAGTCCCCCGAAAGTCTGTTCCAGGGGCTACAGCAGAGCTGTTGGGGGGTCCCCTCTTGCTTGGGCTCTAGCCACCTTGGATCCCCCACCCCCAAGACACTGGCTTTCCCCAAGACTGGCACAGTCACTCCTGGCCTGGGGCCCGCCTTTGAGCTCAGCTTCTGCCTGCATTTGCCCAGTTCTATTTATCAAGCCCTTTCCAGGGCAGACCTCACACAGGTGCTGGGGACTCAGAAGCAAGAGGACATAGTCACTGCCCTTCAGGGAGCTTGCGATCCTATGACTTAAAAGGACAACACAGACTCTACTCTTACCCTGCCCCCACCATCCAGGGCTCTGCCAGAGCCTTGTTCCCAGCCTTTTCCAAACTCAGAAACATCCTTACATGCAACAGCTTTCCAACTGCTGAATCAAACATACAAGATGCAAAAACAAAATCAAGATGCTTCTGGCCTCTGTCTTCACTCTGAAAAGCACAAAATCAGCACTTCCCAAAACGTGAGAAAAGCAACAGCTAAATATATGCCCCTGAGTAACAGAGGCTAGGTTGATAAAAACAAAATGTCCTATACTGTGAAAGCCACTTGCAGATAAAAGGTGAGCAGTGTGGGGCTGGGTGTCCTTGGCGGCTCACAGGTAAAGAATCTGCCTGCCAATGCCGGAGACACAGGTTCTATCCCTGGGTTGGGAAGATCCTCTGAAGGAGGAAATGGCAACCCACTCCAGTATTCTCGCCCGGGAAGTCCATGGGCAGAGGAGCCTGGTGGGCTACAGTCCGTGGAGTTGCAAAAGAGTTGGACATGACTTAGGGACTAAACAACAGTGACAGGTGGGGCTGGCTCCTGTCCTGTTTCTGGGCTGGGCTGACTGCTAAGCCCAGGCTGAGAAGAACTGAGAATCTTCATGTTACCAAGTGGAGTGAGGAAGGCTGTTTGTTGAACTGGGGTTTTTCAGAGCTGACGACTTTGATTTGTCCATGGACAGTAATGGCAATGACTTGGCTAGAAGGCACAAGATGCACAGAGTCCCTAGAGGTGGAAGAAACTGCCCTCCTCCCTCCAGCCAGGTGGGGAAGGGAAGCGGTCACTTTCTCTGGGTGGCTGCTGTGGTCGGTGTATGTCATGGGTCAAGGGCACACTGTGTGTATCCTCAGATTGGAGAGGGGTGCACTGCATCCTTCCAGGAGCTAGAAACCTCGGCAGTGGGGATTCCAGGAATCGAGGAAGTAACTTTGAGGGGGTGTGGCTGCCTAGCTGACCTGAAGTTAGGTCACCCATCCTCCCCAACACACCCCAACACAAAAACAGGATGCTCTACAAAGTGCTGAGGTGGCTAAAGAATTAGCTGGCTGTCCCCAGCATCTCTCCCCCTCCTTAGAGAAGCAGGAGCCCCCTGGCAGTGAAGGGGAAGCAAGGGTTTTTATTTGGGGGGGTGGAGAGGGAGTCACTTCTGAGCTCAAGACTCCACTCTGTCACTCACTAGCTAGAGTTACGTCTGTGAAAGGGGGCCGAAGGCTGAGACCAGCCCCTCCCTGCCCCACACCCACCTGCAAATTAGGAGTCTTCAGGAACATGATTGAGCGACTTCACTTTCACTTTTCACTTTCAGGCACTGGAGAAGGAAATGGCAACCCACTCCAGTGTTCTTGCCTGGAGAATCCCAGGGACGGGGGAGCCTGGTGGGCTGCCATCTATGGGGTCGCACAGAGTTGGACACGACTGAAGCGACTTAGCAGCAGCAGCAGCAGGAAGTGACCAAGTGGAACTCACTGCAGGCCCTTGGATCAAACATCTCACAGAAAGACACACCTGAGGATAGTGTACAAGGTTGTTTCTTGCAACATTATTTACAGTGGCAATAAAAGGAAATAATCTATGTATTCTATTGGGGAATGGCAAAAGAAATTACAGTGCATTCAACTATGAAATCCATACTATGAGCGATTATGCAGCTATTATAAAGAACGGGTTAGAGCCACATATAATTTCCAATAAAATGATTTGCTATGTATTAGAAACCAGCAAACTACATATTTGGAAAAATATATTTTATCTCTAAAATGCAGTTCTCATTAAAAAGAAAATAAATGTGGGGAGACAGGAAGGTTTACGTATTTTACATGTCAATCAAGAAAGACATGAAAGAATATATATCCAACTGTTCATATTAGTTCCCTCGGGAGCCTGGAGTTTATGTGAAAGCTTAAGTGTTGCTCAGTCTGTCTTACTCT
Organism: Bos indicus; assembly: GCF_029378745.1. Taxonomy (NCBI): domain Eukaryota; kingdom Metazoa; phylum Chordata; class Mammalia; order Artiodactyla; family Bovidae; genus Bos; species Bos indicus. The sequence goes on along the minus strand of NC_091772.1, from coordinate 33,786,478 downwards.
GCCATCCCATTAACTGTAGCCCACCAGGCTCCTCTGTCCATGGGACTATCCAGGCAAGAATACTGGAGTGTGTTGCCATTCCCTTCTCCAGCAGATCTTCCCAACCCAAGGATTGAACCAGCGTCTCCTACATTGCAGGTGGATTCTTTACCATCTGAGCCACCAAGAAGTCCTAGAGTTTACTAGAATTTATAGGGCGGTGGGGAGGGCAGCGGGGGGAGGGGGTGGTGGGGAGGGGCAGAATATATACACACTCTCATAAGTATATGTTTGTGTGTATACATATATATGTATCTTTGCACTGCTTGATATGTTGTAAGCAAGTATTTTCAAATTTAAAAATCAATATAGAAAAGGTTAATAAAAACAAATGTCAAAGGCTCTTTGCCATCCCTTTAATAATCATCCACTCCTTTCACAACCATAGATCTGCTGATATTTACCCGGGTTTGAGGCCACATTTCTCCGCCTTCCTGTAGCCAGGTGACTGCTGGCCAGTGGAGAGTGAGCAATGGATATGTGTGGTTTCTCGGACGAGATCCCTTAAGCGGGGCAGGGGTGGGGAGGGCATGTCTCTTCTTCCCCCACCCCCCACTGCCTCCCCTACCCCTCTTCCTCCATCCTGCCCTGGGGGCATGGACAAGACAGCGGAAGCTCACCTTGGACCTTGAGGCTCAAGGCCACACCCTCTGGACAGCTGAGCAGGCCTGGAGCCCTCACACTGCCCTCAGGGGCCTTCCTTCAGGCTTTGCCATCAAAAGGAAAGAAACTTTCGCCAGGTTCAAAGTACTGTTATCTGGAGTCTTTCACATGCAGCCAAATAAATCCTCCTTCATGTCAGACACAGAAAAATTAGACTTCTTCTTGGTTATGAGATTCTGCTGTGATGCCACACACAGGACCACATAAGAACAGGACGTGTCCTACAGGCGAGAGAGATGCCTGAAGCCTAGAGCTGCTCAGACACCCAACTGAGGGTCACACAGCAAGGTGGGCACAGCAGGTCCGGGATGCCAGAGCTGACTTCTGGACTGGAACCCAGCCCTGAGCAGTGCTTAACTCTGCCCTGGCTGTAGGACCTTGATGACAGAGAGGCCTGGGGGCTGCAGTGATGCAAGGGAGATTTCTGCAAGAGAGGCAGGTTTGCGCTGAGCAGCCTGCCGGCCTCCCAGGGGCATCTATGTTGGACTGACACCCTCTCTGGCCTCCCTTCCCTCTCTTCTCTGGGAAGACCTAAGCATTTCACCAGCAGTTCAGCACCGTGACCTCTGAAGTAGTTTCCTGGAAGGAAAGGCAGTCCTGGGGCAAGATTTACAAAACCCAAGGTTTTGCTCCTTCACATCAGGCCCCTGGGCTGCCATTCTGGCTGCCGGGGTTGAGGCCTGGACCCTCCACCAGGGGAAAGTACTGCCTTGGATTTTGGAGGGAAAAGCATTGCTCCCTCCTCTGCAGCAGCCTTCTGGGGTGCTCTCCATCAGCTCTGCAGTTTATGGAGTGACAGTGGAAGAAGGGAGAGGAAACACAGGCCCAAATCCAGAATCCACATGCTTGTCTGTCTTCACCGGTAATGTTGTTGTTGTTCAGTCACCAAGTCATGTCCAACTCTTCACAGCCTCATGGACTATAGCATACCAGGCTCCTCTGTCCTTCACTGTATCCCAGAGCTGCTCAAATTCATGTCCATTGAGTCACTGATGCTATCTAACCATCTCATCCTCTGCCGGCCCCTTTTCCTTTTGCTTTCAATCTTTCTCAGCATCAGGGTCTTTTCCAGTGAGTCAGCTCTTCACATCAAGTGGCCAAAATACTGGAGCATTAGCATCAGTCCTTCCAATGAATATTCAAGGTTGATTTCTTTTAGGATTGACTGGTTCAATCTCCTTTGCTGTCCAAGGGTCTCTCCAAGACACTCTCTCAAGTGTCTTCTCCAGCACAACAATTCAAAAGCATCAATTCTTTGGTGCTCAGCCTTCTTTATGGTCCAACTCTCACACCTGTACATGGCTACTGGAAAAAAAAAACCCATAGCTTTGACCTTTGTCGGCAAAGTGGTGTCTGCTTTTTATCAAATAATATGCTGTCATCAAGTAATGCAACCACATAATTCCAATTACCAATTTCCTGACATGGGTTTTGCATCAAATTTTTTAAAAATTTGATAAACCAATGCCATTTGCTGCCCCAGTATCCCACATCGTACGTAAACTGCTGACTGTTCTTTGAGGACTTTGCAAACGGAGGAAGACAAAACATTAAATCCCACCAGGGCAGGCAGCCCAGCGGAGCTGTGCGACAAGTGCTGTTCCCATGGCTTCAGTTGACAAACACGATCATGACCTTCCTTTTTCTGTCACCTGAGTGCTTCAGGTATGTCATTTGAGCAGAGTAAAAATTTGATCGTCTGCATCCAGCTCACTTGTTGTTTGTGACTTTTAAACAGGGGCTGTGCTGTTTACTGCTGCACCATCTCTGTCTCTCAAAACACTAATTGATAATATAAAGAAGACTGTGATAATGTTCATCTTTTTGAAACTAAAATCTTCAAGCTATCACTTTAATATCAGCAATTAATATGCTAATTATAAGGTTTACTTCCCTAATCATAAAAACATATCTAACAAGAATACATTAACCACTGCATCTTCTTTTAACTGCTTGACAGTGACAAGACAGAACTTATTTTAAAGTCTTTTTTTATTAATATCTGTTTTTATCACTAATTTGAGACAAGTCTCTTTTCCTCTCATATCTCCAAGTTAATTGAATTAATACCATATCCCAGTCACATCACCCCTAGAGATTCCATTGAAAAACTGGGTCTGAGTGTGTATGTGAATGGGAAGGGAGGGTCAGTCTGGACTTTCATAACATCCCACTCTACAAGGAACAGCCATCCTGGGCTCCACCCATTAATACAGTCTGTCTTTCTATGTGTTCACACACTAGAATTTTAGGTAGGTCATTTCACATGGGAGAAGGCAATGGCACCCCACTCCAGTACTCTTGACTGAAAAATCCCATGGATGGAGGAGCCTGGTAGGCTGCAATCCATGGGGTCGCGAAGAGTCAGACATGACTGAGCGACTTCACTTTCACTTTTCACTTTCCTGCATTGGAGAAGGAAATGGCAACCCACTCCAGTGTTCTTGCCTGCAGAATCCCAGGGATGGGGGAGCCTGGTGGGCTGCCGTCTATGGGGTCACACAGAGTCAAACACAACTGAAGTGACTTAGCAGCAGCAGCAGCAGTTCACATGAGAAATCCAATACCAGGCACACATGGTCCATCACAACCCATCTGTTCAGGGCTCCTGGGTTCCCAGGTAAAGTCAGAAAGAACCATTAGACTCCTTTAAGGACACTCCACTTCTCAGCTACTGTTTATCAGCTGAACCCAGACTTCATTCATTTTCTATGTTGTATGACAAATTGCTCCAAACTTGATGGCTCAAAAACAATATTTATTATTGTTTTATTGCATTTATTATCTCAGACTTTCCATATCTAGGAGTCTGGACTGAGTTTTCTGCTTGGGATCTCACAAGGCTGCGTCATCATCTGGAGGCTCTGCTGGGGAAAAATCTGTTTCCAGACTCATTCAGGTTCTCCACAGAGCTCACTTCCGATGGCTATACTGAAAACCCAGTTCCATGCTGGCTGTGGGCTGGGGACACCGCAGTGTCCTAGAGTCTTTTCACGGTTCCTTGACATACAAGCTTCTCCAACATGGCTCCATCTTTCATTGAGCTCATAAGGAGGGTCTCTAGTACCCCGTTAGCTAAGAGAGTCTTGTGTAATGTAATCTAATCATAAGAGTGATGTTCCTTTACCTTTATCATAGTCTATCATACAAATAGAAGGTCCAGCTCACCCTCAAGGAGGGATTATACGAGGTCATGGACAACAGGAGGCAGGGGTTACAGAAGCCACTGTTAAGTCTCTCCACCATACAGCCTTTGGCATTTTCCCCATCCCCATTTCTCTGTGACCTGCTCTGGCCAGTAAGATGTGAAAGCTGTGACCAAGTGCCACTTCCCAACCTAGGCCTTGGGTGACCTTGGTCCTCTCTCTTTCTCTCTCAGAAACTTGCTAGGTTACTATGAAAGCAAGCCCAGGTTAGCCTGCTGGAGCATGAGAGATGCGTGAAGCAGATAAATCCTCCTAGCAATGAAAAGACCCTGAAACTCAATGATGTTTGATGTGTGTGACAATTAGACAGAAATCAGACTGAGCAGGGAGTGGTAAGAAATGAGGCTGGAGAAACTGCCAGGAGCCTTGAAAGCCATGACAAGGACTTCAGGTTTTATTCTAAACATATGACAGCAACGAGTGAACAAATAAGTAAACAAACAAATGAACACAGGAGTGAACGGTCAATCAGGGAAAAGTGTGCATGGCCTCTAACAGGTGAGACCAGCAGCCACTGCTATGGAAAGTTTGTCTGGGATCAGGAACTCAAAGAAGAGTACGTCCCATACTTCTCTGTAACAGACTCAGCTCACAATAATGGAGCCCTGGGTGCCATGTAACCTGATTCCTGTTGCTTTCTTTCCTGGCTCAGTGGACATCAGATTAGCTCTGAAATTGATTATTAATTTTATTATTACACACTGCATCCCCAGTGACAGATTTATAAATTTTGTCTATTAAATACTATAGAAAATTTTAAAAGGAGTTACAAACTGAAATTTCAATAATAATGGACTTTTTGCCCATATATTTACCTTTTTCTGCAGGCTTCCCAGGTGGCACTAGTGGTAAAAAACCCTACCTGCCAATGCAGGAGATGCAAGAGACGCTGGTTTTCTCTCTGGGTCAGGAAGGTCACCTGGAGGAAGGCGTGGCAACCCACTCCAGTATTCTTGCCTGGAGAATCGCCACAGACAGAGGAGCCTGGTGGGCTATAATCCACAGGGTCACAAAGGACACAACTGAAGCTGGCACACGCACACACACACACACACACACACACACACACACACACAACCACTTTGCATGACCATCTAAAGTCCTTTCATTTCAACTTGAAGGACTCCCTTTAGAATTTCTGGTGGAGTGGGTCGAATGGTAACAAACCCCTCTAGCTTTTGTTTATCAGAGAATGTCTTAATTTCTCCCTCATATCTGAAGCACAGTTTAGCCAGATATAGAATTCTTCATTGACAGTTTTTCTTTCAGCATTTTAAATTATATCACTACCCACTGGCCTCCATGACTTCTGATATAAAATCAGCTAATAATCTATTGAGGATCCCTTGTACATGCTAAGGTACTTTTCTCTTGCTATTTTTAAGATTCTTTGTCTTTGACTATTGACAGTTTGATTATATGTCTCAGTATGGATCTCTCTGAGTTCATCCTACTTAGAGTTTATGCAGCTTCTTGAATCATGTCTTTCCCAAAATTAGGGAAGTTTTCAGCCACCATTTCTCCATATAATCATTCTGTCTCATTCTCTGTCTCTTCTTCTGAAATGCTCGTAAGGTATAAGTTGTTCCACTTAATGGCATTCCACAAATCCCTGTGATTTGTTCATTTTTATTCATTCCTTTTCCCTGCTTCTCAGAGTCTATACTTTTAATAGTTCTATCTGCAAGTTCCATGATTTTCTTTCTCTTCTTGTTCTAATTTGTTCCTGAAGCCCCTCTAGTGAATTTTATATAAATTATTGTACTTTTCAGCTCAAAACTTTTCTTTCCTTTTTATAATTTCTATCTGTTAATATTCTCATTTTGTTCACACATTGATTTCCTAATTTCATTCTGTTCTTTATCCATGTTTTCCCTAGCTCTTCGAAAATACTTGAGAGATTTGCTTTAAAGTCTTTGTCTATTGATTTTGATGTCTGACTTTCTTCAGGGACAGCTTCTGTCAATTAATTTTGTTCCTCTGAATGGGCCATCTGTTCCTGACTCTTTCTATGCCTTGCAATTGTGTTGCTGTTGTTGAAAACCGTGCATTTGGCTATTATAATGTAGTAACTCTGGAAATCAGATTCTACTTCTCCTCCCTTCCTCAAGGTTTGCTAGTCTTCTCTGTCCTTTCTCCTCCTTTCTCTCTCTCTCTCACCCCTCCCTCACTTTCTTCGATGCTGTTGAAGGCTACAATAGTACATTTGTTTGAGACTGTTCCAAAATATTTTTGCAAAGATTATATGCCTTGTCATGCTTAATCACTGTGAATATTCTATTTCTTTAGCTTGTGTTCAATTAGTGTTTTGGCAGAGATTTCCTGAAATGCCAGGAGCCGAAACAGATACAAAACAAACAAACAAATATGCCAAAAGAAGACTCCAAAATGAGAAAACAGCCAGCTTTCCTGGCCTTTGCAGATTAGCTCTGCCCTAGGGACACCCCACCACTTACCTAGACTTTCTCTGAGCCTAGGAATAAGCTCTAAGTGAATGCCTCATTTCAGAGTTTATCTGAGCATCTTCACTGTACATGCACATGTGTTTCTAAATTCTCCTGAATACATGGCTACTTTGGAAGGTCCTAATCTCCAAAAGCATCTAACCTCAGCTTCCTTTCCTCACAGTGGGAGTATGGAAAAACCCTGGCCTGGTGCAGCAGTGTAATTACTGAGACCCTCATCAGTGGTGAGCCAAAAGGGAATACTTTTTGGCAATATCTCTGGCACATGAGAGGTACAGAGCAAACAGTAATTAAAAGATGGTGGTGTCGGCAGCCATTACTGACCATCATTGGAGGCACTGAAAAGAGAAAATTACAGGCTCGGGGCAGTTGATTACTAACCCAAAGCAAACTGCGAGAGACAGAGGCTTCCTTGGCAATTTTGAATAAACAAAAAATATTTCCTGGAGCCAGAGGTAGACCAAGCTGAGAACCAAACTCAAGACTTTTAGAAAAGTGAATGTCTTCCATCAGAGTCTGCACCTGATACAGACTGAGAGGGACTGAGAGACTGAAACAGGGGAAATGGGTATTTCTGGGTGGGTGCGTGTGAGAGCCTTGAACTCCAAGAGAAAATGAGCCCACAGGGTGAACAAAGGCTTCATAAAGGGAACATGGCCCGGAAACAAAACCTGGGGATTTGCAGCATCCAAGTGATGGGCTGGCCAAGGCCACTAGGGCAGGACTGCCAGACAGGTGGGAGGAAATCCAGGAGGGAAGCTAAAGGAAAACATGTTGGTAGATGGGTTGTGAAGAGGTTAAACAGGGCTCAGGTATGGTGAGGGCCACAAAGTGTCTTGGGGACCAAATGACATGGTGGGGGCCACTCCAGGGAGGTGGATGTTAGCTGGCAGTGACTAAGGAACCCAGAGCAGAAAGCAAGACAGACTGGTGGGAGGGGAGACAGGGGGAGGGGTACCAGGGGGAGACAGGAGAAAGCTGACAGCTGCAGACAGACACTAGGAAAGGTTCATCAGTTTGTTCTTAAGATGCAGAGACCCCAACATTTTCAGTTAGTGGGATGTGGGACCAGTCTGACTTCCCGTCATTCCAGGGAGGGAATTTCCAAGAAATGGGATAAGCTAGGCTCTGAGTCCAAGTCCTGCTCTACTATTCACTCTCCTGGCAGATGATTTTGCATCTCCAGGCCACGTTTCTATAATAGCCAGCTTCAAAGTTCTGTTGAGATGAAGTCAGAAATGCATGTGAAGTCCCTGGACCAATAATCAAAGCAATTTCCAAATATGAAAAGCCAAAGAGATGGCTGAATGAAAGACACTCCCAAGTTCTTTATCCCAAAAGTCTGGGAAATAGCAGCATGTGGATGGCTGAACCAGGGGAAATCCTGGCAGGAAGAGTTTCAGAGAAAGAAGGATGACAAGGTAGGTTTCTGCAGGCCAATGCCTGGGTCATGGCAGGACATCAAAAGTGGAAACATTTACCCATATGTGGCATCCAGGACCAGATGCAGGAGAGGATTCAGGGATGGGGAAAGAGTGCTGGCTCCCTCAGCCCAGAGGTGAGTGGTGGGTGAGTCAACAGGGGCTTGTGTAATGCTTGGCAGAGTCACACAAGAACACCCACAGCTGCCCTGTGTTTAGCCATGACTTTGTGTCAGGCCCTTTACCTACCATATCTTCAGCCCTCCTGATTAATCTGCACTTTACAGTTGAGCAAATGGAGGCTCAGAGAGGTCACCCAGCTAATAAATGACACAGCCCAGGATCCAACAGCCACTCTGGCTCCCAAACCTGCATTCTTTCCACTACCTCACACCGCTCCAGAGGATGGAGTCTTAGGGGAGAACTATGTTTAGGAGATGAAAGAAAACAGCGCGTTGGACAGAAGGACGGGGCCAGGGTGTGATGTTAGGGAGGCCAGGGAAGGATGGTTTCAAGATGGTGGAGGAGGTGAATAGCGCCAGATGCTGCAAAAAGAGGAGCGAGGATGAGAACTGGAAATCTACTGGATTTGGTGAGAAGGTTCTGAGGAATTGTGAATGGCTGTGGTGGGTGGGGGCGGGGCGGTCCCTATGTCAGTAGAAACAAAGATGCTGCACAGAAAAGTGCTGGCCCCCATCCTCCTGAAAGTGAAAGGCGCTCAGTCGTGTCCAGCTCTTTGTGATGGACTATACAGGGCCAGAACTCTCCAGGCCAGAACACTGGAGTGGGGGTAGCCTTTCCTTTCTCCGGGGGATCTTCCCAACCCAGGGATTGAACTCAGGTCTCCTGCATTGCAGGCAGATTCTTTACCAGCTAAGCCACAAGGGAAGCCCCAAAATACTGGAGTGGGTAGCCTATCCGTTCTCCAGGGGATCTTCCTGACCCAGGAATCAATCTGGGGTCTCCTGCATTACAGGAAGATTCTTTACCAACTGAGCTATCAGAGAAGCCCTCTCTCTTAGGTCCCCACAATGGTGCTGGTGGAGAAACGCCCACAGAGGGCAGCTCCACCAGTGTCTGCTGGTCACTGCAGATTCACTGATCAGTGAGTCAAAGTCAAGCCCTTGTTCTCACAGCTCACAACTCAACTAGGGACACTAGCTTTCAAACGTGACAAGAAGAGAACACACACCAAAGGGAGTACGTGTCTGCCCCGAGATTCTTCCCACTACCCTGAATGCTGTCAACTTCTGGACAGTCGGGACCCAAGCTCCCCTCCGACAAGCTGGGCCAGCACACATGTGCTGTGGCAGCAGCAGAAGCCATGAAGGCATGCTGGCCACACAGTGTGTGCAGCTGAAGAAGAAAACAGGTCCAGGACTGAACTCTAGGTAGCACCAGCCTGGAGGGGACTGGCAGAAGAAAGTAGGATCCCTAAAGGACACCAAGAAGGAAGAGTCAAGAGAGGAAGGAGGGCAGACAAACTGCTCAATCTTTTTTTTAAAGATTTTTGTTTTTGATGTGGACCCCTCCAGCAACTGATTCCTCCCTCCCCCCACCCTCCCTGCCCAGATTTCCTCTTTCGGTCTCAGTTTCTAAAATCCACAGGCCAGTGTCATCCATACTAGCAAAGCAAGTCTCTGGACTCTTCCCTGCCTGCCTCCTCCACTTCCACCTCCCTACCTCCTCTCACCTGCCACAGTTCAGGAAAGGACGAGCCGAATTCCTGTGCTGGACAAGCCCCAGGGCTGGGTGTCCCGCCAGGAAAGCCGTTAGCTGCCACCATGCCTGAAATGCCAATGTTATCATCAATGTCCTCAGTGAAGAGCTATTCTCCCATCTTAAAATATAAACGTGCTTGGAAGAGTAACTAGCACATTTTGTCTCTGACTCTAATCAGGAGAAGACCTCTTTCATGTGTTTTGGAGAATCAGGTACCTTGGAAGCTGGGGGCAGCATGGAGTTGGCACCAAGAGATGGTTTAGGGAACTGAGAGGGAAGACGAAGGGGCCGATGAAATCTTAACCCATTTTGCAATTGTGTCCTGGATTAACCTCATGCCTTGGCTTGGGTTCAGTATAAGGAGCAATCATTCATTCGTCACTGAGGCTGTGAGTGCTCTGGCTACATCCCCTTGGTCTTTCTCAGAATTTACTTGTGGACATTTTCCACATAACAGCGGGGGGAAATCAGCCAATCTGGAGAGTTGATGCCTTGCAGAAACAAATGGGGGTCAATTCTGAGGCTGGTCCTGTGTGGTCTCCCAGAGGATCCCCAAGGGGATCAGCCCCGCAGCCCACAGGAGTAACCCATTCACTGGTGCACCCGACTGCTACCCCTTCAGCGTGCTTCCTGGATATGTGTGCTTAGTCACTCAGTCATGTCCGACTCTTTGCAACCCCAAGGACTGTAACCGGCCAGGTTCCTTTGTCCATGAGGATTCTCCAGGCAAGAATACTGGAGTGCGTTCCCATGCCCTCCTCCAGTGGATCTTCCCAACCCAGGGATCGAACCCAGGTCTCCCACATTGCAGGCAGATTCTTCACCCTCAGAGCCACCAGGGAAGCCTGCTTCCTGGATAGCCTCTAGAAAAAAATCTATTCACACCCGAACTCATTTCAGATCTTGATTTGGGGAGAATATAAACTTTATAATGAATCTTTCCCTGATTCCTAATACCGACAGGGAGAAAATAAAGTCCACTGGCTCTCAAAAAAAAAAAAAAAAAAAACCCAGAACCATAATTCAGAAATACGCATTAAAAATTTTAATGCCCAGTAATTCTTCTAGAAGTTTAAGAAAACTGAATGCAAATAGGTATGTAGAAGGATGTTTATCCTTCTACCGTGTAGAAGAATAAAAATTGGGAAATAATTTAAATTTTTCCAGCAAGAAGAAATTAGCTAACAAATCACAGTAACCCTATGTCGCCATTAGAAATCATATTCAACAGTACCGTGTTTTTCTGTCTTTCCACGTCTTTGGTAAGTTAAGTGAAAATTCCCGTGACGAAACATCATGGAATCTCCTTTTGTCACTGGTACATCCCTAGGTGACCATGTGAGCATGTCAGGAGGATGACAACGAAATGCTAATAGTGGTTGGTTACGTTCGGGTGGGAAGATGGGGACTGTGGCTCATGTTCATTTCCTTCTTTACATGTTTCTCAACTGAAAAAAACATATAGACTTTTTAAATGGCTGATACAGCTTTAAAAACTTTAAAAAGGAACTGTAAAAGATGTCAATGGCCTCAGCCAGGTAGAACTGAATTCCACAGCCAACCCTCCTGTTCTCCCACAAGAGCTGCTGGTCTCACCTGCTAGGGGAGTGGGACAGACCCATGGAATGGAAGCGCCCCCCTCAGCCTGGGCTATCACTGGGCGGCGGCCCTTCTAAGTGAGTCAGCGGACCCGGACCCGGAGGCCAGCGGAGAGCAGCACATCACATCACGTGTCCCGCGCGTGTGGCCCCATCTGACTTCCAGGGAACGCATGCAGCCCTGAATCCAGGCTTGGGGTCGCCTGTCAAGCTCGGTCGCGGCCCCCACCCCTCCACTCCCTGCAGACCGCCCCATACCCCGCCTCCCTGGAGCCCCAGCTGGCACTCAGCAGGTCCCTCTCCAATTTGCCGCACTTTTGAGAGTTCGTTATTCCCACGGAAGAGCCCGTTGCCATGGAGATGCGAGCTTCCCAACCCTGGGACCCCGCTCCGGACGCAGAATCCTTCCCCCGACCCCGCGGTGGAGAGGGTTGTAGGTTTTTAGGGGCTGGGGCTTGGAAGGAGGGGGTGGGACATCAATGACGGCCATAGGTAAGGGGACAGGGGAGGAAGGTGTTCTTACAAGCCCCTTGACTACTCTGCCCTTCCCAACCCCCCTCCGGGTCTGGGGCAAACGCCATCTCTGCTTCTGGAACTTTCGGGTGGGGCTGCGGGACGCTCTGCTTTCCTCTCAACGTCTTCCAAGAACCCTGGGGCGCCCGTAGAAGTTTCTGGAAGGCGGCGCTCAAAAATGAAGGTTTAACCTCTCAGGTTCCTGCAGCCCAGACTGCAGGTTTGGGAGGGGTGAGAGGTGGGAAGAAGAGGGGAAGGGACGGGGGGTGGGTGGCGGGGTCACAGGGCCTAGAGCGGCTGAGGTCAAGGACGGGGTTACCTGGGGTCCCGGGGAGACCTGGCCCGGTGACGTTGTGGCCACGCCCACCAGGAGGTGGGGAGGCGGCGGTCACTTGCGCCTGCTCAATGGAGCCACGCCCTCTGCCTCAGGCCACACCCACCACCACTCCAGGGCTCCCGGGGACCGCCCCTCCTCGGGCAGCTCGGACTCTGGACTCACGGACCTCAGCGCCCAAAGGATCAGTGTCTCCTGTTACTCACCGCAGGTGGCTGCCCAGGGGAGAGCTCCAGGCGCATCACCGACTGGCCTGGAAAGCCTTTCATCTCTGCTCCAGCAGCAGTAGCTCTTTGATTATTAATAATCGTCTCTCCTCGCTTTGCAGCCTCCAACCATCGCCTCGCTGTAAATCCCTGGGTGCCTGCTGGCTCGACCTGGGGCTCCCCCTTCCCTCCCCCTCCTGCTGCCTCCCCATCCCTCGAGTCTCAGGGACTTCAGGTCGAAATGAACCTTAGATTTTTTTCCAAGAGTTTTTTTTTTTTCTCTCCTCTCCAGACTCTCTGTGCACCCACCCACTCCAACACCTGGCATTTTCCTTCAACTGCACCCTTCAAGTCCACAGACACATAGGCCTCAGGCCTTCGCCTCCATCACCGGCCCAGTGAAAAGGCAGCTTGCCCAAGAGGCCAGAGCACAGATGCCTCCCCTGTGAGAGAGAGAGAGAGAGAGAGAGAGAGAGAGAGAGAGAGAGAGGGAGGGAGGGAGGGAGGGAGGGAGGGAGGGAGGGAGGGAGGGAGGGAGGGAGGGAGGGAGGGAGGGAGGGAGGGAGGGAGGGAGAGGGAGGGAGGGAGGGAGGGAGGGAGGGAGGGAGGGAGGGAGGGAGGGAGGGAGGGAGGGAGGGAGGGAGGGAGGGAGGGAGGGAGGGAGGGAGGGAGAGAGAGAGAGAGAGAGAGAGAGGCCGCGCCCAGCGCAGGCCCGTGTGCAAACAGTGCTTTAGACAACCTCAGGCATCGTATTTCATGAGTGAGCCAAATGTAGAAAGGATTAGCTGTTTCAGCCAGTAAGCCCACATCTGTAGTTACATTCTAACAGGGATAAAATTACCCTGGTTATTAATCCTTCTGCTTTAGGGTATAAGCTGATCACCAGCTGGGGTCAGGAAAAAAATCCTGCCCCAGCTCCTGCCAATCTCCCGTCGACCCCCATCCTCAGTTGCCCCATCTCCTGTGGTGTACCAGTGCAGTTTCTGTCTGCAAACCAAGTTCAAGGCCACCAACGGAAGCACCTCTAAGACAGGACAGCTCCAGTCTGTTCTGGAGACGACAGCCATTCAATCACGTGAGTTTGCACTGAGAATCTACTTCGGTTTCTACTGTGGCACAGAGACAATTCCTGCACAGCCCTTCTTTTTTTCGTGCCAACCAGAGTTGAAGTGGGCAGTCAGAAACCATGCCTGGTTTCTGAGACTTCTGCCCTGAGGCGCCGGAGGTGTATCAGGTGGCCTGGGGGAAGCCAGTGTGGCTATTTCCAAGCCCACTGCCAACAAGGAAAGGAGCCATTCCCTCTCGCCTCTGCTGATGGGGTGTCTCCCTCTTGTGAGCAGGCGGAGAGGCCGGAGTAGCTGTGTTTCCTTCTCTGATCCGTTCTCTTTGGACCTCATAACTGCAGGCACTGGAGACTTGCAGATGTCTCCATTTCCCTGGGTGGGACCAACAGGAGAGACACAGGTTGAGAACCAGGACTTAGCCTTTCCAGATCATTAGGAATGACAACCCACAAGAAGTGACATCCCTGCGAGGCTGAGTAAGGGCTGACCACATGATCTAGCATCATAGGGACCTGTCAGTAATGAAAAGAAGTGCCATGGATAATCACATGGGACTTTCCTGAGTATGGCTCTCCCAGATGGCACAGTGGTAAAGATTCTACCTGCTAATGCAGGAGACACAAGAGACATGGGTTTGATCCCTGGGTCAGGAAGATCCCCTGGAGAAGGAACTGGCTACCCACTCCAGTATTCTTGCCTGGGAAAATCCCAAGGACAGAGGAGCTTCGCAGGGTACAGTCCATGTCACACACATGCACACACACATTCCTGACCAAAACAGACTGGATTCACCTAATCTGAGGTCATCTATGCTGGGAAGGGCCATGAACAGGATACCACTGAGACGACAGTGTCAGCTTCTCCTGATGAGGTCCCTGCGTCCCTTCCTGTGGACCCATCTCCAGCGACCTCAGCCCTCTGCCCCCGCCCCAGGCTCCTGTGCCCCCTCTACCTGAAGCAGCTATCTTTCCTCTCTCCAGTGCTGGATCAGCCCAACTGTCTGTTTTATTGGTGCCAGGTCCAGCGTTAAGAGATAATAGACTGTCATCAATAATGTTCATCCGGTGAATAAATCTGGGCTGACCCCTTCACGTACTTGCACTTCCTACCCTTGACTGCCTCTCCACATTGCTCTGTTGTCCCACAGACTTGTTCAGTTCATACTTTAGCATGCCAAACCTTCTGCAGTCTGAACCTCCATCCACCTCCCTCCCATATTCTTGGCAGAGGCTCTAACTTCCCTGAGAACAAAAAATAAAGACAAACCTGAGATGTGAACCTGTCAGAGACTTCCTAAACTTCCCTCTACCTCTGAACTACACAGATCGACAAGACACTCCTCTTCAGTGGGGCAGGTGCTCACCTACAGCTGCCTCTGCACAGCCTCGCACAATCTGTTGACCCCAGTTTGGCTCCTACAGATTCAAGATGGACCAGTGAGAAACTTTCACTAGAATTTTGGGTTTGGGGTCAAGAAAGTCAGTACAGTCCCACTCCTTTGGCTGCAGCCTCAGTCCTGTTTTCCCCACAACACTGAAGATGCTGAGGACCTGCAGAGGCCGAGAGAAGGAAGGGGAAGCAGAGGAGACCCGACAGCTATGGAGGGAGAGTCTGGAACATTCCAGAAGCTCCTGAGGCTCAGCCATGCTTTTTTTCTTTTTTTTTAACTTAACTGATTCAAACTGGTTTCTCTTAAACAGACTCACAGAGTAAGAAAACAAATTTATGGTTCCCAAAGGGGAAAGGTCGGGGGAGGGGTGTAAATTAGGAGGTTGAGACTGACATATACATACTATTTTTGTTGTTCAGTTGCTAAGTTGTGTCCTACTCTTCTAGACCCTATGGACTGCAACACACCAGGCTTCCCTATCCCTCACCATCTCCCAGACTTTGCCCAAGTTCATGTTCATTGAACTGGTGATGGCATCCAACCATCTCATCCTCTGATACACACTATGATATATAAAATAATCATAGTCAACAAGGACCTACTGTACAGCACAGGGAATTCTACTTGATACTCTGTAATAAGCTATATGGAAAAGACTCCAAAAAAGAATATATATATATAACTAAATCACCTGGCTGTACACTTGAAATTAACAACACTGTACATCAATTATACTCTAATATGAAATTAAAACTATAAAATTTTGGCTTTTCTCACTTACAACCAAAGGCCTCTTATATGATACATTATAACATCAATATTGATCTGCTTCTCAAAAGGAAAGGTTCCCCTCCCCTGCCTCTGGTTAATTCCTTCTCAACACAGTCACCACCCCGGCCATCCTTGTTTTACCCGCTGCGTCACTTGAATCTTTGGTCATTTTAGTTATGAGTGTGTTCATCTCCCCATTCCCAAACTAAATAAACAAAGGCTCCTCAAGCTTCTGTCCCCTTCCCCTCTACTCTTGCCAATTACATTTTCTTGCCTCCTACTTTGCACTGAATCTACAGCACACTCTAGCTCCCTCTTGCCTTCCTCTTCTCCCATGAGCATTGCAAACCATGCACACTTGCTCATTTTGTGCTGTTGCTCTGCAGACCTGGCATCAGCAACCATCTGGTCTTGAATCGCACACTTCTCTCGAGGCTATTCCTCTTGGTTCTTCTTGCTCTAACATAGAGAAACGTGACCTGTAGAAGTGGTACCTGGATCTAAAGGTACTAAGGATCTAAAGCTCTACTCTTTTCCAACCTTCTTCTCACCCCATAGAAATGCAACTGGCCTCTGCCTGTTCTCCTAGTACCCTGTGAAGGGAGGCTGACTCACAGCACGAAATAACTGGAGCTAAGGGACTTCTCTGGTGGTCCAGTGGTTAAGAATCTGCCTTCCAATGCAGGGGCTATGGGTCTGATGCCTAGTTGGGTAACTGAGATTCCACATGCCATGGGGCAACTAAACCCAAGGGCCATAACTAGAGGGAAGCCTGCACGCAGCGACATAAAAGATCCCTCGTGACACAACTAAGAACTGATGAAGCCATAAACAAATAAATATAAAGAAATAATTGGAATTGAGGTGGTAATAGGTGAGCTATTTCACTATTTTGATAACTCTCAAACATGGATTAGAGTTGAAGGCTTTGGTGGGGAGCAGGCATGGGGTGGAAGGAAAAGTAGAGAGATATTATTGAGGATCTAAGCATTTCTACAACATGTAAGGTTTTACTTCCCCTTTCACATTAACCAGTGCTTGATGGTGCGTTTCAAGGTGCCATAGTATGGGCACCACGTGATCACCAACCTTTAGTTCAATATTTCATAAATGAAATGTGTTCTCAGTGTTTCAGAGAATTTCCACTTCTAAAGTGAGTCTCTTTCTTCCTCATGTTAGGAAGGACTGACCCAAGGAAGAAGCATCTTTGAAATGTGAAGGTGGTTTCTATTCCTTACAGCACCAGAAGGAAATGAAAACCTGAGTCCTGCCCTCAAACACTCACAGGTTCATTAAAACAATACAAGAACACTTGAAAAGTTAATTATAAGCTCGAAGCTAGAATGTGGAACGTGTCACAAGTAGTATATTATTAAGTGATGCAGACAACACTTTCCACGGGAGATCAGAGGCGGGGGAGCTTTCTTTGTGTGTGAATAACCACTGGAGGCCTCCTTGGTTGGGGGACAGGTCTGGTGGTGCTGCTGGTCTGGGAGTTGAAGTTGAATGGGAATCTTAGATGAAAAGTAAGAATTATGGAGGAAAAGAGAGAAAGAGAGAGATGCGTGGTGCAAAGGAAGCTTAAGAGCCTTCGAGGTCCTGAGCTTGGGGTCAGGATCAGGCTAACAGTGCATGGGGGTCCTGGTGGGGACCGTAGACAATGCTTGCTTGCCTTCCATCATACTACACACATCCCCAGGCTATCGATGGCAACCTTTTTGTTTAAGCATTTCTCGTTTGATATTTTCAAAACAGCATCAAAAAGACATTATGGGGAAAACTGGAACAGAATCGGACTTCCTTACCCTTGTGTTATGGTTTTTAGTAATGCTATATATTCACCTTTTTTGGAGGGTGGGGGTGGACACCACCAGCGGTGAGGCCCTCCAGAGGTCTAATATTAGCAGCCTCTCAGGAGAAAATTAAGTTGGGACCATGTTTTATAAGACTTGGATTCCCAGAGAGGCAGCCAGACTCCACATGTCTTGATATGCAGAGGGTCCAAGCACAATGACTGCTTCAAATTCTCTGCATCTCTGAGTTACTCATTGAGCCAAATCCAGGATTTCAGATCCTTTGTTGCACGGTACGCGTTTTCAGGACTACACGCGTGAGAGGTTTCCTCGTGGGAGTGATCACGCATCTTCGTTTCATTGCCAAGTTGACTGGCATTGGTTCAAAGACAGGACGTCCCCTTGAATGCAAAGCCGTTCTTACTGAATATTCCTTAGAACCACCACGGAGGTTTATTGCTTTTATTAACTTGATGGTCTGGAAACAACCTTCTCATCCCTCCGTGTTAGTCAGACCCTACTTTGCTGATGTCACCTGTCCCTACCCTGTGCTTGGGACAGTGAAGATCTGGTCATAAGATGCTGTGAGTCCCCTACACACAAACAAGTTCTATTCTGAGAGCACATGTGTAAGTCCGGTTTGTTCATAAGTCCAACAAAGTTAGCCTAGGCATCCAACTGACACAGTCAGCTATATAACCCTGTACTGTAATAGGTTTATCATACTTTGTATGCAAATAATACATAAAAAACAAACATGAAAATATTTTTAATCTTACAGTACAGTACCTTGAAAAGTACACTGTACAGTACAACAGCTGACATCCAGGAGCTGGCATCGAGTGGACAGGCAAGAAGAGTTACTGACTGGAGGAGGGAGGGGAGGTGGGAGATGGTAGAGCTGAAGGGTCATCAGCAATAGGAAACGGAGGGCAAGATGCAATTTCACTAATGCCTGACATTGATAGAATTGGTTCTGGTTCCCCACTGGAACCAGACGCATGTCTGTATCTTCCAAAAGTTTGAAACTTAAAGGTTTGTATGTAGGGAACTTACTGTATTGTGAAATGAGTGGCTGAATGAATAAATGAACAGTTAAGGAGGATTTGTGCAAAGCAAAGTCTCCCAAAATTGGCATTGAGAGGGAGGGTGGGATAGATAATTCCTAGGTCTCTTCCAACTCCAAGAACTCTCCTTAGACTGGGGAAGGGCTCGGGGAGGGCATTCATTCCTCTAATAGATCTCAAGAAAGACTCTTCAGTCCCTTCCCCAGAGATCTAGAAAGATCCCACTGACTTTCTCCAAGCCTCAGGGAAGAAAGTTCTTTCTAGTGGCCAACTCAGCTCCCTCAGACTGCACTGAATTGATTCTGCCTGTCTTGTTCTTCGGTGGAACAGCTCTTCTTAGGGGTCAAGGTGAAACAATTGCTAAGGCCAGCCTGGGATGAAAAGTCTTGGTGGGAGGAGGAGAGGCCATTATAGAAACATGGTTCAAGGAGATGAGGAGCTGAAGGAGGCAGACAGGAGCCCCAGGGATTCACTCAGAAGGAGTAATTATAGAGAACAGCACAGGTCTCCAGCCAGCATCTCTGCTTAGGCATGGCCCTGAATGAAGGGGGACTGCTTCAATTATCTGGGCATCTTGATGGATGGGCCCTGCACACGCTCCAGGGAAGAGGGGAGGAAACGAGCCACAGATTAATCACTCAGGCCATCGCTGGACAGAGGGCGTTTAGCTAAGCCTGTGGGAGCCAGAGGGACAACCAGTCCACAAAGGCAGAGAAGGAAACTGAAAGTCATCAGGCCAGGCTGGGGAATAAAGGGTCAAGTGAATGCGGAGACCCATCTTTTTCTGGCTGATTTGCACAGAGGTAGTAACAATGAAGCCACATTGGTGGGAGTAGACGGTGGGGTTTGGCCTGGGAGGCCCCCAGCCTTACATGTGGCTGGGGCCTTAAAGAGAACCTCAGACCAGAGAAGGTGAGTCTCACAATCACGAGAAGGGGGATGTCATAAACTGGGGTGAGGAAACGAGAAGTAGTGAAAGCAGCCTCCCAAAGGGCCAGCCCGTCCTAGGAGTCCAGCAAGTCTCACAAGTGGAACCTCAGTCCTTCTCTGCCCCTGGATTACTGTGTTTGGGTGTGCGTGTGTGCATGTATGTGTGTAATTTCCTGTTTTGGGGGCTTTGCTATGAGGCAAGCAGAATCTTATTTCTCCAACCAGGGATCGAACCTATGCCCCTGCACTGGGAGCATGGAGTCTTTTAAGCACTGGACCGCCCTGGGTCTGTGTTTAAATAAGGAGAATTCTCTTTCCTTGACAAATGTTTGTGTATGTCCAGCATTTAACAGATGCTATTCATAAATGTCTGTTGAATGAGTGAATGATAACAGCTAACATTCATGGCTCAACACAACATTGAAGGCAGGAGGCGAAGGGGACGACAGAGGATGAGATGGTTGGGTGGCATCACCCACTCGATGGACACGAGTTTGAGCAAGCTCCAGGAGTTGGTGATGGACAGGGAAGCCTGGCGTGCTGCAGCCCATGGGGTTGCAGAGTCAGGCACGACTGAGCCACTGAACTGAACTGAACATTCATTGTGCTTCTCCTGCCTCTCAGTGCTTTACAGGAATGATTTCATTTAATCCACCTAATCATTATATAACTTTTTTTGGTCCCTCTTTTATGGATGAAAAGGAAAAAAAAACCTGAGGCTCAAATAAGTGAAGTGACTTGTACAGCTACCAAGGGACATATGCGTGCAGTGGAAAGCAAGAAGGGCCAGAAAGAAGAAAGGAAAGAGAGAGGCATGGAGGGAGGATGGTCTTAAGAAGAGGCTGTGAGAGGCTCAGAGAATTTCTTTTGAAAATCATCTGACTCAACAGAAATGTGCCTGGCACACGGATCCACTTGCATTCCTCTTTACCACCTGGTGTGGAGTCCTGTGAAGAGTCATGAAAATTAGGCCAGTCTCACATGGCCCTGAAAGAAAATAAATGGCAGGGCAGGATTTTAAATGAACATCAAAAACACACTAGGGCAAACCTAGCGCTTCAAGCTGCTGACCTGAGAGCCTTTGGCCAGTGTGGAGACAATGGGATGGACAGATTCTGGGTGCTCATTGTCCGGGTTGCTGACTATGGAAAACTGATCCTGTGACCAACAGGTTTCAATCAGAAGAACAGCAACCAAAACCTTTGAGGGACTGGAGGCTAACATGAATAGGAAAATAAATGACCTCACAGAAGGGCACACCAATTGTCCTGCCTCAGCTTCAGGGAAGAGAGACACAGTTTTGGCTCTGAGCTCCCTAGCAGCCCAAGTAATAAGTGAAACCATCAGTTACAGAAGCCATGGTGCTCACAGGACAAAAACAAACCCGTGGTTTAGAGAAAGCATGGCTCTGATGCTGAAACCTCAGGGTTGTTTTTTTAAAAAAATAATTCTTCAAGTTCTACAGTGCTTTAAAATTTTCAGATGTTTCACATACGTGATTTTATATAATTCCATAATAACCCCTCCTTCTTAATCCTCTACCCCTGTAATGCCTCCGCCCTGCTTTCCTCTCCCCACTGGAGACCACTAGTTTATTCTCCATTACCTGTGAGTCTGCTTTTTTGTTTTATTCATTAGTTTGTTGTATTTATAAGATTCCACATGTGAGGTCATCTGGTATTTATCTTCCTCTGATTCATCACTTATCATAATCCCCTCCAAGTCCATCCATGTTGCTGCAAAGGGCATTACATCATTCTTTTTTGTGGATGAGTAATATTCCATTGTATGTATGTACTACATCTTCTTTATCCACCGATCTGTTGATGGTTACTTAGGTTGCTTTCATGTCTTGACTGCTATTATAAATAGTGCTTCAGTGAACACTGGGTACATTTGGGGAATGGGGGTTGGGGGGTACATATCCAGCATATCCAGGAGTAGAATTTCTGGGTCATATGGTAGTTTTTAATTTTTTTGAGAAATCTCCATACCGTTTTCCATAGTGGCTGTACCAATTTACATTCTCTCCAACAGTGTACAAAGGTTCCCTTTTCTCCACATCTTTGCCAATATTTGTTACTTGATGAGGGCTTCCCTGGTGGCTCAGCAGTAAAGAATCCACCTGCAATGCAGGAGCCACAGGAGATATGGGTTTGATCCCTGGTTTGGGAAGAGCCCCTGGAGGAGGGCATGGCAACCCACTCCAGTATTCTTGCCTGGAGAATCCCATGGACAGAGGAGCCTGGAGGGCTACAGTCCTTGGGGACGCAAAGAGTCAGACACAACTGAAGCGACTTGGCACACACACACGTTTTTTGATGTTGGCCATTCTGTCAGGTGTGAGGGGATATCTCACTGTGAAACCTCAGAGAATTTTGTCTTGCCAACATCCTCAACAGCATCTCGTAATGTTACAAGCAGTAGATTTCATGTTTATGTCTTTGGTCTCCATGCTGACCAGTTAAGATCTGCAGTAGCAACCACAGCAAAATCCTCTGAAGACAGGAACCCAAAGGCATCCTGAGACCCCACTGGAACAGAAAGGGCCTTTACTGCTATGACCGTTCCTGCCACTTTCTCCAAGCCAAAGCCCAGAATGAGAGAAGCTGTAGTGGGCATCAAAACGCCATCCAGAAAGGTCTTGTTCCCAATGGGCTGAGTCACCTGGCCCTGCCCAGGGACAAGAAAGATCCAGTCACCTGGGAGAAAGCCCTGAGCAGACCAAAGAAAAACCCGGGAGAGAACAGACAGAAATGGCAACACTCTTCAAAGGTGTTAGAAGGTGCAAACCAAAGGAAAGCAGCCTCCACAAGGGGCTGTCCCCCTTATCTCCTTTCTGGAAGATGCCAGGAGGAGACAGGCAATCCCTCAGAACTGGTCCAAGGTCACATTTCAGCTCACATGTTCATGGCTGCTGTGCACAGACCTACAGATGCTGAAGATCAGATTTCGACTCTGGTTCATTTCAACTCTGGTCCAATTAAGACGGGCTGAACCTTTTGTATGTGTCCAAGATTTCTGCATGAGCCACATGGAGCAGCTCAGTTCATCCACTCGGACAGCCCCGAAGTGGGTGGTTTTATTATTCACGTTTTCAGGTTAGGGAACTGAGGCTCCAAGGGGACAGAGCTGAGAAACACACCTTTGGGGTTGTATCCGCGGCTGGGGATCGTATGTGCTGCTGGGGACTGTGCCCGCTGTCAGGGATCATATCCACTGTTGGGGATCGTATTCACAGAATTCCTGCTGTTGTGGGTCTGGTACAGAGTGGTCAAGTCTCTCCATTTCCCAGGATGGTGAAGACCGGCTGGCCGTGAGCCCTTTTGCATCACTCTCCCAATTCAAACAAAAGAAGACTTGGCAAGCCACAAACAAAGCTCCCCACCACCTCCCCAAAACTAGACCACTCGACCATGAAAATGTCCTCGATGACCATGCTGAAGGAAGTGGCTGTTCCCCTCACCTCCCCTCTGTCCTCTTTCCCTCCAGCCCAGTATTTGTGAAGAATTCAGTGTCCTGTCCCCAGGCACGAGAGGTTCAAAGATGAGGTAACACAGTCTCCGTGTTCAAGGGCTCACACTTCATTGAGGAGAAAAGCAGTTGGGGTTCCCATGGTGGGCAGGAAGGGTGAGCTCAGAGACGATGGGTCGGTGGGGGCGGGGGGGCACAGCACCAGGGTAGGGGGAGACAAAGAGAAGGTCTCCCCTGCCTGGGACAACACAATGACCTATAATGTCCCTCCCAGGAGGGGCTGGGCTTGCACTGACTCACTCCACTTCCATGGCCAAGGGATGGCTCCCATCTGTGGTGCTGGACTCATGCAAGAAACACGAAGCTTGTGGTTTGTGGCTCCCAGAGATCAGTTCAATCTAGCACGTATTTTTTGCAGCTGTGGTGCAGTACTGCTTGGAGCAGCGAAAAAACAGAAGTCACTTAAAAGTCCGACACAACACGTGGACTATTACCACCATACTTCCATTTCCTGGAATGTTAATCTGTCGTTCTAAGTGATCCCTGTTAAGACTACTCATCTAAAATTCTTCTGGCAAAATGTTAAGTTAGAAAAGGAGTGCACAAAACTGTATTGAGAATAAAACTTCTATAGTCACCTCCTCTCCTTATCCAAGGAGGATGCATCCCAAGACTCCAGTGGGTGCCTGGAAGAGTACCAAGCCCTGTGTATATACCAAGCTTTTCCTTTCAATACCTGTTGATTTTTAAAAATGCACAACATGAAAGTTGTAAGTGAAATTTTATTTGGGGCAAGATGAGGACTACAGCCCGAGAGATAGCGCCTTAGACAGCTCTGAGAAACTGCTCCAAAGAGGCAGGAGGGGAGGCCAGTGTCTATGGGATTTTGGTGAAGGGGGAGAACATGCAATCAAGCACAGATTTTTGCAGGTTTCTGCTGGTCTCGTGAGGCCAGGCAGGAGGGGCAGATGTCACCATGAAGGATTTTAGCGCTTTTCTAAATATGAGGAGATGCAAGAATTGGGCTCATAAAATTGGCTCCTGAAAATAAACGATCCAAAGACCTGTTCTGCCAGTTTCCCCAGAGCACAGAGGGCCTCATTTCTTGAGCTCTTTTCAGGGGGTACTGAAAGTCAGCAGCTGCAGTAGCACATGATTTAATCTTCATAGAGGGAGATGGCAAGTGCCCATGGCAACTACCAATCTGTAGTTGACATATTTAGGATAATGCTCAGTTTACAAGTCAGGCAGAGTAAGCAATGCACAACAATAACTAATAATATAGAACAATCATAGCAGTACACTGTAATCAAAGTTATATACATCTGGTCTCTCTCTCAAAATGTATTATATAAATGCAATGCCTTTGCTATCGTAACGAAGCACTTAGGTCATCATTCTCTGTGGCCGTGACTTTTGCAGTTTGAGGCGCGACAGCAAAACTAGCGTGCATTTTTTTTCTTTCTTCACAATTTCACAGGTAGAAGGTTTGTTCTTACTGTAGATCTTAGCAAGCCCAGCATACGATCTCTTTTCCTTTCCTTATTAAGTGGAGAACTTTCACCTTTTCACTTAAGGAAGGACCTTACAGCTTCTCAATGGCACATCCGAACTGCTGGCATCACTGCCCTCGTGCTTTGGGGCCAATATGAAGTATAATTAGGGCCGCCTGAACACAAGCACTGTGGTCCTGTGACGGCAGATCTGACAACTTAGTGGCTCCACGGTGGCCAACAGGCAGATGTGCTGGACAAAAGGATGCTGCAGATTGTGGACAGAAGATTTCATCCTGCCTCTCAAACAGTGCACAATTTAAAACCTACTGTTTATTTCTGGAATTTTCCATTTAGTATTTTTAGACTGTGGTTGAATACAGATAACTGAAACCACAGATGAGAGGAGGGAATGACTGAACTGTGTCTTATATTAGTATTTGCATTTTTAAAAGGGTAAGTAGAATTCAAGACGATACTTGGCAACCCACTGTTCACTGCAGCATTATTTACTATAGCCAAGTAGTACATGGCTATCATAGTATATGGCATATGCGTACCACATCTTTATCCATTCATCTGTTAATGAACACTGTCGGTCGATCAACAGATGAATGGGTAAAGAAGATGTGGTACATATATACAATGGAATGTTACTCAGCCATAAAACAGAATGAAATCATGCCACTTGCAGCAAAAAGCATGGACCTAAAGATTATTATACTACAGTAAGTCAGAGAGAGAAAGACAAACATATAATATCACTTATATGTGGAATCTAACATACAACACAGATGAACTTATCTACAAAACAGAATCAGGCTCACAGACAGAGAACAGATTTGTGGTTGCCAAGGGGGGCGGGTAGGGGAACAGACTGGGAGTTTGGGATTAACAGACATGGTACTATGAAATGAATAAACAACAAGGTCCTGCTGTGTGACACAGGGAGATATTAACATATTCAGTATACTGTGACAAACCATAATGCAAAAGAATATAAAAAGAATATATATAAATATTTACATGTGTATGTATGTATAACTGAGTCACTGCTATACAGCAGAAATTAACACACTGTAAGTCAATTATACTTCAATAAAACAATTTTTAAAGGGTAAGTAGGAAATACTCTTTTCTGACCCTTTTACTTTTTTTTCGTTCTTATATTGCTTTCTTTGGGCTTCCCAGGTGGCTCAGTGGTAAAGAACCTATCCACCAATGCAGGAGATGGTTTGAACCATGAGTCGGAAAGATCCCTTGAAGGAGGAAACAGCAACGCACTCTAGCATTCTTGCTGGGAAAATCCCACGGACAGAAGAGCCTGGCAGGCTAGTCCGTGGGGTCACAGAAAAGTCGGACACGACTTAGCAACTAAACAACAACAACTGCTTTCTTTAGAAACACTCCTGATATTGGTCAGCAGTTCTTAGGTGAGATCACGGTGGGGGTGGAGTGTTTCCTCTGTCTCTGTTTCCTAAGTATTCTGTACTGTGGTATGTTCAGTGACTGTGACTGCACACGTGTGCCTGTGGGTGTGTGTATCGAGCAGCACACGCCCCCTCCTCACACACCCTAAGGGGAGAGGAAGGGGGTTGGGGGGACTTAGCAAAGCCTGGTTGTCCATCGGGAAAGTCATCTGGGGTCACAGTCAGGGATACGTGTGTCCCAGGTAGCTTGCTAGTGCTGTCCTTAGTGACCCTGCCTGCACTGTGGGCTGATGTCCCCCAAACTGGAATTTTCTCCCTACAGAGACAGCTTTGAAGGCCACATAGGAGGTAACCCCCTAGCAGGGAGCATTCCAGTTCCCCAGACCCTGCTGGGAGCACAGAAGGCAAGTCCCAATCCTGCAGCCCCCAAGTGTCCACTGGAGGCTCCTGCAGCCCCAGCCACAGGGCCCCGCTAGGGCAGGAAGAAACGGAGATGTCCTGAAGGCAGTGCTCTGCTGGCCAACCCCTGGCTGAGTCTCTGGGTTCTGGGATATTCCTGCTCACGAAATAGAGGAAAACAACAGAATGGGAAAGACTAGAGATCTCTTCAAGAAAATCAGAGATACCAAGGGAACATTTCTTGTAAAGATGGGCAAAAAAAAGGACAGAAATGGTATGGACCTAACAGAAGCAGAAGATATTAAGAAGAGGTGGCAAGAATACACAGAAGAACTGTACAAAAAAGATCTTCATGACCAAGATAATCACGATGGTGTGATCACTCACCTAGAGCCAGACATCCTGAAATGAGAAGTGGGCCTTACTACGAACAAAGCTAGTGGAGGTGATGGAATTCCAGTTGAGTTATTTCAAATCCTGAAAGATGATGCTGTGAAAGTATTGCACTCAATATGCCAGCAAATTTGGAAAACTCAGCAGTGGCCACAGGACTGGAAAAGGTCAGTTTTCATTCCAATCACAAAGAAAGGCAATGCCAAAGAATGCTCAAACTACTGCACAATTACACTCATCTCACACACTAGTAAAGTAATGCTCAAAATTCTCCAAGCTAGGCTGCAGCAATACGTGAATCGTGAACTTCCAGATGTTCAAGCTTGTTTTAGAAAAGGCAGAGGAACCAGAGATCAAATTGCCAACATCCCTGGATCATCGAAAAAGCAAGAGAGTTCCAGAAAAACATCTATTTCTGCTTTACTGACTATGCCAAAGCCTTTGACTGTGTGGATCACAATAAACTGTGGAAAATTCTGAAAGAGATGGGACTACCAGACCACCTGACCTGCCTCTTGAGAAACCTATATGCAGGTCAGGAAGCAACAGTTAGAACTGGACATGGAACAACAGACTGGTTCCAAATAGGAAAAGGAGTATGTCAAGGCTGTATATTGTCACCCTGCTTATTTAACTTCTATGCAGAGTACATCATGAGAAACGCTGGGCTGGAAGAAGCACAAGCTGGAATCAAGATTGCTGGAAGAAATATCAATCACCTCAGATATGCAGATGACACCACCCTTATGGCAGAAAGTGAAGAGGAACTCAAAAGCCTCTTGATGAAATTGAAAGAGGAGAGTGAAAAAGTTGGCTTCAAGCTCACCATTCAGAAAACGAAGATCATGGCATCCCATCACTTCATGGGAAATATATGGGGAAACAGTGTCAGACTTTATTTTGGGGGGCTCCAAAATCACTGCAGATGGTGATTGCAGCCATGAAATTAAAAGACGCTTACTCTTTAGAAGGAGGGTTATGACAAACCTAGATAGCATATTGAAAAGCAGAGACATTACTTTGCCAACAAAGGTCCAGCTAGTCAAGGCTATGGTTTCTCCTGTGGTCATGTATGGATGTGAGAGTTGGACTATGAAGAAAGCTGAGCACCGAAGAATTGATGCTTTTGAACTGTGGTGTTGGAAAAGACTCTTGAGAGTCCCTTGGACTGCAAGGAGATCCAACCAGTCCTAAAGGAGATCAGTCCTAAAGGAGATCACTCTAAAGGAGATCAGTCCTGGGTGTTCATTGGAGGGAATGATGCTAAAGCTGAAACTCCAGTACTTTGGCCACCTCATGCGAAGAGTTGACTCATTGGAAAAGACTCTGATGCTGGGAGGGATTGGGGGCAGGAGGAGAAGGGGACGACAGAGGATGAGATGGCTGGATGGCATCACCGACTCAACGGACATGAGTTTGAGTGAACTCTGGGAGCTGGTGATGGACAGGGAGGCCTGGCATGCTGCGATTCATGGGGTCGCAAAGAGTTAGACATGGCTGAGCGACTGAACTGAATTGAACTGGATACAATGCTTGGGAGGCCCCGAGAAGGCTCGGCTCCCAGAGGCTCCCTGTCTGCAGGCAGCACTGGGTGCACAGGTGGGTAGGGAGACTCTGCAGCCCTCTGTTTCAGCGTGGGCAGGCAGTTCTGGAAGGAGGACGAGGGATTCCAGCCTCCAGTTCTGCCTGGAGAACTGGCTGAATGCAGCCAAGAGTCTGGCTGAGGGATGCTGCGCTGAGGCCCTGGGGCCCGGGCCACCTCCCCTTCCATCTCCTCTCTCCCCTCACCCCTCTTCTCCCCCTCAGGGACTCTCAGTGGCTCCCACACGGGGTCTCTGTGCTCCGCTGCCGGGCCCTTGTGTCCGGCTGATGATCAGCCTCTGACACCCTGTCTACTTTCTGTAGTTGCTTTTTTTATACCAGCACCATGAGCTAGGGTCCCTCCTCCAGCCCCGCATCCATCCCTCCTCAGAGCAAGGCCTCTCTGGGTGGAGAAGGCACAAAATGAGGAGGAGGGAGGGGATGGAATGAGAGACAGAGAGAGGGCAGAGGAAGAAAGGAGAACAATGCTGCATCTGTGGAAGGAAACATCCTTCTGGGCCCAGGACTTGGCTTCCAGCATCACAGCCCCTGGGAGTCAGGCGGAAATAAGGTCTCGGGGCGAGGGGAAGAGGGAGGAACGTCCTCCACCAAGTGCACCCTGAGTCTGGGACCCGTGGGGTTCCTGACCAGCACAGGCACTTGCAGGAGGAGCTGTGGGGAGGGCAAGGGGTCACCACGGGGGGCTGACACGCCCAGCCCGGGAGATGCGAGGCCAGGCTGCTGAAGCAAACAGGCAGTGTGTGTTATTCTTACCGCAGACCAGAACTATGTTCCCTGTTGAAATGCTTGGCTCCACAGCTGCCGAAAATCCCCTGGTACTTGGAGACAAATGATGCAAGTCAGGCGGGGCTGACGGCCTGCTCTGGGGCCAGGCAAGAGCTGACTGATGTGGGCTCTGTCCCCAGCTCATCCATCACACCACAGGGGACTCCCGAGGGGCTGCTGGGCTCTCACACAATGGTGTTTATATTTGAACATGGTTGTGAAACTTCCAGAAAAAAGGAGAGGGGTGGTGGGGCTCACCGCACTGGGCAATTGGGCTGCTGGCCTGGGCAGGGGAAGACGGGCTTCAGGACCCCCGCTCGTGAGCTGAGCCAAGTCCCAGAGGACAGGCAGGGGATGAGGGACAGTCCCCAATGCCTGATGCAGCAACCCCTCCCTCGGGAGAGAGGAAGATGGCCGCCTAAGTGGTTCCACAGGCCTGTCCTAGGGGGGTGTCCACTGGGGCCTCACCCCACCCCACCCTCAGAACTTACGTGGATTCAGTCAAACACACCTGATGACAGGACCTGCTTTCTTGTTTTTTCCTCACAGATGAGATGGCTTTGCCCTGCACGGGCTGGGCTGATGGGGAAGTAGGGGGAAGGCCCAGAGCAGGGAGAGGAGCACTGGGGCCCATCCCCCCGCCCAAAGCCGGGAGGAAAGTGCAGCCACAGAGGCCCCAGGGGGGAGCTCTCCGCTGCGGCAGCTGCCAAGCCTGGCTAAAGAAGCCGGAGCACCTGTTTAATCTCGGGAAGAAGACTGTGAGTGGGGCTGTTTGCTCTAACACGCCCCATTAAATATTCCTGGAATCCAAACGCAAAAGGAAAAAATAGACCTCTTTGAAGTTCCAGGCAAAGGGAGAACTGGGGGGAGCGGGGGGGGGGGGGGGGGGGGCGTCAGTCCAGGTACAGCTGGGTGCTCTGGAAGGGGAGGCTGCCTCCCCTGGTGGCATGGGGCTTGGCCAGCCAGGGCTCCAGGGCTGGGTCAGGGTATCACGCAGCTTCTCCCCTGCCCTCTAACTGGGTGTGTCTGGGCACCAGTTGGTCCTTGGATTTGTAGGAAGTGGAGGGAGAAGGGTGGTGTCTCAGGGTGCAGCTGTGCATACGCCAGAGGAGGAAGAAGCGCCTGGGACCAGGGTGGGTCTGGGTGGCTGACCTCCTGAGAGTTCAGGCTGCACTGGGTCTCTGGCAAAGCAAGCAGGCACCTGATCCTAGCAAGATGCTCATTGCTGCAAATGCTGTGGAGGCATCGACTCATTTCATCCTCACAATAAACCCGCAATGTGGGGTCATTATCGCCCCCATATTACAGATGGGAAAACCGAGGCATGGAGAGAGAAGTGGCTTTTCCAAGACATGCAGCAAGGAAGTGGTGAAGCCAGGATTTGAACCCACAGCCTGGCTCTGAACCACAGAACACTCCATGGCCTCTCTTTTTATCTTGTTTTAAAAGTTTCTGGTTTGTATTAGAGTATAGGGTTTCCCTGGCAGCTCAGTTGGTAAAGAATCTGCCTGCAATGCAAGAGACCCCAATTCAACTCCTGGGTCAGAAGGATCCCCTGGAGAAGGGATAGGCTACCCACTCCAATATTCTTGGGCATTCCTGGTAGCTCAGACACTAAAGAATCTGCCTGCTGGAGACCTGGGTTCTATCCCTGAAGATCGCCTGAAGAAGGGAATGGCAACCCACTCCAGTACTCTTGCCAGGAGAATCCCCATGGACAGAGGAGCCTGGCAGGCTGCAGTCCATGGTGTCTCAAAGAGCTGCACACGACTAAGCGACTAAGCACAGGATACACTCTACCCAAGAGGTGTCTGGCAGACCAGGCCCTGCCCATTGCTGGCTCCACCCAGCCTGGGAGTCTCCCCAAAGTCTCTGACTGGCTGTCTCTTGGGGTCAGAGCCCTCTGGCCCACCCGGACACCCCTGCCCAGTGTGGGGCCTCCATCCCATGTGGCTCCTCACCTCTGGAAGCAAGAAAGCTTCACAAAGCCTGCTGGCCGTTAAGAGCGAACATAGGAAAGGTGTCCAGGGCCTCCTTCCCTGCCCAGGCCAACACCAGGACTTACTGCAATCCATGAATGCCCAATGCCTTCCGTTTCTTTAAGGGGCTATGAAGGCAGCCTCGGGCTCTATTGCCCCCGAGCATGAGGCCCAGGGGCTGGGGGGCACTGCTTCGCTTGCCTCCCTGGGGACCAACACCACCTGCCACACATCCTTGAGGACGTTTCCTTTCACTGGAACCCTGGGACAAAGCCACCTTGATCCAAACTCATCCTCAGCATCTGCAGAAAACATCCAGATGACTGCACTTTCTGTGATACGGCCTCCTGCTCTCCAAGTGACTCATCCAGCCTCCTCACAGTTACCAAGAATATCCTCCCAGAATACAAGTCAGATTAAGTCTCTCTCCTGATTAAAATGCTTTAGAATCTGCCCGAGGGATAGAGCTCCCATGTCCCAGGATGTCACCCGAGGCCCTCCTCAGCCTGGCCCAGCCTACAGCCTCTGCCTACATGATCCAGTCCGGGCAGAGGCCATCACTGTGTCCAGGAATTGGTTAAGCTGCTTTCTCAGTGCAGTGACTCCTCGGCCTGGTATACAGCTCCTATTCATCCCTCAAAGCCCCACTCCAGTATCTCCTTCCAGGGCTACTCTCAGGCCCCTCTCCCCAGGGGAAAAACAACAAAAAAGCAACAGGAACAACAAAGCAGCATAACCTGCGGCGCGCACCTCCATCACGTCCTTTCAAACCCGTGTTCTCCCCACTGTGTCACGCCACCCCACTACAGTGAGCTGCTTAATAGAAGGTGGCTTCCTCTTTATATTTCCAGCCCCTGGTACCAACAATGCTGTCCCAGTGCGAGTATTTAGGAGAGACAAGTATACTGAGCCAGTAATACCCATTAACCCACCAGTGCCTGCACTTTCTTAGTCAGCAGAAAAAGCCTTCGGAGAGCTGGACTACTGCCTGTGGGAGCTCTAATGCCACAGGATGGAGATCTGTACCCTGGGAGAGTCCCACCCAAGAAGACCAGAGAGGCAGGCCTGGGGTTTGGGACCCCTGATGGGTCTTAAGGGGCCTGAGGAGCTTGAGAGCTTTGCACATGAGTGAAGACCAAGCTTTTTCAGCCCCATGGCTTTCCCCAGGCCAACCCTGCCCCACAGGAACCCATTCTATCTCTGGACACATCTACCCTAGAAGTATCTCCCATTGAGGCTCAGTCACTGCCCCCAACCCCTGCCTCGACTGAGCAGAAAACAGCCCCCAGCCGCCCTGCTCAGTCCATTACAGGTCAGTCTAGCTCATCCCATCCCACCTCCCATCCTTCTCCGGGGACAGCATCCTCCCCTTCCTGCTGCCTTCACCCCAGACCCCGCTGGTTTGCCCAGCTGGAAGCACTGAGGGGACCCAGGAAATACAGGCACTGGAACCAAACTGATCTGAGTCTAAATTCTGACTTAACCAAGTTTCAATGTTCTCATCCACAAAATGTGGGAACCAGCTCTCCCTGGGGTAAGTCTGGAAAGCAGAGATAACGCATGTAAAATCTCCAGGAGCAAACAGTAGGTGCTCAATACATGGTATCTCTAGGGTGCAATGGCCCCCATGCTTTTCCCTTCATGTTGGTGAACACAGCTGACTATGATGAGCTGATGGGCCCTTGCCCAGTAGCAGCTCATAAGCAGTAGCCTGTGATGGGTACATCTGGGTCACCTGTTGGCCATGACATCCACAGCATGACACACAGAATGGGGAGTAGCCTGAGTAGTGCAGGTCCAA
This sequence comes from Bos indicus, assembly GCF_029378745.1. NCBI lineage: Eukaryota > Metazoa > Chordata > Mammalia > Artiodactyla > Bovidae > Bos > Bos indicus. The sequence continues at coordinate 33,753,960 of NC_091772.1, read as the reverse complement.
CACCATTTTTGTAAAAAATAATTAAAAATAAAGTTCCATTATGGAGAACAGTAGGAAGATTCCTTTAAAAAGTAAAAGTAGAGCTACCACATGATCCTGCACTCCCCTTCCTGGGCATATATCTAGAGAAAATCATAATTTGAAAAGACACATACATCCCAAAGTTCATAGCCAAGACACAGAAGCAAGCTAAATGTCCATCAATGGAGGAATGGATAAAGAAGATGTGGTACATACATATAATGGAACTACTCAACCATAACAACAAAGGTCCATCTAGTCAAGGCTAAGGTTTTTCCAGTAGTCATGTATGGATGTAAGGGATGGACTATAAAGAAAGCTGAGCACTGAAGAATTGATGCTTTTGAACTGTGGTGTTGGAGAAGACTCTTGAGAATCCCTTGGACTGCAAGGAGATCAAACCAGTCCATCCTAAAGGAAATCAGTCCTGAATATTCATTGGAAGGACTGATGCTGAAGCTGAAGCTCCAATACTTTGGCCACCTGATGCGAAGAACTGACTCACTGGAAAAGACCCTGATGCTGGGAAAGATCGAGGGCAAGAGAAGATGGGTGCAACAGAGGATGAGATGGTTGGATGGCATCTCTGACTCAATGGACATGAGTTGGAGCAAACTCCTGGAGATAGTGACAGGGAAGCCTAGAGTGCTTCAGTTCAAGGGGTCGCAAAGAGTCAGACACAACTTAGCAAGTGAACAACAAGAACAACAACTCAGCCATAAAAAAGGATGAAATAATGTCATCTGCAGCAACATGGACCTGAAGTCAGTCAGAAAAAGAAAGCTAAATGCCATATAATATAACTTATATGTGGTATCTAAAATATGATACAAATGAACTTATCTATGAAGCAGAAACAGACTCACAGACAGAGAGCACAAACTTGTGGTTGCCAAGGGGAAAGGTGGGGGGATAAATTAAAATTGGGGATTAACATACACACACACACACACACACACTCCTATATATAAAATAGACAACCAACAAGGAGAGGGAACTCTACCCAATATTCGGTAATCATCTAGGTGTGTGTGTTAGTTGCTCAGCTGTGTTCAACTCTTTGTGATCCCATGGACTGTCGCTCACCAGGATCCTCTGTCCATGGAACTCTCCAGGCAAGAATACTGGAGTGGGTAGCCATTCCCTTCTCCAGGGGATCTTCCCAACCCAGGCATTGAACCTGGGTCTCCCATATGGCAGGCAGATTCTTTACCATCTGAGCCACCAGGAAGCCCAATCATCTACATGGGAAAAGAATCTGAAAAAGAACATATATGTGTATTTATGTATAATTGAATCACTGTGTTGTACACCTGAAGTTAACACAACAATGTAAATCAACTATTTACAAACATTCAAATATAAAATAAAAATTCAATTAAAAAATTAAAAAATAAAGTTATACATATAAATGAACATACCCAGGAACCATGTAGAAGGATTGATTTCAAAATATGAACAGTCGTGGGGCTACAGGAGTTTTCTTTATTTTTGTTATATATTTATCTACTTTTCTTCCTGCACAACAAGCATGCATTGAGCAACAGTGAGGGGAAAAAATTAAACCACATGTGGTGGAAATCTGCAGGCAATATGGGCGTTAAAGTCAAAGCACCATCTGGGATTTGCGTGTCAGAGAACCGTGGTTTACAACTGCAGATGCCAGGGCCTCCACGTGGAAGGAATTAGGGTAGCCAAGCAGGTCCCCACCCTAGGAAAGCCCCGGGTGGGGAAAGGCGAATGCCACTCCCAAACCAGAGGTTTCTCCTCGGCTACCACTTAATAGAGGGGTTTCATATATTTAACAGCATGTGCACTTAAAATAAATGCTCCATTAGATAGGCAGCATCTGGGATTTTTATTTTTGAGATGAAGTTCCATTTTTAATCCATTTGGTGAGCTTTGTGTTTTAAAGAACATTCTAGGAAAACTTTTGTAAAAACCAAGTCACTTCTGCAGCTCAAACTCTCACTTCCCTGAATCTATTTTATCAATTTGCACATGAGTTGGTTTTCCTGCAACAAGAAATGCTTCCCACATGCTAAGAATAACAACTGGTTCTGTTGAGACAAATATCACACCGTTTCTTTCAGAATAAAACTCTAAAGCCATGCTGGAATGCATCAAAGCAAGGGAGGTGATGACACTTCTGTGTCTATGAAAAGCATAGGAAGCAATTTTATGGGGCACTTTCTCATGAGACCTGCTTAGAGCCCGGGCGTGGACTCAATTAACTCCTGACAGTCTTTTTAGTTCTGCAAGTCTATCAAATTCATTGTACAGATGCTCTTTTTTTTTTTCAAGTTTCTCACCCCTTTGTGAAGAAGACATTGGAGAAACATTAGGCCTGAGGTGCCTAGTGTTTAACACAAAAATCAGCCATGTTCAGGTGCCAATGATTCAAAATAGGAGCTAGGAATAGTGATAAATATGATCTCTTCAAGAGAAAAAGCGCTTCTCAAACCAAGAGACTGTCTATAATCTATTTACAAACAAAAATTTAACAAAACACTGTTGATTCTTTTTTTTAAAACAACACTTTCTTTACTCTTTTATGTTTTGAACTTGTTCACCTCCAGGATATCTTTTATTTTTCCAATTAAAAAATTTTAATTATTTTTATTTCTGGCCACACGGGGTCTTCGTTGCTACACACAGACTTTCCCTAGCTGTGGTGAGTGGGGGCGACTCTCTAGTTGAGGTGAGTGGGCTCGTCATTGCGGCGGTTTCTCTCATGGCGGGACATGAGAAATGGGCACAGGCTTCAGCAGTTGTGGCACATGAGCTCAGTTGCCCCCTCATATGTGGAAGCTTCCCAGATCAGGGATTGAACCAGTGTCCCCTGCAATGGCAGGTGGATTCTTCACCACTGGACCACCAGGCAAGTCCTACAGCTGACTCGAACAACACTGTTTTGAGTTGTGTAGGTCCACTTATACTTAGATTATATTTTGTTAAATAATCCTGCAGTACTGCATGATTCATGGCTGGCTGAATCCCCAAATATGGAACCTCCAATATGGGAGGTCCGGCTGTAAAGTTATACGTGGATTCTCCACTGCACAGTGTTGGGGTCGGTGTTCCTAACCCCTAGTTTATTCAAGGGTCAACTCAGATAGTTTTAGGGTTGGCTAATTCAACTGTGCAATCACATTATCAATAACTCAGATTCTTTCAGTCTATTCTGCTGTCGCTGACATTTGTTCTCATGGTCACAGAATGCCTGCCACAGTTTAGAATCATCAAATCCTCCAGCATAAACATTTGAAAGCCTATTAGTAAGTCAATCACTGATGTGGAGAATGGATTTCTCCTGACTGGCCTAAATAAATCATGAGCCCCTCCCTGGGGTTGGGGAAGAGGGCCCCCTCCTTCAAAACAATGGTCTTGAGACATGAACAAAATCAGGGTTTGGTAAAAAGGAATAAAAGGAAAGACTGGATGGTAAAAAGTTTATTACCAAGAGCTGCTATGAAGACAGATATGAGATTTATAATTTGACAATACTTAATGCTAGCAGACAACAGAGAAATGCAGTTATGATTCTAGGAGAGAAATATTTCAGACCTGAGAATCTATACTTAGCTATCAGAGAGGAGATAACACGGTTTTAGGTAGGAAGAAATTAGAAAGTTTACCTTCCATAAACTTTCTTAAAAAAAATTTTTTAAAGGTATTTGAAGATGAATGCCATCACAGCAAACAGGAACCCAAGGAATGTTTATGACCCACCAGAAAAGTGAAATTAACTCAGAAGTGCAATCAAAATAAATCTTAGCTTGAAACTCTGCAACAGGCCTGGAAAATGATAAGTTAAAATTAAAATGGGAGGCATCAAAGGACTCCACCATGGCAGTTTTCAAAATGCAAGTGTATTTCATTACACAATTCAACGATTAGGAACCTGGAAAATTTTCATCAGATGAAAGCATATACGTCTCTTCTTGCAACACAACAACTAACACAGCTAGAAATTCCAGGGAAAAGAGCTGTATGACATCATAGTACAAACACAAATCGGAATAAAGAGTGTCATGACATTAAGCAATTGACTGCAATTATAAAAAGAATCCATTCAGCCATGAAACTTTACAAAGATTTCATTCCAGGGTTCCAGGTTAGTGACACAGAAACAGTTTTTTCCTTTGCCACAGATCTAATCATACTGTTTTGAGGTTTATAACTGGATGATATTTATGTAATTGTAATTTTGCAAATGCTGAGTTTTGGCTTACAGTTTTTATAATCAGCCTACAAAGTAAGAAAGATTAATTATCATCTCCAAGCCAAATATCAAGGATACAAATCTTGAAGACGGGTAAAAGTCATGTTATAACTGACAGAAATAGACAAGATTGAAGAAAGAAAGTTGTCCTCCCCACCCCCCAGGCAATGAGGCTCTGTGGAAGGGGTTAACAAATCTGGTCTGGATTTTAAGGATTTAGAAATAAAGATTTAACAATAACCAAACTAGTAGTAGCAATGAGCACTCAAATGCCCAAACTGTGATCTCTAAATACTATTTTCTAACTAAAAGGAACCAGAACTCCTTGGAGAAATGGTTAATCCAGGTCTGGGGCAGCAAATGTAAATATCACAGAAGCCTGAGCCACCTGTTCATACTATAGATAGAACACAAGCACATTACCAAAGACCCTTGGAATCAGCCAAGAGGATTCAGGACCAAGTGTGAAGAGGCTTTTTCATGGGCCAAAGACAGGATAATTTGAACCTCAGTAAGAACTGAAATGAATGGCTTGAAATAAATCAAATATGGGTTCGTCATGATCCTAACAGGAAAAAGAACCGGGATAAAGATGATGTGGTACAAAAATACAATGGAATATTACTCAGCCATAAAACAGAATGCAATAATGTCATCTGCAGCAACACGGATAGTCTAAAGATGATTACATCTGAAGTAAGTCAGACAGAGACAAATATATGATATCACGTATATACGGAATCTTAAAAAAAAAAGATACAAATGAACTTCTCAATTAAAGAGAAACGGATTCACAGACTTCAGAAAGAAACTTATGGTTATCAAAATGGAAATGCAGGGGGAGAGATAAATTAGGAATTTGGGATTAACAAATATATACACTACTGTATATAAAACAGATAACCAACAAGGACCTACTGTGTGGCACAGGAAACTTGCTCAATATTCTATAATAACTTATATGGGATAAGAATCTGAAAAAGAATGGATATATGTATATGTATAATGAATCACTTTGCTGTAAACTTGAAACACAACATTGTAAATTAACCATATTCTAAAATAATTTTTTTAAAAAAAGAAAAAGGAACTCAAAGGTAACCATTACAGGATGCTCAGGAATCTACTAAACATTTTCAAAACTGGTAATTAAACACTTTTTCAGTGATTAAAAGGGTCAAGCAATTAGTTCTGCTTCTTCTGCACTTTAGGATAACAGAATAGGCAAAGGAGAAATTTATTTTTAAATAAGCATTCCTACTGTCAACTAAGGAGCAAGAAATCAACATGACTCCTAAAGAACTGAAGGATCTAGGCAACAGTCATCAGTGGCTGCTGGAATCATTAAAAAAGGTACAACCACTTGGTAAAAGTTAACAAAACTACATATGAAGTATTCTTGCCATAAAAGTAAATCTCAGCCTGAGTCAGTCCTTAATCACCAATTTACAGGAAATACAGTGGACACAAGGGAAAGACAATTTAAATGACACCACTGAGAAGCAACCAAAAAAATCCAGACTTGTAGGAACTCTACAAATCAAACAGCGCTGTTTCTTCAATAAATTACGTTGTATGGGAAGAAAAAGAGGAGTGAAGAGTCTACAGATTAGAATTTAAAGAGAGAGGTCCACCAACTACAATGTAAGAGTCTTATTTGAATCCTGATTTGAACTGAAAAAAAAAAGAGAGACTAAAATATTGATATTAAAGTAGCTGGCTATTAAGGAATTTTTTTAGCCGTGGTAATGACATTGCAAGGAGATCCAACCAGTCCATTCTGAAGGAGATCAGCCCTGGGATTTCTTTGGAAGGAATGATGCTAAAGCTGAAACTCCAGTACTTTGGCCACCTCATGTGAAGAATTGACTCATTGGAAAAGACTCTGATGCTGGGAGGGATTAGGGGCAGGAGGAGAAGGGGACAACAGACGATGAGATGGCTGGATGGCATCACTGACTCGGTGGACGTGAGTCTGGGTGAACTCCGGGAGTTGGTGATGGACAGGGAGGCCTGGCGTGCTGCAATTCATGGGGTCGCAGAGTTGGACACGACTGAGCGACTGAACTGAACTGAACTGAATGACACTGCAGCTATGCTTTATCTCTTCATGTATGTATGTATGTATTTATTTTGGCTGCACCAGGTCTTCAGTTCAGTTCAGTCACTCAGTCATGTCCGACTCTTTGAGACCCCATGGATTGCAGCATGCCAGGCTTCCCTGTCCATCATCAACTCCCAGAGCTTGCTCAAACTCATGTCCATCGAGTTGGTGATGCCACCCACCCAACCATCTCATCCTCTGTCATCCCCTTCTCTTCCTGCCTTCAATCCTTCCCAACATCAGGGTCTTTTCCAGTGAGTCAGTTCTTCGCATCAGATGGCCAAAGTATTGGAGTTTCAACTTCAAATCAGTCCTTTCAGTGAATATTCAGGACTGATTTCCTTTAGGATGGACTGGTTGGATCTCCTTGCAGTCCAATGGACTCTCAAGAGTCTTTGCCAACACCACAGTTCAGAAGCATCAATTCTTTGGCACTCAGCTTTCTTTATGGTCCAATTCTCACATCCATACATGACTACTGGAAAAACTATAGCTTTGACTAGACAGACCTTTGCTGGTAAAGTAATGTCTCTGCTTTTTAATATGCTGTCTAGGTTGGTCATAGCTTTTCTTCCAAGGAGCAAGTGTCCTTTAATTTCATGGCTGAAGTCCCCATCTGCAGTGATTTTGGAGCCCCCCAAAATAAAGTCTCTCACTGTTTCCATTGTTTCCCCATCTATTTGCCATGAAGTGATGGGACTGGATGCCATGATCTTAGTTTTCTGAATGTTACTTTTGCATATGTTTGAAATTTCCATAATTAAAAAAGTTTTAGAAGACAGAGCTTTAAGTGTGTTATTTAAAGCTAAAAATTAGCCACTAGAATATCCAAAAGTATAATGTAAGTATTCACAAGGAGGTGATAAAGGCAGATGGTTGATGGGAGTTAACGGAAGTATTCTCAACCCTTCATCCATTCTTGAGAGGAGGTCAGACACCATCTACCCTGGGAGAATCAACACACAGAGATAGATACTCTGATTTCAGAGTCACAGAGATAACCACAGGCAACACACAAAAGTGAGGAGGGGTAGAGAGAAAGGGAGGTGAGGTGTTCCCTTCTCATTTGATACTATTTGTATTGTGTAATGGTTTTAACTTTAGCAGATGACTTTTTTATTATGGTAAAATAAATGTAATATAAAATTTACCATTTTATCCTTTTTTAAGTGTTCAGTAACATTAAGTACATTCACAATGTGATGTAACCATCTCCACTATTCATTTCCAGAACTTTCTCATCCTCTCAAACAGAAACCCATGAAACATAACTTTCCGTTACTTCTTCATTAGTAACTGCTATACTACTTTCTGTCTCTATGAATTTGCCTATTCTCAGTGTCTCAGATAAGTGAAATCACACAGTACCTGTCCTTTTGTAGCTGGATTATTTCATTAAGCGTGCTTTCAAGGTTCATCTTATGTTTTATCATGTATCAGAATTTCATCTTTTTGTGTTTAAATACACATAGCATAAAATCTACCATTTTAACAATTTTTAGGTGTACATTTCAGTGGTATAAAGTACATTCACTGTGGTGCAACCATTGCCACCATTATCTCCAGAGTTTTTTCATTTTCTCAAACATTAATTCTATCTCCCTTAAACACTAACTCCCCAGCTCCCTGCTCCCAGCCTCTGGAAACCACCATTTCATTTTCTATCTCGAGGAGTTTGACTACTCTAGATACCTCATACTAGTATATTTATACAATATTTGTCTCTTTGTATCGGCCTTATATCACTAGTATACATGTCTTTAAAGCTCGTTCATGTTGCAGCATGTGTCAAAATTTCGTTTTAGGGCTGGATAACATTCCATTGAATGTATACACCACATATTTTTTATCCATTCATCTGTTGACGGACGTTTGCATTTTGGTTATTGTAAATAATGTTGCTATAAACGTTGGTATGTAAGTAAGTGTCTGTTCAAGTCTCTGCTTTCAGCTCTTTTGCATATATTATCTAGGAGTGAAATTCCTGGATCACATGGTTTGTTTAGTCGCTAAGTCATGTCCAACTCTTTGGTGACCCATGGACTGCAGCCTGCCAGGCTCCTCTGTCCATGATTTCCCAGGCAAGAATACTGGAGTCAGTTGCCATTTCCTTCTCCAGGGGATCTTCCAGACCCAGGGATCAAACCTGCATCTCCTGCTTAGCAGGTGGATTCTTAACCACTGAGCCACCTGGGAAGTCCAGATCTTATGGAAACTCCATTTTTAACTTTTTGAGGAATTTATTAACTGTTTTGTACACATTCACATTTTCACCAGCAAAGCACAACAGTTCCAATTTCTCCATACCCTTGTCAACACTTGCTATCTTCTGGCATTTTAATAACAGCCTGGATGTGAAGTGGTGTCTCATGACTTTGAGTTGCATTTCCCTAATGACTAGTGATGTTGAACATCTTTTCATGTGCTTATTGGTTATTTGTGTGTCTTCTTTGTACATCTTCTTTGGGGAAATGTCTATTCAAGTCCTTTTTCTCAAGTCCATTTTTAGATCCAGTTGCTGTGGTAGGAGTTCTTTATATAGGCTAGATATTAATCCCTTATCAGATATATAATTTGCAAATATTTTTTCCATTCCATGGGTTGCTTTCTCACTCTATCGTGTCCTTGATACACAAAGGTTTTCATTTTGAGGAAGTCCAGTTTGTCTATTTTGCTGTTATTACCTATGGTTTTGGTGTCACAGCCAAAAATTACTGCCAACTCCAATGTCATGAAGCTTTCCCAAATTTTCTTCTAAAAGAAAAAGTTTTACCTTTTAAGTTTAGGCCTCTGATCCATTTTGAGTTAATTTTTACATATAGTAAGAGTGTATACACTATTTTTAAAGCTTAGAAAAGAAAAATTTATGAAAATAAGAAATAAAATTATTTTTAAATGTTGGAGATAATTCAACAGGAGATCTTATCTTAAAATTACCCTTGTATTGTTACTTCTTTATTTCTCAGAAACTCACAGCTTTGAAAATCACATTGTTCCACCTTTTCCTCCTGAATTTTCGCAATGACCTTGGTTAAACTGTATTGGAAAGTCCCAAATAGCCAGTCACTTTATGATCAACAATGACTCCTTTTCACAGTGCTCTGGACAACTTCAGCCCTTGACAGAAGCAGGTAGTTTCCAGCCTGTTTGCTTCCAGGAATGTTCAGCTTCTCACTTGGTTCATACAGAAGGACAAGAACAGACTCTAGTGCATTGCGCACAGCAGGTGATCAATAAAGTCTGCCAAGTGTTTGGCTGGTTCGTTGAGTGTCCAGTGCCTAGAACACAGCACACCCCATTAACCGTGGTGCTAGCTGGTGCCAGCCAACCTCTGTCCCAGGACACACACAGGGAACAGAGAAATGAGATCAGCGTCTTTTGGGCTCCCCTGGCAGGCCTCCCAGCTCCAGGAAGGAGTGACCCTGCAAGTGCGTCCAAATTTGCAATTCTCTCCTCTACCTTGAAGTCTCAGAGCCTGGGCATTTATGGTGATCTGGCACTGAGCTCGCCACCCCGTTATTGGCATCAAACATCCAAGGCCTTTTCTGTGAGACTACCACTGTCCTGTAGACCTGCCCAAGAAACGCAACAATAGCTTCCTTTCGGTGAGCACTTAATTGATTCCATGTTGCTCTATCATCTAAGAGTAACAGGAAAAGGTGGGTGTTTTAAGTCCCATTTTACAGATGCACATACCGAGGCTAAGTCAGCACATTTAAGGTTGTACAGGCAGAATCCAAATCCACGTATGGCTTGTGTGACAACTCCTCTCTGAGCCATCACACTACAGAGACAGTCCCTGGTTTCTAGATTGCCCTTCCCTGCTTTCATCCTTCACCACTCAGATAATCTCATAGAAGAGTGGCTCCCCAGAGCCTGCAGTCATTCCTTGGTTTACCCTGCAGGGTCTCCTCCTGCACTCAGGCGGCAACAAGGGAAAGCAAGGCCACAGGAGATGGTCTTCAATCTGTAAGACCTCTGCTTCTGCCATCTCCCTTCACTATCACCCCTCAGGCTGCCCTTGGTAGTGGGAGGTGGCGAAGCACCGAAATGATACGAAAAAACATTCCAGAGACCCTGTTTCTGAGCCCTTCCAGCTGAAGTCCCTCAGAAATGCCTTCAAACATTTGGAAGATACGATAACTGCCTTTGAGAAGATTCATCAGTGGGACAGTTCTGGAACCTTCTGTTTGCTGCAGGGCAAATTACTGCAAGAAAAAGAAAGCTTTCGTTCCCCTCTCCCTGAAACAAATTTTACTTATTTTATTCTATTCCGTTCTATCCTATCCTGTTCCATTTTCCCAATGTAAAAATTTTTAATGTGAAACTGTCAGAAGAAGGCATACAGGATAAACCTTTATGACCCCGGACTAGGTGATGGTTTCTTAAATATGCCAACAGAACTTCAAGCAACAAATTAAAGTTGATAATTGAACTTCGTCAAAATTAAAAATTCTTAAGGGCACTTACAAGAATCTTAAACAGCTTTAAAACGAAACATAGGAATCATTCCTAAAAATTACTTAAATTCTGAAAAAGCAAACATAGTTGTGAAGGAAATACACATTTTATGACAGCCTGAAAGAATGGTTTCAGAGATCAAATGTATGATGTGACAGAGTTGTTATCTTGTCAGCTTGTGTATTCTTTGGATATGCCAGCTCTGTGTTCACCAATATGGCAAGTACTCTGAGTCCCTAAGGAAGGTAAGTCCCTAAGGAAAGTTGAGAGACAGAGGATTTCAATTTTTAACTGTTACTCGGCTGGGCGATTTTTGGGCAAGCCACTTAAGATCGCTGGACATTATTTTTAATTCATCCATTCATTCTTTCATTCACTGTGACAGGCAAGTATTTATTAGGCACCTTCTGTTCTGAAATGTACTGTAGGATTTTAATTTATGAAAGAGACACAGACAGGCCAATGTCATAGAAAGAAGAATTTATGACATATATTTCCCAAGAGAAAGGAAAACACCACTCCAAGCAGGGCTACAGGGAAAGCTTAGGATGGGCAGGAGGCAAAAGATAGGAGTGAGGGAAAAGCTGAGTCAGAGCCCGTCCTGGGGCTTCTGCAGGAAGAGGGTAGGGTAAAGAGCTTAGGGTTCACTAGACTGAACAATTCCAGTGGGCTTTGGGCAATATGGGTGGTATCTAGTTGCCTGGTACCTGGCCCTGGGATGGTTCAGGACACAGAAAATACTGACCTGGTGTGTGTGAGTTAGATGAAGAGGTGGCTGGGGGCATAGACTTGGGAGTGTTTGCTCTTCATGGGAAAGATGTGCTCCTGGCTAAGCCCTTTGTTATCTCTATAAATTGGCTAGCTCGGAAAGGGCAGGCTCCCTCAGAGTCTAAGACCCCCAAGTGCCAGAGTATCAAGAATGCATAAAATAAGAAAATACACTTACTAGGAGTGATATCAGCAAGGAAGCAGAATCGTTTCCAGCACCTGTCCCTCAAAAAGCATCACTTTGAACAACCATCCATACATGAAATACCTTCACAAGGGCTAAGGAATCCAGGTGAGAGTTTGCAGCACTTGAGTGCACACAGAAGCATGAAAAGATGCACTGAAGAAGGCAGGAAGGACAGTTTCACATCACCCATATCCTACGGTCTGAATGTCTGTGTTCTCCCAAAATTCTTAGGCTGAAACCTAATGTCCACTGTGATGGGAATTGAAGATAGGGCCTTTGAGAGACCTTTGGGAGGTGGAGCCCTCACATGTGAGATTAGTGTCCTTATAAAAGAGGGCCAGGAGAGCTCCCCTGCTCTTTCCACCACGTGAGGACACAAGAAGTCAGCACTCTGCAATGCACCAGAAGCTGACCATGCCAGCACCCTGATTTTGGTTTGCAGCTTCCGGGACACTGTGTTTATAATCCTCTCAGTCTACTATTTTGTTATAGCAGCCTGAATGGACTAAGGCACTGCACCACCCTCTCCAACCCCCTACAGTACAGCGTGGAAGAAGGAGGGTAAAAAGAGCACCCATCTTTGCTGTGTACCACAGCATCAAGCCTGGCCCAGTGAACCTCAGTGCTAGACCAGCCTGTGTGGCCCCGGGCTCCAGGCCTGCCCCTAGGAACCCAGGCGCCAGGCCCCAAAGACTCAGGCTCCAGGTCCATCAATATGAACTCAGACTCCAGGCAAACCTCCAAGGATCTAGGCTCCATGCCTTTCCCCATGGACTTTGGTGCCAAGCTAGCCCCTAAGGACTCAAGACCAGGTCCATCCCAACACCAAACTGGCCTGAAGACTCAGGCTCTAAAACCACCCCAGCAGAAGACTGGCTGCCACAGACCCAGGTTCCAGGACCATCCCTGCAGACTCAGTCTCCCAGCCTGACACTATGGCCCCCGGCACCAGGTCACCTCTGTGGACCAAGGATCCATTTCTACACCTGTGGACCAGTCTCCGGGCCCACTTCAGAATACTCAGGCCCCAGGTATACCCCTGGGGACCCAGTCTCCAAGCCTGGCCCTGTGGACCCCAGAACTAGACCATCTCCACAGACCCAGGATCCAGGCCCCACACCTGTGAGGTCAGGCCCACTGTGGTACACTCAGGCTCCAGGTACACCCCTGCAGACCCTGGCATCAGGCTGGCCCCAGTGGATCCAGTACCAAGCCTACCTGCCAGTGACCTGGCAAAATACCAGCCCTTTGAGGACTCCAGGAGCAAGCCGGCCTATAAAACCCATCAGCTGACCTGTCCAGAATCTCTGGACAGACTGACTCGTGAAGAGTTTTCCCTGCCTAAGCCAGTCTGTAAAGCCTGGGAGGAATGACTGCTTCTTCAAACACACAGAGGTCAACACAAGGCAATGCATGTCATGAATAATCAGAGAAACATAATACATCAAAGAAAGGAAATAGAGCACTGGTAACCGATCACAAAGTATGAGAAACCTATGAACTGCCTGACAACAACTCAAAATAATCATCCTAAAGGAGCTCAGTGAGCCATAAGAGAAACAGATTAACAACTAAACAAAATCAGGAAAACAACACATGAACAAAATATGAAGTTCAACAAAGAGAAACAAGTTTTTAAAAAACCAAACAATTTTTGGAGCTGAAGAACACAATGACTGAACTGAAAAATTCAAGAGAGAACTTCAACATCAAATAAGCAGAAGAAGGAATCAGCAGCTCAAAGATAAGTCAGCTGAAATTACCAAGTCAAAGAAATAAAAAGAAAAAAAGCATAAAAGAATTATAGGACAACATCAGCAAACCAATATACTATTAAGTCTCAGAAGGAACACAGAAAGGGTAAGAAAGTTTGTTTTAAAAAATAATGAGAGCAAATTTCCCAAATCTGGAGAGGTAGAGGAACATCCAAAGCCATGAATCCCAAAGAACTCCAAAAGACTAAAGACAAAGAGACCATCAACAAAACATATTATAATCAAATTCTCATAAGTTAAAAACAAAGAGAATTTTGAAAGAAGCAAGAGAAAAGTGACTTGTCATGTACAAGGAAACTCCTATGAGGCTATCAGTGGATTTCTCATAAAAAATCTTACAAGCCAGGAGAGAGTGGGAAAATACATTCAAAACATAAAAAAAAAAAAAAACAACTAACCTGCCTCAGTAAGTGGTGCTAGGGACTTCCCTGGCAGCCCAGTGGTTAAGAATCTACCTGCCAATGCAGGGGACACAGGTTCCACTCCTGGCCCAGAAAGATTCCACATGCCTTGGGGCAACTAAGCCTGTGCACTGCAGCTACTGAAGCCCACATGGCCCAGAGCCCATACTCTGTAACAAGAGAAGTCACTGCAATGAGAAGCCCATGTACTGCAACTAGAGTCGCCCCAACTCGCCCCAACTACAGAAAGCCCACACACAGGAATGAAGAAGACCCAGCACAGCCAAAAATAAATAAATAAAAGATTTTAAAAAGTGGTGCTGGGGGACGTGGACAGCCACATGTACAAGAATGAGATTAGAACACTTCCTAACATCATACATAAAAATAAACTCAAAATGGATTAAAGATCTAAATGTAGGAAAACATAGCCAGAACACTGTTTGACATAAATTGAAGCATGATCTTTCTAGATCCACCTCCTAAAGTAAAAACAAAAATGAAAATAAAAACAAACAAATGGGATCTAATTAAACTTAAAAGCTTTTGCATAGCAAAGAAAACCATAAATAAACAAAAAGACAACCCTTGGAATGGGAGAAACTATTTGCAAGTTAAGCAACTGACATGGGATTAATCTCCAAAATACACAAACAGTTCATGCAGTTCTATGTAAAAAAAAAAAAAAAAAAAATCAAAAAATGAGGAGAAAATCTAAATAGATATTTCTCCAAAGAAGACATACAAATGGCTAAGAAGCACATGAAAAGATGCTCGACATCCCTGTCAGAGAAATGCAAATCAAAACTACAATGTAGTATGACCTCACAGCAGTCAGAATGGCCACCATCAAAAAAGTCTGTAAACAATAAATGCTGAAGAGGGTTTGGGAAAAGGAATTCTCCTACAGCTAGTGGAAATGTAAACTGGTATTGCCACTATGGAAAACAGCATGGCTGTTCCTTAAAAAACTAAAAATAGGACTCCCAAATGATCCAGCAATCCCACTCTTGAGCAGATATCTAGAGAAAACCATAATTCGAAAAGATACATACACCCCAATGTTCAGTGAAACACTATTTACAACAGCCAAGACATGGAAGCAACCTAAACGTCCATTCACAGAGTAATGGTTAGAGAAGATGTGGTACACATATACAGCGAAATATCTCTTGGCCATAAAAAAGAAGGAAATAATGCCATTTGCAGCAACATGGATGGACCTAGAGACCGTCACACTGAGCGAGTAAATCAGACAGAGACAAACATCATATGATATTGCTTATATGTGGAGTCTAAAAAAAGGTAAAAATGAACTTATCTACAAAACAGAAATAAAGTTACAGAGGTAGAAAACAAACTAATGGCTACCAAGGAGTAAGGGAGGGGAGGGGAATAAACTGGAAGATTAAAAAAAAAAATACAAATACAAAACTACAATATATGAAATACACACTACAAAATGTAAATAGATAACTAGTAAGAACCTGCTGTAGAGCACAGGGAACTCTCCTAAATACTCTGTAATGGCCTATATGGGAAAAGAATCTCAAAAAGAGAGGGTATATGTATATGTAGGCTTCCTGGTGGCTCAAGACAGTAAAGAATCTGCCTGCCATTCAGGAATCCCAGGTTTGATCCCTGGGTCAGGAAGATCCCCTGAAGAAGTGAATGGCTACCCACTCCCATGTTCTTTACTGGAGAATTCCATGGACAGAGAAACCCGGCAGGCAATAGTCAATGGGGTCACAGAGAACTGGACATGGCTGAATGACCAACATTTTCAATTTTTCACTTTCACATGTATACATGTAATGAGTGGCTGTGCTGTATACCTGAAACTTATACAACACTGTAAACCAACTATACGCCAATAAAAAAATTTTTTAAAGAAAATTTTAAAAACACCAACCAAAATGACTATATCCAGCAAAGTTGTCTTTCAGAAATTAAAAAAAGATAAAAGACTTTCCCAGATTAAAAAAAAATTATTTTAATTAAAAGCTGAAGTCCATCACCAGCAGACCTGCCTTGTAAGAAATGGTAAAAGGAGTTCTTCTGGTTAAAATTAAAGGACACTAACCAACAACATGAAAACACGTGAACATATAAAACTCACTGTAAAGGTAAGAATATTCTCTAGCACTGTAATGGTGGTATATACACCATTTTAAACTCTAGTACAAAAGTTAAAAGACAAAGCATTTTTAAAAACTATAGCTATAATTATTGGCTCATGGGTATACAGTATTAAAATGCACTCTGTGGCATCAAACATAAAATGTGGAGAAGGAAAGGTAACATGTAGAGTCTCTGTATGTGGTTAAAGTTGTTAACAGCACAAAATGGACTATAATAAATAGAGGAAGGCTTATGTAAGTTTCATGGTAATCACAAAGAGAAAACCAACTAGGGAACTACAAAGCAGTAAAAAAATAACAAAATGGCAACAGTAAGTCCTTACCTATTAACAATTATTTTAAATATAAATGGATTATTACAGTTGCCAATCAGAAGATACAGAGTGGATGAAAAGACAATTACATACAAAAAACAGATTAAGAAACACAATTTAACTCTATGCTGTTTACAAGAGGCTCACTTTAGCTTTAAATATATACATAGGGTGAAAGTGAAGGTGTGGAAAGAGATGTTGCATGCAAGTGGTAACCAAAACAGAGCAGACAAACCTATATCAAGACAAAATAGACTTTAAGTGAAAAATTATCACAAGAGACAAAGAAGGTCACTATATAATGAAAAAGGGGTCAGTTCATTAACAGGATAAAACAACTATAAATGTACATGCAGTCAACACTGAACTACCTGAATATATAAAACAAATATTAATAAACCTGAAGGATAAATAGAAAGCAATAAAATAATAGAAGGGAACTTAAATATTTCACTTCAACAATGCATATATGGTCCAAACAGAAAATCAGTAAAGAAACATTGGACTTGAACTACACTTTAAATGAAATGGAACTAACAGACATAAATAGAACATTTTATCCAACAGCAGCAAACTACACATTCTTTTCAAGTGCACAGAGAATTATCCAGAACAGATCATATGTTGAGCCACAAAACACGTCTAAATACATTTAAGAAGTTTGAAATCATGTCAGATGTCTTTTCTAACCACAATGTAGAAATCAATAGAAAAGTAGAAAACTGGAAAATTCACAAATATGGAAAGCTGACAGCATGCTTCTGAACAAAGAAGTTAAAAAAGAAATAAAAAATTATCTTGAAACAAATGGAAATGGAACACAACATAGAAAAACTATGGGAAACAGCAAAAGCAGCTCCAAAAGTAAAGTTATAAAGATTGTTGTTGTTGTTCAGGCTCTAAATCATATTCTACTCTTTGAGAGCCCATGGACTGCAGCACACCAGGCTTCCCTGTCCTTCACTGTATCTCCTGGAGTTTAAACTCATGTCCACCGAGTCAGAGACAGCATCCGACCATCTCATCCTGTTACCCACTTTTCCTCCTGCCCTCAATCTTCCCCAGCATCAGGGTCTTTTCCGATAAGTCGGCTCTTCACATCAGATGGCCAAAGGATTGGAGCTTCAGCTCCAATAGAGATAAATGTTTACATTAAGAAAATAGATCTCAAACAATCTAACTTTTACATCTCAGGGAACTAGAAAAAGAAGAACAAAGACCAGAAGGATGGAAATAATAAATATCAGAGAAAAATTTTTAAAAAGACTAGGAAAAAACAAAAATAAAACATACTGGATTTTTTTTGGAAATAAAAAAATTAACAACTATTTAGCCAGACTAAGAAAAAGGGGAAAGATGAAAATAAATAAAACTGTAAATGAAAGACAAGGTATTACAACTAATCCCACGGCTGCATACCACAACTAAGTGCAATCAAATAAATATTAAAAAACAACAAAAATTAAAAAAAACTAACTGTTCATTTCAGGCAATTCACTGAAAAATCATTTGAGTCAGTAAGAAAATAAATAAACAGAAACAATAGCTAAACTCTTAGCAATATACCAAAGAGCCAGTGCTTACGTCTAAGGAGAGGATTTTTTACTTTTCAACCAGCTACTCTGACGCTGGTCGACTCTGGTGGCATTGTTGGAGTTTGCTCCAGGCCACCATCCAGCACAGGGAGGAGCCCCAGGAAGAGCTGGCCTGGAACACACCACCTGGTAAGCAGCTGCCATGCATGAAGCACCAAACAGAAGTCTAGGCCAAGGAGACACCGAGTCCTGGGTGATGCTCCTTTGCTATCAGTTCTGTCTTTGATCCTCAAGATAGAGCACAGGAAGCTGTAGCACCAGAACACAGTTCTCCAAGGAAACATGACTAATCCTTGAATCACACCCACCAAGGTCCCAGCAAAGCAGCACATATAATTTGTGGGTCCCAGAGGAAAATGAAAATGTGGGATCCCTTTTCTGAAAATTATTACAAATTTCAAGACAGCAATAGTAGATTATTAAACCAAGCTCAGGGCCCTGCGTGAATGCTTAGGTCAGATGTCCAGGAACAGGCCTGGGTCATGGGCAGCAAGGTGGGAGGCAGGGAGCCCTGAGCCCGGCGTCCACAGCTCAGGGTTTGGTCCGCACTCTACCCCATGCTTGCTGTGTGACTATGCGTGAGTCACTCAGTGTCTCTGGGTCATCTGAAAATCCAAGACAAAGAACAAAGATATAAGAAAAATATAAGTTATCAAATCCAGTTGCCATTTATAAAATCAGTCTTTTAGGAATCCATATTTCTATCAACATGCACATACTTAGCCTTGAAAAATCTTTATTTTTAACTAACAGCCATTCTTTACCTGCCACTGTGCCAGGTTCTAGGGACAATGATTAGGGACATTCACTTCTTTAAGGGACCCACACTGTACAAATCCTCTTACCCAGTTGTGGGGTTACAATGTCAATAAGCAGAATATATCCACCAAAGATGCCTTTCAAAGGTATCATCCTGTAATATTATTCTGATCTTCAAAGCTTTCTGGAAGGATCAAGGCTAAACCACCAAGAAAGTTTCAACCTTACTGTATTAATCACTCCTATTTTGGGACCATTTACTATACTACCTGGTTTGATTACCCATCTTGTTTAATAGTTTTCATTCACAATGATCTGGAGCCATTCAAAAAATGTAACCGATGCTCAGAGAAGTTTTTAAAACATAAAATTTGTTTAGTGTTTTACACTTTTCCAAGTAAATCCTGGAGAAGGAAATAGCAACCCACTCTAGTATTCTTGCCTGGAGAATTCCACTGGCAGGCTGCAGTCCACGGAATCACAGAGAGTCAGACAGGACTGAGTGACTATCACTCACTCATTCAAGTAAATCCTAAGCAATTCTTCTTCGTCACAACAATAGACGTGCTAGTTTTATCTCCATTTTACATATGAGATTTTGGGTCTAGTAAAAATAGCCAAAGGAATATACAAATTAGCCCTGGAATCAATTATTTTAAAATGTCAGAATGTTTTGAGAAATTTAATATCACAGGACTATGTCTACAGTGTCAATGTGACAACTTCAAAGAGAAACACTAATACCAGGTATGAGTTCTGGTTGATAACTAGTTACACTCTTTTTTAAAACTTCATTTATTTAAATTTTTTTTAATTTTTGGCCATGCCACTCAGCCTATGGCATCTTAGTTCCCCAACCAGAGATCAAACCTGGGCCCTCTGCAATGAAAGCACAGAGTCTTAACCACTGGACTGCCAGGGAAGTCCCTATCAGTTCAGTTCAGTTCAGTCACTCAGTCGTGTCCAACTCTTTGCGACCCCATGAATTGCAGCACGCCAGGCCTCCCTGTCCATCACCAACTCCCAGAGTTCACCCAGACTCACATCCATCAAGTCAGTGATGCCATCCAGCCATCTCATCCTCTGTCGTCCCCTTCTCCTCCTGCCCCCAATCCCTCCCAGCATCAGAGTCTTTTTCAGTGAGTCAACTCTTCCCATGAGGTGGCCAAAGTACTGGAGTTTCAGCTTTAGCATCAGTCCTTCCAAAGAAATCCCAGGGCTGATCTCCTTCAGAATGGACTGGTTGGATCTCCGTGCAGTCCAAGGGACTCTCAAGAGTCTTCTCCACACCACACTTCAAAAGCATCAATTCTTCGGTGCTCAGCCTTCTTCACAGTCCAACTCTCACATCCATACATGACCACAGGAAAAACCATAGCCTTGACTAGCTGGACCTTTGTTGGCAAAGTAATGTCTCTGCTTTTGAATATGCTATCTAGGTTGGTCATAACTATCCTTCCAAGGAATAAGCATCTTTTAATTTCATGGCTGCAGTCACCATCTGCAGTGATTTTGGAGCCCCCAAAAAATAAAGTCTGACACTGTTTCCACTGTTTCCCCATCTATTTCCCATGAAGTGATGGGACCGGATGCCATGATATTTGTTTTCTGAATGTTGAGCTTTAAGCCAACTTTTTCACTCTCCACTTTCACTTTCATCAAGAGGCTTTTGAGTTCCTCTTCACTTTCTGCCATAAGGGTGGTGTCATCTGCATATCTGAGGTTATTGATATTTCTCCCAGCAATCTTGATTCCAGCTTGTGTTTCTTCCAGTCCAGCGTTTCTCATGATGTACTCTGCATATAAGTTAAATAAACATGGTGACAATATACAGCCTGACGTACTCCTTTTCCTATTTGGAACCAGTCTGTTGTTCCACGTCCAGTTCTAACTGTTGCTTCCTGACCTGCATACAAATTTCTCAAGAGGCAGGTCAGGTGGTCTGGTATTCCCATCTCTTTCAGAATTTTCCACAGTTGATTGTAATCCACACAGTCAAAGGCTTTGGCACAGTCAATTAATTATGCTTGCTCTGACTCTGGCCATAAATTTGAGCTCTTTTCTATTACTCAAGCTCAATCAGAGCAACAAGAAAAGTTTCAGCAAAGGAGGAAAAAATCTCCCACAATTATGGGATGGATTTATTTGGCTAACACCAGGCTATGGTAATTTAGGTTTAAAGTCTCCTCTGTGTTGGAAACAATTAGATCATACTAAGGGCAGACACACTGAAACCATACTCACAGAAAACTAGTCAATCTAATCACACTAGGACCACAGCCTTGTCTAACTCAATGGAAGTCCTTATAGTTACATTCTTTTAATCACACTCATACATTAACAATCCATTAGGTGTAAAACACAAAATGCATTGGAATAGCTGTTTTGCCACAGTAGAATTCTTCCTCTAAGCAAAATCTTAGACAGAAGTCCCATGGTGTAGTGGTTTATTTGCTGAGTCATGTCTGACTCTTGCAGCCCCATGGACTGTAGCTTGCCAGGCTCCTCCATTCCTGGGATTCTCCAGGCAAGAATATTGGAGTGGGTTGCCATTTCCTTCTCCAGAGGCTCTTCCCTACCCAGGAATCAAACCCTGGTCTCCTGCATTGCAGGCAGATTCTTTACCAACTGAGCTGTAGCCAGAAGTCCAATAAGTTATGTAAAACCTGAGCTGAGTGGATTACAACCAAGCAGGGCAGCCCCGGTAACCCTGGCCATTCCCCACCTTCTGTCCCTTCCCCCTTGCCCTAGTCCTTGGACCTCTGGGGCCTTCAGAGCAGTCAGAAAATCATTAGAGAATTTGCACCAATCTGTGAAAAAAGTAATTCTAAAATGTTAGGTTTGGGACTTCCCTGGTGGTCCAGTGGCTAAGACTCCATACCCTCAATGCCAAGGGTTCAATCCCCGGTCAGTGAATTAGATCCTGCATGCCACAACTAAGACCTGGCACAGCTAAATAAATAAATATTTTTAATAAAACAAAAATGTCAGGTTTGACTAGGGAAAGTAGACAATGCAGAGGAGTAATGATTAGGTACTGGGAAAAAACACCACGGATTAAAATAAAATTAAACCTATTTTGACGATTAATCATATTTACATTCCTGGAGCACAAAAAGTATAGCAAAAATGTGCCTGCAAACAGGCACATATGTGCTTGCCCAGGCTTCTACTACAGCAGGAGTCACGTCAGAGGCAGTTTTGTGACTCTCCACAATTGTGGTTCACACTGAAAACAGTGGCACACAGCCCCCTGCAACTTGTGACAAGAACAACAATTTCTCATTTTCCATATCACTCCTGAAGGGTGGAGGCGGTGAGCAGGCAGCCCAGCAACATGGGACCAGCAGATCCAAGTGATCACTGGTGGTCTCTTTGACTACTGTCTTTTCTTAGTGGACTGGGGGTGGGGAGATTTCAGTTCACCCCGGGCTCAGGGCCCTCTCTGCTGCCTCCTCAGCAGGCATTTGAGTCCCCGAAGAGATGTGCTCTTTAACTGACTTTTATGGAAACAGCAGAGTTTCAGACAGACTGGGAGCAGAAATCAAAACCCAATAAACCTTAAGGGACATAGACATGCGATTAGAATTACAAGATTAATTTGAAAGGGCGTCCTGGTTGGGGCTGGGGTGGGGACTGCAGGAGGAAGAGCTTAGTGCTTGGAACTTGGCCCCAGAACAAAAATGTTGGCTTTCTGATTTGCCTGCCATGCCTTTATGAGCCCAGATGATAAAATAATGCAAATCAGAGTCATTTACCTTGTGCTAAGTGCTTACTACGCATTCCTTTCTTTAATCTTCACAAAAGCCTTCACAGGAGCCAGGTACTTGGTCCCATTTTACCATCAGCGAAGGGGCCTAAGCTCCAGGGAGACCGAGGAGCCTGTGCCACAGCTCAGTGCGTGACTGCACTGCGATGCTAACCTGATTCCTAGGTCTGCGCTCTTGATCTCTAACGCCATGCTGCCTGCTACCCTGGACGGCAGACTCTGATCTCTTGTCTGATTGCGGAAAGTGGAGGGCATTCAAGCAGGAAGACAGTCTCTCCAACTTTTCAATCCTGAGACCTTTTAAAACCCAGACACATGGATGCAGGTGTCAGGCCTGGAGCCAGCCACCAACCCATCCTGGCTCCCCAACATCACTGTGCATCCCCAGGGACTCAGGAGAAGCTGGAGAGAGGGGGCCTGGCATGGTGGCTCCGGGGAGGGGGAAAGCTGCAGTGGGCCCCTCTGGGCCCCCAGGCCACCTCCCTGCTGGCTATTTACCTCTTGGTTCTTTCCAAAACCCACTGAGGACAAATAGCCCCGGAATTTCCTATGAACACATGGGTTTTACTACTCTCTTCCTGCTTGAGGGGTTTTGAATACATTTATAGAGTTCTTGTAAATGCTAAAGATAAGGTGTGGAATGCAGCTTTCATCCCCTCCCTCCCTTCCTCCAATTTTTAGTCCTCTTAATACAGGAATGGGACAGGCTCCACCCATTACAGCTGAATGTGCGACCATAAAAATCTGAAAAAAAAAAAAATCCAGACCATCCTGCAATACCCTTAGAAACTGAGTCTTTCCACAGGGAGTGGAGAATGTTCTGCATTCTTCTTTTAGGTGAAATAAAAATAAGAGGAAGCAAGAAAAACAGTTAAACAAAACATCCGTGCCTGTTCAAAGAATAAAAAAGAAATTAATAGCAGCTTGGGGGCTGCTGCAGGTCAAAGCGATAGTGTGAGTTTACCCTATGAGTCCTCTGTTCTCCAAGTGGGGCACTCAGAGATGAACTTTTCTTTACACAAAAAAGACAGGGTCGCATTTAGAACCAAAAGAAACATATCCAAGGACAAGAAACTGAACAGACACACAGTAGGGCAAGCTGACGTCACAGGCCTGGGGGGCTCCAGGCAGAGGAAGTCAAGCTCAATCCTGGAGAGAAGCGGGTTGAAGGCTCCCCTTTCCTGGAAAGAAACCAGAGCCAGCTCCTGGGAGTGAGGCAGGAAGGGAGAGAGTAGCTGGTACCGAAAAAAAGCATCCTCATAGCTGAGTTAGGATCAGACAGGGCCTCACCTGGGTTCCTCCCACTGAGGACCCAGAAACCTGAGCCAGGGACACTGGCCCTCTCGGGGGTAGGGTGGGGGTGGGGGGCAGCGCAGGTAGAGGTGACCACAAAACCAGGGAGAAAAATCAAGAAATCAGAAACAATTCCTGGTCCAGGCAACCCTGTAAACAAAAGATCTAAAGGATGCTGGAAACACAGCCTCAAGAAAGGGCTCCCACAAACAATAATCAACAGAGAAACCTCCTCTCTGGAAAAACAGAACCAATCTCAGAAGGGATTTACAACGAGCACATTCGGTTCCTGAAGGCATGAAAGAAGACCAGGCAGGAATATTAACAAGACTTTCTGAAACAGAACTAGGAAGCAGTGAAACAAGAAAAGATGGACAGGAAAAAGCACCGATTAGGAATCTTGGGAAAGAGAAATGATCGTGGGACTACCAGGGTTATACAGTATTAGTTCAGTTCAGTATATATGCAACCACCCCTCACACACAATTTCATATTCAGGATGTGAGCCAAAGAGGCTTGGTCATCAGAGTGGAGAGAGACAGACAGAGTAGCGGGGAGGGAGGGAAGGAGGAAAAGGGGAGGAAAGAGATCGGGGGGAAGGGAGAGGAGGGAGGGGGAGGGACAGAAGCAGTGGGAAGAAGTGGAAGTTCTGGCACCTGGAGTACCGTCCCTGCCCCTGTTCTGTGCTTAGTCGCTCAGTCATGTCCTTCTCTTTGAGACCCCATGAACAGAGGATTCTCCAAGCAAGAATACTGGAGTGGGTTGTCATGCCCTCCTCCAGAGGATCTTCCCAACCCAGGGATCAAACCCAGGTCTCCAGCATTGCAGGCGGATTCTTTACCATCTGAACTGCCAGGAAAGCCCAAGAATACTGGAGTGGGTAGCCTATCCCTTCTCCAGTGGATCTTCCTGACCCAGGAATTGAACCAGAGTCTCCTGCATTGCAGGTGGATTCTTTACCAGCTGAACTACCAGGGAAGCCCCATGATCAGCATTATTTAACCTCCCTGGAGCTTCATGCCTTTCTGTTTAATGAGGATCATAATAACCCACTGAAGATGGTAGACACCTCATGTAAGGTAGCTGACCCTTATTGATAGAAACTGATCAAGGAAGGAAAGTACATCAACACTTATATTTTTAATAGAAAAAAAAAAAAAAATCATGGTACCTCACAAGTCACTCTCCTCTGGAATCAGAGTAGTGTATTCTCTGGACATTCTGGTCACTGAACTGTCCTGTAGGGAGATGACTTCTGATGCCCACCAAGGGTGCCTTTCCTTGGAAACTGCCCATGAGCACTTTCCGTCGCCTCCAATGACTGCCACGCCACCAACTCAAGTGGATCAGAATCAGATGACCGAGGTGATGTTCACTAGCCCCCATGACAGAACAATGTTTCAAAATGACTTAATCCCTTTACTCTCTAGAGTCTGCCTTCTAAGTGCTTGCTCTTAACACAATAAAAACTTATCTGTGTTAATAAACGTCTGTGTCTGCTCCAGCCTTGCAGTTGGTTTCACTGGCAGACTCCCATTATCTGATCAACGAGGTGACTATATCTGCTCCTCCCCCCAGGGAGGGGACAGGCTGCCGGGGCTGAATGCAGGCAAGGGCTCATTTCTGGCACTTGATGCCCTCTCCTCCCAGGAAAAGAGAGCCCTGATTAAATAAGACGTGGTGGAATTAGATCTTACAACATGAAAAGAACCAGGAACACCTGTGCTTGATGGCCTAGGGCGGCAACAGTGACCTTCAGGAGAGTGAGATTAACATGAAGGATTCCATCTACCTACAGAGGCCTGGGCATCAGAACTCCAGGAATAGACCTAATATAAAGACATAACCTGACAGCCTTTCTCTTCTTTATTTACCTGCAATTTTAAACAAACTGGCTTTCCTGGTGGCTCAGATGATAAAGAATCTGCCTGCAGTGTAGGAGACCCAGGTTTGATCCCTGGGTCAGGAAGATCCTCTGGGGGAGGGCATGGTAACCCACTGCAGTATTCTTGCCTGGAGAACCCCCATGGACAGAGGTGTCTGGTGGGGTCACAAAGAGTAGGACACAACTGAGTGACTAACACTTTCACTTTTTACTTTAAACAAACTATAAAATGTTTCAAACGCCAGAGATGAAAAATGTTAAATTAACATTTTGCCAAATTTATATCAGATCAACTGAACTCTCTAAGAAATACAATGTTATAGATAGGACTAAAATCCCACCCCCAAACTTCCCCTGACACTATCTTGAAGTGAAGACGCATATAATGGCATATCCATTAGGTAGCCATAAACTTTGCACTATTATTTCAAATTTACATGCATGGCATCCACACCCTTTTGCATCTTTCTTTTTTCACTTATTATTATGTTTTTGTGATTTCACTTATTTTTGCTACAAACAGTTATACGGTGTCTACAATAAACCAGGCAGCTTTTGGGGTACTGGGGTAGCAGAATTGAAAAAAAGAGGACAAAGATAAAACCCCTCTTCTCATGAGATGCAGAATAAAAAAGATAAGTAAAATACATATGCTGATCTATATGAAATATTGCATATATAAAAATACACTAAGGCAGTGGTAAATGCTAAAGAGATCATTTAAGGAAAAAAAGTGGGTAAGAAGTGTGTATCTGGGGATAGGGGGCATGGATGGTAATTCAGATCACATGTTTCATGTTAAACACAGCATGGTATTATCCCTGGTGAAATGACTCTGCTACACAGAGAGCTGACTGCCACACATAGCCTTGCACACGGCTCCTTTAAGAACAACCGAGTACGGGACTTTCCTGGATGTCCAATGGTTAAGATTGTGCTCCCAAAGCAGGGGGCGCAGGTTGAATCCCTTGTTGGGAAACTAAGATCCTACATGCTGCACAGTGCATCCAGAAAAAAAAAAAAAACTGCCAAGTTAAAGCATGTGCACACCTTCAAGCACACAGAGCACCCATTTTCTACTGGGACTGTATCAATGTATACTCCTACCAGCAAGCTACTGGGGTTCCCATTTCCCCACATCCCCTACATCTTTGCCAGTTCTTATCAGACTTCTAATCTTTGCCTTTCTGATAATTTGCTGCCATTTTAATATTTTTCCTGGATTATTAGTATGGCTGAGATCGCCACACTGATCATTTTAGGACCCTTTCTGGAATCATCTGTTCACATCTTTTGCTCATTTTTCTGTAAATGAATAACTATTCATTTACATGATTCATTTATACAGGGTGGATTCATCCTTTGTCACTTACAGAGATTGTAGATATGTTATCTGTCTCTGTGGCTTGTCTTTTTTACTATGGTCTCATTTATGATGCATGATTAACACTAATATAGTCAAATGACCAAGCCTGTCCTTTGTCATTTGTGTTTTTTTTTATCCTAAGAATGATTCCCCTACCCTGATGCCATAAAAGTATTCTGGTGTGTTTCCTTCTTAAAGTTTTACAGTTTCTCATGAGTCCCTAACTTGTAAATGAAGTAACATGAAAACATACTTAATGAGACCCCTGTCAAATGCCAAGTTACAAAATATAGTCTTTTTCTGAACTGATAATCTGTCCCACTGGTCTGTTCATCCAACCTTCACCAATTCTACTCTCTTTATCATCACAGCTTCAAAATAAGCCTTGGTATCTACAACAGTCCCCCACCCTGCCCAGCCATTAGTCTTCCACAAACCCACCTTTACTATTCATGGCCTTTTCTGCTTTACCATAATTATTTTAGAATCAACTTAGACATTTATCAGTCAGGAGTAGAATTGCATTGCATTTATAAATTAACGTAGAAGAAATATGAACTTTACAACATTGAGCCTTTCCATCATGATGATATCTCTTTACTTATTTTGATGTCTTTTGATACACTTTGTAATTTTTTTATAAAGACATTATTTTGTCACATATCCTATTGCTATTTTTGTTGCTATAAAAAATGCTGTCTATAATTGCATATGAATTGAAGTGAAGTGAAGTAGCTCAGTCATGTCCGACTCTTTGCAACCCCATGGACTGTAGCCTATCAGGTTCCTCCGTCCATGGGATTTTCCAGGCAAGGGTGCTGGAGTGGGGTGCCATTTTACTGACAGTTTATTGCAGGTGTACAGAAGGACTATTAAGTTTTGTACATAAGTCTTATATGGCAAACTTGCTGAATTCTCCCATTATTTGTCTGCAGTTTAAAATATAAATAGTGTAGATACTTATACTCATCTAATAGTTTATCTGAATATAAACAGATACATCTGTTATTAATGCAGCTTCGCCAGTTTTATTAGTATCTGTTTTTACTTTTTTTTTTTTTACCATCTGCAGGGACTTTTTTTGTTTGTTTTTTGTTTTGTTTTTTTTTAATTTTATTTTATTTTTAAACTTTACAATATTGTGTTAGTTTTGCCAAATATTGAAATGAATCCGCCATAGGTATACCTGTGTTCTGCATCCTGAACCCTCCTCCCTCCTCCCTCCCCATACCCTCCCTCTGGGTCGTCCCAGTGCACCAGCCCCAAGCATCCAGTATCGTGCATCGAACCTGGACTGGTGACTCGTTTCATACATGATATTATACATGTTTCAATGCCATTCTCCCAAATCTCCCCACCCTCTCCCTCTCCCACAGAGTCCATAAGACTGATCTATCCATCAGTGTCTCTTTTGCTGTCTCGTACACAGGGTTATTGTTACCATCTTTCTAAATTCCATATATATGCGTTAGTATACTGTATTGGTGTTTTTCTTTCTGGCTTACTTCACTCTGTATAATAGGCTCCAGTTTCATCCACCTCATTAGAACTGATTCAAATGTATTCTTTTTAATGGCTGAGTAATACTCCATTGTGTATATGTACCACAGCTTTCTTATCCATTCATCTGCTGATGGACATCTAGGTTGCTTCCATGTCCTGGCTATTATAAACAGTGCTGCGGTGAATATTGGGGTGCATGTGTCTCTTTCCCTTCTGGTTTCCTCAGTGTGTATGCCCAGCAGTGGGATTGCTGGATCATAAGGCAGTTCTATTTCCAGTTTTGTAAGGAATCTCCACACTGTTCTCTATAGTGGCTGTACTAGTTTGCATTCCCACCAACAGTGTAAGACAGTTCCCTTTTCTCCACACCCTCTCCAGCATTTATTGCTTATAGACTTTTGGATCGCAGCCATTTTGACTGGTGTGAAATGGTACCTCATAGTGGTTTTGATTTGCATTTCTCTGATAATGAATGATGTTGAGCATCTTTTCATGTGTTTGTTAGCCATCTGTATGTCTTCTTTGGAGAAATGTCTATTTAGTTCTTTGGCCCATTTTTTGATTGGGTCATTTATTTTTCTGGAGTTGAGCTGTAGGAGTTGCTTGTATATTTTTGAGATTAGTTGTTTTTACTGTCAACATTTCCGTGTCACTATGCTTTAGGTGTGCTTCTTATAAACAGCACTGGATTCTTAAACATCCAGCCTAAGCCTCTATATTGTAACTGGTGGTAAAATACATTAAAATGTATCACAATTAGCAAAATATTTGGGTTTATATTTATCACTCTCATTTCTCATTACATTCATTTTTGAGACAAATAAAAGCTGAGAGAATTGCTGTCAAACCAATAGTACAAGAAGTATCAGAGCAAGTTCTTCAGGCAAAAGGAAATGATACCAGGTGGCAGATGGATGTTGAAGAGAGACCATAATAGGCGGAAATGGGTAAGTCTAAAGGATTTTATTATGTTTAACCTTTTTTAATTGAGTTCAGTTCAGTCGCTCAGTTGAGTCTGACTCTTTGCAACCCCATGAACCGCAGCACGCCAGGCCTCCCTGTCCATCACCAACTCCCAGAGTCCACCCAAATTCATGTCCATCGCGTCGGTGATGCCATCCAACAATGTCATCCTCTGTCGTCCCCTTCTCCTCCTGCCCTAAAACTTTCCCAGCCTCAGGGTCTTTTCCAATGAGTCAGATCTTCACATCAGGTGGCCAAAGTGTTGGAGTTTCAGCGTCAACATCAGTCCTTCCAATGAACACCCAGGACTGATCTCCTTTAGGATGGACGGGTTGGATTTCCTTGCAGTTCAAGGGACTCTCAAGAGTCTTCTCCAACACCACAGCTCAAAAGCATCAGTTTTTTTGTGCTCAGTTTTCTTTATAGTCCAACTCTCACATCCATACATGACTACTGGAAAAACCATAGCCTTGACTAGACGGACCTTTGTTGGCAAAGTAATGTCTCTGCTTTTTAATATGCTGTCTAGGTGGTCATACTTTCCTTCCAAGGAGTAAGCATCTTTTCATTGCTGCAGTTGCCATCTGAAGTGATTTTGGAGCCCCAAAAAATAAAGTCTGACACTGTTTCCACTGTTTCCCCATCTATCTGCCATGAAGTGATGGGACCAGATGCCATGATCTTAGTTTTCTGAATGCTGAGCTTTAAGCCAACTTTTTCACTCTCCTCTTTCACTTTCATCACGAGGGTCTTTAGTTCTTTTTTTTTTTTTCCTTTAGTTCTTCTTCACTTTCTGCCATAAGGGTGGTGTCATCTGCATATCTGAGGTTATTGATATTTCTCCCGGCAATCTTGATTCCAGCTTGTGCTTCCTCCAGCCCAGAGTTTCTCATCATGTACTCTGCATATAAGTTAAATAAGCAGGGTGACAATATACAGACTTGACGTACTCTTTTTCCTATTTGGAACCAGTCTGTTGTTCCATGTCCAGTTCTAACTGATGCTTCCTGAACTGCATACAGGTTTCTCCAGAGGCAGGTCAGGTGGTCTGGCATTCCCATCTCTTTCAGAATTTTCCACAGTTTATTGTGATCCACACAGTCAAAGGCTTTGGCATAGTCAATAAAGCCAACTAAAAAAAGAAATAACAGTATCAGGCAGTTCAGTTCAGTCACTCAGTCATGTCCAACAGTTTTCAACCCCATGGACCGCAGCACGACAGGCCTCCCTGTCCATTGTCAACTCCTGGAGTTCACCCAAACTCATGTCCATTGAGTCGGTGATGCCATCCAACCATCTCAGTCTCTGTTGTCCTCTTCTCCTCCTGCCTTCAATCCTCCTCAGCATCAGGGTCTTTTCAAATGAGTCAGTTCTTTGCATCAGGTGGCCAAAGTATTGGAGTTTCAGCTTCAGCATCAGTCTTTCCGATGAATATTCAGGACTGATTTCCTTTAGGATGGACTGGTTTGATATCCTTGCAGTCCAAGGGACTCTCAAGAGTCTTCTCCAACACCACAGTTCAAAAGCGCAATTCTTCAGTGCTCAGCTTTCTTTATAGTCCAACACTCACATCCATACATGACTAATGGAAAAATCACCTTTGACTAGACACACTTTTGTCAGCAAGGTAATGTCTCTGCTTTTTAACATGCTGTCTAGGTTGGTCATAACTTATCTTCCAAGGAGGAAGCATCTTATAATTTCATGGCTGCAGTCACCATCTGCACTTATTTTGGAGCCCAAAAAAACAAAGTCTGTCACTGTTTTCACTGTTTCCCGATCTATTTGCCATGAAGTGATGGGACCAGATGCCATGATCTTTGTTTTCTCAATGTCAAGCTTCAAGCCAACTTTTCATTTTCCTCTTTCACATTCATCAAGAGGCTCTTTAGTTCTTCCCTTTCTGCCATAAGGGTGGTGTCATCTGCATATCTGAGGTTATTGATATTTCTCCCAGCAATCTTGATTCCAGCTTGTGCTTCTTCCAGTCTTGCATTTCTCATGATGTACTCGGCACATAAGTTAAATAAGCAAGGTGACAATATACAGCCTTGACATGCTCTTTTTCTGATTTGGAACCAGTCTGTTGTTCTATGTCCAGTTATAACTGTTGCTTCCTGAACTGCATACAGAATTCTCAAGAGGCAAGTCAGTCGGTGTCGTATTCCCATCTCTTTAAGAATTTTCCACAGTTTGTTGTGGCCCACACAGTCAAAGGCTTTGGCATAGTCAATAAAGCAGAAATAGATGTTTTTCTGGAATTCTCTTGCTTTTTTGATGATGCAATGGATGTTGGCAATTTGATCTCTGGTTCCTCTGCCTTTTCTAAATCTAGCTTGAACATCTGGAAGTTCACCATTCACGTACTATTGAAGCCTGCCTTGGAGAATTTTGAGTATTACTTTGCTAGCGTGTTAGATGAGTGCAATTGTGCAGTACTTTGAGCATTCTTTGGCATTGCCTTTCTTTGGGATTGGAATGAAAACTGACCTTTTCCAGTCCTGTGGCCACTGCTGAGTTTTCCAAATTTGCTGGCATATTGAGTGCAGCACTTTCACAGCATCATCTTTTAGGATTTGAAAGAGCTCAACTGGAATTCCATCACCTCCACTAGCTTTGTTCATAGCGATGCTTCCTCAGGTCCACTTGACTTTGCATTCCAGGATGTCTGGCTCTAGGTGAGTGATCATACCATCATGATTATCTGGGTTGTGAAGATCTTTTTTGTACAGTTCTTCTGTGTATTCTTGACACCTCTTCCTAATATCTTCTGCTTCTGTAAGGTCCATACCATTTCTGTACTTTATTGTGCCCATCTCTGCATGAGATATTATCTTGGTACCTCTAATTTTCTTGAAGAGATCTCTAGGCTTTTCCATTCTATTGTTTTCCTCTATTTCTTTGCATTGATCGCTGAAGAAGGCTTTCTTATCTCTCCTTGCTATTCTTTGGAACTCTGCATTCAAATGGGTATACCTTTCTTTTTCTCCTTTGTCTTTTGCTTCTCTTCTATCCACAGCTATTTGTAAGGCCTCCTCAGACAACCATTTTGCCTTTTTGCATTTCTTTTTCTTGGGGATGGTCTTGATCCCTGTCTCCTATACAATGTCACAAACCTCCATCCATAGTTAGATAGTGCCACAGATAGACAGGCACTCTGTCTATCAGAGATAATCCCTTGAATCTATTCATCACTTCTGCTGTATAACTGTATGGGATTTGATTTAGGTCATAGCTGAATGGTCTAGTGGTTTTCCCTAGTTTCTTCAGTTTAAGTCTGAACTTGGCAATAAGGAATTCATGGTCTGAGCCACAGTCAGCTCCCGGTCTTGTTTTTGCTGACCAAAGAACTTCTCCATGTTTGACTGCAAAGAATATAATCAATCTGATTTTGGTATTGACCATCTGGTGATGTCCATGTGTAGAATCTTCTCTTGTGTTGTTGGAAGAGGGTGTTGCTATGACCAGTGCATTCTCTTGGCAAAACTCTATCAGCCTTGCTCTCCTTCATTCTGTACTCCAAGGCCAAATTTGCCTGTTACGCCAGGTATTTCTTGACTTCCTACTTTTTCATTCCAATCCTCTAAAATGAAAAGGACATCTTTTGTGGGTGTTAGTTCTACAAGGTCTTGTAGGTCTTCACAGAACTGTTCAGCTTCTTCAGTATTACTAGGCAGGGCATAGACTTGGATTACTGTGATATTGAATGGTTTGCCTTGGAAATGAACAGAGATCATTCTGTTGTTTTTGAGATTGCATCCAAGTACTGCATTTCAGACTCTTTTGTTGACTAGAATGGCTACTCCATTTCTTCCAAGGGATTCTCGCCCACAGTAGTATAACAGTAGAGTATAGAATGTGGTTTATGACACATGTAGGACAATTAAGAACAATAGCATAAAGGAGGACAAGGGACACCTCACTATTGCTGTAAATGTCCTACACCAGAAATGAAGTGATATAGTATTATTTGAACATAGACAGTTATAAGTTAACAATGTACATTTTAAACCCTAGATCAACCACACAAATAAAGAGGCATGTATAACAAGCCAAGAGTGGAGAAAAATGCAATCATTTAAATGCCTAATACAAAAGAGGGCAGATAAGGTGAAAAAACAAACATAGAAAAGATGAAATGAACAGAAAAGAGATAGTAAGATGACAGATCTAAATCCAATGACATAATAAAATACATTAAATGTATATGTTCAAACACCACAATTAAAAGGCAGAGACTGTCATACCGGGGACAAGGGGGAAGCAAGTACTCAACTACTACATGTTGTCTACAAGAAACCCATTTATGTTTAAAGACACAGATAGATTAAAAGGATGGAATATATACTCCATGAAAACAGTAATCAAAAGAAAGCTGGAGTAGCTATACTATTATAAAACAGTAGATTTCAGAAAAAGAAATATTATCAGAGATCGTTACTGTTCTTCAGTCACTCAGTCACATCCAACTCTTTGCAACCCCATGGACTGCAGCATGCCAGGTCCCCCTGTCCCTCACCATCTCCCAGAGTTTGCCCAAGTTCATGTCCGTTGCATCAGTGATGCCCTCCAGCCATCTCATCTTCTGCCACCCTCTTCTCCTTCTGCCCTCCATCTTTCCCAGCATTAGGGATTTTTCTGCTGAGATGTCTGTTCCTATCAGATGACCAAAATACTGGAGCTTCAGCATCAGTCCTTCCAATGAATATTCAGGATCAATCTCCCATACAATTGACTGGTTTGATCTCCTTGCTGTCCAAGAGACTTTGAGGAATCCTCTAGCACCACAGTTTGAAGGCATCAATTCTGTGGCATTCTGCCTTCTTTATGGTCCAATTCTCACAACCACACATGACCATTGGAAAGACCATAGCCTTGACTATACGGACCTTTGTCAGCAGAGTAATGTCTCTGCTTTTTAACACACTGTCTAGGTTTGTCAGTTGCCTTCCTGCTAAGAAGCAACTACGTTCTGATTTCATGGTTGCAGTCACTGTCCACAGTGATTCTGGAGCCCAAGAAAAGGAAATCTGTCACTACTTCCACCTTTCCCCTTCTATTTGCCATGCAGTAATGGGGCCAGATGCCATATCTTCATATTTTTTTAAATATTTAGTCTTAAGCTGGCTCTTTCACTCTCCTCCTTCACCCTCATCAAGAGGTTCTTTAATTCCTCTTCGCTTTCTGCCATTAGAGTGGTATCATCCACATATCTGAGGTTGTTGATGTTTCTCCTGCCTATCCTGATTCTAGCTTGTAACTCATCCAGCCTGGCATTTCTCATGATGTGCTCAGCACATAGGTTAAACAAACAGGGTTTCAGCAGACAGCCCTGTCTTACTCCTTTCTTGATCTTAAACCAATCAGTTGTTCCACACAAGGTTCTAACTGTTGCTTCTTGATCTGTGTACAGGTTTCTCAGGAGACAGGTAAGATGGTATGGTATTCCCATCTAAGAGCTTTCCACAGTTTGTCATGATCCACACAATCAAAGGCTTTAATGGAGTCGATGAAACAGTTTTTCTGAAATTCCCTTGCTTTCTCTATAATCCAGCAAATGCTGGCAATTTGATTTCTAGTTCCTCTTTCTATTCTAAACCCAACTTGGACATCTGGAAGCTCTTGGTTTGCATAATGCTGAAGACTAGCATGCAAGATTTTAAGCATGACCTTACTAGCATGGGAGATGAGTGAGACTGTCCGATGGTTAGCACATTCTTTGGTACTACCCTTCTTGGGAATTAGGGTAAAGAATTGAGCTTTTCCAGTCCTGTGACCACTACTGGGTCTTCCAGATTTGCTGATGTAATGAATGCAAAACCTTGATGGCATCATCCTTTAGAGATCTGAATAGTTCTACTGAAATTTCATCGCATCCACTAACTTAACAGCAGTGCTTCTTAAGGCCCACTTGACTTTGCATTCCAGAATGTCTGGCTCTGGTGACTAACCACACCATCATAGTAATCTGGTTCATTAGTATCTTTTTTATACAGTTCTTCCATATATTCTTTCTATCTCATCTTGATCTCTTCAGTGTCTACCAGGTCTCTACAATTTTTATCCTCTATTGTGCCCGTCTTTGGGCAGAATGCTCCCTTTATGCTTCCAATTTTCCTGAAGAGATCTCTACTCTTTCCTCTTTTGTTTGCTTCTATTATTAAGCACTGTTCACTGAAGAAGGTCTTCTTGTCTCTCCTAGCTATTCTTTGGAACTCTGTGTTTAATTGGATGTATCTTTCCCCCTCTCTCTTGCTTTGTCCTTCTCTTCGTTCTTCTTCTATTTGTAAAGCCCCTCAGCTAACCACTCTGCCTTCTTGCTTTTTTCTTTGGGATGGTTTTGTTCACCACCTCCTGTGCAGTATTACAGACCTCTGTCCACAGTCCACAGATCTTCAGGCATACTGTTAACTAGATCCAGTCCTCTGAATCTTCGCTACCTCTACTGCGAATTCAAATGGGATTTAAATCATACTTGGCTGGCCTATTGTTTTTCCCAGTTTTCTTTAGTTTAAGCCTGAATTTTGCTATTAGAAGCTGATGATCTGAGCCACAGTCAGCTCCAGGTCTTGTTTTTGCTGACTGTATACAGTTTCTCCATCTTCAGCTACAAAGAATGCAATCAATTTGATTTCAGTATTGACCACTTGGTGATGTCCATGTGTAAAGTTGTCTCTTGTGTTATTGAAAAAGGGTATTTGCTATGACTAGTGCATTATCTTGGCAGAATTCAGTTAGTCTTTGTCCTGCTTCATTTTGCCCTGTTATCAGACCCAGGGATCGAACCCAGGTCTCCTGCATTGTAAGCAAGACGCTTTACCGTCTGAGCCACCAGGGAAGTCCTTATCAGAGATTACATGAGATTAAAGAAGGATATCTCATAATGATAAAGAGGTCAATTCACCATGACCTCTTTATATGAAGCAAAAATTAATAGAAGTGAAAGGAAAAATAGATAAGTATACAATTATACTTGGAGATTTCAACACTCCTTTCTTAATAATCATTAGAACAAACAGAAAATCAGTAATTATCTAGAATACTTGATAACACTATTGACCAACTTGATCTAATTGATCTGTTACTTTACTCAACAATAGTAAGATTACACATCATTTTAAAAGGTACACAGATCATTTTCCAACATAAACCAAATTCTGAGCCATAAGTCTCAATAAATTTAGAAGGACTGGAATCATGAAAAGTACTCTATCTGAATGTAATGCAATTCAACCAACTAAAAATTAATTATAGAAATATATTTAGAAAGTTATCAAATACTCAAAATTTTAAAAACTTGCTTCTAAAGAACACAAGTCAAAAAAAGTATTTTGAATTGAATGAAAATGAAAACACACCATAACAAAACTTATGAGATATACTCAAAGCAGTGATTAGAGGAAATTTGTGGTATTAAATGCTTACTTTAGGAAAGCAAAGTTTCAAATCAATTAACTAATCATCTACCTTAAGAAAGCAAAAACAAGAGCAAATTAAACCCAATGAAAGCAAAAGGAAAGAAACAGCAAAAGAGCAGACATCAATGAAATAGAAGAAATAAAAATAAAATTTTTAAAACAATTAAGAAAAATCAATAAAGTCAGAAGATGGTCATTTTAATAAAGAAATATTATGAATAACTCTATGTCAATATATTAGACAACTTAAATAGACAAATTCCTGGGAATATATAAACTTCTAAAGCCCACTTGAGCGCAGCCGAGAGGAGCTACCCCATGTCCGAGGTCAGGGGCAGCGGCCGAGAGTGCCAGGCTGTGATGGTGCAGGAACGCCTGAGAAGAGCCACGCAAGTCCGAGGTCAGGGGCGACGGCTGAAAGGAGCTACCCTGCGTCCAAGGTCAGGGGGGATGGCTGAGAGGACCTAACCCACGCCCCCACACCCAAGGCCAGGGGCGGCGGCCGGGAGGACCAACCCCACGTCCAAGGAGCGGTGGCTGCGCAGGCGCAAGAGGGCCTAGAGGAGCTATCCCACGTTGAAGGTCAGGAAGGGCGGCGGTGAGGAGATACCCCTCGTCCAAGGTAAGGAGCAACGGCTGCACTTTGCTGGAGCAGCCGTGAAGAGATATGCACGCCCAGGTAAGAGAAACCCAAGTAAGATGGTAGGTGTTGCAAGAGGGCATCAGAGGGCAGACACACTGAAACCATACTCACAGAAAACTAGTCAATCTCATCACACTAGGACCACAGCCTTGTCTAACTCAATGAAACTAAGCCGTGCCCGTGGGGCAACCCAAAACGGGCGGGTCATGGTGGAGAGATCTGATAGAATGTGGTCCACTGGAGAAGGGAATGGCAAACCACTTCAGTATTCTTGCCTTGAGAACACCGTGAACAGTATGAAAAGGCAAAATGATAGGATACTGAAAGAGAAACTCCCCAGGTCAGTAGGTGCCCAACATGCTACTGGAGATCAGTGGAGAAATAACTCCAGAAAGAATGAAGAGATGGAGCCAAAGCAAAAACAATACCCAGCTGTGGATGTGACTGGTAATAGAAGGTCCAATGCTGTAAAAAGCTATACTGCATAGGAACCTGGAATGTCAGGTCCATGAATCAAGGCAAATTGGAAGTGGTCAAACAGGAGATGGCAAGAGTGAATGTCGACATTCTAGGAATCAGCAAACTAAAATGGACTGGAATGGGTGAATTTAACTCAGATGACCTACTACTGCGGACAGGAATCCCTCAGAAGATATGGAGTAGCCATCATGGTCAACAAAAGAGTCCAAAATGCAGTACTTGGATGCAATCTCATAAACGACAGAATAATCTCTGTTCGTTTCTAAGGCAAACCATTCAATATCACAGTAATCCAAGTCTATGCCCCAACCAGTAATGCTGAAGAAGTTGAAGTTGAATGTTTCTATGAAGACCTACAAGACCTTTTAGAACTAACACCCAAAAAAGATGTCCTTTTCATTATAGGGGACTGGAATGCAAAAGTAGGAAGTCAAGAAACACCTGGAGTAACAGGCAAATTTGGCCTTGGAGTACAGAATGAAGCAGGGCAAAGGCTCATAGAGTTTTGCCAAGAGAACGAACCGATAATAGCAAACACCCTCTTCCAACAACACAAGAGAAGACTCTACACATGGACATCACCAGATGGTCAACACCGAAACCAGATTGATTATATTCTTTGCAGCCAAAGATGGAGAAGCTCTATACAGTCAGCAAAACAAGACCGGGAGCTGACTGTGGCTCAGACCAGGAACTCCTTATTGCCAAATTCAGACTTAAATTGAAGAAAGCAGGGAAAACCACTACACCATTCAGCTATGACCTAAATCAAATCCCTTATGATTATACAGTGGAAGTGAGAAATAGATTTAAGGGCCTAGATCTGATAGATAGAGTGCCTGATGAACTATGGAATGAGGTTCGTGACATTGCACAGGAGACAGGGATCAAGACCATCCCCATGGAAAAGAAATGCAAAAAAGCAAAATGGCTGTCTGAGGAGGCCTTACAAATAGCTGTGAAAAGAAGAGAAGCAAAAAGCAAAGGAGAAAAAGAAAGATATAAGCATCTGAATGCAGAGTTCCAAAGAATAGTAAGAAGAGATAAGAAAGCCTTCCTCAGCGATCAATGCAAAGAAATAGAGGAAAACAATAGAATGGGAAAGACTAGAGGTCTCTTCAAGAAAATTAGAGATACCAAGGGAACATTTCATGCAAAGATGGGCTCGATAAAGGACAGAAATGGTATGGACCTAACAGAAGCATAAGATATTAAGAAGAGGTGGCAAGACTACACAGAAGAACTGTACAAAAAAGACCTTCATGACCCAGATAATCACGATGGTGTGATCACTCACCTAGAGCCAGACATCCTGGAATGTGAAGTCAAGTGGGCCTTAGAAAGCATCACTAGGAACAAAGCTAGTGGAGGTGATGGAATTCCAGTGGAGCTATTTCAAATCCTAAAAGATGATGCTGTGAAAGTGCTGCACTCAATATGCCAGCAAATTTGGAAAACTCAGCAGTGGCCACAGGACTGGAAAAGGTCAGTTTTCATTCCAATCCCAAAGAAAGGCAATGCCAAAGAATGCTCAAACTACCGCACAATTGCACTCATCTCACATGCTAGTAAATAATGCTCAAAATTCTCCAAGCCAGGCTTCAGCAATACGTGAACCATGAACTTCCTGATGTTCAAGCTGGTTTTAGAAAAGGCAGAGGAACCAGAGATCAAATGGTCAACATCCGCTGGATCATGGAAAAAGCAAGAGAGTTCCAGAAAAACATTTCTGCTTTATTGACTATGCCAAAGCCTTTGACTGTGTGGATCACAATAAACTGTGGGAAATTCTGAAAGAAATGGGAATACCAGACCACCTGACCTGCCTCTTGAGAAATCTGTATGCAGGTCAGGAAGCAACAGTTAGAACTGGACATGGAACAACAGACTGGTTCCAAATAGGAAAAGGAGTACGTCAAGGCTGTATATTGTCACCCTGCTTATTTAACTTCTATGCAGAGTACATCATGAGAAACGCTGGACTGGAAGAAGCACAAGCTGGAATCAAGATTGCTGGGAGAAATATCAATAACTTCAGATATGCAGATGACACCACCCTTATGGCAGAAAGTGAAGAGGAACTAAAAAGCCTCTTGATGAAAGTTAAAGAGGAGAGTGAAAAAGTTGGCTTAAAGCTCAACATTCAGAAAACTAAGATCATGGCATCTGGTCCCATCACTTCATGGGAAATAGATGGGAAACAGTGGAAACAGTGTCAGCCTTTATTTTGGGGGGCTCCAAAATCACTGAAGATGGTGACTGCAGCCATGAAATTAAAAGACGCTTACTCCTTGGAAGGAAAGTTATGACCAACCTAGATAGCATATTCAAAAGCAGAGACATTACTTTGCCAACGAAGGTCCTATATCTGGTCAAGGCTATGGTTTTTCCTGTGGTCATGTACGGATGTGAGAGGTGGACTGTGAAGAAGGCTGAGCGCTGAAGAATTGATGCTTTTGAACTGTGGTGTTGGAGAAGACTCTTGAGAGTCCCTTGGACTGCAAGGAGATCCAACCAGTCCATTCTGAAGGAGATCATCCCTGGGATTTCTTTGGAAGGAATGATGCTAAAGCTGAACTCCAGTACTTTGGCCACCTCATGCGAAGAGTTGACTCATTGGAAAAGACTCTGATGCTGGGAGGGATTGGGGGCAGGAGGATAAGGGGACGACAGAGGATGAGATGGCTAGATGGCATCACTGACTCGATGGACAGGAGTCTGAGTGAACTCCGGGAGTTGGTGATGGACAGGGAGGCCTGGCATGCTGCGATTCATGGGGTCGCAAAGAGTCGGACATGACTGAGCGACTGAACTGAACTGAACTGAAAGCCCACTAAAAAACTAAGATAACCATAACAGCCCAACATTTGTTAGTTTTTAAATAAATTGTAGTTATAATTCTTCTCACAAATAAAACTCCAAGTAGTGAACTCTACTACATTTATTACATTTTAAAGGAAGAAGTAATACCCATTTTACACAAACTTTATCTACCTGATAAAGGACACATATGAAAACAGCTAATATTGCCTTTAATGGTGAAAGACTAAGTGTTTTATCCCTAAGACTGAGAACAAGACAATAATGTTCACTCTTACTATTTCTATTCAATATTATATTGGAATACCTAGCCAAAAATATTAAGCAACAAAAAGAAATAAAATGCATAGAGACAATATGATCATCTCTGGAGAAAAACCTAAAGAATATACAAAAAAGCTCCTAGAAATAAATAAAGTTCAACATAAAATATTGAAACAGTTGGAAATTGAAAAACAATACCATTTATAATGGCATCAAATGTATTCATTATTATGGGGATATTTATCAGTCAAAAAAAAAAATTCAAGACTAATGCACCTAAAATTAACAAAATACTGCCAAGAGAAATGAAAGATGACCTAAGAAAATGAATAGATATATCATGTTCATGGATCAGAAGACTCAATATTGTTAAGCTGTCAGTTCTCTTGGACTTAATCTGTGATTTCAAGAAAATGCCAATAAAATTTCAGAAGACATTTTTGGTAGAAATTTATAAGCTGATTTGAATATTTATGTGGACATGCAAAGGATCTGAAGTAGCCATAACAATTTTGATAAAGAACAAGTTGGAGGAATTATATCATCTGATTTAGAGACTTACTAATAAAATCTAGCAAGTAAGATAGTGTGATATTGACAATGAAATGAACAGGGACTCCAAAAACAGACCCCACATATATGGTCAAGTAAGACAAAAGTATGAAGATAATTCAATGGGAAAAGACAGTCTTTTCAACAAATTGTGCTGTAATAACTGGATGTTCATATGCAAGAACATGAAATTCAACCATTATGCCTCATACAAAAATTAACTTCAAATGGATCACAGACCTAAATGTAGACTCAAAACTATAAAACTTCTAAAGGAAAACATAAGGCAAAATGCTTATGACTTTGAGTTAAACTAAGACCTTTTAGGTAGGCTAAATTAAGCAGAACCATTAAAGAAATACTTGAAAAATTAGACTTCATCAAAACTTAAAACTTTTGCTTTTTGAAAGACAGTGTTGAAAAATTTAAAACCAAGCCACAGACTGGGAAAAATGTTTATAAAACATATATTTGTTCTGAACTTAA
This sequence comes from Bos indicus, assembly GCF_029378745.1. Lineage (NCBI taxonomy): Eukaryota > Metazoa > Chordata > Mammalia > Artiodactyla > Bovidae > Bos > Bos indicus. The sequence continues at coordinate 33,711,767 of NC_091772.1, read as the reverse complement.
GTTCATAAAAAACACTTAAAACTCACTAATTAAAATAAGCCAATAAAAATAAGAAAATCTGACCAGACTGTTTACAAAAGAAATATGTAAATGGCAAATAAACAAATGAAAATATGTTCAACATTACTAGTCACTAAGGAAAAGCAAATTAAAACCGCAAGAAGATTCCACCAGGGAAGATTCGTTCCCTACTGGGAAGGCTGGAAGTAAAGCGCCGAGCACACTATGGTAGGCAGACCAGTGGCCTGCAGAGATGTCCATCCAGTCACTGGAACGTGTGAGTCTTGTGCACAGCTAACGCTTGTTCCTCCTTCCACCTACTTCCTTCATAGACACATTTTCTGATCATTCTTCACACTGCTTTTAGCTAACATAGTCATTTTTTTCCCTCACTAAAAAAAACAAAATTTATTTATTTGACTGCACGGGGTCTTAGTCGCAGCACATGGAATCTTTGGTTGCGACATGCAAACTTTTAGCTGCAGCACATGAGGTCTAGTTCCCTGAGTGAACTCACGCCCCCTGCACCGGGGGCATGGAGTCTTAACCCTGGACCACCAGTCCCCTTCCCTCACTCCTGATTATAAGTCTAAGAAGATACTCTTCCATTCTCTTCTGATCTCTGTTGTTAGTATTAAAAAATCTGCTGTCATTCTAACCACTGTTACCTTGTATGTGATCTCCTATCTCCCTTTGTTTTGCAGGTTTTCTCCCTTTATTTAGTATTTAATGTTCATACAGGAAGTATCTAGGTGTGGGGTTAGCCAGCTTGGGGTTTCCTGGAATTCTTCCATTGAGGGTTCACAGCTTTAATCAGTTCAGAATTATCATCTATTTTCTCCTCAAATATTTCCTCTAATTCTTTCTCTCTCATCTCCTTCTGGAACTTTTATTAGCTTTGTATTGGACATTTTCATTATTTAAATTCCCTTTCATGTTTTCCATTTTCTCTCTCCGTGCTGTTTCTTTTCAGCAATTCTCTCCTCCAGTAAGCTAATGCAGTAAAATCACTGAGATTTTTGTTCAATGAGTATATGTCAGGGACTTGCCCGGTGGTCCAGTGGCTAAGACTCCATGCTCCCAGTGCGGGGGACTGGGGTTTGATCCCTGGTCAGGGAACTAGATCTCACAAGCTGCAACTAAGAGTCTGCATGCCGCGATGGAGACTGAAGATCCCACATAACTAAGACCTGATGCAGCCAAATAAATTTTTCTTTTTAAAAAAAATTAATATATTTCACATTTCTAGAAGGCCTATTCATTATTTTGCAAACTTTCCTTCTTTATTTACAGTGTCTTGATCTTCCCTCCAGGACTTGATTCCTTCTTTTATGTTTTTAAGCATTTTTAGCATACTTTCCCCCCTCTCTCTGATTGTGCCTTTATTAGCTCAAGTTCAAGGGACTGGAATCTTGCTGTTTGTTGTGTCTGCTGACTCTTGCTCACAGCGAATTATTTCATTGTATGTTTCCTAATTTTTTAAACTCATGAGCTCATCTTTAATGAGGCTCATTTACTGAGAAGGCACAGTGAGGCCAGTGTTGTTGGAGAATCACTGCTGGGTGATTCAGGAGGGCAGACATTCCAGGGGTGTTCACTCTGGGACAGATTGTTATGTTTATTTCTCTGCTTGGAGTTTTCTTGAGCCTTGCAGAGATATTTGCATGCTTTCTGAGTGGAGTAAAGACATGTTTTGGACCCAAAGCCCAAGGGCAAGCCCAGGGCTTCATTTTTCTCTAGGGAGACTGTTTCCTTCTACTCGAGCTAAGCCAGCTTCCTCGTCTCCTCCTTGTGCCAAGAGCCAGATTTCTTCTAATCCCCCTTTCCACTGAGAGTTCAGCTCTTCAGATGTCCTGACTTAAGACTTCTCAGGATTCCAAAACCTTGTCTCCTGTCCTCAACTGGGTTTCAAGCCCAAGCTCCCAAGGTTTACTGGGAGCAAAAACAGACTCCCAGGTCAGTTCATGGGCTCACATGGCTCTGATTTTCAGTCTCCTCCTGATTTCAAAGACTCATGGCCTTGGCCATGCAGCTTCCAAGGGTCACATGCATCCTGAGTTCCCTGTGTGTTTGGGATAGGAGGGATTTCAAGTCTCTGAGTCCATCGTCTTTCTGGAATGAGAACTCTCCTCCTCCACTTATTCACGTGGCCACGTCCCAAAAAACATAATTTCAGAGTCATTCTCTGACTGTTTACACAGCCCTGAAACACATTAGTTTTGTTGAAGCATTCAGCCAATCATCCAGATGTTTTTGTCTGCACGATGCCAAATATCCAGATGTGCATCCAATTCATCTGCTATTTCCAAGCAAAACAAACTTCCATTATTAAGTACATCGCTATTTCACAAACTCAGGGATCCCGTGGCTATAATCCTGCCCCTCATTTGCTGAGACTAATGACATTACAGCCCACGACTTTCCTTCAGTCACACTGACTTCTAACGCTGTCATTCTTTTCCTTGTTGTTGTTACTGTTGTTCTTTTTTTTTTCCATAATACAGTACTGAGGTCAATAAGTATTTATTAAACTTTTGGCTGAGGGTGAAAAGAAATATCCCCCCACTCTACCCCTGGGGGATATTAAAATCTAGCTGTATTTATTTATTCGTTCTTTCATTCAATACTTTTTTGTGGCGCAGACACCGTGTTCCTGGGCAAATCATGATGAACAAGACTGGTTCCCTACCTTTGTGAAGTGGACCATTTAGTGGGACACACAAGTAATACATAATAAAAGAATAATAAAAAAACAGAATAAAAACAGTCCTAAGTGTTGTGTAGGAAAGGAGAAGTACTGTGACAGAGATCACGCATGGTCTCAGCTCAGTCTGGGGAAAGGGATGGCCTGTCTTAGCAGTGACCTAAATGGTGACCTGAGAGAGGCAGGTGGAGAGTGAGGAAAGAAAGTTCCAGACTGAGGAGCCACAGGAGGGGCCGTGGGAGGGGCTAGGGCCAAAGGAGCTCGGAGGCTGAGGGAACACAGAGACTGGCAGGGAGACTGGGAGTGTCTGCAGGAGCTGGCGTGGAAACCAAGCTGGAAGAGGAGGCTGGCATCTCATCAGGTCTGAATAGGACAGGGTTTGGATTTGGGGATTTTATTCTGAGAGCAGTAACTCCCCTGGCAAAGTCCTGGAGCAGAGGGATGACCCTGGTTGCTGGGTGGGAAGGGAGACTCAGAAGGAAGCAGGTGAGTTAAAGCTTAGCAAGAGGATGGTGGTGACGAATGAGAAGTGACGGTGGAGACAGAGGGAAAGAGATGATACAGGGCAGAGTTGGGATGTAGAGACGGACCTGGGGAGCGCGGAGAGGGCGGTAACAAGCCCAGCTTTCGCACGAGTGGCTACAGACATGGAAACACCATTCCTCAGACAGGGAAGCGTGGAAGAGAGCCAAATTCCTGAGGGAAATTTGCTCATTTGGGGCCATCTTAATTCTGAGATTAGCATGTGAATCAGTCGGTTACCTTTAGCGGCTCGATCTTATTACACTAACCTGTCATGAGACACATAAGCAGAGCCATCAAATGGATAGCAGGATGCCTATGTCTGAAGCTCAGAGGAGGCAGGTGAGGTGTGAGTGTGGGGGTCAAGGGCATGTAACTGGTCTGTCAAATCATGAAAATGGTGAACGATGATGTGGTGAGAGACAGACAGCAGGAAAGCTGTCAGAGAAGACAAGGAGTGTTGTTTTTTCTTTTAAAGAAGACTGAGTCATATGATATCACTCATAAGTGGCATCTAGTTTTTTTTAATAATATGAATAAACTTATTTACAAAACAGAAACAGACTTATAGATATCAAACACAAACTTAACAGATACCAAAGGGGGAGCATTCTGGTGGAGAGGGCTAAATGGGGAGTTTGGGATGACTGTATACTCACTACTAAATTTAAGACCGGTAACCAAGAAGGACCTACTGTATAGCACAGGGAACTCTACTCAATATTCTGGGATAACTTGTATGAGAAAAGACTCTTAAAAAGTGCAAATATATATGTGTGTGTGTGTGTGTGTGTGTGTGTGTGTATAAATGAATCATATTAATGTACAGCAGAAACTAACTTATTGTAAATCAACTATACTCCAACAAAAATTTTAAAAAATTAAAAAGACTAAGTTAGGAATATCTACAGTGGAGAGAAACAGGAGAGCTTGGTGTCATAAAAACCCAGAGAAGAGAGAGTTCTAAGGCAGAAATAGGGGGTCAACTTTTCGTTGAAAACTTTAACTTCTGAAAGGTCAAGTGAGATAAACAGTAAGAGGTGGCGGCTGGGGAGGGTGGATGCCAGAAGAGTCCCCAGAGTGAGATGGGTTAAAGCTGCAGATGGAAATGAAGAGGCGGAGCTAGAACAGGGTCCACGCTCCCTGAAGGGCTGTGGAGAGGAGACGGACTCAAGAGGAGCCCCAGAGGGAGCAGAAGGCAAGGTGGTGTGGGCGGCAGAGACGCAGGCAGAGGAGCTGGGGAGAGCTGCCTGACGAGATGAGCCCTCAGATACCAACCGGGCAGGATCTGGGTAGACAGGGAGGGCAGGAGGATTTGGGCCTGGGGACCAGTGTAGACAAGACCAAGTGAGCAGAGGTGGTCAGAGGATGAAGGGGACCCAGGAGAGACCGGGATGCAGATAGCTTTTGTGTCAGAGCTGAAAAATAAAACTGCATGGGAGGGCTTGAGTCTCTCTCCTTTTTCATCTGCCCACTTCTAAGGAAGGGTCATCATCTTTAGATGACCCTCCCCTGCATTCCAACCACAAGGCTGTAGAGGGGTTGCAGTCATGGTACCCATGCCCACCCACCAGGGACATGGGACCCCAACAGGCCAGCTGGACACACACTCCAGCCCTGAGGGCCCTGCTGGCAGAAGCTACAGAGATGCTCCTGTGCAGAGAATGAAATGGGCCTTTGGGCGGCAAGAGAGGCAGGCAGTGGGCACAATCCATGGCCTCAAGGCCACTGGGGGCCCACAAGCACCACTGTCCTTTAAGACTTTTTTGATGTGGACTATTTTTAAAGTCTTTCTGAAATTTGCTAAATACTGCTTCTGTTTTATATTCTGGTTTTTTGGGCAAGAGGCATGTGGGATCTTAGCTCCCCGACCAGGGATCAAACCCACACCCCTGCACTGGAAGGCAAGGTCTTAACCACTGGAACCATCAGGGAAGTCCCCTCAATGTATTCTTTCCTCAGGCCTCAGTGGGTTTTGCAGAGCATCACTTGTCACCAAGAGTGAGGTGGCCCAGGGAACACAATCACCCACTGTGGGGCTGAGCTGCGGGTTGAGAGGCAGTGCCCCACCCAGCCCCCAGGAGGCTAGAGGAAACTCTGCCAGGAATCACGGAAACACCCAACATCTCAGAACTAGCCCACCCCTACCTGTCTACCTGTTAGGGACAACTTTTGAAATCTTTAGTTATAGCTGGTTCATAGTTATGGTTAATTCCATTAATTTCACTTTGAAATGACATCCAAACCCCTTTTCTCCCCAACCTCAAGGATTAGCTCGTGTCAGAATCAAGGCACCAAGACTCACTGGTCTGACACAACACAAAAGCTCTCTCTGAGGAATTCACATCAAAAACTCTACAGATAACAAGCGCTGGCAAGGACGTGGAGAAACAGGAACCTTCCTATACTACTGGTGAGAGTGTAAATTGGTATAGTCACCATGGAGGACAGTACGAAGGTTCCTTAAAAAGCTAAAAACGGAGTTACCGTGTGATCCAGCAATCCCATTCCTGGGCATATATCTGGAAAAGATGAAAATTCAAATCCATAAACATACATGCAACTTAGTGTTCACAGGAGCACTGCTTGCAACAGCCCAGACATGGAAGCAACTTAAATGTCCAACAACAGAAGAATGGATAAAGAAGATGTGATATATACATGCAATGGACTATTACTCAGCCTTGAAAAGAATAAAATTCTGCCATTTACAGCAATGAGATGGATCTAAAGCATATTATGCTTAGTGAAATAAGTCAGACAGAGGAAGACAAATACTGTATGATGTCACTACATATGGAATCTAAAAATAATACCCATGGATGTATATGCTAAACAGAAACAACATGACGGGTCTTTAAACAAACCTGTGGCTACCCCTGGGGAGAGGGAAAGCGGGAGGGACGGAGGGGGACAGGAGATAGGACGGCACGGACTGCTGTGAATTACACAAGTCAGGTACAGGGATATATTTACAGTACAGAGAAATAAACTCAGTATTATCTTGCAATAATCCATAATAGAGTATAATCTGCAAAGATACTGACTATGCTGTACATCTGAAACTAACGTAATATTGTAAATCAACTATACTTCAATTTAAAAAAAAAAAAAGAGCAAAGGAATACAGAGCTTGCTGGTAAGCTGAGCTCAGGTCGTAGGTCCACAGGCTGGAGGTGGTTTCCCGCAGAGGGAATGAGCTGTGGGTTTGTGGTAGGTCAGAGGTAAGAAGATTGGGTTCCTTGCCAAAGAAGTGACAAGGAGGCATTTCCCAGCCTCCCAGGCTCTGTGGTCCATCCTCTGCTCAGGGCTGGATGCCTTATTTGGGTTGCATATATGCATAGGCGGCCCCTGGGTGCCTGCAGGCTGAGATGTTGGGCTGCAATCACTATTCCAGTCCACTTTTAGGAAGCGGCCACCAGAGCCCTGGTTCTCATTCGATGTCTGCAGAAGTCAACTTCTAGCATGGGCGGCGTGGCACTCCCATAGCCCACAGAAGCTCCCTGAATTCACACTCCACTCAAAGGGTAGATGCCAGGGCCAGGCCTCTTTGGACCACTCTGCAGGGACATGATCCCTAATGTTGTAGGGAGCGCCCCTTATAAAGAGACATGGAGCCTCAAAGGCTTCCTAACTTGGGAGACGGTCATGATATAGTATGTGAAGAATTCAGCTTATAAACTGTGCGTGGAGCAATCCCATTCCTATAAATACACATACGCATACAACTCTACCTGTGTTGTGTACATACATTTAAAAGATTGTGAAGTGACACATGCCAAACGTTAGCTGTGGTTACCTTGCAGGAGGGAGAGGGGCCTGTCGGTGACTATTACTTTATTTCCTATTCTTAACTATTTCCCCATTTTTCTACCATAAACACATAAAGGATCATTTTTTATACTCTTTTTTAAAAGCACACGTGGCAAGTGTCTTAAAACAAGCATTGAAAACCCAGAGTTTAGGGATTTCACTGGCAGGCGTGGAGGGCGTGGCTTACAGGAGGTGGACGTTGGGTGGTGTTTGTTGCCATGCTGTTTCACTGCAGTGTAGCCGCGGGGCGGAGGAGCCCACACAGTGTCCGACACACCACACTGCCCACAAAAAATCATATCCAGGGTGGCTCTCTGTGTTGCCATTCTCACTTGACTAACCATAAATAAAACCACTAGATAATAGCTGGCTGGAACCAGGGCACATAATCCCTCCACAATCAGGCTTTTATACTCCATCCAGATCACTACATGCTCACCGCTTGCTGCCCGAGGTTGGGTAGAAACCACTTAATCACAAAGCTCCAACAGACCACCCCTCTCTCAGCACTAGTAGGTAGAGTCACGGAGGAAGCCAAGGTGCCGTCTTATACTCAAAATACTTATTAGCAGTTCTTAACAGGGCTTACACATCCACGTGCAGCCTCCTGGCTTTATCCTGGGACCCTTAGAATTGAAAAAACTTCAGTGGATTTCTTTCTCAACTAACCTCACTGTCATGGAAACCCACATGCACACAGGGTTATCTACATAATGCTGCTGCTGCTGCTAAGTCACTTCAGTCGCGTTCGACTCTGTGCAACCCCATAGACGGCAGCCCACCAGGCTTCCCCGTGCCTGGGATTCTCCAGGCAAGAACATGAGTGGGTTGCCATTTCCTTCTCCAATGCATGAAAGTGAACAGTGAAAGTGAAGTCGCTTAGTTGTGCCGGACTCTATCGACCCCATGGACTGCAGCCTGCCAGGCTCCTCCATCCATGGGATTTTCCAGGCAAGAGTACTGGAGTGGGGTGCCATTGCCTTCTCCGTATCTACATAATACACATACACAAAACAGTACGTATGTGTCTAGTGCCTAAGAGCGTGGATTTTGGAGTCAAATGATAATTTGCTTTGGGGGTGTGATTTTATTTATCACACTAACCCTACAAAGGTATTCATGCCGTGTTCCATTTTATAGATGGGAAAGCTGAAGCTCTCAGAAACTCACTCAGGGTCCCACAGAAGGTAAGCACAAAGTAGAAAATGAGGCCACAATTCGCTGACCCCACAGCCTGAGCTTCTCATCCCCTGCCAGGCTAGTCCCACCTCTCCTACCTGGATCTGGCCTTGGGGATGTGTCCGTCTTAAGGATGGGTGTCACCATGTCATCTGAGATGGTTTTCTTTCCCAACAAACTTTCCAAGGAACAGACTGGACTGTCTTTCCCATTTTCTTCTATCTTCCTTCCCTCCCAATTTGCATATGTGAGCATGTACACGCATGCACACACAGTCTTTATGAAATAACCATTTGCAAAGAGTCTAAAGGGGGCTTCAGACACTGCAGGGGCCACAGCACAGCCCCCCCACCCAGCAGTGGCGCAGTGCCCAGCAGTGGCACAGGCAGGGGCTCACTCCCTGCTCTGAGGATCAAGGTCCCCTTCAGAGAGTCTGAGTTGGGGCTACCCCCCGAGTTTGTTGGGGTGATGTAGGGCTCAGTAGTGTTTCCTAAACCTCCTTGCCAACCACAGCTGGAGGAGCCCACGGAGAGGCTGTGGTGGCAGCCATTCTACGGAGGATCCCAGGAGTTCAAGGGGCTTCCCTGCCCTCAGTCTACTTCACAGGGTGGTTGCGAAGCTCTCAGGTTTCCTGCGGATGGAGGAGCCTGGTGGGCTGCAGTCCATGGGGTCGCTAAGAGTCAGACAGGACTGAGCAACTTCACTTTCACTTTTCACTTTTCATGCATCGGAGAAGTAAATGGCAACCCACTCCAGTATTTTTGCCTGCAGAATCCCAGGGACAGGGGAGCCTGGTGGGCTGCTGTCTATAGGGTCGCACACAGTCGGACACAACTGAAGCGACTTAGCAGCAACAGCAGCAGCAGGGGGCTTCCTGCAGGGATGGATTTTGACAAAACATAGAGTGTGACTCCTGTGAAGGCATCATCACCTCTGAGTGGAAGCTGGTCACCATGGTGACCATCCTGTGGAGTGTCCGTCAAAGCTCCCGCAAGGACAAAACCATCCAGAGCCCACAGACATGAGGGAAACCTAGAGGGCAGAGAAGCTGGAGGGAATTCTTGGGACACAGATTTCTTCATCTGAAAAACAGGGCTAATCATAAACAAGTGTGTGGATACACCCAGCACAGCGCCTGATGTAGAGCAAGCCTTCCCAGATTCTCTTGTAGAGCAGATCTAACTTGGTTTTCAAAACTTAGTGTCACAAATGAACTTGTTTACAAAACAGAAATAGACTCACTGACATAGAAAACTTCAGTTACCAAAGGGGATATGGGGGAGGGGGAAGAAGCAAGATAAATTAGTGGTTCAGGATTAACACACACACACTACTGTATGTAAAATAAACAAGAACCTGCTGTATAGCACACGGAACTCTACTCAATATCTTGTAATAACCTATAATAGAAGAGAATGTAAAAAAAGAATAAATTAATATATATTTATATCTGTGTGCCTAGTCGCTCAGTTGTGTCTCTTTGGGTCCCCATGGACCATAGCCCGCTCCTTTGTCCGTGGGGATTCTCGAGGCAAGAATGCCCTCCTCCAGAGGATCTTCCCAACCCAGGGATCGAAATCAGGTCTCCTGAATTACAGGTGTATTCTTTACCGTCTGAGCCACCAGGGAAGCATGTATTTATATATGTATGTATAACTGAATCACTTTGCTGTACACTTGAAATTAACACTGTAAATTATACCTCAATAAAATAATTTTTAAATAAATAAACATGCAGGACTGCAGAGCAGAGGGATTAAAGCCATCTAGCACATGCACAAAAGAGGTGAAATCTAACCCCGACTCCAGGCACCATGTAACTGACCACATTATTTCCAACAGGAATTCAACCGGTGTGTGTATCGCATGACTGGAAGGCTGGGTATAGTTCTGATATAAACTCACGTCCCCAGATTCAATCCTGAATTCAAATGGTTTTTTAAACCAAAAAAAAACCTTAATATCAACCTCAAGACCCAAATATTAGCCCAGCCAGCTGCCCCTCCCGCCTGCAGTTTCACTTGTACAAACAAACCTGTCCCCCCAGTAAGGAGGATCACACTGACTCATGCCATTGTTCACCAGGCAATTATTGTAATGAGGCAAAGCAAACTGAATGCAGGGCTAATCCAGCTGCTGTGTTGATAAAGCATAATAAGGGTGGCCGCTCCAGAGCACAATGGCAGTGTTAATTTGTGCTTTTCTACACGAGCCTGACGCTGCCTGCACCGCCAACTGCCCTCAAAACTAAACAGGAGCTAATTATGCATGTTAATTACCCAGCCCTGGGTCAGATCCCAGCGCTGGTTACAGACAGCCAAAGGCCACGCCCACGGTGCTTCCTTTGAACCCTGTGTGCGTAGAGGCTGTCAGGTGCCCAAACCCTTGCACTGGCTTCTCACTGCCTCGAAGATATATTCTTTGCACAAATGAAGATAATTCTGAAGATGAAGCTGGTCACGTCCCCACTTCCTCAATCTTGTCTTCCAAGATTCACCCAGCCTCAAATATTTTCCCCTCTTTTCTTCTCTCTGCACAGAACATTATATGGAGAAAACTTCAGCAAAGGTTAACAGGGACTTCCCTGGTGGTCCAGTGGCTAAGACACTGCTCTCTCAATGCCGGGGGCCCAGGTTTGATGTGGGACCGGGAAACTAGATCCCACATATCACGCTAAAGAACCTGAATGTCACAACTAAAGATCCTGCGTGCTGTAACTAACATTCAGCAAAGCCAAATAAATATTTTTTAAGTTAATAAATTAATAATAAACAAAAGGGCTATATGCTGTATGATTCCATTTATATAACATTCCAGAAAAGGCAAAAGTATCAAGGCAAAGGACAGATCAGTGTTGGCAGAACTGGGGATGGAGGGCAGGGCTGACTCTGAAGGGAATTTGGGGTGTTGGAACTTTTCCTATACAATTAATTATACTCATGGATATACAATTCTTAGAAATATGCAGTTGTCAAAACCCACGAGACTGTACACCACAAAGGGCATATTTTACTGTTTTGTACTTTACATAAATTAAAAATAAATTTAACCAGAGAATAAAACTTGTTCTGACCGTCTTTCTTGTTAATTTGTCTTTATTATTAGAAATTACCATTTTTTTCTGACAAATGAAATCTCTGAAATCCTAGTAAAAATGAAGAGAGGAGAAACGATTTTTTTTTAACTAATTTGTAACAAATGCACTCTGTTGTGTTTGAAATGATTAAGCAGGTGTGTATTGTTTTTTCCCTAGGAGTGCAAAACGAGTATCTATGAAGAAAGAGCACAGCAAAGGTTTGAACAATTTTCCAGTGAGATCAGTCGAGTCTTAATCTCCATGACGCCAAGACTTGGCTACAAAGGAAACTCCGGTCAATTCCCAGCTGTTTCATCTCTGTGTCCCCCAGTCTATGTGGCTGTTCAGGTTTCAGACTGTTTGCTGGTGCCACGGAGACACCATCATAGTTGGCAGCTTTCCCCAATGACACAATTGTTTTTACCCTTCCTCAACTCCCTTCACTGGGGCAGCTACAGCCTCAAGTTCTTTGTCATCTCATCTAGGCAGCAGTTGCTTAAAACACAAATCAGCGACTTTATGATGAGCTAGAATACACATCATTCTTTTCTTCTCCTTGGAACACGCACGGCAACTCCACATAAAAGCTGATGCAACATGGCAGCCTTAATTATCCCAAAGGTCATTCATTGTCACGGCAACCTAAACACTTCCACCATTTCCAAAACAATCACACCAGAACTGACAGACAGTTTTGCATTCATTTGTAATGTTAAGTGCTTAATCAACAAGTTAAATATTCTTCAGGTTCACAAGAAGGATGACAACCCCTGAATAGTTTTCTATCACCTAAGTGGGGTTTGTCTGATTAGGGCTGACAGATGTATATAAGAAAACAAGCAGCTTTACCTACACTTTTTTTTTCTTGTTGGGAATATGATAATGTAATAAAATTAGATCTTAAGATGCCTGCATGTTTGTGCCTTGAGAATCGTATGCATACCTTTGCTGCAGAAGCCAAAGGAGAGGAAGTAGACAAATACCATAGGATATCACTTATATGTGGAATCTAAAATATGACACACAAATGAACTTATCTAAGAAACAGAAACTCACAGACACAGAGAACAGACTGATGGCTGCCAATGTATTGCAGAGGGGGATGGATTCAGAGTTCCGGGTTAGCAGATGCAAACTAGAACATACAGGATGGATAACAACAAGGTCCTACTCCACAGGGAACTATGCTCAATATCCTGTGATCATCCCTGATGAAAACAATATGAGAAAGAATGCATATATAACTGAATCACTTTGCTGTACAGCAGAAATTAACGTGACATTGTAAATCAACTATACTTTGATTTTTTTAAAAATCAGCTTAAAAAAAAAGAAGAGGAAGTAGTCTTAAAGTTTGATTCCTAATGCATCTGCTCTCTGTCCACCATGTGCTATCTGCCAATAGTGGGGGGTGGGGGCATACCGTGGATGTAAACCCTTAACTCATTGGCAAAACCACAGACTCTACAGTTAGCAGAGGCCTGAAGAGTGCCTGATTAGCTTTTCTTGAGTGCAGGGACAAAGAACACTTTACTTCACTCAAGGAATTGAGAGTTTATTATAGAAAAACACATGAACTGGCTATGAAGCTGAAAAACTCTAAGGAACCAAGACGGCTCTGGGACCCAGGACTAGATTTGTCTCTCTCTGCCACAGGCTCTCTCTGTCTCTTCCCTAAGGTATCACTGCCTTTCTTAGTCCACACACTCCCTCCCACACCTCCCAAAATGAACTTCTTCCAAGTGCCTCCCATTTTCAGCTTGCTCAGGGCCCTCTGTGACTTCTCTGGCCTCTCCCTGGCACAGAACCATTGCCAACTTGCTGGTTCACACTGTACTTCTCAGTTTTTACAGCCAAGAGCGAAGGTTTGATTGGCTCAGCACATTTTCCCCCTCCAGGCCCAAGTAAGCATGTGTCACCATCAGCCAGTGAACTGACAGCCCTGGGATCAGGCATCAACCTCAACTGCTCAGTTAAAAATGGGGGAACGTAACGCAAAACACAGCCCCTTGGCTGCAGGGGCTCCGGGTGGGCAGCCCCCATTAGAAAGCAGGGGAAGGCTGAGGGGGTGCTGTGCCCAAATCTAACAGTTGAGTTTCCTCTACTACAGGGTGTCAATTCCAGGGCTTACAACTCAGGGGGCAGGTGACAGAAATGAGCTAAACTGCCCTGGTCAGGAGGATGCACTGAACGATGGGAAACACTCGGAGGAACTGGAGAATACCGCCTAGGGTCAAGAGAAAGAGACAGCTAGCTCTGGCTGATTGTGGTCAGTATGCAGAAAAGAGGGCTTTATGCTGACAGATCCTCCAATTTTCTCAGCAGAAGTCAGAAACTTGATATTGTATGTAAAATCTCCCCAACTTTAATGTTGGCTCAAACTTTTTAACTCACGTGAGTCAACTGAAACATTCCCTCACTCTTCCATCTTCTGACCAACTGATGGCCCTCACCTTTTAATGCTTCCTGAACCACAGCAATGAGGAGCACGTGGCCATCTTTGAAGGAAGCCCAATCTGTTTCCAAAAATAATTTAAAATTCCTTCATATATTTAGAATTAATATTGTTAAAATGGCCATGCTACCCCAAAGCAAACTACAGATTTAGTGCGATCCTTATCGAAATGCCCATGATACTTTTCACAGAACTAGAATAAATAATCCTAAATTTTATATGGAACTGCAAAAGACCCATAATTGCCAAAGCAATCCTCAGGGGGAAAAAAAAAACAAAGTTGGAGGCATAACACTCCCAGACTTCAGACAATACTACAAAGCTACAGTAAGCAAAACAGTGTGGTGCCAGCACAAAAACAGACATAGAGATCAGTGGAATAGAAGAGAGCCCGTAAATAAACCCAACAGTCAATTAACCTTCAACAAAGGAGGCGAATATATAAAAGACAGTCTCTTCAGCAAGTGCTACAGCCACATGTAAATCAATGAAGTTAGAACACTCCCTCACACCATACACAATAATTCATTCAAAATGACTGGAAGACCTACATATATGACATGATACCATAAAACTCCTAGAACACAGGTAAAACATTCTCTGACATAAATTGTAGCAATATCTCCTCAGATCAGTTTCCTCAGCCAATAGAAATAAAAGCAAAAATAAACAAATGCAACATAAACAAACTTTAAAGTTTCTGCACAGCAAAGGAAACCATAAATAAAACAAAAAGACAACCTACAGAATGGGAGAAAATATCTGTAAATGATATAATGACAAGGGATTAATTTCCCAAACATACAAACATCTCATACAACTCAATTTTTTTAAAAAGCCAATCAAAAAATAGGCAGAAGATCTAAATGGACATTTTTTCAAAGACATACAGATGGCCAACAGACACATGAAAAGATGGTCAACATCTCCAATTACAAAAGAAATGCAGATCAAAACCACAATGAGGTACCTATCACCTCACACTGGTCAGAATGGCCATCAATAAAAAGTCTACAAACAATAAAAGCCAGAGAGGGTGTGGCAAAAAGGGAACCCTCCTCTACTGTTGGTGGGAATGTAAACTGGTGCTAGCACTATGGAAACCAGTATACAGGCTCCTTAAAACCTGAACATAGAGCTACCATACGATCCAGCAATCCCAGTTCTGGGCGTACACCCAGAAAAGGTGAAAACTCTTAATTTGGAAAGATACATGCACACACTGTTCACAGCAGCACGATTCACGACAGCCAGGACAAGGGGTGTCCACAAACAGATGATCAGTTTAAGAAGGTATGGTACCATTTTACAGCAGAATATTACTCAACCATTAAAAAAAAGAACGAATCCCATTTGCAGCAACATGGAATGGACCTAGAAAATATCATAAGTGAAGTAAGTCAGACAAGTAAGTCAGAGTACATCGTGAGAAACGCTGGGCTGGATGAAGCACAAGCTGGAATCAAGATTGCTGGGAGAAATATCAATAACCTCAGATATGCAGATGACACCACCCTTATGATAGAAAGTGAAGAACTAAAGAGCCTCTTGATGAAAGTGAAAGAGGAGAGTGAAAAAGTTGGCTTAATGCTCAACATTCAGAAAGGTAAGATCATGGTGTCTGGTCCCATCAGTTCAGTTCAGTTACTCAGTCGTGTCCGATGACCCTTTGCGACCCCTTGGACTGCAGCACGCCAGGCCTCCCTGTCCATCACCAACTCCCAGAGTTTACTCAAACTCATTTCCATTGAGTTGGTGATAACATCCAACCATCTCATCCTCTGTCATCCCCTTATCCTCCTGCCTTCAATCTTCCCAGCATTAGGGTCTTTTCAAATGAGTCAGTTCTTCAAAACAGGTGGCCAAAGTATTGGAGTTTCAGCGTCAACATCAGTCCTTCCAATGAATAATCAGGAATGATTTCCTTTAGGATGGACTGGTTGGGTCTCCTTGCAGCCCAAGGGACTCTCAAGAGTCTTCTCCAACACCACAGTTCAAAAGCACCAATTCTTCAGCCATCAATTCTGGTCCCATCACTTCATGGCAAATAGATGGGGAAACAGTGTAAACGGCGACAGACTTTATTTTGGGGGGCTCTAAAATCACTGCAGATGGTGACTGCAGCCATGAGATTAAAAGATGCTTGCTCCTTGGAAGGAAAGTTATGACCAACCTAGACAGCATATTGCCAACAAAGGTCCGTCTAGTCAAGGCTATGGTTTTTCCAGTGGTCATGTATGGATGTGAGAGTTGGACTGTGAAGAAAGCTGAGCACCGAAGAGAGGGTGACAGTATATGGAAGAACAATCCAGGTGAGATGGAGGCACTTACATCCAACTGTTTCAGTGTTTTGGGTTTGTTTGGTTTTTCCCCCACAGCTGCTTTCAAGCTCAAGCAGCAGCAACTCTTTTCTGCCCACCTGCTCCTGCATGCCTCCCCCAGCCCCCCAGTACTCAGAACCCTGCTATGGCCCAGATCAGCCACATTGTGGGTTGTTAGGCCTTTTTAAGTTCATCTGGGGGCCCGCCCTGCATCCTCACAGCTTGTACAGAACACACGTTCTCTCCGATGGTCCACTTACAATTCACCTGAGAACACAAATCACGAAGTTGGCTCTGCCTGTATATGAGAAGCTGAGGCATCACCAAATGACATGACTCATGACCAAAGGAGCACAGAAACCACAGGGCACCGAAGAATCACAGGCACTGAAGAGACAGAGCCACGGTAGTGCAGGTGGCGGGGCACGGGGGTTTCCCTGGACACCCAGGAAGTGTGGGGTCAGCTATGAAATGCAAGTGAGGTTCTTTTCTGATGTGGACCCTTTTTAAAGTTGAACTGAATTTGTTACAATATTGCTTCTATTTTACTTCTTGATTTTCTGGCCAGGAGGCAGGTGGGATCTTACCTTCCCACCAGGTATCAAACCCTTACCCCTACATTGGAAGGCAAAGTCTTAACCACTGGACCACCAGGGAAATACCTAGGCAGGGTTCTGACCAACCCCTTAAAGATGGGTGAAGAGCAACAGATACAGGATGAGTGGGCTGGTAGGAGGGGTCGGGGGGACTGACTTTGACCTTGGGGGAGCTTAAGGGGAGCTCACCACGTCCTGAGGCGCAGGGCACTGTCTTCTTGGCTTCCGTTCTTAGTGGAGCAGGTTCTGACTGTACATGGAGTTTCGTAGGGCAGCCACTGGCCCTGCTGCTTTGCCCCAGGCTGCCCAGGAACCTGGCTCCAGTTCCTTATGCCAGCTCTCTGCAGCAAGCCTCGTCTTCAGGTCAGTATGGCTCCGGAAACATCTCTGAGGTCTAGTCAGGGCCCAGGCCCTGCCCAGCACACCTAGGACCAGGACAGTAGGGAGAGGTAGCCAAACCTTCTAGCTCGCGCAGGGCACGCATAGCCAGGTGGGCGGGACCACTGCACCAGAGGGGCGGGGCTGGGAGCAAAGACCAATGAGGAAACCTTCACAAGAGGGCTTCATCCACGTGACCTTTCCCATCACGAGGATGCAGAGCTGAGGCTCCACACCTGGGCGCAAGGGGCGGGCACAGGGCCAGTCAGAGTCTAGCTTCTCAGCCAGGAATTTGAGTCAGGGTCCTACGCTTACCGAGCGGGACCAGCAACTTCTAAATCTCAACTTTTCTCATCTTTAAAGTGGATATGACAGTACAGTTGGTTCTATGATCCAACAAAGGTGTTCCTAAAAAATCCTGCTCTTGTGGCGAAGCTGGGGCTGGGGGCACCCAAAAGCTAGTAAGGGCTTCCCAGGTGGCTCAGCGGTAAGGAATCTGCCCACCAATGCAGGAGATGTGGGTTTGATTCCTGCGTCGGAAAAATGCCCTGGAGGAGATGGCAACCCACTCTATTATTCTTTCCTGGGAAATCCCATGGACAGGGGAGCCTGACGGGCTACAGTCCATGGGGTTGCAGAAGAATTGGACACGACGAAGCGACAGAACAAGAGCCAATAAAAATGGCAGCACTGTTTAACACGTGTTCTGTGGTTTAGACATTCATAACTACTACAAGTAAGTTTGGTGACTTACCTTGAATAACACCTTAAGTTTGCTTGGTAAGTGGGTGTCAGTGTGTGGGCCGGGAGGGCAGGAGGCGGGCTATCTGAAATCTGACGTAATTCGTAGCACCTGGTGTGGATGGGCGTGGTTCCCTGTAGGCAGTGAACCAAGGCCGCTGGCAGTATTGAGAGTGCGTGCGCGTGTTGTGTGCTCCTATACCTGCAGACTCACAGTTCTGCCCAAGCTCCTCGAATCCAGCCTCAGCGGCCGCCTGGCTAAAACCTCTGTGTAGTCCACCAGACACAGAATGTGCTGCAAGACCCAGGGCTTGGGCCTGCCTGGCCTAATCCTCCAGGAAAGACCGGATGAAACGGTCTGTTCTGGCTGGGTGACCCTACACAAGCCTTCCGTTGCTTCCACTAGACACACAAAGCTGGCATCCACATGCCTCCCTGGAGTGGAGCAGTGACCAAGCAGAACTTTGTGACAGGCCCCAGCTGGACTTCCTGGAAACCAAAGCTTTGGCTTTCCAGGCGGCTCCGGGGGCCTGGCTGCGGGAGGCTCTGGTGCAGATGGGGTGGGGGTGGGGGTCCAGCTTGAGGTCTTCTCCAAGCCCTCCTGAGAGCAGTGTCTGACCAAATCATTTCTTCCACTTTCCACTTTTAAGGTTACTGTTGGCCTGAGCTGGACTGGAACCTGAGCTATTTCTCAGGTTGTCTGAAAAGATCCAAATGTCCTGAAGAAGGATTTGGGCCTACCACCTGGAGACATGGCAGCCCGGGGCACTCTAGGCACCAGCTGTGTGTTGCCCTCCCCCGACCCTTACCTTCAGGCGATGGGACCTACCAGAGAGAGTTTGGTCATCAGTGATCCCCCAGAAGCAAGGTGCCAAGCCCCTCTTTTTCTCTGCACAGTGCCCCCCCACCAGATGGATGACTAATGTATCGATTCCTTAAACGAGGGGCCCCATAGGATTCAAGAACGTCCTGTGTGTTTATGGCAAAGCCCAGCTCTGTGAACCCAGCTCTGCTTCCCCACCCAAGAGGGGGCATCACTGGTTGTGAACTTCAAGATACTCAAGGTATTCAACACATCAGGGTCCTTCACAGGGGGCAAACAGTATAAGGGTGAGGCCAAGAGGACCCCATTGGGACCGACATAACTTTTGGGCTGGCAAGAAGAAAACTTGTGTCTCCAGACAGCAACAGGACTTACCAGCCTCCCCAGTGACCCATCACCAACGGAAGCCTCCTGAGGACTGCTCTCCCATCCAGCTTCTCCCATGTGCACATGGTGCTTCTCCCATGTGCACAGACTAGTCGTTGGTCTTCTTCCCTCTGTTCCAGCTCATCTCCTGGCCCCCTGCCAGCTTAACCTTCCTAAAAGATACATGTTCACTTTTCTCCTTGAAAACTTCAGATGCCAGTTTGCACAGAGCTCCCAGCTGCGCATCCTGCCTTGATTCCCATCATCCTGCTGCCTGGGGCCCCCAATCCAGCCAAATCTTGCTCCCCTCTCATAATCACACATCCACTCAGTCCAGTTTGTTTATGTCAATTTCCAGCCCCCAAGTGTCCCTTCAAGAGTAGTGTCAGCAGGAAGGATGGTGAAAGCTCCTGAACATCCTCTCTGAGGACCGCTGTGCAAAAATCATCACAGTCATCTTTTGCAGAATTCAGAAAATTAACAAAAGGCTTGCAGCAGTCAGGGAGTGTTTGCTAGTGGGGAAAGGCAGGATCTCAGCAAGAATGGTGACCTTTATGGTGTTGGAACTTCACTTACTCTCATCCCCCTCTCCCCAGTATGCTTGAAAACCAACAACCTTCAGTCCCCAAGAAAACGCTTGAGCCCCTTGCACTGCAAGGAGATCCAACCAGTCCATCCTAAAGGAAATCAGTCCTGAATATTCATCGGAAGGACTGATGCTGAAGCTGAAGCTCCAATACTTTGGCCACCTGATGGGAAGAACTGAGTCATTGGAAAAGACCCTGATGCTGGAAAAGATTGAGAGCGGGAGTAGAGGGGGACGACAGAGGATGAGATGGCTGGATGGCATCATTGACTCGATGGACGTGAGTTTGAGCAAGCTCCAGCAGTTGGTGATGGACAGGGAAGCCTGGCATGCTGTGGTTCATGGGCTCACAGAGAGTCAGAAACAATTGAGCAACTGAAGTGAACTGGCAAAAGGGGGTCAAAACCCTGTTCTCATACCTGTCTGGTGGTTCCCTGGAAGATCCTGCTTGCAAGACTTGACTTTATTTTGGAATATTACTCAGCCATAAAAAGGAATGAAATTGGATCATCTGTAGAAACATGGATGGACCTAGAGACTGTCATACAGAGGGAAGTCAGTCAGAAAAACAAGTATGTATTAATGCACATATGTGGAATCTGAAAAAATTGGTATGGATGATCTTATTTATAAAATAGAGACATAGATGTAGAGAACAAAGGTATGGCTAGCAAGGAGAAAGGGGAGACACAGGTGGGAGGATACGGCAGGTTGGGACTGACGTGTACACGCTACTGACACTGTGCATACAACGGAGGACTAATGAGGCCTGGAGAACATGGGAAATGCCACTCGGTGCTCTTGGTGACCTCAACAGGAAGGAAATTCACAACAGAGGGGACGCATGTATACACAGAGCTGATTCACTTCACTGTACAGCAGAAACTAACGTTGTAAAGCAACTAGACTTCAATTAAAATTTTAAAAAAGAAACAAAGCCAAATAAATTCTAAGTAGCAATAAGCTACAAAAAAAAAAAAAAAATGACTGGTCTGTATTTGACCCGACTAGAAGTTCACTTAGTGAAAACAGTCTCTTCCGTTGCCTCCTCGCTGTCCCTGACAAGACCAGAAGCCCTCTCAGCTCAGGGCTGTTGCTACCGCCCGGTGCATCCTGCCCTGGATCCACGAGCCTCACTCCCCACCTCCTTCAAGTCCTTGTTTGCACGTCGCGTTCTCAACGAGGCCTTCCCTCATTGTAAACTGCACCCCTGCTTCACTGTCTACAGAGCACTTAATACCTTCTATTGATAACATACCATATACTTTATTTGTATTAGGCTTATCATCTGTTTCTCCCATGAGAAAGTAAGTTCCCATAAAGGCAAGATTTCGGGTGTTTTCTTCAATGTACTCTCCATCACCTAGTAGAGTACCTGGTACAAAATAAATGCTCAGTATACACTTACTGAATGAGTAAGTGAAGGAAGGTTTGGGAGTGGGGAAAGTTGGTAGAAAGGTGGGGCTTCTTGTGAAGCTTGGCCTGTAGTTAGTTGTGTCCAACTCTGCGATCCCATGGACTGTAGTTCGCCAGGCTCCTCTGTCCATGGAGTTCTCCAGACAAGAATACTGGAGTGGGTTGCCATTCTCTTCTCCAGCAGATCTTCCTGACCCAGGGATCGACCCCAGGTCTCCTGCATTGCGGGCAGATTGTTTACCATCTGAGCCACAAGAGATGGGAACTTATTTGCAGGAGAAATTGGTCATTGAGTCTTGAAACACTTCCAGGGATAAAACCAAATCCTTTGCTTTCGTCAGCACCTCCATGCCAGGCACACAGCACATTTCTGTGGATTTATTTGAGACCAGAGTCTGGCCTTTCTCCAGGAAGTCGTAAGAATACAGAAGCCCCCAGGAGTCCCCATGAGCCACTGAAGGTAGATGGGAGTGATTATGTCTAAAGGAAGTTGACTTATTTTTGTTTGGTTTTGTTTAACAAACAATCCCTTCAGAAGTGATACTCCAAATAAACATGTTCCCTCGGAGGCCAGTGTGCATTTCAGCAATATTCCTAGAAACATCTTCATGGTCGGCAAGTTTTTTTATTGTACACAACAGCAAATTTTCACTTTTGCAAAGTGGGCTTATTTTTGCGAATGACCCAAAGTTTCTTAAAGCAAAAATCTAGGAAGTAAACCAGCTGAGAGGATTTGTAACCTACTGAATGGGTCAAGCGTGTGTTTGGAGTTGAAGGTCGGGTGGTCACTGCTTTGCACAGTTCCTGCTCCGATCCTGGTGGTCTGTCCACTGAGCTGCTGCTGCAGGGTCCTTGGCAGTGGTCAGCATAATCCTTTGGTGTGGATGGCTCCCTGGGGGGATGAGGGACACAGAGGTGGGGATGACGCCCAGACTCCGGGGGTGGTGGGGGGGGCGGTGCTTTGAGGAAGCAGTGTGTGGCAACGTCCCTTGACAAGCCTCAGCAAGGGCTTTTGGTGGACAAAGGAAAGCCTGTTGGATTCTGAATCAAAACCCAGTGTTTTTAGATGCCCGTAACTTCCTGGTTTGGGAAGTTATGTGGTTGACCATATCTCAGGAGGGAGACAAGGTAACTCAAGTACCCCCCATCTCACTTCCTTCTGCATTTTTTCAGTCCTGCTCTGTATTTCCAGGATGCCCAAAGTCTTCTCCAAAAGATGCCTGAGGACCAAGGGGAATGCTGCAGAAATGGTTTCCCAGGCTGCCATCCGTGCTGTCTCAAAGCTGTAGCGGGGCAGAGGGGTGCTAAGACTTTCTGTTTCTCCCTTCTCAGGGTTTCTTAATTGGTGTCTTTTTATTTTATTTATTTATTTTGGCCACACTCTGCAGCATGCAGGATCTCTGTCCCTTGATCAGGGATTGAACCCAGGCCCCCTAGGTTGGGAGTAGGAAGTCTTAACCACTGGACCACCAGGGAAGCCCCTCAGACTTTCTTTTCTTAAAAGATTAGGTCTCCGGACCAAGATGGAGTAGATACACCTCTCTTTATTCTTCCTATAAAGTACAAATAGAAACCCTGGAATTAACATGTAATTTTATTTATAAATTTACATTTAATAATAAATATATTAAAATATTTAACATACATTTTCCAAATTAACATCTAAATATTTATAAAATAAATGAATTCTATATTTACATATGTACTCTTAGACCACATAGAAAGAAGAAAGACCATATAAATAAGATAAATACAATATATTTCTTTTCTTGAGTTTTATAAATTTTGTTTGGTTGAAGCAAAAATTATAACATTATTCAATGAGGTTCTAAATGTATAGAGAAGAAATACTTAAAACAATTATATTTTAAACAAGGTTGAGTGAAGGGACTTAGTGGGAGGTAAAGTTTGGGTACTTTACTCAAACTGGTAAAATGTCAACAGCAGTTAACTGCTATAAATCATATATGCATAATATAATATCCAGAGCAACAGCTGAAACAGCTATACAAAGAGATATACTCAGAAACACTATATAAAAATTGAAACATGACTCTAAAACAGATGTTCAAGTAACCAATACTAAGATGGGAAAATAAAAGCAAAGAACAGAAAACAAAAAATAAAAGGGCAGACTTAGGCCCTTCACATACCAGAAATTACATGAAAGTAAATAGTCGGTAGCAATTAAGAAACTTAAGTGAAAGTTGCTCAGTCATATCTGACTCTTTGGGACCCCATGGACCAGACAGTCCATGGAATTCTCCAGGTCAGAATTCTAGAGTGGGTAGCCTTTCCCTTCTCCTGGGGATCTTCCCAACCCAGGGATCGAACCCAGGTCTTCCACATTGCAGGTGGATTCTTTACCAGCTAAGCCACAAGGAAAGCCCAAGAATACTGGAGTGGGTAACCTATCCTTTCTCCAGGGGATCTTCCTGACCCAGGAATTGAACCAGTGACTCCTGCACTGCAGGCAGATTCTTTACCAACTGAGCTATCAGGGAAGCCCCCGGTTCAATTCCTGGGCTGGGAAGACCCACTGGAGAAGGGAGAGGCTACCCACTCCAGCATTCTTTGGCTTCTCTGGTGGCTGAGACAGTAAAGAATTCACCTGCAAGGTGGAAGACCTAGGTTCGATCCCTGGGTTGGAAAGATCCCCTGGAGAAGGCCAGTATTCTGGCCTGGAGAATTCCATGGACTGTATGTAGTCCATGGGGTTGCAAAGAGTTGGACATGACTGAGCGACTTTCACTTTCACTCTCCTGCGTTGCAGGCAGATTCTTTACCAGCAGAGCTGCCAGGATGATTCTACTTAAATCACATTTTCTAAATGATAAAATGAAAGAGCTTATCAAGGGATAGGAATGATGAGAGGAACAGGGAGACCTTTGTGGTGAGTGGAAGGTTCTGGGTATTGGCTGCAGGGAAGGTTACACAAATGCACACATGTGATAAGATGGCACTTATGTGCAACACAACTGTATCCATGTCGAAGTCCTGATTTCCACATGGTTCCATTGTTGTGTAAGATGTTACCTTTGGATGGAACAGGATAAGTGGTACCCAAGGCCTCTCTCCACCATCTTCACAGCTTCCAAGGAACCTACAGTTACTTCGGAAGAGAAGGGATGATGGCTGCAAAGAGCTGTCTGGATTCTGACATCAGGTCTGATATGCTCTGGGGTGGGAACTGTAGTGAAGTTCCAGGCTCCCGCTCTTACGCTTCCCTGACACCCCCAACACCCTGGCCCACCTGGCAGTTAGAAAACTATCATTTTCAAAGTTCTTACAGTTTTGGTCTTCTAAGGAGATATGAAGTTCTCTTAGGACAAAATGCTCCTTTTCCTGGGGGGAAAAAAAAAAAACACTTTAGGCTGGAGACAGTAAAATTAAGAACCAGCTGAGGAAACTGAATGTAATTTGGAAAAGACATGGAAGTTAGCATTTCTCTTAGTAAGATGAAGTGAGTGTGTGTTCACAGCATGGCGTGGTTGTTTTCTGTGGAGAAATGTCTTGTTTTGGGGGGGTGTATACTACATGGTATAAGTTCCAATACTTTGGCCACCTATTGTGAAGAGTCGACTCACTGGAAAAGACCCTGATGCTGGGAGAGATTGAAGGCAGGAGGAGAAGGGGACAGCAAAGGATGAGATGGTTGGATGGCATCACTGACTTAATGGACATGAGTCTGAGCAAACTCTGGGAGATGGTGAAGGACAGGGAAGCCTGGCGTGCTGCAGTCTAAGGGATCGCAAAGAGTCGGACACGACTGAGCGACTGAACAACGACATACGACATGGTGCCTGTGGATGACCTTGTTCTTACAGCACCAGGCATGCAGTTTGCTGTTTCCAAGAAGACGGCACTGAACAGAGAGGAGGATGGGAAGGACAGGTGGGCCTGCTTCTCCCCTGGCCCGGGAAAAGAGACAGGGCAGGAGGGCCGAGTCAGACTTGCCATCTCACACATGATGCTGTTTATGACAGAAGATTCTAGAACATTCCAACCCTGGAACCATACGTTCTATGGGATCACGGTGGGCTCTGCAGCCAATCCGCCTGGACTCAGAGGTCAGCCTCTGCCCCCATGCACTGTGGAGTCATGGCTCAGTCACTAACATGCCCACGCCCTTCTCTGCAACTGTTCAGTGGGCACAGTGACAGTAACTGCCTCAGAAGGCTGTGGGCATCCAAGACTTAGGGGAGCTAAGTAAGCTCTGCAATTTTATCCTCCTCCCAGTGTTCTGGGGAAGTCTCTCAAAGGCCCAAGGATGCACGAATTTCTGTGTCGCCTGGGAAGATGGTTTGGGGCCAAGAACTGAGCTTGGAGTGGGCGGGCGGGGGAGTGCTGTCTTCTCTGTGAGCCTCCTGTCTGCTTCCCTGGACCCTGCGGCAAGGAGACGGCCACCTGGAGGCTTCCGATAGTGGGGGCACATTCTCTCCAGCTCCGTGGACCCAGCGGGTAAGCTAGGGTAAGGAAAAGGGGCCCTGGGTCAGGTTTGGGTCTGTGGCCTCAGAGCAGCTACTCCTGAGAGAAGCTGAGAGTCCCTTTCTCTTCCGTGTGTGCTCAGGCCACAGCCCTTGGCTGTCTACTGCACAGCGTCATCAGAGGACTGGGTCTTACTCTCTCTCCCCCTCAGACTTTCTCTGGCAGCCCTGAGTTCCTGGCCTTTCTGTGATCCCCACCTTTCCCATCGCCCTCCACCAGGAGGGAGAGGTAAGTCCCTCCAGCTTCCATCAGCCACACGGCCCTGCCCACCTTTGCAGGACAGGGTAGGGACAATTCCACAGGTAACCTCCCTGGAGGAGGGACAGAGGCAGAAGGTTTGCTCACTTGGACTGTATGTGCCTCATGAGGGGAAACGTGTCAAGTTCTTTATCAAGGCTTCTCTCCTGGGTACCCCCTTCACTGACTCCCAGGCTCTGTGGCCCTGAGGTTTGGAGCCTGACCAGCACAGACACAGCCCCTGAAGCCGTATGTTTTACTGGGAATTGCCAGAGAGAAAAACCGTGGCTCAGACTGAATTCTATTTATTCCAGTGGGCTCGCTGCAACAAAGTATCTGTTGTTGCTGCTGCTGCTAAGTCACTTCAGTTGTGTCCAACTCTGTGCGACCCCACAGACGGCAGCCTACCAGGCTCCCCAATAAATAAATGAAAAGATGCTCACCATCATTCATTATTCAGTTCAGTTCAGTTCAGTCGCTCAGTCGTGTCCGACTCTTTGCGACCCCATGAATCACAGCATGCCAGACCTCCCTGTCCATCACCAACTCCCAGAGTTCACTCAAACTCACATCCATCGAGTCAGTGATGCCATCCAGCCATCTCATCCTCTGTCGTCCCCTTCTCCTCCTGCCCCCAATCCCTCTCAGCATCAGGGTCTTTTTCCAATGAGTCAGCTCTTCGCATGAGGTGGCCAAAGTATTGGAGTTTCAGCTTTAGCATCATTCCTTCCAAAGAACACCCAGGACTGGTCTCCTTTAGGATGGACTGGTTGGATCTCCTTGCAGTCCAAGGGACTCTCAAGAGTCTTCTCCAACACCACAGTTCAAAAGCATAAATTCTTCGGCACTCAGCTTTCTTCATGACCACTGGAAAAACCATATGCAAATGAAAACTACAATAAGGAATCACCTCATACCAGTCAGAATGACCATCATCAGAGAGTCCACAAACAACAAGTGCTGGAGAGGGGGTGCACTGCTGGTGGGAATGTAAATTGATACCACCATTATGGAAGACAACATAAAGATTCCTTTAAAAACTAGGAATAAAACCACCATATGATGCAGCAATACCACTTTTAGGCATATGCCCTGAGGAAACCAAAGCTGAAAAAGACACATGTAGCCCAATGTTCATTGCAGCACTATTCATAACAGCTAGGACATGGAAGCAACACAGACGTCCATCAACAGATGAATGGATAAAGAAGCTGTGGTACGTATATACAATGGAATACTGCTGCTGCTAAGTCACTTCAGTCGTGTCCAACTCTATGTGACCCCATAGACGGAAGCCCACCAGATTCCCCCGTCCCTGGGATTCTCCAGGCAAGAACACTGGAGTGGGTTGTTGTTTCCTTCTCCAGTGCATGAAAGTGAAAAGTGAAAGAGAAGTCATTCAGTCGTGTCTGACTATTAGCGATCCCATGGACTGCAGCCTACTCAGCCATAAAAAGGAATGCATTTGAGTCAGTTCTAATGAGGTGGATGAACCCAGAGCCTATTTATACAGAGTGAAATAAGTCAGAAAGAGAAAAAAAAATATCATGTATTAACACATATACATGGAATCTAGAAAGACGGTACTGATGAACCTGAATCTTCAGGACAGCAATACAGGTGCAGACACAGAGAACAGGCTTCTGGACACAGCTGCGGAGAGGAAGATGCAGACATAGAGAACAGACTTCTGGACACAGCTGCGGAGAGGAAGGAGAGGGTGAGATGAGTGGAGAGAGTAACATGGAAGCATATACACTACCGTATGTAAAATACACAGCCAAGGGGAATTTGCTATATGACTCAGGGAACTCAAACTGGGGTTCTGTAATAACCTAGAGGGGTGTGAAAGGATGGGAGGTGGGAGGCAGATTCAAGAGGGAGGGGACATATGTACCCCTATGGGTAATTCATGTTGATGTATGACAGAAATCAAACCAATATTGTAAAGCAATCATCAAACAATTAAAAACAAATAAATATTTAAAAAATCTGTTGTTTCTGCCTGTCCAGTACATATCCATTCCCCCTTCTCTAGAACAGCCCCCAGATTTTCCTTGGGGACCCACTCTCCCTACAACCTCAGTGATCATTCTTGGATCGATGAGAAGACTTCTGCGAAGTCATGAACAAGGTTTTGCTCTTAAAAAGAGATGCAAGAAAGGGCTTAAAGTCCCCATTTCAGGTAGTTTTTCTTTTTCAAAGTTGTTTGGTTATTCTAGGTCCTTTGCATTTCCATTTGAATTTTAGAATCAGTGGACAGTTTCTACATAAAAACTACTGGAATTTTGGTAGATATTGCCTTAAATCTACAGACATTTTAAAATTTATATTGAGTCTACTGATACCATAACAGGGTAAATATATTTCTCAATTTTTTAGGTCTTGTTTAATTTCTTTCAACAATGTTTTGCAGCTTGCAGTGTACAGATCTTACATATTATCTTTTGTCAAATTTATTCCTAATTTCATATGTTTGATGCTATTGTATTAGGTTGGTGCAAATGCAATTGCAATTGCAATTTCGGACTGTGAATTTTTAAATCACTGTAACTAGGCTCAAACACATCTTTATTAATCAAAATAGGAACCATTACAATCAACATATTTTGCCAAAAAGAAATAAGTTTATTACTGTAGCTTAGTAAGCTGAGGCTCAAAATTCGACAAACTCTTGAAAGCATTTTCTGCCTTCTGATGGTTGTGGAAGCATTTTCCCTGCAAAAAGTTGTCGAGATGCTTGAAGATGTGCTAGTCGGTTGCCAACACGTCAGGTGAATATGGCAGATGAAGCAAAACTTCGTAGCCCAACTCATTCAACTTTTGCAGCATTGGTTGTGTGACATGCAGCTGGGTGTTGTCGTGGAGAAGATCTGAGCCCTTTCTGTTGACCAACGCTGGCTGCGGGTGTTCCAGTTTTTGGTGCATTTCATTGACTTGCTGAGCATACTCCTCAGATGTAATGACTTCACCAGGATTCAGAAAGCTGTAGTGGATCAGACAGGCAGCAGGCCACCAGACAGCAGCCATTACCTTTTTTTGGTGCAAGTTTGGCTTTGGGAAGTGATTTGGAGCTTCGATTCAGTTCAGTCATTTGAGCTGGTTGTCTCCAGTTGTCATATAAAATCCAATTTTCATTGCACGTCACAATTCAATAGAGAAATGATTCGTGGTTGTTGCATAGAATAAGAGAAGACGACACTTCAAAATGAAGATTTTAAATTTTTGGTCGGCTAATGAGGTGTCCACTTATCAAGATTTTTCACCTTTCCAATTTACTTCAAATGTCCAATGACTGTAGAATGGTCCATGTTGATTTCTTTGCCAACTTCTCATGTAGTTGAAAGAGGATCAGCTTCAATGATGCACTCAGTTGGTTGCTGTCAACTTCCGATGGCCAGCCTCTGCACTCATTTTCAAGGCTCTCATCTCCTTAAAAAACTTCTTGAACAACCACTGCACTATACATTCGTCAGCAGTTCCTGGGCCAAATGTGTTATTGATGTTGCGAGTTGCCTCCACTGCTTTATGACTTATTTTGAACTTGAATAAGAAAATCGCTCTAATTTGCTTTTTGTCTATCATTTCCATAGTCTAAAATAAATATAAAATACACAGCAAGTAATAAGTCATTAACAAAGATAAAGTGAGAAATGTGCATTAAAATCATGTATAGCATAACCACGTTTATTTAAGAATGTAATACATTACCAAACAGCAAAACTCAACAATGCAAAACTGCAAGTACTTTTGTACTTGGGCTTCCCAGGTGGCACTAATGGTAAAGAACCTCCTGCCAACGCAGGAGACATAAGAGACTTGGGTTCGATTCCTGGGTCAGGAAGATTCCCTGGAGGAAGGCCTGGCCACCCACTCCAATATTCTTGCCTGGAGAATCCCATGGATGGAGGAGCCTGGCAGGCTACAGTCCATAGAGTCGCAGAATTGGACATGACTGAGGTGACTTAGCATGCAATATATGATTTTTTTTAATTACAATTCTGGATAGCTTATTGCTGGTATATATAAATAAATTTTATTTCTGTATTATTAATATTGTATCCTACAGGCGTGCAATATTTACTTATTAGTTGATCATATTGACCATAGACGGTCATACTGTCTGCAAAGAACGATACCTGTTGCTGCCCCCTTTCCAGTCTGAGGGCTTCCCTGATAGCTCAGTTGGTAAAGAATCCACCTGCAATGCAGGAGACCTTTGTTCAATTCCTGGGTTGGGAAGATCTGCTGGAGAAGGGATAAGCTGCCCACTTCAGTATTCTTGGGCTTCCCTTATCGCTCAGCTGGTAAAGAATCCACCTGCAATGCAGGAGACCTGGGTTCGATCCCTGGGTTGGGAAGATCCCCTGGAGAAGGGAACGGCTACCCACTCCAGTATTCTGGCCTGGAGAATTCCATGGACTGTCTAGTCCATGAGGTCGCAAAGGGTCGAACATGACTGAGCAACTTTAACTTTCCAGTCTGAATGTCCTTTATTTCTCTAGTACAAACGTCGAATAGAAGTTGTGAGAGCAGGCATCTTTGTCTTCTTTCTGATCTTTAGAAAAGGAAAGGATGATCTTTAGAAAAGGAAAGGATTTTGCCTTTCACCATTAATTATAACATTCAGAAAACGAAGATCATGGCATCTGGTCCCATCACTTCATGGGAAATAGATGGGGAAACAGTGGAAACAGTGTCAGACTTTATTTTGGGGGGGGCTCCAAAATCACTGCAGATGGTGACTGTAGCCATGAAATTAAAAGACACTTACTCCTTGGAAGAAAAGTTATGACCAACCTAGATAGCATATTGAAAAGCAGAGATTTTACTTTGCCAACAAAGGTCCATCTAGTCGAGGCTATGGTTTTTCCAGTGGTCATATATGGATGTGAAAGTTGGACTGTGAAGAAAGCTGAGCACCGAAGAATTGATGCTTTTGAACTGTGGTGTTGGGGAAGACTCTTGAGAGTCCCTTGGACTGCAAGGAGATCCAACCAGTCCATTCTGAAGGAGATCAGCCCTGGGATTTCTTTGGAAGGAATGATGCTAAAGCTGAAACTCCAGTACTTTGGCCACCTCATGCGAAGAGTTGACTCATGGGAAAAGACTCTGATGCTGGGAGGGATTGGGGGCAGGAGGAGAAGGGGACGACAGAGGTGACTCGATGGACATGAGTCTGAGTGAACTCTCGGAGTTGGTGATGGACAGGGAGGCCTGGCGTGCTGCGATTCATGGGGTCGCAAAGAGTCGGACATGACTGAGCAACTGAACTGAACTGATACATTTGTTTCATAGCTGCCTCTTATTCTGCTGAGAAAGTTCCCTTCTACTACCAGAGTTTTGTTTTTTAATCAGAAACAAATGTTGGGCTTTGTTAAATGTTTTTTCTATGGCTACTGAGATAATTATATAATTTCTTCTTTGACTTGCTGGTTAGTTATAAATGTGTCATCCCATGTATAATTATTTGGAGATTTTCCAAGTTTCTGTCACTGATTTGTGATTTAATTCCACCACGGTCAGAGAACACACTTTACAGGACTTGAATCTTGACTTTTTTTAGTCTCAGACTGGAGTGTGACCCATCTTGGTACATCTTCGCATGCACTAGCAAGGAAAGTGTGTTCCGCTATTGTTGGGTGATGTGATCTGTAAACGTCAATTGGGCTGAGTTGGTGGAGGGTGTCATCCAAGCTGTCTACATCTTTGCTGATCTTCTGTCCACTTGTTCTACTGATGAGTGACAGCATGGTGTTGAAATCTGACTGTAATTGTGGGTTTGTCTGTTTCCTCTTGCAAGTCTATTAGTTTCTGTTTCATCTATTTTGAAGCTTTGTTATTCAGTGCATAAACATTTAGAATTGCTATGTCACCCTGATGAATGGATACCGTAATCATTATGAAAGGACACTTTTTAATGCCTGATATATTATTTGTTCTATAATCTTCTTTGTCTGATACTAATATTCTCTCTCTAGCTTTCTTTCGATTAGGAGCTAGCATATCTTTTTTCAATCCTTTCACTCTTAACCTACTTGTGTCTTAATAACATCGCCTTTCTTGAAGCATACAGCCTTCTCCTGGTTAGAGTCTTCAGCTTCTTCACATATACAACAATGAACAGGGCCCATCAATCTTCCTTCACACTCATGCTCAATTTTCTCTTTGACCTTGATGGGGATTAAATGGAGGCAAATGGTAGGGCTGAGGCAGAGCATACAGAGAGGAGCTTTAGTTCACCCTGCCATAAACACTATCTTATAACTTAGGTTGAATCCCATCACACATCAGCCATATGTCCTTGGGCAAGCTCCTTAACCACCCTGAGCCTCAGTTTCCCCATCAACAAAATGAATTGAATAATGTCGGCTTGGTAGAGTTATAAATAATCTGCGCATAACACCTTCCCCAGGGTCCAAAGCTCATTTGGTGATAGATACTAACCCGCTGTTATTATTACTTCTATATTAATGTATGTACCATACACATGAATATATTTACATTACAAATCAACCTCTTATGTGAGCACAAAGCAGTCATCATACTTTTTTTTTAATTAACTTGCTGTGCCAGGGAGGTAATAAAAGGAATGAAATCAGCATGTTTTTTCCAACGTGCTTGTCATAAATTAAGCCCCTAGTCAAGTGCCCTTCTCAGGGAGGTTTGGCTAACGGACCTTGCTCTGGAATCATGTGATTATAACTCCAACCTTGCAGAACCTTGACAAGGAACAAGGGTCCTAGGCTTTCATAGGGCGCTACCCCTGGGTCTTTTGCATCTGACATATTAATTCCTGCCTCTTCCTGTAAAGATAATTCATGCTCCTTGGCAGCATTGTGGAAGGCACAATGCCTGGTGCCAGGAGTCTCCTGCAAACTTCAGCAGGGCCGTATTATAATGTGCCACTAGATTAATCCAGCCATCTAAAATATATTTTTTAAGAGCCAAAGGTCTTTCCCATGAATAACCTGGCGAGTATTTGAGCTTCATTATAATTTCCCTCTAATGGAGTTTGGGGAAATGAAATGGGAGTTATTAGCCAAATTTATAAGACTGTCTCCTGCGAAAAGAGGGGATGACTTAGCAGACGAGGTGCACTGGCTAACTCCCTGGCCCAGGAGACACAGCCAGCCTCCAGTTTGCAAACACAAAAATATCCCCACCTGATACCCACTTTCCTGTGCTCCCAGTACAGGGCCGGCAGAGCATTTAGAACCGGAGGGAGCACTGCACACACACCCCCCAGTGGGCTCCTCTCCTCCATGTTCAGAATCCTACTCTGCAAGCCCACCAATGGGTTTTTGTCCAAAAGAATTGAAATCAGAATCTCAAAGAGGTCTTAGCACTCCAGTGTTCATTACAGTATCACTCATGACAGTCAGGATGTGGAATGACCTAAATGTCCAGCGACAGATGAACAGATAAAGAAGATGCGACAGGAACATGCAAAAGAATACCATTCAGACTTCAGAGAGAGAAATTCTGCAAAATTGGACAACAGAAGTGAAGCTTGAGGACATTATGCTCAGTGAATAAGTCAATCAGAAAAAACCCTGGTTCCACTTATATGAGGTATGTGAAATGAAAAAGTCAAACTCCTATGGTATCAAAGAGTAGAACGCTGGTTACGAGAGACTGGAAACAGAGGGGAAAGGGAAGTTACTGATGAACAGGCAGGAAGTTTCAGTCAAGTGAAATGAACAAACTCTAGGGTTTGCTGTACCACACTGAACCAACAGTCAACAGTCATGGATTATAATCATCTGATGTCACTCACAGGATACGTGAGATACAGCAACACCAGTGAACTTGTTTACGAAACACAGAATCACAGACATAGAGAACAGATTTGTGGTTATCAAGGGAGTGGGGGAGGGGCAAATTAGGAGTTGGGTATTAACAGATACAAACTGCTATATATCAAATAGATAAACAAGGATCTACTGTATAGCACAGGGAACTATAACCAATATCCTGTAACAAGCCATAACGGAAAACTGAAACACTTGACTATACAGAAGAAACTAACACAAGATTGTAAAGCATCTATATATCAATAAAAATAATAGTAAATTTAAATAAATTTTTTAAAAAATAATAGATTATGTACTTAAAAGTCTGTTTGCAATCCCCTGGGGGTCCAGAAATTAGGACTCAGCACTTTCATTGCCGGGGCCTGAGTGCACCCCCCTGGTCAGGGAAGTAAAATCCTACAAGCCAGAAAAACAAAACCAAAATTTTGTTAAGTGGATGGATCTCAAGTTAAGTGTTATTAACACACCAACATTTTTAAAAGTTCATAATAGAGTTAAACATTAAAAAAAAAAAAAATTACCCCACCACAAAAGACCATGGTGTTGGTGATCCCACTGGAGCCTACATGAACACATTCTCCTGCTGGTATCTGGAGAGTTTTAAAACCACCTCACTGAAGGGCAGAGGCACCTTCAAGAGGGAGTATCTTGAACAAGAAAACGGCTGAATGAGGCTCTTGAAGGATAGAGACTCACGTTCCCTCTAGGGAAGTCGGGAGCCATCATCTGGGGAGAAACAGTCCCGGAGGGTGGGGAGTGACAGAGGATGGGGCCCCCAGGGACATGCCCAGGACCCTGGGTACCCAGGAAGAGGAGGGGCTCCAGGGGCCTGGAGGTGGGACGGGCTGCGTCTGCCTGAAGGAGAACTCTCAGCACGGCTCTTAGATCGTAAGGAACTCAGGGTGGAGAGAGAGACCACGAACAGCAATGACACGGACATTGCTACTGAGCACATGTGTTCAGATTAGCACGTGTGTTCACTCAGTAGCACATTGCTACTGAGTTCATGCAGGTGGTCCTAACAGAGGACCACAGGCTGGAGGCTTAAACAATGTGGAGGCTGGAAGCCCAGGATCAGCGCATCTGCAGGGAAGGTCTCCTCCCAGGCCTCTCTCTGGCTGGGAGATGCCGTCTTCTCCCTGTATCCTCATGTGGTGTCTCTTCTGTGCATGTCTGTGTCCTAATCAACTCTTCTTTTAAGGACACCAATCACATGGGATTAGGGTCCATCCCAGGGACGTCATTTTAATGTAATCACCCTTATAAAGAGTCTCCAAATACTTTCACTCTCCTGAGGTCCTGGGGGTTAGGATGTCAATGAGTGTTTGGGGGATGTAAATCAGCCCACTGGGCTGTAACTCTTAGAATCTGTATGCTTATCCTGTAAAGCCACAATGAGTCCCATTCATGGGTGTTCCCTGGGCTTTCTCATGCACCTGATCTGCAAAGCATACCTGTGAGATAGGCAGCATCACCGTCCACGCTTTAGAGATGAGGACATGAGGCCCAGAGTGGCCAAGCAATTCACCTGGTTTGAAGGCAGGACTGACCACAGCCCGCCTGCGACCTGAGGCTGCACCTTAGATCACATCACCTGCCTCTATTCCCGGGCTTGTTACAGAAAAATGTGCAGGACCTAGAAGAGAGAGGAGATGATGACTAACTAAAAGTCACTCACAGTCCCACCCGTCTGGACTCTACACATAGACTTGGATTCTGCCGTGCAGTCTCCCTGTCCCATCTGACATCAGCTTCCTTAACTCGGGCTAACGTCCTGAATGTCACTTTGCTGGGGACAGAGCCAAAGGAGAGCTAATGACACTTGAAAACTGCGTCCATGAAACTTCAAGGATGGGGACATCGATGATGCTATGGTGCTGGGTGTGAAAAGCTGATTCCTATACACCGTCTGCAGGATGAGCCCAATTGAAACAAACAAACAAAAAAGACAACACCAGACTGCTAAGTGTAGATCTCTGGCTCAGGTGGAACCATGGGTGATACTAATTTTCCTCCAAGATCACCTGTATTTATTTCCTGTTTCTCAAATGTGCCATCATGAGCGTGTGGACAAAATGACCTCTGGGAGCAGAAATGAAAACAATAAATGTCGTGAGAGAAAAACTACCCACGCCCACTCACCACACTGCAGGTGCAATTCACCGATGGGGTCTCAGTTCTGGAAGATTCCTCCATATGCATTTGGAAAGGAAAACAAAGGCAGCACACAGTGTCTGTGAGGAAGTCTCTTGGCAACAACATCCTGAGCGAGAAGTGATAAAAGAACCACACTCCTAAAAGCAGCCCGAAGTGGCCACTCAAATAGTAAAACTGACGCAGGGGTTTGAAAACAAAGTCCCAGCTTTCAGCCGGCGTTTCCTGAGCCAGTGAGTGCAGCCACTGAGGAAGAGGAAGCTGGTG
This sequence comes from Bos indicus, assembly GCF_029378745.1. NCBI lineage: Eukaryota > Metazoa > Chordata > Mammalia > Artiodactyla > Bovidae > Bos > Bos indicus. The sequence continues at coordinate 33,675,828 of NC_091772.1, read as the reverse complement.
CCCCCAGAACCCCCCGGGGGCCCTGTGCTGCCACCCACGCTGAGGCCCCTAAGGCCAGAGGTCTCCATCCTGTCGCCCCAGGTGGAGGAGCACCTGCTTCAGGTGCCCTTGGGGACCCAGCCCACGGCTCTGTGGCTCTGTCTGCCCCTCCACTGGCGCCTGGAGAGGGGGGCTCCCAGGCTCCTAGTACAGGGAGCAGGGTGCACTTGGATGGGGACCTGGGCAGGCCAGGGTTGAGGCTGGGCACAGGTCCCACCTTGGGCCACCTGCTTCCTGCCGGGCTGCAGAGCCAGGCAGACACAATGGGCAGGCCCCACGTCAGACTCTTAGGGGAAGAAACTCACTCTTTGTGGACCGAGAGATCAGGACAGGATATCTATAACGGTTTAAAGAAAAAAAAAAGCCTGGGCTGCAACCCCCTCTTTCCCCAAGCACTTCCGAAATGTCGTGCAACACACCCAGCTCTTTAAATATCCAAACCCAGAATAAATGTGCCGACAGCATTTCCCCCGGCAACCCGGGCCCCATGGCTGGCGGCTGAGTCAGGCTCCGAGTGACGGAGCTGGAGTGGGCCACCCAGATCAACAGGCTTGGTGGAGACCGGGGCGCCCAGCACTCAGCACTCCTGCCCTGGTGCCCTCTCCCCAAAGTCCCTGCCCCCATCAGGGGACACCTGGGTGTCCCTAACCACTGTGCCCCCTGCCTTCCCACAGTGGGGCGCACTCCCTGCTCTTGCGCTGGTAAATGAGCTACAGGATTGAGGGAAGAAAAGGACCTTCTAATAAGATCCAGGCAGAACCCGGCTAAACCCTGGCACCGATTCCCATCCTCCTGTTTGTCCCTGGACAAAGTGGCCACTTGGACCCAACAGCTCTTTGTGGGGGGCGCTGTCCCATGACCGAGCGGGTGACGGCTCTGGACTGGACAGATCCTTTTAAGATCCTTACAAATATGTTTAGACAGGCGTTTCTCCTAAGAATTTTGAATGTCTACCCAGTTGAATTATACATGCTACATGCTAAGTCGCTTTAGTTGTGTCTGACTCTCTGCAACCACACAGACTATAGCCCACCAGGCTCCTCTGTCCATGGGATTCTCCAGGCAAGGATCCTGGAGTAGGTTGCCACATCCTTCTCCAGGAGATCTTCCCAACCAGGGACCAAACTGACATCTCTTATGTCTCCTGAACTGGTAGTCCAGTTCTTTGCCTCTAGTGCCACCTGGGAAGTCCAGTTGAACTATATATATGTATGTGTGTTCTTTTTGCAAGTTCTGGTTTTCTGTTAAAACATGTTTTGGCCTCTGGTTGAATACAGTGTCTACCAGACCTCAAGGTGTGAGGCAGATACAAGCAGAGTTGATTTGGTTGAGGTGGGGGCTGGGGCTCAATGCTCATTCACCCAGAGACATATCCTGGGACCCTGAACAATGGACCAGGTAATAATAGTATTCTATGGGCTCACATACCTGAGAACCCCTGATTCACCATCATGTGAGTCCGCATAGTGCAGGGAACATCCTTAGGGTTTGACTCACTCCTTCTCCACTTCCAATAGAAAATAAGGATGAGAAGAGGTTGTGGACCTGAATTAAAATGGAACCAGAGGCTCACAGTGAAATGCAGCAGAGCCAAGCCCAACAGAAATCATTCATTCTTTTGTTAGTCAACAAAAACATGCTAAGCACTTACCATGTGCCAGCCCCAGTATGAGACACAGCAAATGATATACAGAAAGGTAATTCAGTCTTTATCCATGTGGAGGTTTATGTTCTAAACAAAATTAACATAAATACAAAAAAATCATAAATGGAAGGTACAATTTATTTTTTCAGGGATCCATTTACATGAGCTACCCTTTCAAGCAGTGGTGATCCAGGACTTCCTGGAAGAAGTGAAGAAGGGTTTGGTTTTCACAGGTGGCGGGGAGAGGATGGCCCTCTAGAACAAGGAAGCAGCAGGCACAAAGGCCCGAGGTGCCCTGGTCGCACAGGCTGACAGCTCCAGGTAGTGCATTCATGGAGTCTGTTGAGTCTGCCGCCTGGCATCTGCCCTGCTGGAAAGCTCAGACGTGATCGGGGAAATAGGAAGGGAGCTGGATAGAGCAGCAGACGGAGATCAGATGCCAGGGTGAGGTTGCAACCAGAGTGCAGAAGGCCTGGGACACCAGACAAGGTGCTGTCACTCCACACTGTGAACAGTGGGCAGGGGCTAAGGGGCTTTAAGCAGATAAGTGACACCAGAGGGTGGCTTTAGGAAGCCAAGCCCAGCAGGGGTGGGAGGGTGTGATGGAAGAGGAGAAAGATGCTGGAACTGGGATGGAAAGTTCCTGCCACAGTGGAAGGGACCGCTGATGGGGCACCTGTGGATGGAGACAGGCTGGGAAGGCAAAATAGAGGTGAGAGATTAAAAAAAAAAATTCCCCCAGGAGACTCAGCCAGACCTAGCAAACCCCTACCTTTGGAGGCCAAGGGACAGGTCACGAGGATTAGAGGCCTGGTCTGGGTGCCTGGGGAGCAGTGGGTGCCTCCTGCACACTTAGGGAAGAGGGCAGGCATGCTGGGGCTCTGTGGACATGTGGGATGCTTGATTTTTAGGCTGGAAGGTTTTGGGCGTTGGAGGGAAAGTTCAAAGAACCAGATCAACCCTCGAGCAGGGCCTTCCCCCTATCCTACACGAGTGGATACAAAAGCCCCTGATGTTGGTGGTGAGATGGTCTGCCTTTGGGTGAGGGTTACCGATTACAGCACCCACATTCCCGAAGCTTCCATCAGGTTCCTGTCCCTCCTCTTCTCCCCTGGAACACGGGGCTCCCAAGGGAGGAAAGCTGGAAAGGAGACTTCCTTATGGACGATGTGGGCGACAGTTACCAGAGCAAGAAAGGGGACTCCCCCAGTCCCGTATCTTCCAGTTGAGCCACGCTGCTGAGGATAAACAGCAACCAAAACAATCCCAGTTGCTTGCCACTTGGAAGATTATTATCTGAGCAGTTGGTGGATGGGAACTGTTTTTCAAACAAGCTATCAAAACAAACCCAGAGAGCACATGTGCGAGGCCGCTGGCCTGTGAGTCGCTGAGGAAGGAAACCAGCAACCCAGCGGCCCCTCCATCACGTGTCCTCCCGCCAGGGGGCAGGTCCCCCAGATCGCCTGGGGTGGGGAGGCCCAGGGTCCAGCAAGGGAGGGTCTGGAGAGTGAGGGTCTAGCGAGTGAGATGCAGAAACTACCTCTGAAAACAGGGAGGCTTAGGTGACCGGGCTGCAAGCCAGTAGGGCAGGGCTGGCGGCCACTTGTCCAGGCCATCACCTGAGAGCCTGAAACTCTTGAGTGCAAACATCAGATGTTATTTATAGCCGTCTGTTGAAATCCGTGTTACAAGGATTATGATGTTTACAAGGATGAATTGTAGGTACCTCTCCTTTCTCGCCCCTCCGGCTCAACCTAGAGATGTTTTCATGTGCAGACTTCTCTTTCTTGAGCTCATTTTTCTTTAAAAAAAAGAAAAAGAACTCACAAGGGTAGGACAACAAATCGTTCTTATTTAAAACCCTGGTGAGGCCGAGGCACCTGAGCTTCCTGGAGGGAATGAGGAGCAGCTTTCTAAACAAAACTCTGCAGGCTGTCTTAAAGGGGTTTGTCTGCAGTCCTGGTTGGGGGGGGGGGGGGGGTGGGATTTTCCTAGAGGGGCAGAATTCCTCCCTTCCCTCTGTTCTACCCCGAGCATCCCCTACATAAAGCTCATAAACACCCCCTGACTCTTGCCCCAACTTTGTGTTGGCTGCCCTTATTTTCAAATCACAGGCTGTAGTTCGTCTCACACAGGCGGGTTGGAAGTTTGGAGGAGTCAGTTTAATGAAAAAGGGGAGTGAGGCAGAGCTAGAGAAAAAACTAGTGGTTACAGTGGGGAGGAGGGGAAGGAGAATATGGGGTGTGGGAACAGGAGGTATAAAACTGCTGGCTTTAAGACGGGCTCAGGGATGTCTTATACAATACAGGGAAGATAGCCAGTATTTTGTAATCGCTGTAAATGGAAAGACATCTTTAAAAACTGTACAAAAATTTTAAAATTGTTTTTTAAAAAATGAAAAATAGGAGTCCCCTGGTGGGCTAGTGGTTAGGATTCCAGACTTTCACTGCCATGGCCCAGGTTCAAGCCCTGTTTGGGGCACTGAGATCCTGTAAGCTGCGCGGTGCAAACACCACCTCCAAAAAATAAAAATTAAATCTTGTCAGTGCTGGCCAAAAAAAAGCAGTGCTTAAGGAAACACTAGAAATAATGTAAAATCCTCTATGGCCACAGCCTTAAAACTGGATTTCTCTTAGGAGTTTGGGGTTAACAGATATACACTACTATATATAAAATAGATAAACAACAACAAGCTACTGTATAGCAAAGGGAAATACATTCACTATCTTGTAACAACCTATGGAGAAGACTCTGAAAAAGAACAGGTATATCTGTGGTAGGTTGTGGTTTAGTGGCTAAGTCGTGTCCAACTCTGTGACCCCATGGACCGTAGCCCTCCAGTCTCCTTTGTTCATGGGATTTCCCAGGTAAGAATTCTGGAGTAGGTTGCCATTTCCTTTTCCAGGGATCTTCCCAACCCAGGGATCAAACCTGGGATTCCTGAATTGCAGATAACTTTTTACCATCTGAGCCACCAGGGACCACACCAAACAGATGAACAGACCAAATGAAACATGCACGGGGAGAGGCGGCAGCACGGCTGCGCTTGCAGACGCGACACTGTGACACGAGCAGAGAGCAGCTGGGCACTTACTCACCCGAAGGCAAAGTGACACCTAATCCATGGGGACTGAGGTCGGAAGAGGGCTCCCACGGGGATACTGCCTGGGAGCTGGGAGGCCCCGTGTCTTGGTCTGGGGGCGGCTACACAGAGTATAAAGGTTAAACAGTGACTCGGGTGTGTGTAAGACCACTGCACTGCACGCAGGCAGGCAGGCACCTCCACAGAACATCTTAAAGCGGGATGCTGTGTCCTACATGAGCATATTTGCTTCCGTAATCTAGACAGCATATTAAAAAGCAGAGGTGTTACTTTGCCAACAGAGGTCTGTATAGTCAAAGCTATGATTTTTTCCAGTAGTTATATAAGGATGTGAGAGCTGAACCATAAAGAAGGCTGAGCAACAAAAAACAGATGCTTTTGAACCGCGGTGTTAGGGAAGAATCTTGAGAGTCCCTTGGACTGCAAGGAGATCAAACCAGTCAATCCTAAAGGAAATCAGTCCTGAATATTCATTGGAAGGACTGATACTGAAGCTGAAGCTCCAACTTTGGCCACCTGATTGATGCAAAGAGCTCATTAGAAAAGACCCTGATGCTGGGAAAGATTGAAGGCGGGAGAGAAAGGGACGAGAGAGGATGAGATGGTTGGATGGCATCATCGACTCAAAGGACATATGAGTTTGAGCAAACTCTGGGAGACGGTGAAGGACAGGGAGGCCTGGCATGCTGCAGTCCATGGGGTCGCAAAGAGTCGGACACAACTGAGTGACTGAACAACATTTGCTTCCTGTTGCTGCTGTGACAAATTATCACAGAAGCAGTGGCTTAAGATGGCTGAAATGTATGATTGCACTGGAGGTCAGAAATGAACCATCAAAGCATCATCAGGCCTGAGTTCCTTCTCGAGGCTTTGAGGAGGAGCCTTTTCCTGCCTGAACAGCCTATAGAAGCCACCTGTGTCCCTCGCCTCGTGGCCCCTTCTCATATCACTGGAGCCTCTTGCTTCTGTCATCACACCCCGACTGTTGTCAGGTTTCCTTCTTTGCTTTTTTGGCCACACCCCCACAGCTTGCAGGATGATCATCAGTCCCAGGACCAGGGACTACCGAACCTGGGCCACTGCAGCGAAGGTGCTGAGTCCTAACCACTGGACCACTGGACCTTCCTTCTTGTAAGGATCCTTGCAGTTAACTCTGGGCCCATCTGGATAATCCACAATAATCTCTTCATCTTAAAAGTCCTTAATTTAATCACAGCTGCCGAGTCTTTCCTGCCATGTAAGGTCACATCCTCACAATTCTGGACATGAGGACATGGATGTTTCCAGAGGGGGAAGGGGCATTATTCAGCCTTCATAATAAGGGGACATGGAGGTCAAGGCCAAATAAGACCACCAAAGGTATTAGGATAATTAATATAATAGCTGCTGTTGGGACACAAGAACCCCCAAACCTCCATGGCTTTATACAATAACAGGGGCTCTTGTTTTATTTTATGGGTTTTATGGCCATGCTGTGCAGCATGTGGGATCTTAGTTCCCCAACCAGAGATTGAACTCATGCCCCCTGCATCGGAAGTGTAAAGTTTTAACCACTGGACCACCAGGGAAGTCCCCTAATCTAGGCCCAGGATCCCCATAGGAACCTTAGAATTCAGGGGAGCTGTGAACCCAGATGGGAGAAAAAAAATCTTTATTTTCTCTAAACTCAGCACTTCAATAATAAATGTAGTCAGTAAGTCACATTAGTACTGGTAGTATTTGTAATAGAAATTAGACATTTTCACATCAAGTTACAAGTTACTTTGTCTATATCAAAATACCCTTATACTCATCACTTCTTCAAAAGGATTCTGGTTATGAAATCTCCCCCTGTATCTTATTTTATAATGGACTAATAAAGAAGTGTACATATTAAATTATCACAATTTTCATATTTTACTAACTGTATTTGACTATGAATTTTAATCTAGTACTCTATTTTACCCACTTTCAGATAACCCCCCAAAAAATGCTTTTTGATTAAAAAAAAAAAACATTTCTGGGGAGAAATCTACAGGCTTCACCAAATCAACAGAGTGGTCCACAGTACCCACACAGACACACACAAAACACAAACAAAAGAGGCCCTGAAATGCGGGAGTCTTTTTCACTTCTAGAAGTATAACGCAGGCCGGGTGGCACCCTGCACTGCAGCTGTCCCACCGGGAACATGTGACCTTCAAGTGACCCCACAGGCCCTGTGGGTGTGGGCTTCTTACTGGAGTGGGAAGCTCCCCCAGACTCCCTGAAGCAACTTCTCCTTCAGATCACAAGCCTGGGGCAGAGGCTCCCCCAGGTCTGCAGGGAGTTATTTATGAAGCACTCCCAGCAAGCCATTTGGGCCGGGGTCCCCATCCCCTGGGCCATGGCCTGTTAGGAACTGGGCCACACAATAGGAGGTGAGGGGTGGGCGAGTGGATGGCAGCTGCATCTGTCATTACTCACATCACCGCCTGAGAACCATCCCTCCACCCCCCATCCTTGGAAAAACTGTCTTCACCAAAACTGGGCCCTGGTGCCGAAAAGGTTGGGGACTGCTGGTTTAGGGGACAAAGCTACTTTTTTCAGAGTGTGGGGACCAGGGTGGCCTACACACACCAGTCTAAAGGCTTGATGTGTTTTCATGACTCCTCCGAGCTCATTCTAACTCCACCCTTATGCATCCCCCAGACCATTATGCTCTCTTCTCTCCAAGCATAATGAAGGCAAGAGTCTCCAGTGTGCTCTGCTATGGGACTGGCTTCCCACTCCCTTCCCTGGGTACACAACCCTCAGGCATTGGCTCACACCTCAGACCTTCCGGACTGCTTCACCACTGACCCATCCCTGACCTCGTTCTTGGTGGCCCGTGGCTCCTTCAGGGAGGTTCAGACCTTACCTTCCAGTCCTGGTTCCCATCTCACCTCGACCGCCTCTGAGCTCCTCCAAGACACCCCTGTGCTACAGTAGGTGGTCTTGCCTCATCCAGACACAGTGACTCACCCGGATGTTTGAGGGGAAGAAGCAGAGACCCCACCTGGGCCATTTATCCTTCTTTCTTCTTCGAAGTCTTCTCCCAGGTTCCCCTTTCTGGTAAAGGCCAAAGGCCCTTCAGTAGAACTAGAGGAAGGGCGCTTTTCCACTCACAACTGTTGACTCCAGGCTCCCACCGGTTTGGGCCATTCTTCTTGGTCCAAACTACAATCTTCTTCCTTTTCCTCTCCCTGTAAGAATCCCTAACCCCATGCTACATGCCTCTGAGAAAAAGGGGAGCCTTGTACCCTGAGAAGCTCATGGTAGAAGGGGCCCTATTCCTATACCACTGGTACCAAGAAAATTCTCCACCCTTCCCTGGAAAGAGGAGCCACCAACCAACGCTCACTCCCACCCGCTCCAGGAGGACCCTCCTGAGACAAGAAATCAGGGCTCAAGTCCAGGATGTGGAGTTGGCCGTGGGGTCTGACTGTGGGTGGTTATGTTAGGGGGGTCACACGTCCCTCCCCGTGGCCTCGCCTGGCCCCCCACCTGTGCTCTCCCCCCTCATCTGGCCCCCACAAGCTCCCTGTAGCTCAAACAGTAAAGAATATGCCTGCAATGCAGGAGACCAGGGTTCAATCCCTGAGTCAGGAAGATCTTCTGGAGAAGGGAATGGCAGCCCACTCCAGTATTCTTGCCTGGAGAATTCCATGGCAGAGAAGCCTGGCGGGCTACAGTCTGTGGGGTTGCAAAGAGTCAGACATGACTGAGCGACTAACATGCACAGCCCCCTGAGTCCAGATCTCCAAACCAGGGCCAAAAGCAGGAGGGACTCACGTTTGTGGCAGGAAGCCCTGTGCCCTCTCCCTCTGACCGTGAGCCATCTGCCCCCATCCCCACTGCAGGCGGGCTCCACGCCCACCCCTCCCTGCCCAGCGTCTGTCTCCTCCATCGGCCCCTGCTGCCTTGCCTCCAAGGTCTTGCCTGTCCCTCCCCTCTGTTTACAAGGCCCAGTGACCGTGGGACGGGCCTGGTCCTGCTGCCTCCTCAGAACCACGGTTCAACAACGTGGAACTCACCTTCTTTCCCTGACTCTGCTGCCCCCTCCATGTTCAGCACCCAATGGGTGGTCTACGGGCCATCGACCCCTGCCTTCCCCACCACCCCTGCTGCTCCAGCTCTGGCCTGGCCTCTGGATGTGTCTCCACAGCCCCAAGTCCCTCCCTCTGGCCCCGCAGCCACCTCCTCACCAGCCAGCGTCCCTCCAGCACTTCCCCGATGGTATCTACAAGGAACTTTGGGAATACCTGTCTGATTATTTCATTCCAAGCAACTCTTACCTGTTTTGAGGCTCTAAAAACTTTTCTAGGCTCCTGTTTGCCCACAGGCTTTTCTCAGTCTTGTCCCAGCCCACCTGGCAAAGCCATGCACCCCACCTTCCTCCTCCCACACCCCCACACGAACACCCATGTACCCACACGTGCACATGCATGTGTAGACTACGCCCATCTGCTCCTTCATATGTGTGATTATTTAGAGTTGACAAGTCTTTGCACTTGGGAGACGACACCTGTCACCACTTCTTAAGCACATCGCACACGGGTTTTCTGCGCTTTCCCCTCTCCACTGGCTGTGACTAGGCTCCACAGCGCCCCCTGTGCGGCACCGTGCCTGCTTGCTGGGCGGAGTGAAGACCTTCTGCATCTCTTATGTGTCTGCCTTGATGGGAGAGGCAGGGGGATGGAGATGACAACCCCTTCTGGAGGGGACAGGAGTCACTAATATGTGTCCCAAGACCAGGACCAGGGCTCAGCATGCTTGCTACAGAAGCGAGTGAGCAGATGTCCCTGCGGTGTTCCAAGTGTTCTCGAAACTTCTCTGTCACCCCCAGGAAGCTCCAGCCCCAGAGCCACCGGGCTGTGAACACCAGGGGATGATGCAGTCTCAGGCCCCAGCAGAAGTGAGGCAGTGTCCTGGAGGTTGGGGGTGGGGTAGGCGGAAGGGGCTGCCCCGCCTGCTACGGCTGCTGCTGATACTCACCACAGTCACACCCCTCCTAACATCCCTTACACTTGGCTGGGGAAACAGAAAAAGTCCCAGTCAGCCCCTAACGTGGCATCACTGAGACCCCAGCCCGTCATCTGAGGCCTCACCTGTCCCTTCGGTCCAGCTCCCCCTGGGACCAGGTCATGGGCAAGAGGTGAGAGGTTTACTCCCAGGGGGTGCCTGGACTTCCCTGGGGTGGGGGACAAAGGAGCCAGCGTCCAGAGCCTCCTCAGTTGTGGCCTGGAGGCTCTCACCCCCCCACCTCCTGCCCTGTCGGAAGCAACACTGCGGTGAAACATTCAGGACTTCTATTTTTTGGAGGAGTCTCATTTGGCTTACAGGGTTGGTTTTTTTTTTTTTTCCTTCCACTTTAATGAACCAAGTATTTGGAAAATTAGCTCACAGAGTCATGCCACCAACACCAAATTAGAGCCATCTGTACAGATAAAACAGTTAGGAGCTTTTGTGCCACTGCGGGCCGAGATGTATGGCTCATTCAGGCTCAGAGGGCCCACTTTATCCCTGAATTCCTTTTTTTTTCCCCTAACACAGAAGAAGCCTCAGTCAGCGCGTAGGAAACAGGAAGGAACCCGTTGTTTTAAATAGCAGACGGCAGAGAATTGACTCATTATGGTCTGTTCATTCAGCGAGTGACAGCCAGAAGGCAGCCCGCTCGCCACCCCCCTTTCCCTGAGATGCAGGTCAGGGGGCACGGCCAGGGTTTTCTCACAGTCTGGAAGAATCCAGTGCAAGCCCTTTCCAAGGGAACTGGTGAATGCCAAGGTTTCTATCTTGCCAGGGACTTTACAATATTAGTGTCTTTAAAAAAAAAGAAGAAGACAAAAACAAGAACGCCAGTAAAACCCTACAAGAATAGCCGGAAGTCAGACATCCTGTGTTTCCCTTCCTCAGCCTGATCTACTCCGAGGAGGCAAACACCCTTTCGAGCCTTCCTTTCTTATCTTGGCAACGGTCTATTTTCATTTCTCCGGGATGTGAGGCAAGAGGAGGGGGTGGCCTCTGGGGGGGACAGGGCCCCCCTCAAAGGCAGCCTCACGCAGGGAGAGGGGGTGCCCTCGGGGCTGTTAGTCTCAGGAGCCCACGGTTTAATCTGTCTCAAATCCATCGCTGTGACACCCAAGCACACTGATTAGTCCTGCCTGAAGCTATCCTGGCCTCTGAATTTAATTTTTTTTTAAGTGCACTGTGTTGTTTTCAATGTTCAAACTGGAATCCAGGTGTCAAGATGGGGCCTGAGGGAGATGAGAGCATGAGATCCCAGGGTACTGCAGCTCACATCCGCCCTCCACTGTCCGCATCTTCTTGGTCCAAGGAAACCCAGGGTCACCTAATTTCCAACAGATGAGCTGGGGGACCTTGAAACTGACCTGCCTACATTCTCTTTCCAAGGCTCCCCAGCCATGAAAACCCACAGCCTCAAGATTCCCCAGCCCAGAGTACCGCACCTCCCAACCCAGGCACCATCGTCAGAGCTCACAGAGCTGTTTGGGCTCTCGTTTTCACCTGAAACCGAGAGTGATTCCTGTTGCCAACAGGAGTAATCTAAACATCACTCCACAGCCTGAAACTGCAACCAGGATGCATAATAAGGAATTTGAAACAGAAAAAAAAAAAAAAGTCACTCCAAGTGTCAGTACAACCCCGGACCCTCACGGCAGCAGAGTCAGCATTTTCTGGCGAAGTCTTTCCCCGCCTTGGCCCCCTTCTGAATATGCCCCACAGTTAGGGCTCTCAGATCCTCAGGAGGTGGGCTAAAATCGTAGAGGCTGAGGTTAGGGGAAAACCTGGCACTTTTTCATTTTCTTCAAAGCCATTTTGCAAGCCTACAGGTGTCAGTATAAGCCAAAGAATGGGTCTTGTCACAGATGAAAAGTCAGAGTAATCATACCATTTCTTGTCTAAATCTGGACACTGTTGATAGTGAAAAGAAAAGCTATTCATAATCATGCTGAAACACCAAGCGTAGAGGGTGACTGTCCCAGGCAACCGGGACGTACAGTCACCCTGTGAACTGGGAACTCTAAACTGGTGCTGGTCCAATGTTGGTCATCCATTTGGTTTCTTTTTAATACAACACCCAAGTGACCCTAAGTCTGATGGGTGGAGGGGTTGAAGAGGGCAAGGAAGGCAGGGGTCAGCCAGCATGCCTAACAGCCACGCGAGAGTCGGGAATAAGGAACAAGGGGATTTTTTCATCCTGGAAAGGTGGGCTGTACTACAGACTGGAGAAAACCAGGTCACTTTTCTTGCATGAGCTGCCAGCTGCTCTTAGCAAAGTAATTGAGTTCTGCCAGCATCCTCTCCAGCTGCAAAGAACAGCAGAGTCCTGAGTCCTGAGGTTGGAATTGCAAGCCAGCCTCTGTGATATCTATCAAAGCAGATAGATATACTCACTCATCCTTGGCTTTTGGTCCAAAGACCCAGGGTGAAGGCGTTCTCCATCGTCCTCTCTAACAGACACAGTGACAGATCCACTGATCTAGATGCTCCCTGTCCGGAGCAAGGCTAGAGGACCAGATCGGAAATCCTTCTAGGCCTCCCATCAACCGACCAGGCCAGCAGTATTGTAAATGACAACGTCCTCTGTCTTCAGAGGCAAATTATCTGAAGTAGTTACATTTTAACTTTTCTCTCCTCAGATCTGCCCCCCACTTCCACCAAAATCAAAAAGGTCTTAACTGTTTGATGGAAACTTGCTCATTTATTTGAAAAAGGTCTTCTTTTTTAGGGTAGAAACACTCCACTGGCCTACAAAATGGTATTCTATTACATACCTGATCCTCAACCTCTAGGCAAAAAGTACATTGAAATAACACTGAAATGATCCAGTGGTTACAAAGATGCAATTACTCTTCCAGAAACATCATACACTGAGTATAGGATCCAAGAAACTCCTTTATTTTACAACATATTACTTGATAGGGAAAAAGGTCCCCTGTGTAACCATAAAAAGAAACAAGGAATAAGCATATTTTTAGTATCCTCATCGGAGAAGGCAATGGCAACCCACTCCAGTACTCTTGCCTGGAAGATCCCATGGACGGAGGAGCCTGGTAGGCCGCAGTCCATGGGGTCACTAGGAGTTGGACACAACTGAAGCGGCTTGGCAGCAGCAGCAGTATCCTCATATCAACTGGACTGAATAACAGATTAGAATTTAAAATCAGTTTTTCTCTAGAGTCAGTCCTCATAACAGTACTTCATTTTCCCTGGTTACAGTTACTGTTGGTGGTGATTACCACAGTCTTTTACTAGACTGTGATCTCCCAAAACGCAAGGATTCTGCTTTGTTCATGTATTTATTTCCAGAAAGGTGTTCAATAAATATAGGATAAATATGTGAAGTCTAAGTATCAAATTATGGCAATAAACATAAATGGCTAAAATTTCTTCAAAGCCTCAGATTAAACTGAAAAACAAAATCTAGAACTTTTTTTGCTTTTAAGAGTTATATCTAAACTTTACAATATTGTATTAGTTTTGCCAAATATCGAAATGAATCCGCCACAGGTATACATGTGTTCCCCATCCTGAACCCTCCTCCCTCCTCCCTCCCCATACCCTCCCTCTGGGTCATCCCAGTGCACCAGCCCCAAGCGTCCAGTACCGTGCATCGAACCTGGACTGGCAACTCGTTTCATACATGATATTATACATGTTTCAATGCCATTCTCCCATATCTTCCCACCCTCTCCCTCTCCCACCGAGTCCATAAGACTGATCTATACAACAGTGTCTCTTTTGCTGTCTCGTACACAGGGTTAAGTTTAAAAATAAAATAAAATTAAAAAAAAAAAGAAAAATGAAAGCATATGGTCATACAAAAACCTGTATACAAATGTTAATAATAGCCCCAAAGAGATATAAGCCTCCAACTGATAACAGATAAATAAATGTGGTATGTCCATACAATGAAAAAAAAAAAAAGTTATATCTAGAGACCTCCCTGGTAGTCCAGTGATTAAGATTCCACACTCCCAATACAGGGGGCCAGGGTTTAACCTCTCGTCAGGAAACTAGATTCCACTTGCCACAACTAAAGAGTTCACATCCAGTTAAAAGTCTGTGTTTCACAACTGAGAGTTCACATGCCACAGCTACAGATCCTGCACGCCGCAATAAAAACTGAAGACCCTGTGTGCCACAACTAAGACCCGGCACAGCCGAATAAACAAATACAAATATCTGAAAGGTATATCTCAAATATAAAATACATGGCCCCCAAATGCTAAATACAATAGGACTGTGCTAATCACAGAAAACTAGTCAATCTGATCACACAGACCACAGCCTTGTCTAACTCAGTGAAACTAAGCCATGCCCTGGGGTGTCACCCAAGACGGGCAGGTCATGGTGGAGAGGTCTGACAGAATGTGGTCCACTGGAGAAGGAATGGCAAACCACTTCAGTATTCTTGCCTTGAGAACCCCATGAACAGTATGAAAAGGCAAAATGATAGGATACTGAAAGGGGAACTCCCCAGGTCGGTAGATGCCCAATATGCTACTGGCAATCAGTGGAGAAATAACTCCGGAAAGAATGAAGGGATGGAGCCAAAGCAAAAACAATACCCAGCTGTGGATGTGACTGGTGATAGAAGCAAGGTCCGATGCTGTAAAGAGCAATACTGCATAGGAACCTGGAATGTTAGGTCCATGAATCAAGGCAAATTGGAAGTGGTCAAACAGGAGATGGCAAGAGTGAACGTCGACATTCTAGGAATCAGCGAACTGAAATGGACCGGAATGGGTGAATTTAACTCAGATGACCATTATATCTACTACTGTGGGCAGGAATCCCTTAGAAGAAATGGAGTAGCCATCATAGTCAACAAAAGAGTCCAAAATGCAGTACTTGGATGCAATCTCAAAAACAACAGAATGATCTCTGTTCGTTTCCAAGGCAAACCACTCAATATCACAGTAATCCAAGTCTATACCCCAACCAGTAACGCTGAAGAAGCTGAAGTTGAACAGTTCTATGAAGACCTACAAGATCTTTTAGAACCAACACCCAAAAAAGATGTCCTTTTCCTTACAGGGGGCTGGAATGCAAAAGCAGGAAGTCAAGAAACACCTGGAGTAACTGGCAAATTTGGCCTTGGAATACAGAATGAAGCAGGGCAAAGACTAATAGAGTTTTGCCAAGAGAATGCACTGGTCATAGCAAACACCCTCTTCCAACAACACAAGAGAAGACTCTACACATGGACATCACCAGATGGTCAACAGTGAAATCAGACTGATTATATTCTTTGCAGCCAAAGATGGAGAAGCTCTATACAGTCAGCAAAACAAGACCCAGAGCTGACTGTGGCTCAGATCATGAATTCCTTATTGCCAAATTCAGATTTAAATTGAACAAAGTAGGGAAAACTACTAGACCATTCAGGTATGACCTACATCAAATTCCTTATGATTATACAGTGCAAGTGAGAAATAGATTTAAGGGCCTAGATCTGATAGATAGAGTGCCTGATGAACTATGGATGGCGGTTCGTGACATTGTACAGGAGACAGGGATCAAGACCATCCCCATGGAAAAGAAATGCAAAAAAGCAAAATGGCTGTCTGGGGAGGCCTTACAAATAGCTATGAAAAGAAGAGAAGCGAAAAGCAAAGGAGAAAAGGAAAGATATAAGCATCTGAATGCAGAGTTCCAAAGAATAGCAAGGAGAGATAAGAAAGCCTTCTTCAGCAATCAATGCAAGGAAATAGAGGAAAACAACAGAATGGGAAAGACTAGAGATCTCTTCAAGAAAATCAGAGATACCAAGGGAACATTTCATGCAAAGATGGGCTCGATAAAGGACAGAAATGGTATGGACCTAACAGAAGCATAAGATATTAAGAAGAGGTGGCAAGAATACACAGAAGAACTGTACAAAAAAGATCTTCAGGACCAAAATAATCACGATGGTGTGATCACTCACCTAGAGCCAGACATCCTGGAACATGAAGTCAAGTGGGACTTAGAAAACATCACTACAAACAAAGCTAGTGGAGGATGGAATTCCAGTGGAGCTATTTCAAATCCTAAAAGATGATGCTGTGAAAGTGCTGCACTCAATATGCCAGCAAATTTGGAAAACTCAGCAGTGGCCACAGGACTGGAAAAGTTCCGTTTTCATTCCAATCCCAAAGAAAGGCAATGCCAAAGAATGCTCAAACTACCGCACAATTGCACTCATCGGAGAAGGCAATGACAACCCACTCCAATACTCTTGCCTGGAAAATCCCATGGACAGAGGAGCCTGGTAGGCTGCAGTCCATGGGGTCACTAAGAGTCGGAAACAACTGAGCGACTTTACTTTCACTTTTCACTTTCATGCCACGGAGAAGGAGGTGGCAACCCACTCCAGTGTTCTTGCCTGGAGAATACCAGGGACAGAGGAGCCTAGTGGGCTGCCGTCTATGGGGTCACACAGAGTCGGACACGACTGAAGTGACTTAGCAGCAGCAGCAGCACACGCTAGTAAAGTAACGCTCAAAATTCTCCAAGCCAGGCTTCAGCGATATGTGAACCATGAACTTCCAGATGTTCAAGCTGGTTTTAGAAAAGGCAGAGGAACCAGAGACCAAATTGCCAACATCCGTTGGATCATGGAAAAAGCAAGAGAGTTCCAGAAAAACATCTATTTCAGCTTTATTGACTATGCCAAAGCCTTTGACTGTGTGGATCACAATAAACTGTGGAAAATTCTGAGAGATGGGAATACCAGACCACCTGATCTGCCTCTTGAGCAACCTATATGCAGGTCAGGAAGCAAGAGTTAGAACTGGACATGGAACAACAGACTGGTTCCAAATAGGAAAAGGAGTACGTCAAGGCTGTATATTGTCACCATGTTTATTTAACTTATATGCAGAGTACATCATGAGAAATGCTGGGCTGGAAGAAGCAAAAGCTGGAATCAAGATTGCCAGGAGAAATATCAATAACCTCAGATATACATATGACACTACCCTTATGGCAGAAAGTGAAGAGGAACTAAAAAGCCTCTTGATGAAAGTGAAAGAGGAGAGTGAAAAAGTTGGCTTAAAGCTCAACATTCAGAAAACTAAGATCATGGCATCTGGTCCCATCACTTCATGGGAAATAGATGGGGAAACAGTGGAAACAGTGTCAGACTTTATTTTGGGGGGCTCCAAAATCACCGCAGATGGTGACTGCAGCCTTGAAATTAAGAGACGCTTACTCCTTGGAAGGAAAGTTATGACCAACCTAGATAGCATATTAAAAAGCAGAGACATTACTTTGCCAACCAAGTTCCGTCTAGTCAAGGCTATGGTTTTTCCTGTGGTCACATATGGATGTGAGAGTTGGACTGTGAAGAAAGCTGAGTGCCGAAGAATTGATGCTTTTGAACTGTGGTGTTGGAGAAGACTCTTGAGAGTCCCTTGGACTGCAAGGAGATCCAACCAGTCCATTCTGAAGGAGATCAGCCCTGGGATTTCTTTGGAAGGACTGATGCCAAAGCTGAAGCTCCAATACTCTGGCCACCTCATGAGAAGAGTTGACTCATTGAAAAAGACTCTGATGCTAGGAGGGATTGGGGGCAGGAGGAGAAGGGAACGACAGAGGTTGAGATGGCTGGATGGCATCACCGACTCGATGGATATGAGTTTGAGTGAACTCCAGGAGTTGGTGATGGACAGGGAGGCCTGGCATGCTGCGATTCATGGGGTCGTAAAGAGTCAGACACGACTGAGCAACTGAACTGAACTGAACTGAATGAAATGTAAAAAGAAACATGAGCACAGAGAAAACAGAATTGACAACACTGATATAGAAGTAGAATTTAAGACAGATCATTAAATCAAATAATTTTATATTGTCACAGATAAAATCAACTGAATTTGCCACAGAATTGTTTATTTTTATGGGTTTCATTTGTTTGTTGAGGGGTGTACTAAACAATCATTCTAGGATTTATTCAGTCCAATGCTTTCTGAGCAAAACAATCTGAATATTCATTTACCGACTATGACAACAAATTATGTAATGTAGAAAAAAAAACTATTTAGAAAAAAAAACTATTTATATACACATATTGACAGAAACACAATTGCCAGGGGATATATTAATAGATCCATCATGCCCCAATACTAGACAAAGTAAATTGAAAAACAGATTTAAACAATAATGGTAACATCTTGTGTTGAGTCTGCTTCTGGGTAGGACGTAGAAAGTTGCAAGAGCTTCTCGCTCTCACCCTAACAAGTAAAACAATCTGGATAAACTACAAAACCATAGTTTTTTGGAGCTTGTCAGGGAACACTGGATGCAAAGTAAGCTCAACCATCAAACATGACAAGCTATTTGAGGGCGATAAGATACCTACAGCTTCTCTCACTTCTGGTCTCTGGTAGTGTCAGGAGGAGGAAGAATCCTCCATAGTTGTGGATAAAGAGAAGCCAGCTGAAATTGTAAAAGCCCTTTTAACAACCATGTGTGGGCTGGAATCACTGGAATTCCAAGGAGTCCCAGCCTCAAACTCGGTCTGTTCCCAACACTGCTTCCCCATAGACTTCACTGAGTTTTCAGAGCAATATGCCAAAGGATGAGATGCCAAACAGGAGACCTGAGAGAGACATCACCTGAAGTATGTGGGTCCCCCACCAAGTTCAAGGCAGCCAATCTGTGACAGTAGAGTGAGCGCAGAGTGGGAAAGCTGAGAAAAATCAATACAAGGTACACCAGATTGCCAGCTTCCAAGAGATGGAGGCAAGGAAGGGTGGCTGAGAGAAACTGTTCTAGGAATACCTTTCTATACAGGTATAATAAGCCTGGGGCAAAAGCAGAGAGCAAAGAAAATGCCTCATAACTCAGAATCCTGATAACCTGTAATGCAATAGGAGAGACCACCTATGGCTCAGAAAACTGGTCACCCAGCTGAAAAGAACAAAGAATTCTCCAGAATCATAGCGGTACTCAGAGGCCCAAGGCCTAGAGAAGGGAAAGTCCTGATTATACTCTCAAAACAGTTTCATCTATTTGTCATTCAAAGAAAGATGAAATAAAACTCAGCCCCAATTACGCAAATTTTAACTCAGCTCCTCAATTTTAATGTCCCTACCTGGAGGTAAATATTCTTTACTTCACTCTCTGTTATTTTATACAAAATCATGAAACATCTAAACAATCAGAAAAATATAATTTATGATCAAAAGAAGAAATAATCAATAGAAGCAAATAGTAAGCTCTGATCCAAATTTTAAATTTTTCAGGCAATGATTTTAGAATAACTATGAAAGTAATGCTAAAGGACCTAGTGAAGTGAAGTGAAACTGCAAGTCGCTCAGCTGTGTCCAACCGACTCTTTGCAACACCATGGACTATACAGGCCATGGAATTCTCCAGGCCAGAATACTGGAGTGGGCAACCTTTCCCTTCTCCAGGGGATCTTCCCAACCCAGGGACTGAACCCAGGTCTCCCACATTGCAGGCGGCTTCTTTACCAGCTGAGCCACAAGGGAAGCCCAAAGAACCTAGTAGGAAGGTGGAAAACATAATAAGACAAGTAATTTCCAGAGACAGAGAAATTGTAACAGAATCAAACAGGAATGTTGGAAATTAAAAACCACATTACAAATAAAGGACTCAACAGATGGCCTTAATGGCAGGCTGGACTCAGCAAAGAAAAAAAAAATCAGCAGACTTACAGACAGGGAAATAGAAATTTTCAGATGGAAACCAAAGGAAAAATGAGTGAAAAGAACAATACAAAGAATTTGAGATCTGTCTGTGAGGCAATATCAAATATCTAGTATCTTAATATATGTGTAATTGGAGTCCCAGAAGGAGAGTTAAAAAAAGAAAAGAGCAGAAAATTATTCGGGCAGATAATGGTCAGTGAACTTCCAAATCCACAAATCCAAGAAACCCAGCAAATCTCAAGTAGGACAGATTAAAAGAAAACCTCAGCACATCATGATCAAACTACTGAAAATCAAAAGTAAAAAGCAAATTTAAGAGAAACCAGCAAAAAAGGACATATTATTTCTCACCAGAAACAATGTAGGGCCAAAGGCAATGGAATATCTCTTAACGCTGAAAGAAAAAAAACTGTTAACCTGAAATACTATACCCAATACCAAGTTGCTTCAAAACTGAAGTCAAAATGATGGTATTTCCAGACACATAAAAACTTGTCTCCAGTACACTTGCACTTACACTTAGTACTTCAAGAAATGCTATGAAGAGTTTCCAAACTTAAAGAGTTATGTCTTACTGAAGGGAAACAACATACCAGATTGAACCCCAGATTTGCAGGAAGGAATGAAGACCAACAAGAAGGGTAAATATCAGTGCAAATAGTTAATATATTTATTATTATATTTATTATATATAATAAATATATATAATATATATATATATATATATAATATATATAATATAATATAAAGTTAATATAATAATAGTAGTAATGTTATATGTGCGTGCATGCATGTTTATAATATTCTAAAATACTTTTTAAACATACTGACCACTTAAACCAAAAATAATAATATGCATTCTGGGTATTATAGCATAAGACAGTAAGAACACAAAATATGAGCTAGAACAAATTAAATTCTTACATAGCTCATGAAGGATGTATTACTAGAAGGCATGAGCAACCACTACAAGAAATATAACAAACATATAAAAAGTCAATATAGGAAATAAAACAGAATATTAAGTATTACTCAGTTCTCACACCCCCAAAATGGGCAGAAAATGGAGGGAGGGGAAATAGGGCTATCAGTCAAACAGTACAAAGTTTCAACTATGACACAGTATACAGTACAAAGTTTCAACTAAGATAAATAAGTCCTCAAGATCTACTGTATAGCATAGTCTATACTTGATAATACTCTATTGTACTCTTCAAAATTTGCTAAGAGTACAGATCTTAAGTGTTCCTATTGAAAAAAAGATAAAAGCAAAGAGAAAGCAGGAGGAAGTCTTTGGAGGTGATGGATAGGACTAAGGCACTGATTGCGATGATGATTTTATAGACGTCCACTTATCTCCAAAGTCTTGAAGTGTGTACATTAAATATAGACAGTTTTTTTGTACGTCAAATTTCAATAAAGTGTTTAAGTTAGGGACAAAAAAATCGAAAGAATGAAGAATTAATGAGATGGATAATAACCAATTCAACTGGGAGACATAAATCCAATCATATAATAATGACAATGAATGAAAATGGACTAAATATAGCAATTAAGGGTCAATTTGACAGACTGAATACAGAAGCAAGATGAAATATGTACTGTTAAATATAAAGACACAGGTTGAAAGCAAAAGAGTGCAACACACCACACAAATTTTAATCATGACAGAATCGTGTGTTAGTCGCTCAGTCGTATCCAACTCTTTGTGACCCCATGGACTGTAGCCCGCCAGGCTCCTCTGTCCATGGAATTCTCCAGACAAGAATACTGGAGTGGGTTGCCATTCCCTTCTCCAGGGGATGTTCCTGACTCAGGAATCAAACCTGAGTATCCTGCATTGCAGGCAAATTCTTTACTGTCTGACCCAACGGGGTTGGTATGGCTACAATACCGATCAAACAAAGAAGCCTTTAAGTAAAAGAGTATTACTAGAGTTTTAAGACAAAGAATATTGACTCTTTAGGTCAAAGAGTATTACTTTAAGTCAAAGAGCATTACTAAAGAGGATCCCTTCCTAATAATAAAAGGATTAATTTGTCAAGAAAACAAATGCATGCAACTCGTAAGTTATCCTCAAAACACATTTTTTTTAAATCAAAAAAACCAGGGACTTCCCTGGTGGTCCAGTGGCTAAGATACCCCACTCTCAATTCAGGGGGCCCAGGTTCTATCCCTGGGCCAGGCCAGGCCAGGGAACTATATCCCAGATGTTGCAACTAAAGATCCTGCACAATGCAACTAAGACCCAGCTCAGCCAAATAAAAAAATAAAACATTTTTTAATCAAAGAAATTAAAGGAAGGATAGGCAAAGCCACAGAGATAGTGGAAGATTTTTTAACATCCTTCATTCAGTAACTGACAGGGAAAAAAATACCAGTAATAATACAGATGATTAGAACAATATGATCAATTAGCTTTACCAAATTAACATCAGATATGAAGATGACACCACCCTTATGGCAGAAAGTGAAGAGGAACTAAAAAGCCTCTTGATGAAAGTGAAAGAGGAGAGTGAAAAAGTTGGCTTAAAGCTCAACATTCAGAAAACTAAAATCATGGCATCTGGTCCCATCACTTCATGGGAATTAGATGGGGAAACAGTGGAAACACTGTCAGACTTTATTTTTTGGGGGCTCCAAAATCACTGCAGATGGTGACTGCAGCCATGAAATTAAAAGACTCTTACTCCTTGGAAGGAAAGTTATGACCAACATAGACAGCATATTGAAAAGCAGAGATACTACTTTGCCAACAAAGATCCATCTAGTCAAGGCTATGGTTTTTCCAGTGGTCATGTATGGATGTGAGAGTTGGACTGTGAAGAAAGCTGAGCACCAAAGAATTGATGCTTTTGAACTGTGGTGTTGGAGAAGACTCTTGCGAGTCCCTTGGACTGCAAGGAGATCCAACCAGTCCATTCTAAAGGAGACCAGTCCTGGGTGTTCTTTGGAAGGAATGATGCTAAAGCTGAAACTCCAATACTTCGGCCACCTAATGCGAAGAGCTGACTCATTGGAAAAAGACCCTGATGCTGAGAGGTTTTGGGGGCAGGACGAGAAGGGGACGACAGAGGATGAGATGGCTGGATGGCATCACT
Source organism: Bos indicus (assembly GCF_029378745.1). Classification (NCBI taxonomy): domain Eukaryota; kingdom Metazoa; phylum Chordata; class Mammalia; order Artiodactyla; family Bovidae; genus Bos; species Bos indicus. The sequence goes on along the minus strand of NC_091772.1, from coordinate 33,653,259 downwards.
GACTTCATGCACATGAGTCTGAGTGAACTCCGGGAGTTGATGGACAGGGAGGCCTGGCGTGCTGAGACTCATGGGGTCGCAAAGAGTCAGACACGACTGAGCGACTGAACTGAACTGAACTGAATATTTTTCGGACACCAAGTAGGCCATAAACTGGGCAGTAAGTCTCCATGAATATCAAAGGATTGAAATAGTACACAGCGGGGACTTCTCTGGTGGTACAGTGGATAAGAATCTGTCTGCTAATGCAGGGGACACAGATTCAATTCCTGGTCTGGAAAGATTCTACATGCCTTGGAGCAACTAAACCTGTTCCCCACAACTACTAAGCCTGCGCTCTAGAGCCTGAGAGCTGCAACCACTGAAGCCCATTCACCTAGAGCCCACACTCTGCAACAAAGAGGCCACTGCAATGAGAACACCAAGCAGCACAATTAGAGAGTGGCCCCCACCTGCCGCAACTAGAGAACACCCGCTTGCAGCAACGAAGACCCACAGAGCCAGTCTATCTGTATGGCTGATTCACTTTACTATACAGCAGAAACCAACACAACATTGTCCCCCAATAACAATTAACTAAAAAGAAGAAATATTACACAGTGTATTTTCTAACCTTAACTGAACTGTTGACTTATTTCATGGCTCTTAAAAAACACACAATGCACATTCTTTTGGAGTTTATATGAAAGTTATAAAACTGATAAAACGCTAATTAACAAAAACAAATTGCCTAATACATTTTTTTTCATTTCAATAAATGTATTTCCAAAGATTACATAATCTTTGTATTTGCAGATGATTTATGATGTCAAGAACTTCCCAGGTGGCTTGGTGGTAAAGAATCCACCTGACAAAGCAGAATCTACAGGAGATGTGGATTCTATCCCTGGGTCAGAGGGTCCTCTGGAGTAGGAAATGGCAGCCCACTCCAGGATTCTTGCTTGAAAAATTCCATGGACAGAGGAACCTGATGGGCTACAGTCCATGGGGTCACAAGGAGTCGGACATGCCTAATAAAATTTTGCTCAGAAAAAATCTCAATCTATCTTCTGTGATCTCAAATGATAAAATCCAAAATTCAAAGTTTTATACTAAAACAATGATTTTTAAAACCCTAATCAGCTGGATATTTTTAAAAATACCCTTCAAAGTAGCAATGGTTTAAGAAGAAATTTAAGAATATAATGGCAGGCTATTTTGAGAAAAACAATAATGATATCACTTTTGAAACCAACTGCTCAAAGATGAGATAAAAAAGGAGGAGAGATGAGCAGGTAGAGCACAGGGGATTTTTATTTTTTTATTGAAGGTTAATTGCTTTACAGAATTTTGTTGTTTTCTGTCAAACTCAACATGAATCAGTCATAGATATACATATATCCCCTCCCTTTTGAACCTCCCTCCCATCTCCCTCCCCACCCCATCCCTCTAGGTTGATACAGAGCCCCTGTTTGAGTTTCCTAAGCCATACAGCAATCCCTGTTGGCTATCTACTTTACATATGGTAATGTAAGTTTCCATGTTACTCTTTCCATACATCTCACTCTCTCCTTCCCTCTCCCCATGTCCATAAGTCTACTCTCTATGTCTGTTTCTCCATCGCTGCCCTGTAAGTAAATTTTTCAGTACCATTTTTCTAGATTCCATATATACATGCATTAGAATACTATATTTATCTTTCTCTTTCTGACTCACTTCACTCTGTATAATAGGTTCTAGGTTCATCCACCTCATCAGAACTGACTCAAATGTGTTCCTTTCTATGATGACTAATACTCCATTGTGTACATGTATCACAGCTTCTTTATCCATTCATCTGTCAGTGGACATCTAGGTTGCTTCCATGTTCTAGCTACTGAGAAAATAGTGCAGCAATGAACAGTGGGATACATGTGTCTTTTTAAATTTTGGTTTCTTCAGGGTATATGCCTAGGAGTGGGATTGCTGGATCATATGGTGGTTTTATTCCCAGTTTTTTAAGGAATCTCATCTTCCATGGTGGCTGTATCAATTTACATTCCCACCAACAGTGTAAAAGCATTCCCTTTTCTCCATACCCTCTCCAGCATTTATTGTTTGTGGACTTTTTGATGATGGCCATTCTGACCAGTGTGAGGTGATATCTCATTGTAGTTTTGATTTGAATTTCTCTAATAATGAGCGATGTTGAGCACATTTTCATGTGTTTGTTAGCCATCTGTACGTCTTCTTTGGGAAAATGTCTGTTTAGGTCTTTTTCCCACTTTTTGATTGGGTTGTTTGTTTTTCTGGTGTTGAGTTGTATGAGCTGCTTGTATATTTTGGAAATTAATCCTTAGTCAGTTGTTTCATTTGCTATTTTCGCCCATTCTGAGGGCTGTCTTTTCACCTTGCTTATAGTTTCTTTTGCTGGAGCACAGAGGATTTTAGGGCAGTGAAAATACTCTATGATACTATAAGGATGGATACACGTCATTTTGCATTTGTCCAAACCCATTTTATATACAGAATGTATAACACTACAAGTGAACCCTAATGTAAACTGTGGTCTTTGGGTAATTGTCAAGTGTAGGTTTGACAACTATAACAAACATACCACTCTGGTGGAGGATGTTGATAACGGGGGAGCAATGTATGTGAGGGGGAGGGGAGTTTATGGGAAATCTCTATACCTTCCAATCAATTTTACTGTGAACATAAAACTGCTCTAAAATATAAAGTCTGCTTTTAAAAAAAATAGTTAAACTCAGAGGAAACATCATAGCCTTGTGCTGGTTTAGTCACTAAGTTGTGTTCGACCTTTTGTATCCATGGACTGTAGTCCACCAGGCTCCTCTGTCTATGGGATTTCCCAGGCAAGAATACTGGAGTGGGTAGCCATTTCCTTCTCCAAGGGATCTTCCTGACACAGGGATCAAATCCAGGTCTCCTTCATTGCAGGCAGATTCTTTACCAACTGAGCCACCAGGGAAGCCCATCATAACCATCAATATTCTTTTTATATAAAAAATTTAACAAAGAAAATTATCTTAAAATTAATATAGAAGCAGAAAAAATAAGTTAGTAAAAAAATGAATTAAGTAAATAAAAAACCTGGTTCTTTGACAAGAAACAAAACTGATAAACATCTGGCAAATATAATAAAGACAACAGCTTTAACAAAAAAATTAATAAATTGGATATGAGGAAGTGATAAACATCAGAGATAAAGGTACAAAGGCGATTAAAACTATTCACAATTTTACAGTAATAAACTTGGAAATGACCACCAAAAAATGCTTCTCATAGTAAATATAAATAATCAGTACTTTTGCAATGAAAATCAATGCAATTAGATTTAGAAGGCTTGAAAAGATCAAGATCTGAGAAAGTTAGGTAGGAACCACCATCAAAGCAGACCTGGAACTCTGATGGATTTCCTGGTAGATTTCTTTAAATTGTCAATGTGTGATTAACTCCTATGTTACATAAACTTTTTCAGAAAGTACAAAAAAAGTGGAAGGAAAGTTATTTAATTTACTTAATAAATCACATAACCTTGACACCAAAATCTAATGAAGGTGAAAAGAAAACAGGTAAGGGGAGGGCAGAGAATCTTTGGCGCAGGGGGAGCAGGGCTCCATGCAGATCGCTGATCAATGGTGCTAGGCAGGGAGAGGAAACGCCAAGATACACCCACAGGGTGGACACAGGAAGACATGAGTCACTTCCATTTCTGAACCTCTCCACACAGAAAGAAATAAAGAAATGCCAAAACAAATTTTCAAATATAATAACATTTGACAACCACTTTAAATACTTACAAAAATATAAACAAATGCAAAACTATTAAAGCATCATGTGGAGATAATGCCAAGAGTAGATGTGAAGCTTTTAAGGAAGTGAGATCCTTCTAGCTAGCACACCCCCTCCACACACGCGTGCACACACACACACACACACACACACACAGATGGACTAATGCTAAGAGCAGAGTTTGTAAGAAGCAGCAGAAACAGAAACTTTATAAACATTTCTGGTAACAATGCTTTATGTTCCTGCCTCCTGAGTGTGAAGCACCACGAAGGGTATAACTTGGTTGTCAATAACATTATTGTAACAGAGAAGAACAAATCTGACTCCATATTAGACCTGTTTCCTTTACTTTAACCTTTGTATTTTGTGCTTTTTCTACTGCCTGAAATATACAGGATAGTCCATTCTCAAGGCCCTGACCTTTAAAGGCATAACATTTTCCCATTCATAGAGATAAAAGTTGCAGAACAGAGAATAACACTTGTATTCAGTTCAGTTCAGTTCAGTCACTCAGTCGTGTTCGACTCTTTGCGACCCCATGAACTGCAGCACGCCAGGCCTCCCTGTCCATCACCAATTCCCGGAGTTCACTCAGACTCACGTCCATCGAGTCGGTGATGCCATCCAGCCATCTCATCCTCTGTTGTCCCCTTCCCCTCCTGTCCCCAATCCCTCCCAGCATCAGAGTCTTTTCCAATGAGTCAACTCTTTGCATGAGGTGGCCAAAGTACTGGAGTTTCAGCTTTAGCATCATTCCTTCCAAAGAACACCCATGGCTGATCTCCTTTAGAATGGACTGGTTGGATCTCCTTGCAGTCCAAGGGACTCTCAAGAGTCTTCTCCAACACCACAGTTCAAAAGCATCAATTCTTCGGTGCTTAGCTTTCTTCACAGTCCAACTCTCACATCCATACATGACCACTGGAAAAACCATAGCCTTGACTAGACGGACCTTTGTTGGCAAAGTAATGTCTCTGCTTTTTAATATGCTATCTAGGTTGGTCATAACTTTCCTTCCAAGGAGTAAGCGTCTTTTAATTTCATGGCTACAATCACCATCTGCAGTGATTTTGGAGCCCAGAAAAATAAAGTCTGACAGTGTTTCCACTGTTTCCCCATCTATTTCCCATGAAGTGATGGGACCGGATGCCTATGGTTGGAGGTTTATAGGAACATTGTGACCAGACCTATGGGAACAGCTGCAAGAACAGAGGATTCCCACAACCAGGAAGTCTTCAACAATGAGCCACAACCCTCTCCCTTTTTAGTATGAAAGCAGCCTGAATCTTAACTCAGGTAAGATGTTTCTTTGGGACACTGTCCACCATCTTCTGTGTCTGCTGGTTTTCTGAATAAATTCACGATTCCTTCCCCCAACAAGTTGTCTCCCCATTTATTGACTTATGCAGTGAGCAGTTTGAGCTTGGACTCAGTAACGTGATCGTTTATGATGAAATACTATCAGAACAAAATAGTCTAGGGATGGTATGGGGAGGGAGGAGGGAGGAGGGTTCAGAATGGGGAACACATGTATACCTGTGGCGGATTCATTTTGATATTTGGCAAAACTAATACAATTATGTAAAGTTTAAAAATAAAATAAAATTAGAAAAAAAAAGTCTTTATATGATTATCCTTATTATATGCTATTACCTCAAAAGTTCTAATAATGAAATTTGCAGAAAGAAGTGTTGCCAATCTACCTTATCCATCTCCGGCAGGGAATACCTTCCATGCCTCAGTTTCTGCTTCCCAGACCTGTAGAAAGCCTAGGGCCAGGTCTGGATAGGCCAAGGACAGCCTTGTGTTAGCCCAGAGCCCCTGCTGCCTTCTTCCCTCAGGTGCTGTGCTTATTCTGTCCCGCTGCTCCCAACTCCTTTGTCACATTATAATTTTTAATAATTTATTTATTTTTAAAATTAATTTATGTATTTTAATTGGAGGCTAATTACTTACGATATTATAGTGGTTTTTGCCATACATTGACATGAATCAGTGGAGAAGGCAATGGCACCCCACTCCAGTACTCTTGCCTGGAAAATCCCATGGATGGAGGAGCCTGGTAGGCTGCAGTCCATGGGGTCGCTAAGAGTCAGACATGACTGAGCGACTTCACTTTGACTTTTCAGTTTCATGCATTGGAGAAGGAAATGGCAACCCACTCCAGTGTTCTTGCCTGGAGAAAACCAGGGACGGGGCAGCCTGGTGGGCTGCCGTCTATGCGGTCGCACAGAGTCAGACACGACTGAAGCGACTCAGCAGCAGCAGACATGAATCAGCTGTGGGTGTACATGTGTCCCCCATCCTGAACCCTCCTCCCTCCCCATCCCATCCCTCAGGGTCATCCCAGTGCAGCCCTGAGCACCCTGTCTCATGCATTGAACCTGAACTGGTGATCCATTTCACATATGGTAATATACATGTTTCAATGCTATTCTCTCAAATCATCCCACCCTCGCCTTCTCCCACAGAGTCCAAAAGTCTGTTCTTTACATCTGTGTCTCTTTTGCTGTCTCGCATGTAGGGTCATCATTACCACCTTTCTAAATTCCATATATATGCATTAATATACTGTATTGGTGTTTTTCTTTCTGATTTACTTCACTCTGTATAATAGGTTCCAGCAAAGATACTCAGATGTCTCTTGGCCTCATTTGGCAAACTGGCCTCCTTCACAACTGCATGTGGGTTCCAGCCAATTGGACATTAACAGAAATGGTGTATGCAATTTCTAGGGGTCATGAAAGGAGGAGATAAGCCCATATCTTCCCCTTTTCTCCTTCCTGCTGGCTGAAATGCAGACACGAGTGCTAGAGTTAAAGCAGCCATCACAGGCACGAGGCAAATTTGTCAACAGAGCACAGCACAATGGAGCAATAAGATATACGAGCCCAGGCGGCTGGCTCACCTTAGGATGAGCACAATTTCCCCAAAGTCTGTGTGAATCTGGGGCCAGCAAAGAGGAGAAGAGGCTGGAAGGTAGAGGCACAGCACTGGCCTCCTCAGAGGAGGCTCTGTCTCCTGCCTGATGGGAAAGGTATCTGGGTTCCTCTTTGCCAAGTTTCCTCCTATCAAGCACTGCCTGAGATGCTCACCTCCTAAAGTTGCAACATCAGTTGTCACCTGCTCTGCATAACCAGATGCCATTCTTCTTTGCATCAGCTAGACCTCCTACCCACTTTCAGCTTGTAGAAAGATGCCAGAGAAATTAGGTTGGTGTCAAGCTGGGTGCAATTAACACCCCTTCCTGCCTTTATCCTGGATTAGTTTAATAACTGTCTTTGCAGGTCTTATTCAGAGCTCCTCACAATTGCTGCCAAACACCTCCTTGGCTCTACATGCAAGAGAATCAAAAGCAGCTATGTCTCAGGAGCCCATGTGTGAGTAACCCATGTAGGATGAACATGCCTGAGAATCCCTTTTAGACAAGGAGTCCCATTCACTGGTGTAGGTACCCCACCTGACACCCTCAGGAGCATCCTCCCAGCCTTGGACCCCTGATTCCTGCCTCCCTGCCCTCAGGTGGTCCGTCCAGGTGGAAGCTCCTACTGTTCTTTCCAGAGCTGAGAGAGAGAAATGGGACTCTACTCCTCTTCAAGATGACTGGCAGGTCTGGGGAGGAAGCAAGGGGCTGCAGCTGCACAGACCTCCCCCAGCGAGGTCTTGATGAACTCTGGGGAGAAGGAGCAAGAAGAATCCAGGGCAAGTAAAGAGAGAGGACAAAGATGTACTCTAAAGACCCTTCTGAGTCTTCTCTGAAAACTGCCCTGAGCCTGTACTTCCCCATCAATGGTGAGTTGGTTGTACAATGCAGTGGTGACCTGCAAGTCAGCTAAATCTTCAGTCCACTTAAAATCTATATAAGGTTGGCTCCACTTCTTCTCCCATGACTCTCAGGTATTCAGAGCACTCCTAGAGATTTCACACACTCATTTAGGGGCTTCAGTTGTCACATCATTTCTGCCACTACCCTTGAAATCTTGGACTCACATACTTCTGACCAAGACATGACGGTCATACCATCCTTGACTTGTGCACACTCAGGATGGCACTAGATGTACCTGCCCATCAGGGCGCAAACACTGACCATCAGAGTAGATGCCAGCTGTTAGCACATGGCTACCAGATGAACACAAGCAAGCAAGGCAGAGAGTTCCCACAGGCACACACACTTTACAAATTGTTGAAAGCTGAGAGGAGAGGTCATTTGTATACCAAATAATCTTAGATCATCATTCTTACTCAAAAAGGTACTGTGGTGACACCCCCATCAAGGCCCCCACCTCTCATGCTTTTCACTCACATCAGACACCATGAGATGTCTCCCTAACAGCCACCTCCCGCCTTTCTCCAGGTAACGAAACCTCATTTTTATTCAAGCTTGGGGGCTATGCTCTCCAAAGGTGAGCCCTCCCACAGGACCAGTGGATGAACCACAATGAGCCTGACTGATCCTGACAATCCCATTGATGTTGGTCAGGGGCAGGTAAAGGTATGGACACATGAAAACAGGGCAATCAGAGCTAGCCAGGGGTAGCCTCCTAGAAGCTTCTGGAAAATAATTTCCTTCCGAGTAAAATTTATAAGATACAAAAGGAAACACCCTCTCCTGATCCCCTTCTGCCCTGCCTTCAAATGCAATGGCAAGAAGACTGTCTGCCCAGACCTGGACAGATGTCACACCACCAGAAGGGAGGGTGCCCAGGCTGAGGACAGCGGGCAAGAGCCTGGGTCCTCCAGAACCACTGACCTCAGACCCCTTCTCATGGAAGGCTGTCTCCCCTCCCGCGTTCCAGCCACTTTAAGAAACCTCCTGCTTCTTATGGCCACATGGTCTTTCACCAACTCAAGGTCCTCTGCCTTCGCCTCTGAGATCAAGTTCTCATTTTCTTCTGAAGTCTAGTTTAAACAGATCTTTCATTGCTTGGGTCCCCCGCAAAACCATGCCTTTCATAGTGTCATTTTTATCCCAAAAAAGTTTAGTCAACATATTTTCCCAAAGACTATTCTCTCCCTAAGAAAAATTCTGGTGCAGCCTTGAGTAGGCTTTTTGTCTACAACAGGGCAGCTCTCTCATTCAGGGATCTGCAAGAGACAACAGCCTCCACAAATCACGGGATGCCCTGTTGTCCTCTGTTGATTTCACACTTAATGGTTGTAGAACCCAGAGTAAAGTTCAAGTCGTTGCAGTCTCGGAAAACCCATACTCCCACCCACAGGGACCCCTTCTAAACCTTGATTCCTGGAGGAGCTGGACCTTGGAACAAGGGCCTCTTCCCCTCTCACGCCAGGCTTTCTTTCCCGCCTTCACCTCCCAGTTCTGCTACTGACACATCCTTCTCCTCTCCGCAAACTACGTAGTTCCCCCTGTTCTTCCCGACCCAGCATCCTTCTCATACAACCATGCCCTCTTCTCTTCTTTCTCCCTTTTTCGTCCAATTCCTTAACATCCCACATGAACCCACGCTTGCCAGTCTCCACTCCAAGCACCTGCCTGATATGCAACAAGCACTTCTGCAGCCCCCATGGTTGCCAGCTGCTGGATCAGGCTGGGGAACCAGTTGTAATCAAGACAGTCCCAGACTTCCCTGGTGGCATAATGGATAAGAATCTGCCTGCCAATACAAGGGACATGAGTTTGATCCCTGATCCGGGAAGATTTCACATGCCGCACAGCAACTGAACCTGCACAGCACCACACAGGTTCAGTAGCTCAGAGCCTGCGAGCTGCAGCAACCGAAGCCTGCATGCCCGAGGGCCCACGGGCCACAGCTCATGAGCCCCGGTGCTCCGACCACTGAAGCACGTGTGCCTAGAGCTCTGCAACAGAAAAGCCACTGCAGAGAAAGGCCCACGCCCCACAACTAGAGAGTAGCCCCTACTGGCCACAACCAGAGAAAGCCCATGAGCAGCAACGAAGACTCAGCACAGCCAAAATAAATTTTAAAATATTTTACATACCCTGCTTTCCAACAATGGACAGATGTCAGTCTGGAAACATGGACTTAAATTACACATTAGACCAGATGGATTTAGCAGACATTCACAGAACTTTCCATTCAAAGGCAGCAGAGTATGCATTATTCTCAAGGGCACATGGAACATATTCCAGGAAAAAATTATATGTTAGGCCACAAAGCAAGTCTTAAAAATTTGAGAAGACTAACACTGTATCAAGCATGGGACTCATGCAGCAGCAGGAAGGAGCAGAACAAGTGACGGGTCCCCTTGCTCCCCTGGGAGGAGAGCGAGCTGGCTCCTCAAATAAGGTGGTGGTGGGCGTGGATCGTGGGTCCCACTGGAGGCGTGGCTTAGGTGGCTGCCCACCTGCTTGGTGGTGCTCTGTGTAGGGGTCACTGCACAGTATCCCTTGTTTTTTCTCCCAGCCCCTCCGAAGTGGCAGTTGGTTTGTGGCCTTTCTATATCTTATTGTTCATAAATGCCCTGACTGTGCCTGAGTGTAGTTATTTTTAGTCCCGTATAGTTTCTCTGCTGGAAGAGATGTCTATTCAGCTGTAAGCATTGCAGTAAAGGGTCCTGGGTCCCAGGTCTCATCCTAGCTTACCCAAGAAACGGGCTTGGAGTGACCCCAGGAAGGAGCAGTGCAGAAAAAGGGTGGGAAACAGGGGAGGAGGGGAACCAGCCTGAGGACTTGTCAGCAAGTCGCCTTAGGTGGACACCGGGACCCAGTCTTACCAGTGCCCACCCGAGCATGAAGGGGAAGCCATCCCACAGTCGCTCTGATGGCCACAGGTCCAAGAAGCCTCTGAGGCACTGATGCTTCCGGATGGCACACCTGGGGGTGCGTACAGCCTGCAGGCACTGCCCACGCCAAGGCTTAGGAGAGTCCCAGGACAGAGACCTAGAGGCCAAGGGGAGGCGCTGACAGGATGCACCTGCACCAGCTGGCGTTCATCAGAGGAAGGGGAAGAGGCTCACGTGTGCCCAGGAGGCCCCCGCGCATGCACTGTCTGGGCGTTACCCCTCAGAGCGTCCATCTAGGGGACAGAGCGGATGTGTGCCTAACTGAGAGAGGGAGGGAGAGGAGGTGGAACAGAAAGGGACAGAAAGAGGAAAAATGCCTTCATTTATTCTATCAATCCTTCTTAGTCAGCCACATTTCCCCTGCTGCCCCAGGGAAAGAAGCCACAGATTAAACAAGAGAGAGAGAGACCTACAAATGGTTAATTCTCAGCTTTGAGTTTCCAGTGGCCTTAATGAAGTGTAAGGGGTTTTCTTCAAGATTAGTTTCACCTGTACTCGAGTTTTGCTTTACATTTTGATTTTAAACATAAGTCTAGAATATGATGCTACTTACACAGCAAAAGGGACTCTGCAGTTGTGATGAAGGATTCTGAGGTGGTGAGATGATCCTGGATTATTTGGGGGACGGCAGAGCATAATCACTAGGGCTTCCCTGGTGGCTCAGATTGTAAAGAGTCTGCCTGCAATGCAGGAGACCTGGGTTCGATTTCTGGGTCAGGAAGATCCCCTGGAGCAGGGCATGGCAACCCACTCCAGTATTCTCGCCTGGGAAATCCCATGGACACAGGAGCCTGGCAGGCTACAGTCCCTGGGGTCACAGAGAGTCGGACACAGCTGAAGCGACTTAGCACACATGCACGCTTGCCATAGTGTATTCACAAGGATCTTCCCGTTAAGGGAGAAGCAGGGTCACAGTCAGAGGAGGAGATGTGACAATAGAAGGGAAGGTCAGAGAGAATGATTTGAAGATGCCACCCTGCCAGGGTGAAGATGCAAGTAGGGGCACTCACCAAGGGTGTCGGCTGTCTCTGGAAGCTGGACAAGGAAGGAAACAAGTTTCCCCCAGGGCCTCCAGAAGGAACACAGCCCTGCTGAATTTGATTTTAGGACATGTGACCTCCAAAACTGTAAATCTGTGTAGTTTTCTTTCTTTTTATTTTTGGCCAAGTCGTGTGGCATGTGGGATCTTAACTCCCCAACCAGGGATTGAACCCGTGCCCCCTGCATTGGGAGAGCAGAATCTTAACCACTGGACCTCCAGGCAAGTCCCAAATTTGTGTAGTTTTAAGCCACTACATTTGTGGTCATTTATTACAGCAGCAGCAGGAAAGCCGACACAAACCTGGACAAGCATATTTCCTCCTCTGGAAAGGGAGGGTCATCACTGTGTCTCTAACCACTGTTATGAGCATCAAACCCAATGTCGTAAATGCCATGCTTACACAAATGAATAATGATAGTTCAGTAAACGATAATTCTTCTTCCTCACTGCCCGGCTTGTCACCTCCACCTGGAAAGCACCTCAGAAAGCATTAAGGAAAATACAACACGGAGTTAAACTAACCAGTGAGGTGGGGAAGCTGGTTTTCATGTAAGGTCACCACTTTGCATATGACACCACGGGGGCTCTGGGAAGTTAGGCAAATTGCCCAACGTCAACTGCCCAAGGTCAGTGGGAAACAGAATCAAACTGTTTCACTCCTGACCCTTAGTTGGGAGGGTAGTTGACCACAGTCAGGCTTCTCATCTAGGGAGTCCTTTCCGTAGCCACCCACATGACTGCTGATTCAGGCAGGCGGTGCCCAGGAACCTGCGTTTCATCCAGCTCCCTCGGTATTTGCATACAGGCTGGTGGAGTGACCCCCAGGTGAGAAATGCTGCCCCACCTGTGTGGCCAGACAGCTGTGAGCTGTCAAATGCTTCCATCTGCTTCCACTTCTTTGAGTATACTGGAGGCCACAGACGCCCCACCATGTTGTTGACTTTTTATTTTGAAAAATTTCAAACATACGGAAAAAGACTACATGGATGACCACCCACAGACCCACCACCCAGACTGAAGAACTGCTAGCGTGGCTGTGTCTATATTTACAGCCACATATTTTCCTTTTCGCCTGAACCATCTCAAAGTGTGATACAGACAGTGTGACATTTTAAAAACTGCATCTGAAAATGAAAGCTATTTTCCTACTACCCACAAGAATTCATCACACTTCACAAACTGTTTTCTAAAGACATTCTAATGAAGAAGCATGACTTCAGTTTTCAATATTCCCTAATACTGGTTCATATTCAAATTTCCCCAATTTCCCTCCAGATGTCTTTAATAGGTGACTTCTTCCTTTTTTTTTTTTTTAAATCAGGAAGTGTCACTATCACTTTTGAGGTGACTAGTCTAGACAGTTTGAGGATTTCCAAGGTGGCATGCTGACAGAAGGTTTTCTGTGCCCAGAGGAGCACTGGGTTGAAAGGCTGCCCCTCTCCCTCCCCAGCACCCACCTGCCAACATCGCTGCCCTCCTCCCATATTCTTTGGCCCTTTCATAAGATTGACAGAACAGCATTCCTCCTCCCAAAATGACAGATCCTCTTCCTACACCTACAGCTCTCTCTCCAGGTTCTGGGAACCACTCAGACCCAGATAAGACAGGGGATCCCAGTTCCCCCCAGCCCGAAGGTGCTGTACCTGTTGCTTTCCTTTCACCATGCTCTGCTGCTGCTGCTGCTAAGTCGCTTCAGTCGTGTCTGACTCTGTGCAACCCCATGGACTGCAACCCACCAGGCTCCCCGTCCCTGGGATTCTCCAGACAAGAACACTGGAGTAAAAAAAAAAAAAAAAAAAGAACACTGGAGTGGGTTGCCATTTCCTTCTCCAATGCATGAAAGTGAAAAGTCAAAGTGAAGTCGCTCAGTCGTGTCCAACTCTTTGCAACCCCATGGACTGCAGCCCACCAGGCTCCTCCATCCACCAGGCATTTTCCAGGCAAGAGTACTGGAGTGGGGTGCCACCGCCTTCTCCTCACCATGCTCACAACCCTGTAAATATCTCTTTGTAAAACCCTCTTCAATTACCCCATTTCATGGCACCTTCCCTTTCCCATTGACACTCTGACTGATGAAGTCACTGGTATCAAGGATGGGCCCAGAGGAACATAACTCTCATGTGAGATTCAAGGATGGGACTGCTCACATCCTGGAGATGTACTGGGATGAACCCCTCACCAGAGGGAAAGAACCTGCAGGTCACCTATAAAATACAGTAGCATCATACTTGCTCAAATTATCCCTGGCAGTGGCACTGGAGAAATGCAGATGGAAGGCAAGACGTCGGTAGGTGGAGTGGCTTGGCTGTGCTGACAGTGGTGATTACAGGTCTGTGGGGTAGGATGTCTTCTCTGACAGCCCCGGAGACCATACACAGAAAAGGGACAAACTGAAGGTCCTGAATGACCAACTCGGAACATGGGTAGAGATCCCCAAGTCCTTCATGGTAGTCTTGACGGAGTCACTGATGGCCTGTTGGGCAGATATTCCCAGGGTCTGTGGGAACCAGGTGCAGACATGCAATTACATTTTCAACTCCACCAGACTTCTTATCTTTTCCACTGGTTGCAAAAGGTGGGATCCCGACCCCCAGGCTGGGACATCTGAGCAGACAGACGTGGCTGCCATGTCACCTCAGGACCATCCCACACCCTTCCTGTGGCCTTCATCCAAGCCCATGATCAGAGTTCTATTCTAGGATAGCCCAGATGGAGACGGACACAGCCTAGAACAGGAGGAGAGGGCCTGTAGGCCAAAAGGTTCATAGGAAACCAGCAGGAATCCATGCAGCATCTTCAAAGGAAGTTCTAAGGGCACTGGGTGGAGATGGATAAAACATAAGACTGGATCAGAGAGAATTTAATGAAACAGTCATGTTCACTGAAGAGTCAGAATTCCATGTGCTGGTGTGAGCCCCTGGGAGGGGAATCTGAGCTACGCTGGACTCAACAGTGGCTGGAAGAGGAGGAGGACTTCTCCAGCACTCTGAAGGAAAGGAAAATGTAGGCTCAGGACATGAGGAATGTTGGCGGGACCTCTTCTACACAACATCATAGCCACACCTACCCCCTCCCCGAGAGGCCCAGACCATAGCTCCCTCCACGGGGGCCAGAGAATTCCACTGTCAAGCGTTCACAGGCCTCCCTGAGAAGTTCTTCTCGGCTGTTTCCTGGAAGCAGGAAATGACAGTGGGAGAGGCTGCAGTGGAATTAGGCTCCCTGATGTTAATGGCAAAGAAGTGAGATTCCAGCAGAGGAGGGGTCGGGGTCGGGGTGGGGGGGGCAGGGGGTGGTTCAAAGACACAATGCACACAGTCATAAGAACTTGGCCTGGAGCGGTCTTGGGAACATTTGGGCCTCCAAGGACCTCTGGCCCTGGCTAACGGATCATGGGGTCCCTGGCCTGTGGAGATGTGCAGACTATTAAGATGCTGCTTGATGGCACTTCCCTGGTGGTCCAGGGGTTAAGAATCTGCCTTCCAATGCAGGCGATGTGGGTACGATTGCTGGAACTAAGATCCCACATGCCACAGGGCAGCAAAAGCCCACACACTGCAACTACTAAGCCTATGGGCCTCAACTAGAGATTCCACATGCTGCAACTAAGACCCGAAGCAGCCAAATAAACAAACACTGAAGAAAAAAGAGATGCTGCTTGACATACATAAGCAGAAAAATTCTGGGTCTAGTGGGCAAAATCACAGTGGAGAAACAAAACTTAGCCCATGTTTGGACCCAAAGGCCCAGGATCCCTTGACTTGGGGTGGGGGCAGGGATCTCTGTGAGCAAGCATGTACAACGCAGCCACAGGTCTACTGTGAACCTCCCCCCGATCCTCCCCAGAAGACACCTGGTGCCACTGAAGAGAAGAGGGAAAGGGAACTATCCAGACCTTCCAGGGACTATTAGGTACTATTAATATTTCTCATCTCATGCTAACCACAGGAGACTCAAATTTCCGCAACAGACCCACAGTCAGAGTGTGAACTCATGGAGATCAGGCCTTACAGTGGGTCCCTGAGGGTCTATCCTGTTGTCATTTCCCCAGAATGTATACTAGTAATAGATAAGTTACTATTGTTCCCTGAATCTCACAGTGGCTTGCTGACTCATGGAATGAAGCCCATTATGGTAGTAAGGCCCAAAAGGAAACCATCTCCTTTCAAGTGGAACCTCCCCCCAACCCCCGCTACCAAGATAATGAACCCAAAGAAATATCAAAACCCCTTAGAGAATTGCACAGCTTAGTGCAACCATCAAATACTTAAAAGACGCAGGAGTGGTGATTCTGACCACATTAATATTTAACTCACATTTGACTGGTGCAGAAACCAAACAGATCATACAGAATGACTACAGATTATAGAGTGGTCACATGGTGACGCCAAGTGCAAATGCAGTTCCAGATGGGTATCTGTACTAGGACAAGGCAAAAACACACTTGGCACCTGATAAGAAGCTCTAGTCCTAGGGAAAGCATTTCTTTGATTCCAAGTAGCTAAGCTGATTGCCTTCACATGGCCGGGACGCCAGTATACTCCACCTGAGGCTTTATGTCAGGGCTGAATCAACCATCTTGTTTTCTGTTGTACTACAGTCCACAAGAACTTGATCATCTAGATGCTCAGAGAACATCACTGTATTTCATGGGTGTCACTATGCAAACTGGACCTGGTGAGCAGGAAGTAGAAAATATTTTAGGTGCCTTAGTAAGTCACATGCATTTCAGGGGACTGGAGATAAACCCCATGAAAGTTTGGAGGTGTTTCATATTATGAATTTTCTAGGGACCCGGGGGTCCAAAACAAGGGTTCCAGGAAAACATCTACTTCTGCTTTATTGACTACGGCAAAGCCTTTGATTGTATAGATCACAACAAACTGTGGAAAATTCTTAAAAGAGATGGGAATACCAGACTACCTTATCTGCCTCCTAAGAAATCTGTATGCAGGTCAAGAAGCAACAGTTAGAATTGGACATGGAACAAGAGACTGGTTCCAAATCAGGAAAGGAGTATGTCAAGGCTGCATATTGTCACCCGCTTATTTAACTTATATGCAGAGTACATTATGGGAAATGCCAGGCTGGATGAAGCACAAGCTGGAATCAAGATTGCTGGGAGAAATATCAAAAATCTCAGATATGCAGATGACACCTTATGGCAGAAAGCAAAGAACCTCTTGATGAAAGTGAAAGAGGAGTGAAAAAACTGGCTTAAAATTCAACATTCATAAAAGTAACATCATGGCATTCAGTCCCATCACTTCATGGTAAATAGATAGGAAAACAATGGAAACAGTGAGAAATTTTATTTCTGGGGTCTCCAAAATCACTGCAGATGGTGACTGCAGCCATAAAATTAAAAGACACCTGCTCCTTGGAAGAAAAGCTATGATCAAGCTAGACAGCATATTAAAAAGCAGAGACATTACTTGACTGACAAAGGTCTGTCTAGTCAAACCTATGATTTTTCCAGTAGTCATGTATGGATGTGAGAGTTGGACCATAAAAAAAGCTGAGCACCAAAGAATTGATGCTTTTGAACTGTGGTGTTGGAGAAGACTCTTGAGAGTCCCTTGGACTACAAGGAGAGCCAACCAGTCCATCCTAAAGGAAATCAGTCCTGAATATTCATTGGAAGGACTGATGCTGAAACTGAAACTCCAATACTTTGGTCACCTGAAGAACTGGCTCATTGGAAAAGACCCTGATGCTGGGAAAGATTGAAGGCAGGAGAAGGGGACAACAGAGGATGAGATGGTTGGATGGCATCACCAAAGTGATGGACATGAGTTTGAGCAAGCTCCGGGAGTTGGTGATGGACACGGAAGCCTGGCATGCTGCAGTCCACGGGGTCACAAAGAGTCGGACACAACTGAACGACTGAACTGACTAACTGAGGGGTCCAAAAAATGTCGGGAGTGAGTGACAAAGTGCACTTCCTAATACAAAGAAAGATACCATATTTGGTAGACCTGTGGGTTTGGGGGTTTAACACACACCACACTTCGGTATGCTGTTCTGACCCATTACAAGGGCAATGACTGAAGCATGGATCTACAGTGATTCACGAGCAGAGACTAATGGGTTGGCCAACTAGTCAAGAACTTAAACAGAACGAGATTGGAAGACTGGTGATGAGGTGGGCTTGGAAGAGGTATGCAGATGTACTCTCCATACAGTATATGGAGAGTATATTATTCCCTGAGCTGAATCATCAGTCACCTGGGGACACGTTGATGACACTGAATCCCTTCCACCATGGTGGGGGCAGCAATTTGCCCTTGTAGGAACAGGTGCAATAGTCTACATAAGTTTTTGCTTTCCATGACCATAACACTCTGCCAGCACCATCATTCCCTATAGAATGCCTTTTTCAACATAGATCACCTGTTGCCTAAGACCAGGACAAAATGTTCTTTAAGTGCAAAGAAAATGCAGCAGAGGGTTTATTCCAATAATGCCAGTCCATGGCTCACCTGTGTGCATCCTGTGTAAAGGTCTTCAGCCCCATGCATGTTGAGACAGCTTTTCACCAGCCTCTGAATAGACAGTCAAGAAGTCACCCAACAAGGCTCTACTGTGGTCTCAACTGGTTCAAACACTAGCTTGCTTGCTGGAAGGGTACCATGGACTGAATCTGTTTTCCCCAAATCCACATCTCAAAATCCTAACCTCTATATTTCAGGTGGGGCCTTTGGGAGGTGATGAGGTCATGAGGGTGAAGCCCTCAGGAATGGGACTAATGCCCTTATCAAAAGACTCCCACGAGTTCCATCCTCTCTTTCCACCACGCGAGGTGACGTCAAGAAGTTGGGGGTCAGTAACCTGGAAGAGGCCCTCACCAGAACCTGACCATGCTGGCACCTTGATCTTGGACTTCCAGCCTCCAGAACAATGAGAAATAAATTTACCCAAGTCCGTGGCACTTTGTTAACCAGTCTGAACAGCCTGAGGCAAGGGTTCTGGAGCACTGGACTCACTCACAGCAACATCTTAGGAAGAATCCCCCAAATGGTGGGCCAACTGGAGTGCTGCAGACGAGCTCCAGAAAGGCCATGAGAGAGGACCCCGCCCTCCAGGACAGCTGGGCAGGTCCTGAGCAGCTGAGCCACCTCACTGAAGGCTCCCAGGAGGGCAGCCAGGGGCACGGAGTCCGATGGCATGCACATGGTCCTGAAGGCACACAGGAGAACAACACCCCACACCTGCGGCCCTGCCCCCTGGCCCTGGGCTCGGGCAGCCAGTCACAGAGTCTGCAGCTGCTGCCCGTGAACGAGGGGCCCATGCGCTGCTGGAGGACCTTGTGTTCCGTGTGCCCAGAGAAGGCCCGTGGGGGTGGGGAGGGGCTCCGGGCAGGCTCAGCTCAACCTCAGCTTCACTTACACTGGACACTTTCATCGTGATTTTGGGTGACAGGCCTTTGAGTCGTCTAAGCTAACTGAGGAAGCATCGCTCTAAAAAGGCATGTTCACTCTCCCAATAAGAACTGCTTTATTAAAAAGAGTTGATGGGAACTAAACTAGTTTAATTTAGATCAAACCAGTCAATCTTAAGGGAAATCAACCCTGAATACTCATTGGAAGGACTGATGCTGAAGCTGAAACTCCAGGATTTTGGTGATCTGATGCAAACAGACAACTCATTGGAAAAGTCCCTGATGCTGGGAAAGACTGAAGGCAGAAGGAGAAGGGGACGTCAGAGGATGAGATGGCTGGACGCCATCACCAATGCAATGGATATAAACTTGGGCAAACCTCAGGAGATGGTGAAGGACAGAGAGGCCTGGCGTGCTATGGTCCATGGGGTCCCAAAGAGTCGGACACGACTGGGCAACCGAACAACAACTAGTTTGGACTTGAAATTCTAGTCACATCGTCCCTGACACACAAGTCACCATTATACATGACACGAATTATACATGACACGAAAAAGGAGCTGTTAAGATTCCTTAAATACAAATCCATATAAAAACAAAAATACATGTATTACATATATTTACTAAATATATTTAAATGTATTCTATTTGTTTACATATAAATATATACATAACTGTAACAGCTGTAAGTATGTGAATGGTGTAAAACACTGTATCACATCCTATCACTTAGTACTACAGAAACATCTCCTCCATGCACCGCAGTTTGCCACGTAAATACTGCTGTTTTCTTGGGTGCTATGTGGTGGGAAATGCTGGAAGCTCTGCCCTAACATATTAGAGGCCCTCATTTCCCTGCCTCGACACCTGCCAGGCCTAGAGCAGAGCAGACAGACCACAACCAGGGGCTGATGGCCAAATGGAATCTCCCTAAACACAGCCTCGCCTCTCATCATCATCTCCCTCAAAATAGCAAAAATAACTCCCCACAGGGTTAAAACCCTCCTTCTGGGTTTTTTATATGGCAACACACACACACATGCAGTGTCTTCTGAGGTGACCCTGACATAAGAGTATGAATCAACCTGGGAGGAGATGATGGGTTTTGAGGAAAAAGAGGGACAAAATAACCAGTAAATGATAAAGAAAAATTCTACCTAGAACCCTGGTGTGTCATGGGGACTAGGTTAGTTAGCCACAGCTGACACTGACACATCCGAGGTTGAAATGTCTGGGTCCTCAGGTTTCTAGATCCTTCTAGGAATCCAAATAAAGAGGGTGAGCTTAACAAAAGAGAGCAGGAGTAATGTGAATGAGCCAGACACAAAAGAGTGTACTTTCTGACTGCATTTTACAAAGAATAAAAACAGGCTAAATTAGTCTACGACCTTAGAAATCAGGACAGTGGTTAACACGGGCAGATGGGGGCGGGGGGCAGGCGGGCAGGCGGGAAGGCGGGAAAAGGCCACAGGAAGGGCTTCTGGGCTGTTGACAATGTAATGTCACTCAACATAAATGTTGGTTACATGGGCTCTTTCTGTTTGTGAAAATGTATAGAGTTGCATACTTAGACAAGTACTTTTGTGTTTGTGTATTCTGCTTCAGTGAAAATATTTTAAATAAAATGGCAGAGAGAGAGACCATACAAACACAAAGTCCTTGCTAGTCAGGCACTGGGTGTGGAAGACAGAAGACAAAGACAAAACTTCCAGGGGCCCCAGCTGACCAGAAGCTCTGAATGTGAAGTAACAAGTCATGTTACTAGATGCAAAGAAAGCAAGCCAGCCTGACAGCTGGGCTATAATAATGGATGCTTGTATGACTTACAGAGATTCAAAAGTGATTCTTCTGTGATTTCATGTAGCTCCTTGAGCCCTGATCAGAATAATGGGGAATTTTTATGAACATCCTTTCAAAAGAACATTGAGAACTTTAACAGATTCAGAGAAGAGCAATAGAGATGATTAAAGACATGAGAAACAGACCCTCAAAAAAAGGTTACAATTAATGCATTTTTATTAAAAAATGGGTGCTGGTCCTCTAACCTTGGTAAGTGGTGAGATGACTCCCCAACCTTTTCCTCTAATCCTCTGGTCCCCTCCCTTTTTCCTATGGGCTGGAGGACCCGGCCAAGCCAAATAAGTCAGCTGGTGCTAATTTATTGAGCAGATATGTCAATGTCATCCTGAAAGAAAAAAAGATGTTCAGTTGTTAAAAGCAGGAGTCAGAATAATTGGGGTGGCTTAGCTTGCGTAAGAGATTTCACTGGCCTTAAAATAGCTGAAGAATTTTGAGAAGGGAGTTGATCAGTTACTCTTCACCTCAGACAGAATGGAAGTAAACCATCTTAAAGCACAGATTTCAGCAGGACCCCAGAAAACAGAAAAATGAATCACCAGGCCCCGAGGATCCTCAGGAGGAAAAATTGGGCCACTCTGACCAGGTGAGGTTCTTACTGACATCATAATTTTTATTATCTCCTGAGTAATGAGTTCGATTTTATTTATAACAGGGACAATAGCTTACCCTTGTACAGCCTTGGAGTTCTCAAGAGATGCTTTTATGTGCATTTGACTCAACTTAGAATCTGCTTTTAAACCCGTGTCGCCAGAGGGAAAGTGGAGGCTGAGAAGTGGCCCCAGGGCAGCCGGTGGGCAGGCCCTGCAGCCCTCCTGGTCCCTGGGGCTGGGAGCTGGGGCAGGCCTGCCAGGCTGGGGGTTGGGGGGAGCTGCAGGCAGGGGCTGCCGGCTGTCACCCATCACCATGGTGACCTCTCAACCAGCAGCTGCTACGGTCCCCACCCTTGGGAAGGCATCTGAAGGGCTTGCTTCTGCTGCAAGTTGGGCCAGGGCAGGCCCCGCAGAGGCCTGTAGCCTCAGGAAACCCTGGTCTCTTGCACAGCCTCTCCCGCGGCTCCCAGCAGAATCCAGGGGCCGCTTCAGAGCACGCACTGCCAGGCCAGCCTGAGAAAGGTCCCCGGGCACCCACATGCTCTCGCTGCTGTGTCTCGTCGTCCTGGGAAAGTCCAAGGCCTGGAGGAGAGACCACGGTTGGAAAGCATTTTTTCAAGTGAAAAGGGAATGACGTGGTCTCTTTGGTTGAGGCCAAGACTCGATCCCCTCGTCCACCTGGCACTGAGTCCACGTCGGAGCTGATGCTGGTGGGGGCCTTCCGGGGGACCCCTCCAGGCCGGAATCCTGGAGAGCCAGCTGCCCCTTCATCTCAACAACCTGCTGCCCCTTGAGCAGCCCCAGATCCCCGACCCCTCCCCCACCTCAGAGCCCCCTGCACACTCCAGCCCCCACCCTCTGCATGGCACCTGCCGCCTGGCACACACAAAGCCCGGCCAGGCCAACGCCCGAGGGAGCCAACAGCTGGCAGGCCATCCCTCAGGCCGGCGCCTGCCCCGCTGGGCCCCAGGGAGGAGGGGGGCTCTTGATGGGGAGCCTCTCTGGCAAGACATCTGCTCCCCTGGCCCCGAGATCTGAGGGGCGGATGCAGGAGCTGGGAGGGGGCAGTCCCTTCTCTGCAGCTGTGCCAAGCGGGTCCCCACCCCACGCCTTTCATGCCTGCTCCTCTCCCCCTCCACCCCCGTCAGCTGGCGTCTCGGGAAGAGAAGTGTCACAAACAAAGCTGTCTGCTGGCGGCCGTCCAGGCGCCCCGGGGGCCCTGCACCCCCTACCTCAGGCCTCTCCCTGAGCACAGCTCTGGGCCCCAGCCAGGCCAGGGCAGGGTACTGCCCAGCCTGGTCTGACACAGATATGGGCGGGCAGGGTGGGGGGCGGTGTGGGGCTGGGGCCACAAGTGACAGATGAGCGGGAGGCCCCTGTCACTCCATCACCAGCCTGGAGCCTCCCTGGCGGCAGGACAAGCAGCAGCCCCCGACTCCGATCAGGTCTTCTCTCGCCCTTGGCCAGAGCTCCCGACTGAACGGGGAAGCAGCGGGCAGCAGACAAAGGCCCAGGAGTGGGGGAAATTAGTTTTGGGGTGAAAACCGACATCAAGGACCCCAACCCACTTCTATGAGCCTGGCTGGAAGCAAGTAAAAACCCTGTCGTCATCCCCTCATTAGCATAAGGATGTAAAAAACACACAAGCCGTTCTGCCCCTGGCCTTGCCAGAGAGAGCAGTTTATAAAGCGACTGAGGGGCCCAGACTCTCCTGTGGCCCGAGACTGACTCCTCTCTAGGCAACTGCTGGCGGCGCCCAGAATAGGAAGTCATGAACTCAGCGGCAGGTGGCGACGGCGTGACCTCCAGGCCCTGTCACTGCAGGGGACCTCATCCCCCCTCAGCCGCTGGGACCCGTGTCCAGGACACAGCCCTGTCCCGAGGGCCTGAGCAGACACGGACGCACCTCTGGGGAAGCCCCAGGCCAGGGTGCAACAGCAGGGGTGGCCACACTCTGCTCACAAGCCCCACCCAGGCTGGGGGCCTGGAATCACATCTGCCCAGATTTTCTGGGTTTGCAGATCATGCTTCTAACTTCCTTCCCACCCCTGGCGACTCAGAGATGCGTCAGAACAACTCCTAGGCAGAGGAGCTCACATACTAGGTGAGCGTGGGGCAGGGAGTCCCGTGACACATCATTCCCGTCACTTCCCCGATGCCAAGCTGGGCACTCCCTGCTGGGTTCTGAGAAGCTCCAGCCGTGGCAGAGAGCGGGAGGGAGGCCTGGGGCATCCTGAGAATCATACAGAGCTTCCCCCTGCATGGCTTGGGCATGGATGGTCCTCGAGCAGACCAGGACATCACGGGGCATCACAGGAGGGTGGGTGGGTGGGTGGGTGTGTGTATCACAGCACATCACAGGAGCCTGTGTGTCTATGTACATCATAATGCATCACAAGAGCCTGTGTATGCATATCACAGCGCATCACAAGAGCCTGTGTGTGCACATGCACGCGTGCACGTACACACACACACACACACACTGAGGTAAGCATCACTCCCTGCCCAGCTCCTCCTTTATCCCTCCTCTCCCCCTTCCTCCCCACCCGCTGCCCCGTCTGCACGCCATCACTGAGGGCCTTGAAGCTCACATCTCATTACTCTGCTCACGATGCTGCCACGACACTGACGCCATCCGTTGACTCGACTCTTCCCCTCTCTAGTTCTGAGAAGTGACAGCAGTGGCAGTGCTTGTTTGTGGTCGAGGACAGGGTGCTCTTGGCGTGAACAGAATCCTCCAGACGGTTCACCAATGCCCTGCTCAGCCATCCATCCCCCAGGCCCTGCCCCAAGGGCCAGGCCCGACGTGAGCCAGCCTGGTTTCCTTGACACTTCAGCCGTCTCAGCATCCACACCACAGCAAATGGAACATGTATTTTTAATGAATGAGACAAGCCCCATGCTTTTAATAGGGCAAAAGGAGGGAAACACTTAGCCACAGACACGGAATGGGCTTTACTCTCCCAGGAGTTCTTCCAGAGACAAGAGTGTGAGAGGCGATCAAAGCAAGAGAGAGAGGGAACCGTCCTGCATCGCCCCATGCAGCTCTCAGCTGTCCTCAGACTCTGCACCTGAGCCCCTGAGAGCCCGGAATAAGGATGCAGAAGGCATGACAGGGGCCCAGGGCACCCATGAAAAGAACAGTACTCTGGGCGCCCATCAAGGCACCCTCGGATCCACCATTTAACTTCTCTGAAATTGTTTCCCTACAACATAAACATGCCCTGCCTGCCTCACTCGATGCCTGTGAAGGACAAATGGGATCAGAACCAGAAGAGGGTCAGGCAAGCCCAATGCTCCCTTCCATGGAAAGGTGAGCCCTCAGAGGCCAGGGCACAGGAAAGGCTAGGAGGGCCGCGAGGAGGGGAGTGGGCCCACCTCCCCCTCCCCCCTCTTCCCCATGCTGCTCCTGCCACAGGCTGAAGTGCCCCCCACAAAGATCAGAGGTTGACGTCTTAACCCCCAGCACCTCAGAATGTGGCTGAGGTCTTTAAAGAAGTAATCAAGTGCAAACAGGGTCCTGGGGGCGGGCCCCAACCCAATATTCCAGTGTCCTTATGAGCAGAGGAGACTAGGCCACGGATGCACACAGAGGGAAGGCCTGTGAAAGGCTCAGAAGAAGGAGCGAGGCCTCAGGAGAAACCAACCTGCCCACACCTCCACCCCTGCCTTCCAGCCTCCAGACCTGTAAGCAAATGTGTTTCTGTTGTTTAAGCTCCCTGTCTGTGATACTTTGTAACAGTTGCCCTGGGGAACAGATACAGACCTGACCTTTGGCCCCAGGTGCTGTCCTGCAGAACTGCCGACTCTGCTGAGCGCTCATGACGCCTGGTCACAGGGTGCTCCCACCGGTCAGGCCAGGACACTCTCAGTGAAAGACACCCACTGCAGGGGTGGTTTCTGTCCCACTGCTAAGACATCTGGGAGAGTGTGACCTGTGTATCTCAGACAAGGTGCAGAAGGGGGTCTCAAAGGGGTGTCCAAGTGTAGCTGTCAGGATCATCTGGGGAGACTGATCAAAATGCAGACTCCTAAAACAAAACGCAGAGCTACCACCTGAGTGTAATCCAACCCCTGGTCATATACACAGAGAAAACCATAATTTCAAAAGGCACATGCACCCCAATGCTCACAGCAGCATCATTTATAATAGCCAAGACATGGACATGACCTAAATGCCCATCAACAGAGGGATGGAGAAAGAAGATGTAACACATATATACAATGGAATATTCAGGTCAGTTCAGTGACTCAGGCATGTCTGACTCTTTGCCACCCCATGGACTGCAACACGCCACGCCTGTCCATCACCAACTCCCGGAGCTTGCTCAAACTCATGTGCATTGAGTTGGTGATGCCATTCAACCATCTCATCCTCTGTCATCCCCTTCTCCTCTTGCCCTCAGTCAGGGTCTCGCATCAGGGTCTTTTCTAATGAGTTGGCTCTTTGCATCAGCTGGCCAAAGTAATGGAGCTTCAGCATCAGTCCTTCCAATGAATATTCAAGACTGACCTCCTTTGGGATGGACTAGTTGGATTTTCTTGCAGTCCAAAGGACTCTCTAGAGTCTTCTCCAATACCACAGTTGAAAAGCATCAATTATTCAGCAGTCAGCTTTCTTTATAGTCCAGTTCTCACATCCATACCATGACTATTGGAAAAACCATAGCTTTGACTAGACAGACCTTTGTCAGCAAAGTAATGTCTCAGTTTTTTAATGTGCTAAGTTGGTCATAGCTTTTCTTCCAGGGAGCAAGCATCTTTTAATTTCATGGCTGCAGCCACCATCTGCACTGATTTTGGAGCCCAAGAAAATCAAGTCTGTCACTGTTTCCATTGTTTCCCCATCTATTTGCCATGAAGTGATGGGACTGGATGCCATGATCTTAGTTTTTTGAATGCTGAGTTTACTCAATCATAAAAAAATGAGATAATGCCATTTGCAGCAACATGGATGGACCTAGAGAGTGTCATACTAAGTAAATCAGAGAAAGACAAATAACAAATATCATATGATATCATTTACATGTGCAATCTAGAAAAATGATACAAATGAACTTATTACAAAACAGAAACAGGCTCACAGATATGAAAAACAAGCTTATGGTTACCAAAGGGGACGGAAAGAGGGATAAATTAGGAGTTTGGGATTGAAATATATGCACTATCATATATAAAATAATGATTGCTGCCCCAGTACTTAATGAAGGAGAAGGAGTGGGAGGCATGGAAGGCATGTATCCCAAGGGTGAGCCATCAAGTGATGGCTGGCATCATCAAAATGGACATCATGAGGCCCCTTCCACTCACAGGAGGTAAACAGAATAAGGATGAGGACTTCCCTGTGGCCCAGCAGTTAAGAGTCCACCTGCCAACACAGGGGACACAGGTTCAATGCCTTATTCAGAAAGATCCCACGTACTGTGGGGCAGTGCTCCCAAGAACCACAGCTACTGAGCCTGTGCTCCAGAGCTCGTGCCCCACAACAGAAGTCACTGCATGAGAAGCCCATGCGCCACAACACAGGGCAGCCCCTGCTCGCTGCAACTAGAGAAACGCAGCGACAAAAGCTCAGAGCAGACAAAAATAACATCAATAAAAATGTTTTAAAAGAAAGATGGAAATGCAGAAACACCCGATCCTCTTCATCGCCAAAAACCATGAACAATTTTGTGTCCTTTGACTTTAGGGTAGCATCCCAATCTTCTCATGAAGTGCACCTGCTAATCTCTGGACATGCTTTTAAGCGCTGCACAATTTGGCTACAGGGTTTCCTTGGAAGGCCAATTACAGACACTGCCCAAAAGCTGATGGTCAGGACCCCAGGGGAGCAGGCCCTCCTCCTCCTGCTGAGGGGGACCTGCCACCAGGCCCACAGCAGCTCCAGGAGCAGGTGAGGGTAGAGACGCTCCCCCTTGTCCTGGCAGCAGGTCTGTGAGCCCAGGCGCTGTCTCAGGGCTGTCTGGGTGGGCGCCAGGGGAGAGGATAGACAATAGGGAACCAGACTGGGGCTGTTTTCTTTTCTGAAAAGATCTTCATTTCCACGTTAATTGCAATTTCTGGCCAGCCTGGGTTTCAGACTCAGTCACAGCGCCTTTCGGCAAATCGCTCCTGGCCTGCTTCCTCCAACTCCTTTTTCTCAGCCAGATGCAGCCAGTCATAAGTTGACAGGGAAAAACACAGCTCTCCAAATTATTCTGCTGTCTTGTCTGGGGTTATGTGGTTGTTGCCGTTCAGTTGCTAAGTGGTGTCCAACTCTTTGCAACCCCATGGACCACAGAATGCTTCCCTGTCCTTCACCATCTCCCAGACTTGGTTCAAACTTGGAGTTATTATGGAGCTTGGGACAAACTCCAAATGGGTCTCAGCTGTCAAGGATGCTGATCTGAGCTGCTGCTGCTGCTGCTAAGTCGCTTCAGTCGTGTCCGACTCTGTGCAACCCCATAGATGGCAGCCCACCAGGCTCCCCTGTCCCTGGGATTCTCCAGGCAAGAATACTGGAGTGGGTTGCCATTTCCTTCTCCAATGCATGAAGGTGAAAAGTGAAAGTGAAGTCGCTCAGTCCTGTCCGACTCTGAGCGACCCCATGGACTGCAGCCTACCGGGCTCCTCTGTCTATGGGATTTTCAAGGCAAGAGTACCGGAGTGGGGTGCCATCACCTTCTCCGTGATCTGAGCTTCCACCTCTCAACTTCCCCATCTCGTCTTCATGCATGCTCACTGAAGACAAGTGAATTCTTTCCTCTTGACCCTCTCTACACTGCTCCACAAACCCAGGACCACATGGAGGGCCGAGATGGCCCCTCACCCAGGACTGGACTAACCCTCCCATTTGAAAGGCCTTTTCTGCTAGTACTTAATGAGGCAAATGCCCTTAAGGGCTGGACTGTGGGGCTGACCAGATGTGGATGGAGAAGGGGAATGTGGAGGGTGGAAAGGAGTCAGCAGAGAAGAGAAAGGGATTCCAGCAGAACCGAGCCCAGAAGTGGGGACAACACAGCCCGTCTGGTTTAATTACAGCAGTAGTTCCAGGCCTCAGGTGGTAAAGGCAGAAGTTTGTGTTTTTAGTACTTGAGGGCAAAACCAGGGATCAGGTTAGGTGTTCTGCACAGAGTAATGATGGAAGAATGTTTTTTTCTCAGGGTGTTAACGAGCTGACGTTCAGGGCCCTGAAAGGCTCATACACCTAAGTCCTGGCCTTCCAGCCCCAGTGAAACTGAAATTTACAAAACTGATGTATTTCGAACGGGTCCACTTTCTCCTTGGGGCAATTCATCAGTCAGATGTATCACGGGCGCTAGTGGAAAAAAAGGAATTCTCTAAAATTCGGAGGGAAAACAAACCCTGAATACAAAGGTTGTAGACCAACTCATTTCACCAAATGTCCAAGACTTAGAAACAAGCCTACAGGAGTCCCAGGACTGGGAAGACGGTAGATGGGTGCTCACTGCTGGGTGCAAGGCCCTTCAGAGCCCACGCACAGGTGGGGTGGGTGGGGCAGTGGGGAGGGGAGAGGATGGTGAGCCCCCACCTGCACCGGTGAGAGGAGTCGGGCTCTACCTGAGGCCCTGACCCCGCGTCCCTTCCGGGCGTCCAGGTGGGCGACAGGGCCCTCGCACAGAAAGCGGTCTTTCTGCTCCATCAGGGACCAGGGCTCGCCCACCAGGCCTGTGCAGGAGGCTTTGCTGTGATGGAGAAAGCAGTCTTCCTTCAAGCAACATCCTCGACGTCCCGTCGGGAAGCTTTGCACGTGACGTAGATGTGCTCGGACAGACTCGAGGTCAGAAGCCGTTAACTTAAAACCACAGCAAAGTCCGGGCAGGGCTGAGCCTCCAGCACTCGAACGGGGCTCCAGGCACTAGGCTTAACCTCAGTCTACAGCGCAGCGGTAACCACGGCGACCGCGCCCGACCCTAGGTCACGCCCGCCCCGCGGTCACGCCCCACCCCTGGAAGCCCCGCCTCCCTACTTCCCATTGGCCACACGTTCCAGCGCTCCCCAAAGCCACCAATCACCGGCCACGTCTCCTTACAAAGGGTGAAGAGACGCCTATGGCCAGAAGCTGTGCTCGGATGAAAGCTAGGTTGATGGCTTAATTTAGGTTAACGTAAACTCCAAGGAAATGGCAACCCACTGCAGTGTTCTTGCCTGGAGAATCCCAGGGATGGGGGAGCCTGGTGGCTGCCGTCTATGGGGTCACACAGAGTCGGACACGGCTGAAGTGACTTAGCAGCAGCAGCAAACTCCAATCGAAGCAGCAAAAAGCAAGCAGGATGATCTAATCGCGTATATATAAAGGAGCAATCCCAGAGCAAAAGCAGCTCCTAATGACCGGCTCTGGACCGTGTCTGTGCAAAGAGTCATCAGGTTGAGCTACTCCTGGATGTCTGTCTGTCTAGACTGGAGTTCAGGCTCCATTACTTCCTGACTCGGTGTCACTTCTCATCCGGGGGGCCTCGGTGTCCTCAGTTTAGAGAGAAGGCCTGCACAGTCTATGAGAACCCTTCCAACTTCAGATTTCTCTAAGCTGCCGAGTCTAAGTTACTGCACGGGACCCAACGCTGTTCATCGTTCAGACTTGAACGGGAAAGCATTGAGTGGGAGGCTGATTTAACTTTGCTTTTTTTCCCCTTTGCCTGTGTCTGCAGAAGAAGAAAGAGCTGTCTCATTCCCCTCTGCCAGAGGAAAAAAATCAATAGGTGTTTAATCTGCAAGGGAGATGAATTTCCCTTCCAAGTCAAGGAAATGCCGGACTGCTCTGGGCTGAGGATTGATAGAAGTGTCAGATGCCAGAGATGACAGCGCCGGTAAACAATCCCATAAAACACCACCCCCACCACCGGCTTTACAGATGAGGAGTCTGTGGCCCAGAAACGCTAGGGGACTTGTGCAAGGCCGCCCAGCTGTCAGAGCCAGGAACAAATCAATGCCCTTACTGCCACACACCACCGTGGACAGCTTTGGCCACTTGCTTAACGTAGGGACCCCCTTTTCCTGTGCCGCCCCCTCTTCTTCCTCTCATATCGCCCACTAATACCTGGAAACATACAATCCAACCCTGGAACTTCAGAGGCCAGGACTAAGCTGAGTGTCTGGCGCATTCCTTTTAAAAAGGAAGAATGGGCTACCTTTAACTTGGCCACGATCTGAAGTTCTGAAAATGCTAGTGATTCTGCAACACAAAGGCTTCAGCTTTACAGGACTTGCAGCTGGTTTCACAAACTTTCAAAGCCTTAAAAAGCAGAGTGATGGGGGTCAGAAAAACAGCAGATCCTCTTATTTCCCGATTGTCCCAAATCCACAGAACAGAATCCACTGGATTTGTCACCTGCAAAGTCTTACAGCCGCCATCCCAGAATCAATTCCTCCATTTTACCAAACCTACCTCATTGCCTGTCATCTTGGATAACCTCCTTTACCCAGCATCCTATGTTCCTGAACTCCTATATAGTCTCAGCACATATGAGACAAGAGGTAATCTCAGAAGCCTCTCTCTGGTCTATTTTCACCCTGTTGCCTCTGCCCACCTTCCACCCAGGGCTGTGGCCTCCTGCTTTCCCATCATGCATGCCAATTCAAAACACTTTTCAGGCTTCCCATGGTTTTCTCCTAGTTTTCTAGCTAATTCCAGAAATCCAACTTCTCTGTTGCCTCCAAAGTTTGTCCAGTGCTGCTCTGAGACAGCCAAAGAGCAATCAGCCAAACCGGTTCACCAACTGCAGAAACTGGAAGGTGATGTCACCAAGAAGGAGGAGGGGAAGAGGAGGAGAAGAAACAGAAGAAAAAACAGAAGGCAAAGGGCTGAAATATATCCCCTTCAAAAAGAATCTAAAAAAGCATAGATACATGTATAACTGAGCCACTTTGCTGTACACCTGAAACTAACACAACATTGTAAATCAACTACACTCCAATAAAAAAGAAAATAAAAATGGATCCCTTTTCACCCTACAGAGCAAAGCCCAAAATCGGTTCATAGCAGAGCCTACCCATCACTAACTGCATCACTCATTCATTTAACCAACACTTGGAGCACCTCCTCTGTGCTGGCCCTGGGGGTACACTAGCAAATGAGCCAGGCAATTTCCAAGCCCCTCAGAGCCCACAGGCTTGGGCCCCCAGCTCAGAAACAGCGTGAAATGTTCTGGTTGGACAGTGCAAGAATGAGAGGAGGGAGACGTGACTGGAGCCAAGTTCTCAGAGGGGATGAGATTGGGGGGGGGGGGGGGGGCGGATCTCCCAGAGCATCATACTCAGCGTCGAGTTAGAATTTTATCTGTATCTTAAGTACAATGAAAAGTTTGCAGAGTTTGAGCAGCACAGCAGTGTGATCTGATTGACATTTGTAAACCCGCTCTGGCTACTGTGGGGCTCATGTAGCATTATCCAGAGAGGAGTTTTCTTGGCCTGAGAAGAAATCCACGCAGCCACCATGACTAGACATCCTCTTCTGCACTTGAATCTGCTCCAGGAGGGGATTGCTCATTCCACCCAGTCTGGCTTGGGGCATCATTGACTGGGGACCTCCAGGTTTGTAAAGCATTCTCTTATGCAAAGTTATGAACTAGATTTTGTCCAAAGTCTTTCCTGCGAGCGCCTCCTGCCTACAATCCTCTGCCTTTTTTTCTTTTTTAATATTTATTTGGCTGCACTGTGTCCTAGCTGCAGCACGTGGGATCCTTAGTTGCGGCATGAGGGATCTAGTTTCCTGACCAAGGACCAGGCCCCTGCATCAGGAGCTCCAAGTCTCAACCACTGGACCACCAAGCAAGTCCCTCGCCCTCTGCTTTAAACCACTGTCATGTTTGCTGAATGAACCAATGAAATACCAAGTAGATGGCTGGCTGGCTGGCTAGTGGGATGAAGTAACGTGGGCGCATGTTGGAGGGAGCCAGGGAAAGGTCCAAGGGGAGAAGAGATGATCAAGGGCAGCAGTGGAGACGCTGATCTCACCTCTTAAGTGGCCGCCCGCTTACTCTGGTTCAGCCCTCGGTCCACCTTCACAGCTCTTTAGCTGCCTGGAGACCTAGCAGATGGCCTGAAGCAAGCATCACAAATCTCCCCAAGTGCCCTGCTCCTTGAGGGCAAATAAATCCCCCCTTCTCTTCAGACCCCATGATTGCGTCCCCCACTCTGGGCCACAGGATTTCCAACTCCCTAGATTTCCACTCCAGCCCCGGCGGTGTTAGGAGAACCCAGGAAGAAAGAAGGGAGGTGCAGGCTGCTGAGACACCAGGTCAGGGTTCCCTGTGGGGCCAGAGACAAAGATGGAAGCAGAATCTACCCCTACCCAAACCACAAGGCTGGTCCTCGGATTCCCAAGGCCCCTCCGTCCTGCAGTCCATGGGGTCGCAGAGTCGGACACCACTGAGTGATGAACAACCGCGCCCTGCCCACTGGTGTGTGCCACTGCAGTGACAGGCAGTGCCAAAGCTCGCCAACCACGCCACTGTCCCCCACCACCCAGGGAATCCAGGCCATCCACGCCTGCCGTGTGTGAGGCTGCCGCCTCCCCCAGGAGCCGCTTTCAATGCTTTGATCTGAATCCTGTGTCAGATCACCCATCCCCTTCCTGGGGACAGAACCTCTGGACAGAGAAACAAGCTCCATGTGCCGGCTTAGGGGACCAAGAGATGCAGAAGAAAATGCCACCACCTCAGTGTGAGGCCACCCTACTTGGGAAATCTGGCTTTTCGGATTCTGAGGGGGAGCCCCACTTTCATTAGCAAAAAGACAGAGGGAGAAGGAGGGAAGGAGCCAGGGAGAACGCCAGGGCCAAAGTACTCAGCAAGGTCTGCTTTTGTCCTCCTGCGAGGGGTCCAGAGGGAAGGAAATGCTTTCCCCGTGGTCTAAGTTAGGAGGTTTCTTTGCCCCGGCACTTGATCACTTGATCCCTGGACACAGCGGCATGTGAACAGTTATCATCCCATAGACAGTTTCCAGCAACAGAACCTCCCTGGCTGGCTCCACTCCCCCCTCTAAGGGAGGTGACTGTGTTCCCAAGGCATCCTGCACCTGCCCCCCCAGACCCCCCAGGGCCAGGACACTCATCCTGGCAGAACAGGAAGGGCCTGCGGCAAAGGATGCCAATGGGGGCCACTGTCTGAGGTCACTCAGGCTTCCTGTCCAGAACTGCCCTCCCTGGGGCCCCTGGGCTCCACAAATGCCCCAGACAGACCACGGTCCTCTCCTCCAGCAGGCAGATGAATTCACAGGAAGACAGACCCAGGGCTGGGGGAGAGCACTCTGAAGGACGCTGGTAAGCACAATAGTTACAACAGATTTCCTAAGTCACTGTAGGCAATTTGTGATAAATAAATATAAAACACTCCCTTAAAATGTATAGGTTCTCTGAATAAGCATTTCCACTTCTAAGAATCCACCCCTTAAAG
The DNA here is from genome assembly GCF_029378745.1 of Bos indicus. Taxonomy (NCBI): domain Eukaryota; kingdom Metazoa; phylum Chordata; class Mammalia; order Artiodactyla; family Bovidae; genus Bos; species Bos indicus. The sequence goes on along the minus strand of NC_091772.1, from coordinate 33,619,458 downwards.
CTAAGCCAGGAACATGGCAAACAGGAAAAAATGGGAAACAACCCAAGTGCCTAATCACAGGGGACTGAATGGTGTCTTGTACTTTGAGACAACAGTTACAGACCCCTAGCAAACACAACATTTGAGTACACATCCTGATAAAGGAGTATTTATTTATAATAAGTTGTGTATAGGTACTATGGCACTAAACATGTGCATTTAAAACACATAATATGGGCATTTTAAGCAGTATTTTAACTTTAAAATTTTTATTTTATTCATTAGTAGCACAGCAACATTTAGGCTTCAAGAGAGTAATGTGATTTTTTGGACATGCTCAGTTATTTCTTTTTGCATTTTCATGCCATTCATGGGGTTTAAAGGAAATTAACCCTGAATATTCATTGGAAGGATTGATGCTGAAGCTGAAGCTCCAATACTTTGGCCATCTGATGCAAAGAGCTGACTCCCTAGAAAAGACCCTGATTCTGGGAAAGACTGAAGGCAGGAGGAGAAGGGGACGACAGAGGATGAGATGGTTGGATGGCATCACCAACTCAATGGACCTGAGTCTGAGCAAACTCCAGTAGATGGTGAAGGACAGGGAAGCCTGACATGCTGCAGTCCGTGGGGTTGCAAAAAGTCGAACATGACTGAGCGACTGAACAACAAGTTATTTCTTAAAATCCTTAGTGGTACACACTTTGTGATACAACTGTTGAAAGTTCAATATATTTCTCTGCTTGGTTAGAAAGCTGCCATAATCGAAAACAATCTTTTGTGAAGGCAGATACAAATAGGAGAAAGCCATACCTGGGCACATAATAAATCAAAATAATTTTTCATTCTTATATACATGCTTAGTATATGAGATTTGTACTGGAAATGAGCTAAGTAAATTTTCCACTTCTATGATGTCAATTAATCCATTCTACATTTTTAAATATTTTTAATGAATGAACCCAAAACACTAACAATTTCATGGGAAGATCTTTAAACAAGTTAGAAAATTCTTTTCTACATTTTCGAGTGAGTAAATATGACAGTGTGTATATATAACTGCACTTTTCCAGCAACAAAATAGCATAACATTGGAAATCAAAATGTTCTCACTACTTCACTCAAAAAGCACTACTTTTCATTGTTAAAATGTCACCAAAACCTGAAGGGAAGATCCCGTGTATTTGTTTTGAAAGTTAAGTGACACAGTATGAGAAGCCACCAAATTCGTGTTTTTTTAGCTTTTTAAAGTAATTTGCTGCATGATACACATCCAACCCTGTGTACATAAAACACTTTTTTTGGTCATTCCCTATGTCCTTAAAAATTATTATAAAGATTCTGCTATATATTTACAGCTTTGTTTTATAAATGGAACCAGGCAAGAATACTGCAGTGGGTTGCCATTTCCTGCTCCGGGAGATCTTCCCAAACCAGAGATCAAACCCACATCTCCTGTGTATACTGCATTGCAGGCAGATTCTTTACCCACTGAGTCATTAGGGAAGTCCATATAAATGGAGCCATATCCCTGATATTCAGTGTAGAACTTTGTGCTCCAATTTCAAATTCCTTGCTATAGTAATTTGTTCATAAATAAATTTCAAGCACGGCATAAATTATCAGCTATTTGTGGAACACTTACTAGGCGTCAGGCATAGTTTAAGCACTTTACATACATTAGCTCATTTAACTTTTGCAAGTATGTCTCATGCAGATACAATTATTATCCTCATTTTACAGGTGAGGAACCTGAGGCCCAGACAGGTTAAGTAACTTGCTCAAGTCACACAGAAGCACTGGAATTTGAACCATGATGGTCCAGTTGCAAGGACAATGTTCTTCCCCACTGGGCAGACCACTATCTATGTGTCTATGTCTATCTACTGAAGTTCAAGAATCTTCTGGTTAAAGCAGGCCTTCTATTTTCTATCTGCTCTTATATCTACATCTTGTTATTGGTGTTTTTAACCATTATTGAAAGCATTATTTAATACTGAGAATATACACCCTTCAATTATCCTTCCTGAAGTGACTTACGAAAACGTAATTCATGTGTTTTGCTTTTGAAACAGAACTCAGCAAATGTTGTAACCCGGTGGCTCAGTGGTAAAGAATCTACCTGCCAATGCAGGAGACCAGGGTTGGATCCCAGATCCTACATTGCCAGGGCAACTAAACCTGTGCAACACAACTACTGAACCCACGTGCTGCACCTTCCGAAGCCCCCACGCTCTAGAGCCCGTGCTCCTCAACAAGAGAAGCCACAGCAATGAAAAGCCTGCACACTGCAGCTAGAGTAACCTCTGCTTGCCACAACTTGAGAAAAGCCCGTGCGCAGCAATGAAGACCCAGGACAGCCAAAAATAAAATAAATTATTTACATCACACCAATGACATAATACCATACCAATGTTTTCTTAGATCAGTCTGCCAAGGAAACAGAAATAAAAGCAAAAATAAACAAATGAGACCTAATCAAATGTATAAGATTTTGCAATCAAAGGAAACCATAAACAACGCAGAAAGACAACCTACTGACTGGGAGAAAATATTTACAAATGATACAACCAACAAAGGTTTAGTTTTCAAAATACACAAATAGTTCATACAACTCAAAAACAATAAAACAAACAGTCCACTCAAAAGAACCAGCAAAAGACCTAAACAGACACTTCTCCAAAGAAGACACAGAGATGGCCAAAGACCCATGAAAAGATGCTCAACATTTCTAATCATCAGAGAAATGCAAATCAAAGTCACAATGAGGTATCACCTCACACTGGTCAGAATGGTCATCAGCAAAAGTCTACAAACAAATGCCACAGAGGGTGTTGAGAAAAGGGAATTCTCCTACACTGTTGGTGGGAATGTAAACTGGTGCAGGCACTATGGAAAACAGTATGGAAAACAGTTCCTTAAAAACCTAAAAATAGAGCTACTATATGATCCAGCAATCTCACTCCTGGGCATATATCCAGAAAAGGTGAAAACTCCAATTTGGAAAGATACATGTACCCCAATGTTCATAGCAGCACTATTTACAATAGCCAAGACATGGAAACAACCTAAATGTTCATCCAGAGATGAACGGATAAAGAAGATATGGTCCATATACACAATGGAATATTACATAGCAATTAAAAAGAATAAAGTAATGCCATTTGCATCAACATGATGAACCTAGAGATTATCATACTAAGTGAAGTAAGTCAGAAAGAGGAAGTCAAATACCATATGATATCACTTAGACGTGGAATCTAAAATATGACACAATGAAATTATCTGTGAAAGAGATTCACACAGAGAACAGATTTGTGGTTGCCAAGGGGGAGGGGAGAAGGACAGAGTGGGAGTTTGGGGTTAGCAAATGCAAACCATTATATACAGAATGGATAAACAACAATGTCTAACCCTATAGCACAGGGAACTATATTCCCCGCTGGGTAGACCACTATTTACGTGCCTATGTCTATCTACTGAAGTTCAAGAATCTTCTGGTTAAAGCAGGCCTTCTATTTTCTAACTGTAATAAACTATAATGGAAAAGACTATAAAAAAGAATCTAATATATAACTAAATCATTTTGCTGTCCACCAGAAACAAACACAACATTGTAAATCAACTATACTTCAATAAAATAAATTTAAAAAGAAAAAGGTGTATACATGCACATGACATTTATTACATAAACGGCAGGGGCAAAAGCTTCATGCCGTCATCACCCGTGCGGACCCGCACCCTTTGGGCTAAGTGGGTGTGGGGTGCACATGTCCTCCTGGAAAGGAGAGAGGGAACACAGCAGCAGAGCTGAACTTCTGTGCTTGGGGTATCGATGCAGGATGGGGGTGGACGGTGAGCCAGGAGATGCCTAAAGCCTGGTCCAGTCCCAGATGCTGGGGCTGGGGGACCAAGGGGCGGCAGCCCATTTCCCAGTTTCCAGCCCTGATCCTGGCAGAAGACTGCCTGTCAGCTTGGTCTCAGCAATGACCGGTGCTATTCTAACGCTATTTTTCCAAAGGATCCTGACCAGACTTCACGTCCTGGGCTCACGTGTTCAACAACGTTTGGGTCCTGGGTCCAAAGACGGTAGTCTTCCCAAGTGACACAGAGATGAGGCATCAGAAACAGGAGGCCCGTGGTCCAAGGCTGCAGACCGCACTCCCTGCTGCCCCGGGCCTGCTCAGCCTTCCGTCCGGGTACCACGGCCTCCACTCCACATGGGCCTCGTCCCCCACGTCCCCCACGTCCCCCACGTCCCCCACGTCCCCCACGTCCCCCACGTCCCCCACGTCCCCCACGTCCCCCACGTCCCCCACGTCCCCCACGTCCCCCACGTCCCCCACGTCCCCCACGTCCCCCACGTCCCCCACACACGCCTCTCCCCGCCCCCGACGCACATCTCTCCCCTCCCCGCCCCCCACGCACATCTCTCCCCACCCCCACTCACGCCTCTCCCCACCCCCGACGCACATCTCTCCCCGCCCTCTCGCCCGCCCGACCCCGGCCCAGCAACGCGAGGGTTCCTTTGGCCTCAGGTCCAGGCTGATCTGGAACAGCCGATGGGGGCACCCAGCCTTCGTTCTGACCTCTACTTTGGGAGGCCGCCCAGGCCCGGCAGGAGCCCAGCACAGATCCCTGGGGTGACCTGGGACTGACTGCCCATCCCTGGCCGGAGGGGATGAGCCGGGGGTCCTGAGTCAGCTTCACCCCGCAGGGCCTGGGCTTCCTCTGTTGCAGACGCTCATCTGAAAGATGAGGTTCCCACCAGCTCGGCTGCTCAACCAGCGCTGGGCACGGCAGTGTGTGGGGCCAACAGGTGCCTCCTGTACCTGGATCTAAGCCTCAGGCCGGAGAGAGAAGTTGAAGATGTGATTTCTTGCACCTGCCGTGTACTGAGCCCCAGACCACGGACCATTTGCACACGTGCTGTCTTTAATCCCATGAACAGCCCTGGGATGGTCGGCTCTTTCATCTTCAGTCTTACAGATGAGGAAACTGGCTCGGAGAAGTTGAATAAATAAATTGACTAACATCTCGCAGACCGAAAGCGGGAAGCCGGACCTGTGAGCCCGGGAGTGTGTCTGGGGACCCTTCAGTCCGTCCTGGAGACAGCACTGAGCAGTCTGACCAGTCAGCAGGTCCTTCGGAGCCCTGTCGTGAACTCTGTCCCAAGGTCCACTATGGAACCCACCTACGACAGGGCAGACCAGCTGGCTGGCATGTGGCCCCCAGGCAGCAGTGGGCACAGGTTCTCAGACACAGTTCCTGCCACTCATTGGAACTTCACTCCCTAGCCCCGCATAAGTCCCTGGACCAGGCCTTCCCAAACCGTAACGGCTCTTCTCTGAGATGGTGGAGGACAAAGTGGAGGGGACAGAACTGTGATTTAACAGAAGGGCGGCTGGGACGGGGGGCAGCCAAGGTCTGTATGGAAATACAGCTGAGTCTGCAGTGAGCCCGTGTTGCAGATTATCTAGCTTCCTGGGCCCCCAGTTCAGCCCACTGAGATGCATGTGAGGGCATGTGTGCTTGTGTGAGTGTGAGCACATGCCCAGTGTGTGTGTGTGCATGCATGTGTGCATGAGTTCATGTCCACATGTGAGTGTGTGAGTGCATGTCCAGTGTGTGTGCATGCGTGTGCATGTGTGAGTGTGTGTGTGTGAGAGCACACGTCCGGGCGTGTGTTGAGGAGGACACAGATTCTCACCAGCTGGGGTCGGGGAGGTATTTTAGTTTGAGGCGCCAGAGCCCACATGTGCTCCTCTCTCACCGGCTCCGACCTCCTATTTTATGGGGGGGAAGGAAAGCCCCAGGCAAGCTGAAGAGGCCACCAGGAGAGCCGATTATGATGTTTAAGAGCTAATGCTACCACCCACGACTCTGTGTTTATGAAGGACCTTCGCTCACCATCACTCTCATAAACTGTGTGCAGGGCAAGCACTTGGGGGGCAGGGCCATCAGCCCTTATCCCAGAGGAGGAGAGGGGCCCCTGCTTCTGGGCGGGTGAGAGCACAGAGGCCAGGAGGCAGACACTCTTGCCCGCTGCCTGGCCCCGGCCACGTGGCCAACTACAGAAGGTGACAGATCCCGCTAAGGGATGCCACCTGGCACACACAGGGGGGCCGTTCCCATAAATCAACAGTGGGCCCACGTCTCAGGAAGGCCCCTGCAAGCCTCCTGCCTGGGAAAAGAGGAGAAAAAAAACAAAGAAGGGGTCAGTGGCTGTCCTCCATGACTGAGAACAGGGCCCTGAGGGCAGAGTTAGGGCAAGAACCTCAGGAATCCCTAAACTCCCTAATTCTCCCAGGAGAATCCCAGAGCTCTGAACCAAAACCAGGTTCCCTTAAACCCAGTTCCTCTGCCAAGTTTGTGATTATCCAAAACTTTATTCCCTTTCTTGCCCTCTACCCATTCTCCTCAAGATGGAGTTATGTCAAAGGAAAGAGGGGACTGAAACCAAGAAGGGCCCTGTGCGGCCCTCCAGGCACAAAAGCCCCTGTTTCTTGTCTGTAGAAAAAGGCTATAGTCTCCTAGGTCTTGCCTGAACTCCAAAGAGCAGACTGTGTGTGTGTGTGTGTGTGTGTGTGTGTATGTGTGTGTGTGTGTGTGTGTGCGCGCGCGTGCGCATGCACACGCGCACATGCTCAGTCGCATCTGACTCTTGGTGACCCCATGGACCTCTGTCCACAGGATTTTCCCAGCAAGAATACTGGAGTGGTTGCCATTTCCTCCTCCAGGGGATCTTTCTGACTCAGGGATCGAACCTGCGTCTCTTGTGTCTCCTGCATAGGCAGGCAGATTTTTTACCACTATGCCACCAGGTCAGACTTAAGCCGTTGCTAATTACGAAAGCTAGGGAACACAGAAACAAAGAAAATGCAGTTAAGAAAAAATAATGACGCTGGTTCAGGAATAAAACAGAGTCCTAGTTCAGAATTCCCTGGTAGTCCAGTGATTAACACTCCACTGCAGGGGGCTCAGATCTGATCCCTGGCTGGGAAACTAAGATCCTTCATGCCACGTGTGGTGTGGCCAAAAAGAGCGATCTAGTGGGTATATCTGAGTTTTCCTTTAGGAACTAAGGACACCCTGCCCCCCCGGTGGAGAATGCTGACCACATGCTGACCACAAGCACTAGACCCCAGACTGGTTGGAACCAGAAGTTGACAATTGAGATTCCTACAACATCACCCTGCACCATCAACCAATCAGAAGAAAGTCATGCATCCTTCAGCCCTCCCCACAAATGTGGCCTTTAAAAACGCTCCCCTGAAAATCATCAGGGGATTTAGGTCTTTTAATCATGAGTTGCCTGGTCTCCTTGTTTGGCATCTGCAATAAATGCTATAACTTCCTCCATTGCAGCCTGGTGTCAGTAAGTTGGCTTTGCTGCTCTGAGGGCAAGTGAACTTATGTTTGGTTTGGTAACAGAACCCCTAGGGTGGTCGACATGGGTGAGTGCTGCCCAGTCCAGAACAGACAGTCCTGTAGTCGCTGAGGAGATGCTGGTTCCCTTGGGAGGATTTGCTTCCGCTCCTGCATCTACAGCTCCAAGGTACTCTCCCTGAGAACCACCATGATCTCTTCTGCAAAGTCGGTGCAGAGTTAGTTCCTTCCGATCCTTCCAGCTCCTCTTATTCTGAGTCTACAACTGGGCAGAGACTCCCGTTGAAGGCGGGACGGAAGATGGTCCTAGCACCTCCAAGTGGGGAGAGATATTCCAGCAGGCATGGAGCCCACCTCCTGCGCTTTGTGGATGAGGAGACCTGAGCTGCAGAGATATCACAGACATGCCCAAGGTTAAGGATGAAGCTGAGGGCAGGACCCAGGCTTCTCAGTAGCCTGAGGCAACAAGGCTCCGCTTTGTGGCTGCTTGATTTCTGAAATGGCACTTGTGCTCGGAAACAGTGACGCTGAAAAAAAAGCTAACCGGTTTCTAGCTTTAAATAGTGATTGGTAAAAATAAGAAAGCCTCCTGCTCCAGCTCTTTGGTGTTGTCCCCACCCCCCACCCCCATCACCTCCTGCAGGCAAAGGCGGGAATTAATCACTGCTGTTCACAGAGCAGCACTGTTCATGTAGCCTCTCAAAGATGCTGAAGCCTTGGGAGAGGGTGAACATCGATTTCCAATACTGTGCAAACAAAGGGGGGTGGAAGAGAAGGAGAGGCAGGATGGGGTGATAGGAGCCCGGGGAGAGGCCCCGTTCTAGGTCCACGTGGTCTCTTCACCAGCCCAGGGCCAGCCTGGCCATGTGGACTTGATTGTAACTCTGTGCGAATTCAGGAGAACCACACATGTTGGGGAGCACCCAGCTGCCTCAGGCAAAACCCTTTGCTTTTAGAAAGGCAAAACCTCTTTTGAACACAAATACGGATCTTTCTAAAATGGATGGGAAAGTTGCACAACACTGTGAGTGTACTAACGCCATTGAACTTACATTTATTTAATACAAAGGGTCAAAATGGTAGATTGTATGTTACGTGTATTTTAGCATAGTTTTCTAAATGGCGAAATCTCCTAATGGGAATAAAGAAAAAACTGGTCCATGTTTTAAGAGATCTGGCCTCTAGAGAGATGGCACAAGCCCTTGTGCTCCCAGGAGTCTGGAACAGCATTGAGCCCAGAGGGCTGGCCCAGGCGAGCTCTAATTAATGGGGAAACAGTCCTCAGAAGCCATGTTCCAAGGCTACAGTCACTGAAAGGGAAACAACCATCAAAGAGAACTGATTCAGCTTGCCAGAACCCGTATCTAGTAGACACAGACCTTGCCCTGCCAGAACCCCCAGGAGATGCACCTAAGTCTTGTCTGTGTGGGCACAGTGCCAGGGTAGGGGTTACGGCAGCACATGGCAGGACACTGTCATAGAAAGGATCAGACTTGAGGACTTGTGCCGGGAGGGGCCTAGGGCATCAAGTTCATGTCACAAAAACTGACTTTAAGAAATACATGATCCGAATTCCCTGGTGCTTCAGTGGCTAGGACTCCGTGCCTTCACTGCCAGGGCTGGGTTCAATCCATAGTCAGGGACCTAAAATCCCACAAGCCACACAGTGCAGCCAAAAGAAAAAGAAAAAAAGAAATACACGATTCGATTTACAATAAACAAAAAGACCTGGAAACAACCAAAATGGCCATCAACAAATGAATGAATAAAGAAGATGTGGTACATATAAACAATGGAATACTACTCAGCCACAAAAAAGAATGAAATAATGCCATTTGCAGCATCATGTATGGACGTAGAGATTATCATACTAAGTAAAGTAAGTCAGACAGAGAAACACAAATATCACATGATATCATTCACATGTGGAAATCTAAAAGAATAGTACAACTGAACTTATTTACAAAACAGAGACAGACTCACAGATATAGAAAACACACTTATGGTTACCAAAGGGGAGAAGGGAATGATAAATTGGGAGCTTGGGGTTAACATGCACACTATGCTATGCTCTGCTTCAGTCGTGTCCGACTCTGTGCGACCCCATAGATGGCAGCCCACCAGGCTCCCCCGTCCCTGGGATTCTCCAGGCAAGAACACTGGAGTGGGTTGCCATTTCCTTCTCCAATGCATGAAAGTGAAAAGTGAAAGTGAAGTCGCTCAGTCATATCTGACTCTTAGCGGCCCCATGGACTGCAGCCTAACAGGCTCCTCCGTCCATGGGATTTTCCAAGCAAGAGGACTGGAGTGGGGTGCCATTGCCTTCTCCGGTACATAAAACAGATAACTAATAAGGGCCTACTGTATAGCACAAGGAACTATATTCAGTATCTTGTATTATTATTTAATGTAAGAATTGTTTAAAAGACTATAGATATAGACATATATTAAATATATGTGTGTGTGTAACCAAATCATTCTGTACACCTGGAATTAACACAGTATTGTAAATCAACTATACTTCAATTTTTTAATCAGTTCCTCAAAAAGTTAACATAGAATTACTTTATGACCCAGGAATTCTACTCCCAGGCATGTGCCCAAAAGAGTTGAAGGCAAGGACTCAAAAAGATACCTGTGCCCTCATGTTCACAGCAGCATTATTCACAACAGCCAAAAGGAGGACACAATCCAAGCGTCCATCAATGGGTGAGTGAATAAACAACAGATGGTGTATATCCAATGGAATATTATTCCACCGTAAAAAGGAAGTAAATTCTGACACATCCCACAGCACGGATGAACCTTGAGGATGTTATGCTAAATGAAATAAGCCATTCACAAAAGGACAAATGTGGTATGATTCCATGCACATGCAGAGCCAAGAGCAATGACATTCACAGAGGCAGGAAGGAGATGAGGGGTTACTAGGGACTGGGGAAGGGGGAATAGGGAGTCAGTATTTCACAGGGACAGAGTTTCTATTCAAGGTGATGAAAAACTTCTGGAAGTGAATAGTGGTGATGGTTGCACAACCTTGTGAATATACTTGAGTTCAGTCACTCAGTTGTGTCCGACTCTTTGCGACCCCAACCACAGCACATCAGGCCTCCCTGTCCCTCACTAACTCCCAGAGTTCACCCAAACTCAAGTCCATTGAGTCGGTGATGCCATTCAACCATCTCATCCTCTGTCGTCCCCTTCTCCTCCTGCCCTCAATCTTTCCCAGCATCAGGGTCTTTTCAAATGAGTCAGTTCTTCGCATCAGGTGGCCAAAGTATTGGAGTTTCAGCTTCAACATCAGCCCTTCCAAAGAACACCCAGGGCTGATCTCCTTCAGAATGGACTGGTTGGATCTCCTTGCAGTCCAAGGGACTCTCAAGAATCTTCTCCAACACCACAGTTCAAAAGCATCAATTCTTTGGCGCTCAGCTTTCTTTATGGTCCAACTCTCACATCCATACATGACTACTGGAAAAACCATAGCCTTGACTAGATGGACCTTTGTTGACAAAGTAATGTCTCTGCTTTTTAATATGCTGTCAAGGTTGGTCATAACTTTCCTTCCAAGGAGTAAGCGTCTTTTAACTTCATGGCTGCAATCACCATCTGCAGTGATTTTGGAGCCCCCCCAAAATAAAGTCGGCCACTGTTTCCACTGTTTCCCCATCTATTTGCCATGAAGTGATGGGACCGGATGCCATGATCTTAGTTTTCTGAATGAATATACTTGCTGCTGCTGCGTCACTTTAGTCGTGTCCGACTCTGTGCGACCCCATAGACAGCAGCACACCAGGCTTCCCGTCCCTGGGATTCTCCAAGCAAGAACACTGGAGTGGGTTGCCATTTCCTTCTCCATTGCATGAAAGTGAAAAGTGAAAGTGAAGTTGCTCAGTCGTGTCCAACTCTAGCGACCCCATGAACTGCAGCCCACCAGGCTCCTCCATCCATGGGATTTTCTAGGCAAAAGTACTGGAGTGGGGTGCCACTGCCTTCTCCGAATGAATATACTTAGTGCCACTGAATTATATACTTAAAATCATCAATTTCATGTATGTATATTTTACTACAGTTAAAAACAATTCTTCAGTTACTTAATTCCTCAGCAGAAAACCCACTTCACTCCCAGGTTTGCTTCAGGCCTCCACAGGCTGGGAGAAGCGGCAAGCAAGAGTGTTGGGTGAATTTCTGATTCTTGTAGGAGCACGCAGGATTTCCAGATCACATTGTCCACTGGAGAAACAATTAAATCCTGGAGACAATAGAAACACCATGAAACTGACCAGCGAGAGAGGTAACAGAACATTTGAGCATCTCAGCTGCTCAACGGTTGTTAAAATGGGCAGACTGATGGGTTTTAGCTTTAACAGCCTCTTTGGGCAAAGAAACAGGAACAAAGGCCTGCCCTGACAACCACCACTGCGATAGGCGCCCAACAGGAGCCCCTGCCTGCAGGGATGCCTGCCCTTGGGGCTACACTTCCTCTCTGCCCAGAAGCATACACAGCACAGCAGCACATGTGACAACGACCTTGGCAGCTGACAAGGCAAGGCAAGCGCACACCCCAGCCTGGCCACTGGACTTGCAGCCTAGATTCCCAGGGAAACTCAAGCCAAGCCTGTGGTGCCAGGTGGTCCCAGAAGCACCCACCGGCCCCTCGGGACAGGTAAATGGATGCTGGCAGCCACTCTCACTACTGTGACCCCCTCCCCATCACCCCCTCCACCGCCTGCCCCCTGTCCCTCTCTGTCTACAGCTCTGCCTTCTTGCCATTTCCTTGGAGCTCCCCAGCTCTGCTCTCCTTCCTCAGCCCCCCGTGGGCTGGACATTCTTTGTGGACCAGGTAACCCTTCTCATCCTTTTGACCTCAGCCCCAGAGGCATTTCCTCAGGGAAGCTTTCTCTGACCCCAAATCTAACCCAGGCCCTTCTGTAATTACCCTTTTATAAACCTGGTTCCTGGCTTTCAGAGCACTTAAATCGCCGGTTTTGAATTATACATTTATTAGTGGGATGATTTGAATAATATCTCTATCCTTCACTAGACAATCAACACCCGGACAGCAGAAAACATATCTGGTAATATTCATCATAATCCCAGCATCTCATACATTGGAAAGACTTGAAATTGTTTTTGAACGAACAGCTTAGACTTGGGGTTTGTCTCAATTTTGCCTCTTGTTCTGTGCCCTCTGTCAGCCACTGATCTTGCTGAAATATAGTTTTTGTAACAAAGCAACTTGTACCCTTTTAACATTTAAAACTGAGTAGCATCTTTCCTTTCCAGTGAAACAAAAAGAAAATTCAAAAATAACCAAGAACAAAATTACAATAGAGAATGTCAATTGCAAATAAGATCCTACAGGTTCTGTTGCTTCTCCCATCGAGTGGCTGGGCTCAAGCTATCATTAGGAGACAATTTTATTTTAAAAGTGCCATCTGAAACTGCAAGTATGTCTGTTAAACATCACAATTCCCAGGGCTCTTAAAAGGACCAAATAAAATCAATATATAGTACTTCCCTGACAGTCCAGTGGTGAGGACTCTATGCTTCCACTGCAGGGGACATGGGTTCCATAGCTGGTGGGGGAACTAAGATCCTGTGTGCCACAAGGTGTGACCAAATATACAGATAGATAGATAGATCCCCTGGAGGAGAGCATGGCAACCCCCTCCAGTATTCTTGCCTGGAGAATCCCATGGACAGAGGAGCCTGGCGGGTTATAGTCCATAGAGTTGCAGAGTCAGACACAACTGAAGTGACTTAGCATGCACATACACACGCGCGCACACACACACACACACACAAATGATTAGGTACTTACTGTAAACCAGGTACTACACAAGGTGCTTCCAAGACATTCTCTCATTTAATCCTTGTCCTAGAACTGAAAAGAAGGTATAATTGTCTGAATTTTATGTTTGAAGAAATTAAAGTCCTTAAAAGTTCAAGAAATTTGCTTCAACTCCAGTTGAGAAATATGAGACTGGAACTCAGGTCTCTGACTGCAGTGCCCATATTCTCCTGACCCCAAGACTCCGGATCTTCCCAGGGTGCACCTCACCCAGCACTGCCCTGAAACCGACCAGCTGCTGGCCGTCTAGAATCCAGGAGGGAATGTAGAGGGTCTCTGCTTTCCATGTCCTTCCCAAACTCACTAGAAGTTTGGAATGCAGAGCACCACATTCCCTAGTATAAGGGCAGCTGAGCAAGGACCCGGATCTGCTGGGGAAACCCAGTTCTGCAGAGCATCCCAATTCCGCCACTGTGCCAGCATCTCCCTGACTCCAGTGAAGGGGCCACTTGCCTCATGTCACCAAGATCTGCTTCAGTTCATGTTCCCTTACCCTGCCCTCCACTCCCTGGTGTGAGGTTCAAACAGCCCTCAAGTGTCTATAAGATCACGCAGTGAGAGGTTGACACTAAAGGAAGCTCTCTTTCAATTTACAAACGGTTTTTTTTAAAGTGATCTTTCAACCTAAGACAAAATCCAGCTTTAAATTTTTGCCACTGTCTCCAGATCCAAAAGTACTGTTTCCTAAGTGTTTGAATAGAACTGCACTTAGTCCACTTTGGAATAGATGTACAGTTTCCATTCTGCTCTTTGGAAGGCCTTCCTGTGTTTATGGCAAGTTGTTTTCAATGTCAGTCACAGGAGCAGAAAAACCCTCTGTGTTCAGCGCACCGTCTGGTGGTGTGTGCAGGTATGTCCTTAAAATACCTGTCGGGAGTAGCGATGAAGAGTGACAGCCAGGGGCTTCCCTGGTGGCTCAGTGGATGAAGATCCACCTGCCAATGCAGGAGACACAGGTTTAATCCCTGGTCCAGGAAGATCCCACATGCCTTGGAGCAACTAAACCCATGTACCACAACTTGTGAACCGGTGCTCAAGGGCCTGTGAGCTGCAACCACTGAGCCTGTGTGCCACAACTACTGAAGCCCATCAACAAGAGAAACCACTGCAATAAAGAAGCCCTTTGCTGTTGTTCAGTCACTCAATCGTGTCAGACTCTCTGCCACCCCATGGACTGCAGCATGCCAGGCTTCCCTGTCCTTCACCATCTCCTAGAGCTTGCTCAAACTCAGGTCCATTGAGTTGGTGATGCTATCCAACTATCTCATCCTCTGTCATCCCCTTCTTCTGCCCTCAATCTTTCCTAGCATCAGGGTCTTTTCCAATGAGTCAGCTCTTCGCATCAGGTGGCCAAAGTATTGGAGTTTCAGCTTCAGTACCAGTCCTTCCAATGAATATTCAGGGTTGATTTCCTTTAAGACTGACTGATTTGATTTCTTTGCAGTCCAAGGGACTCTTTAAGAGTCTTCTCCAATACCACAGTTCAAAACAATTCTTCGGTGCTCAGCTTTATGGTGCAACTCTCACATCCATACATGACTACTGGAAAACCCACAGCTTTGACTGTACAGACCTTTGTTGGCAAAGTGATGTCTCTGCTTTTTAACATGCTATCTAGGTTTGTCATAGCTTTTCTTCCAAGGAGCAAGCGTCTTTTAATTTCATGGCTGCAGTCACTGTCCAAGTGATTTTGGAGTCCAAGAAGGTCTGTCACTGTTTCCACTGTTTCCCCATCTATTTGACCTGAAGTGATGGGATTGGATGCCATGATCTTCGTTTTTTGAATGTTGAGTTTTAAGCCAGCTTTTTCACTCTCCTCTTTTACTTTCATCAAGAGGTTCTTTAGCTCCCCTTTGCTTTCTGCCATAATGGTGGTGTCATCTGCATATCTGAGGTTACTGGTATTTCTCCCGGCAATCTTGATTCCAGCTTGTGCTTTATCCAGCCTGGCATTTTGCATGATGTTCTTTGCATATAAGTTGCACCACAATGAAGAGTAGCCCTGGCTCACCACAAATAGAGAAAGCCCACACGCAGCAATGAAGACCCAGTGCAACCAGAAATAAATATTAATTGAAAAAAATTGAAAACCAGAAAAAAATAAAACTGAAAAACAATTTTTTTGAAGTGACAACCAGAAGAGGTTCCACTCTTGTTTTCTAGGACCCTAAGATTACTCTAAACAAAAAATACCCCCCAAAAAGTCAAAATACTAAGAGCTCGATGCTTGTGTTTTGAATGTCTAACCAGGTTGTGAGTGGGCAGCTATTTTAAATATACACATACTAAGTTTACTTTCTACAGAGACATTTCCAACTCCTACTCCAAGCTCAAGGAAATTAAAACACCACACACTCACTCGTCTCATCCGTATTTTCACCAAAGATAATGAACAGAGTAGACAAATCAAGCTGACAGGTAATTTACCATTAACTGTTTGATTTCATCAGTCTAGCCACAATGCATTATGAACCAGGAAAATTAGACAAGTCAAGAGGCTGATAGTATCAGTGTTTAATGTTTATTTTCCATTACCTGGCAGCACAATTATTCTCAGTAAAATATAATCGTTCTCTAAGAGAAAAACTTTTAGCAGTTTGGCTAATAAAATAGTACTATTACAAGTTCAAGCAGACTCAGCTACTTGGAGAAAGAGTCCGTGTGCCTTTTATTGATGACCGTGGTGACAGCTGGAAAACCATGCAGATTTATCACTCTGTTTAGGTGAAATGAAGGGAAACAGGACATTCTCCACACAAATAACTGCCATACCCACTAAATGAGAGCTGCTTTTCTCTTTCCCTTTTGAATGTCATGCAGAATGTCGTCATTTTTAAACAAGTTGACAGTTCTGTGCAGGTTATCACATCCCAAAGCAAGAAGAGGACAAAGTTGCTAAAAACCTTACATCAATATGTGACATAAATAAATGTCACACTTACTCTGGTGCCCTAAGCCCAGGTATAAACTCATCCAAAATGATGGCAGGTTCCCCCTGCCTATTAGACTTTCCAGAAATTGAGTTTTCAAAAATTGCTGGTTTGAAATGAGCTTCACACACAAACATTCCTGTCATAAGGGGAAATTATTCTTCCCAATGCTGTTTTGAAAAACCAATGGGATGGAATACAACTTTGAAAACAAGTGTAGATTCCTTGCTCTTCAAATGTAAGTCAATGTTCCTAATTTTACCATTTGTGGCCCTTATGACCAGCTACCAAACAAAGTAGCTGAGAATCCAAGAAAAGTTTCAAGATAATGTCTTCTTAGAAGTAGAAAGATAATAATTTCAAGAGCATCAATGCCAAAAGAGGGAAAAGGCAGTTTCTAAGACTTAATAAGGTCCATCCTAGCTATTTACCACAGATATGCTGAGGGCTGATATGAGTAGGGAGGGAGGAATAATAATAATAAAACTGTAGCAAGGGCTTCAGTGTACAGAAAACACAGCACCTGCAGTGTGGGGACGAATGAAACAAGAGGGAGGAACACATGTCATTTCTCATTCACCCTCCACTTGCTAGTTGAGCATCCATTGATTCTTACATGAAACAAATCACTTCATGATTGCTCTTGTCTTTACTCCTTTATTCATTTTTCTCCTGGATTATTGGTCTTTTCCTTCTTACCTTCTAACAGATCTTTAAATATTAGGGAGATTAGCCCTTCAACTATAACAGATTGTGGTAATCATGAAAGAACAGTAAAAGAATATACAGCTAATAGCTATAGTAAGAGAAGTGAAATATTGAAAACTACTAGAGACAAAAGACAAAAGAAGGGGAAGAAACACCATTCCATGTTTATAGCTGTGAAGAATTTTTAGGAACTGAGGACAAGAGATCAAATGTTACTACAAAAGTTGATTACTTCACCAACATGAAAACATTAACAGCTTTGGTATACTTTGTCCTCATTCTCTGTAGCAGTGGCATTAAATTTTCACTCGCAGGGTGTATGTAGTCATTAAGGACCATATACCCTCCTGTTGGCCCTCGCTGAGTCTTATTTCTACGAGCAGTTAAATGTTTAATACACAACAACTAGTCCTTATGCTGATGTTTCCGAGACATTTTGGTAGCCTGAAACTGTAATCTAAACTTCTGTAATCGGTCCTAAACGATGGGATCATGAAAAGGGTCTTGAATTCTTAAATGCAGATGACAATGTACGCCTTTTCTACTTCAAAATTGGATAGAAAAATCCCTTGACTGATTCTTTCCTTGAGAATCTTAAATACATTGCTTCTATTTGCATCTGGTATAATGTGTTACTGTTGAAAATTCTGATAATCTAATAATTTCCTTTACAAGTCACGCGTCATTTCAAATAGATGTCCCAAAGGTTTGCTTTTCCTTACAGTCCAGTAATTCCATTAGAATGTCTTATTGATGGTTATCTTAGATTATTAGTTATACTGATATTAGTTTTATGTTAGCTATATTAATATGTTATTTGGTATGCTCTTTTATAACTTAAGGTAAGTACTCCTGAAATATTTTTAATGTCTTTTACTTGCCCTTGGTTTCCGTATGAACTCCTATTGATTCTGTATTTGACCTTTTTATCTATCTCCATTGTCACTTTAAAAAAATTTTTCACATCTTTTAAGGCATTATGTTTTATTTATCTGCACTTATGTTTCTATTTACAGTTCTGAAACATTTTAAATTCTGTCCTGAGTTCTGTCATGTTAGTTTCTGTAATTCTGATTTGATGTTTACTTTCATGTCTTATACTATTCCTTAAAAACCTTGAGTTCATTTTGAAATAAAAGATTAGTTTTCTTTATGGGCATGTGTTTCTGGAATGCTTCCATTTGCATAGGGATGCTACTATACTTTTTTCCTCACAATTTCATATGAGATTTGGCTTTGATGCTATTATTTTGCTCATTTTAAGGTCAAAGTAATCTTTCTGAACTTTTGGACTAGGGATTCAAGAAAGGTTCATTACCTTATCAGATTCATTCTGGTGTTGTTTCTGAATTGTGTTAAACATTAGGGAAGAGCAGGGGAGGGGGCTGTGTGCTGAATTTTGGAGGGGGGCTAGGCTCCTTCAACCAGCAGCTGGGTGAGGAGCAAAAAGCTCAGCAAACTATCTGAATTCAGTAATCTACACCAACCAACATACAGCCCAATGTTACCTGCAATTCAACACCAGCAGCTGCTGAGCTCAGGCTGGTCCTGTCTCCCTCCTCCACAGTCAAGCTCACAGAGGCTGAGTCAAAGAGGAAAAAGCTGCAGACCCCGTCCACCAACCCATGTTCTGGAAAGTGCTGAGCCAGTATCTCACCTTTGACCCTAGGTAATAAAGTTATTCACTAAAGAAAAAAAAAAAAAACATGGCAGTTTGATTCCTGGGACTTCTTGGCTCCGTCTCTCCTGCCCACCCTGACCTAGACAATCTTCTTGATCCACTGTCCCTATCCTGCCCAATCTTGATTCCACCCCCAGCAACCCTTCTTCAGTGAGAGGCCTTGCCCTGGAAGGGACCTCTGACAGGTTAGTTTTGAGAATTCCTAGCGGAGAGTGACTCAGCCCCTCCAGTCCTGGTGGTTACACTGCGGTTCTCGGGTCTGTCAGATGCTACCCTATGGTCTTTCCTGCTCCTCTCACAGACATCGTATCCTTGCAAATCTTGGAGCGGGTGGAGCTTTATCCAGTCGCTTGTCTTTTGGGGTTTTGAGGGTATGTTACCTAGTTTTGCTGTCATTATGTTGTTGTTTTAATGTGAGAACTGAAAAACTATGCTGTAACCAGCATCTTCCCAGAATCCTTTCTATGTGTCTTCACACAGGAGGTATGATGTGGATTACTTATGTGACTGCTAACGTTGTTAAATCCACGATTTTCCTGAAACGTCAGCTAATGTTCCACTCCACATTTTACTGCTTCCCACCATGATGATCCATCTGCTGTTTAAACCCAGGCCTCATCCACTGAAACGATGCTTCATCAAAGCCATCAATATTTCCTGTATTTATCTGACAAACTTGCCTAACTTCAACTCAAGTACTCAAATTATATATGTCATTCTCAACTCAAGCTACCCGATCACAAAGCAATAAATCTCAGCTCAATCTCAGCAAGCTAGCCCAACCAAAACACTAGCAGCTGACCGGAAGGCGTATTCATAATTTATAATAAAACTACTGAGGCTGACCATCTCAGTTCACCTACTCAGTAAGGGTTTTACGTCAGAACTAAACATACACCAGTTGTCGTAATACCAATATCAAAAACATAAACACAAAAGCAGGGACTCTTGTTTCATTCACCATCATATCCCCAACGGTTAAAGCTCCGTGTTAACAAAACATATTCATATTTATTAAACAAAGTCAATGAATTTGTTAAATGAATAAATGGGATCTTAGAAGACTGTTTATATTAAAGTGTCTTCCCAACCTCCTATGCAGTGGGAGATGTTTCAGAGCTGCCTGTTATCTGAAAAAATGATTTCATATCATCTGACGCTGGCTTTGTGGAACTACTGATGCCAACTGAATATGCTCCAGCTGCTTCCAAGAGTGGTTAGACGGGTAAGAAGGTTCAGCTGTTGGTACTGGCCATGCTCAGAATCAATTTGGCTAACATAACAGGTCAGGAGGCAGAGCCATAATCAGAGGGTGTCATAAGGTGCAGCCAGGTGTCAGGAATGACACATCTGATCTGGTTTCCAACATAAGTGTTGAATTCAGGGAAACTCATAGAACTAAAAATATTGGTACCCCCCCTCTATAGAGGGGGGACCACACAGTTGTGCTGGCTTCCACAGAGGCCCTTGATTCCTCTTCAAGTCTACCCGCTCCAGGAAATCTGGATGCCATGGACACAAGAGCCTCAGGAAGCCCCAATACGGACTGTGTGAGCAGCCAATCATCTGACAGTCCAAGGCAAACAGCAACTGCTGAGACAGGCCGCGTGCATTGTCACCAGAATGCACATAACACATAAAAAAGAAGTTTCAATATGTCTCATAAATAAAAATGAACTTAGCTTGAAAACAGATGCCCCCAACAGGTAGACAAGCTGTTTCATCATCAAACAATATGTGAACATGCCAGAATATGCTTTACTTAAATGCATCACAAAGTTTAAATAGAAATAACGTAACTAATAAAGATGCTTCTTCCCTTAGGCTCATCCTTCTGAGTGACTGCCCAGCCCTCCGGCTGTAGGATTGCACACACATTCTGGGCCTCCATAACCTAAGACTGTGAATGTGAGGTCCCAGTAGGTCTGTCCTGCTTGATCCATCGATGAGACTCAGTTTTACTTAAGTGTTAAGATACCCATTTCTCTTGACCAAATATATAAACAATCTCTCAATGTCCAGGAGGCCCTGAGTACCAGGCTGAGTCCCCACTAGTCATGACCCTGACCTGACAGCTGTTCTAACTTCTACTTACGCACAGGCCTTGTTGATAGTTTCCACAGCGTCACATCTCATTCTGATGTCAGTACAGATTTCATCAACATCACAGGGTTCACAACAACTTGCAGGTTTCACTGCTACTTCCACTGTGAGCCACAACAATTAGAACTACCTAGGGAATTCCCTGGTCCAGAGGTTGAGATCCATACTTTCACTGCATGGAGCATGGATTTGATCCCTGGCTAGGGAACTAAGATTCCATATGCCTCAATTAAAAGTTCCCGCATCCAGCAACTAAGACCCCCGCAGAGCCAAATTAATAAATTTTTTTAAATATTAAAAGCAAAAACAAGCAAGCAAACAAAACAAGAAAAAACTACCTAGAAGATCTGGCTCCCAGTTAAAATCTTTACCAAGGGCTATTCTTCTGAAAACACTGGGAGAGGAAGTAAAATGAAGGGAAGGGCGGGTTGACGAGAAAAATTAAGAAACCAAACTTTTCTGGATTCATATTGTGGTGGTGCATTAAACAGTTACCTTGTTCTCGACGTGCTCTGTTTATGAGTATCATGAAAGTGCTTTTTGCATTTTGTTTTTTTTTTCCTGCAGAAGGGAAGCAATGAAGGAAATGAAAGAGTTCATTTAAGTGCCACAGTCACACAAGGCTAATCTGTAAAAGCTCAATCCAGCTGAATACACTTACAGCCACCCCTGGTCCACAAAATTTCAGTTGAGAAGCCTAATTGAGATTCTTCAGGAGAACTCCCTGCCTTCCGTAGCTACAGAAGGTCTTATTAGCATTCTGGACGTCCCGTTCTCTGCCAAGGCCTAGGGCTGACTTTGCAGTGCCTGGGCTCTGGGCTTGTGAATTTTCAACAGATTCTAATCACCATCATTGTAAGGCTGCTGATCTTGTTTTGCAGCCCCTTTGCCTTCTTCTTTTCGGTTTCAAACTGAAGTTGCAGGTAACATGATTGTATTAGTTATACTGGAATACCGTTTAAAAACAGAAACAGAAACAATGCTCCACTCAGGGACTGTAACAAACACGCTGAACTCACTAATTAAAACACCTCGGTCGCAAACTAGGCATGCTTTCTATAAAAGAGGATCGTTAGTGCAGACGGCTAGAGTTGAGAGACCAGGAAACTTAATAAAATCCTGTTTTCTACCCATTTTCAACTCTATATGGATGCAATATTGGAGTAGTTGACTTTTATAAGACCAATGAGAGGATGATACCCATCTGACTACTCTTATTTCTTTTTCACTAAAGAGACATGTTGTAGGTTCCTCTATGTATTTCTTCTAAATGCTTAAAGATGTTGGAGAAATCAGTGTCGTGAAAAACGGCATGTGTAAACATTTAATCAGAAGCCTCTCCCATGAACTGAGAAAAAAATCTCGGGGCACAATTATGGAATAATCTTTTTTTCCTCTCATTGCTATCTTAATATTTAATATTACAGGTTTACAAAGAACCTTGGGATAAAATTAAAACAGTACAAAGGTCTCCAGGTATCTACCATTATTATTATCGATGAGTTTTCATTTGTATGTAAGCAGTGACGCATTCGGGCTTCCCTGGTGGCTCAATGGCAAAGAATCCACCCCCCAATGCACGACACACAGGTTTGATCCCTGGGTCAGGAAGATCCCAGGAGAAGAAAATGGCAACCCACTCCAGTATTCTTGCCGGGAAATCCCATGAACAGAGGAGCCTGGCGTGATGCAGTCCACTGGGTGCCAAAACGCTGGACAGGACTTAGCAACTGAACGACACACATACACATACATGTGTGTATGCATACATAACACAACTGTCTATGCCCAAAGTTTGGCTGAATTATTCCATTTGTGCTTTTCACATAAGAGAAAAAAAATCTATAGGTTTGCCTCTACCTAAAAGGTAACAATGCTTTTTTTCTTAACTAACTTTTTCTAAAGTAAAAGGCAAAATTTCTTACGGCAGTATTTGGCAAAACTAATACAATTATGTAAAGTTTAAAAATAAAATAAAGTTTAAAAAATAAAATAAAAAAATAAATCGTATTTTCTTGTATTGAAATAGAACATACTTGAATATACTTTTTTCTTTCCATTTCCAACTTTTTTTTTTAAATGACACTCTGAAGGAAAGTCTATTAGTAAATGAAATTTCACTGACAATTTATTTCAGCTTTTAATATATTTTCTACTAAAAATCAAGCTATCAAGACAGGAAAAATTACTGGTTTTGTTATGACAAAACAAGTGAGAATTTTTAATTCACAGAGGATGAAAACACAAGACATTGATCTCATTGTACATACAATATTACAATAAGCTGATTAGCCATGGACTATTAAAACATTTAAGACTTCACATACACACGTGTACTTTGAAACAAGAAACACAGGACAATTTTATTCTTTGATATGCTGTAACTACCAAGAGAAAGAACATCACTGATTTGCATCTAATTGTTTTCCTGGCATACAATCACTACACAGGCCAGGCCTAGGGCATACTGTATACGGTTATGGACATCTTTAGGCAAATATAAACATTCTTATCTGGGGGATTTTTCTCCCTGCCCAAGACAATCTGCTTTCCCACTGCTGTCAAATAGCTTAGTTTGTTATCAATTTAATAAGATCACAACCACAAACAATACTTTTACCACAAAACTCAGGCGAGGGGTTTTAGACAGGTCATACAAAAAATATTTGTTCCCAAGAAAACGAATCTGTAAATTGTAAATGTGATCCTAAGAAAAAGAGTCTTGGTTACAAATCATTCACTTTCAAATACTGATGAAGAAACAGAGGGCAGGGGCGGGGCGGGTGGAGAGGGCACTAGTGTGGTGGGGAGCAGGAAAGGCGTGAAATGAGGGAGACGTATTTGCCACAGGAAATACCGGATTCACTGGATTTTTTTTAAAATGAGGTATTATAAAAAGTGTGCCAGTAAATGCAAAAGCAAAACAAAATTAAAAACCAAAATGCACATTTCCAATGGAAAAAATCTCTAAACCTCTTATAGTTTTCTTTATTCGGATTAGACATTTCATTTACAGCAGTTAATCTAGAAAAATACATTTTAAAAAAATCTTCAGCAGACCATGCTCTCTGTAACAAAACCTTCCAAACCCTGTTTTATTATACAAACCGATCTACATTAGTAATGTAAAAAGAAATTCTCAGATTTAGCAATGTCATTTTCGATCTGACCTCTATCTAATTTACATATGGGTTTCCACTATTCATACTGCAGAGTTAGAATTCTGTAATAAATTTTTTTCTAATGTATTCTGTACATATTAAATAATCTAAAAGGTTCCTCTTGTAGTGCATTTACCATTTAGCAAGTCTATTCAGCATTTTTCCAGTACCATTTGCATTACAGTGATTTGCTGTAAATGTAATTAAAATCTAAAAGTGCACACAGTTAACTTCCTCAAATAACGGCCTGTTTCTGGAGGAAACCTAATATTCACAGAGAAGAATGATCAGTATCGTGATTAGAAACAAGGGGTTAGAATGCACTCTGAGACTATACAACACAATTATATACATGAGCTAAAGGACAGTCTTCAGCCTGAACTTACATCAAAGAAAGTTGGCTTCTCCACAGGGTCATACCAAGCACTCAATATGGCACTAGAGAGAATTAGGATTGTTAGCTACAAGTCAGTGTAGTATAGACAGCCCCAAAAATACCCTGAACTGGCTTATGCTAAATTCAACTCTAGTATATCACAGTGTTTTAAGTACTATTAGTGTGCTGCTGTGTTACACAGTGAAGACAGCCAGCCTTCATCAAGGGATGCTGTCTGGGTTGTAATGAGTCCTAGCACTCAGACTGCCACTGCATGCAGAAACCCTGGAAAGAAATACACAGGTTTCGAAACAGACGTACTTCACTTTGTTTTAAATGCCCAGGAGCGTTTTCAAAATAACTGATTGTAAGCTTGTTCTATCAAGTAATGAACCTATCAAATCATGAGAAGAAATTCTACGTTTTCCAGTTTAAGGAGAAAAAAATGTATTCTTACCAAATTATCCAGTGTATATGACTGGTTAGAATCGCAAGTTTTGATTTTTTTTTTTTAACTGAAATTCAGAGTGTGAAATGCAAACATTTAGGATAAAAGTAATTCAAAGGTACACACAGGTTTATCAACTTGCAACAAAGCAGCAAATATGAGGGCCTAACACACATCTGGACTCTTCCGTTCCCTTCTGATCCCTCAGAAAAGTGCAAAATCAAAGAGTCACTGCTTGGTCCAAACATAAGATACGTCAGGTACAAGGATCTGGAATCTGATGAAATCCAGCTTCTATTCCACAGGTTGTCTTCAGTAAGTGTCAGCGTCCAAAGATGGAATTTATCTCGAGAAGAATTAATTCTACGATCTGATTCTGGTAGACAGTATGGACCGCTATGTTACCAGTCTCCTTCTCTGGCTTGAGCAGAGTGGGACCAAAAACAATCGCTATGCTCTGATAGGTCATTCGGTTTTTTTCTCCATTTTCTATAACTCTAAGAGGAAAATAAAATTGTTAAAAGAGAAAATTTAAAAATTGGGGAAATTCTTCAGTGTTATAAACAGTTTGCATTCAGCAAAGAGAAATAATGCTCGTTTCCCTAAGGTACATATAAACTATTTAACCAAACAGAATTCACTCTGAATAATATGGAAAATTTTCTTTTGGATAAACTTAGGTGACAGGTATAATTGAACACCTGCTATAATTCAGATAACAATGATTCCCCCACTGAAGTGACAGGGAAATCTCATTAGAGCACAGAGAATAAACTTTGAAATTTACTCATTTTTGCTATTAAAAAAAAAAAAATCTCATGCTGTGATCACTTATTTTAGAAAACTGGTCTTCTTCCTATCCGAAGTTTTAAAGTAACTATATGGTAATTTAGACCTAATTACCCCGACTTTAAGGTAACTGAATATTCCTCTCTTAATAACCAATCTCATCTCCATAATAATTAACTTAAGCAACTATGTCTGAACACTTACTACATGCTAGACATTATATATTAATAAAAGTTTCACATATAAAATTAACTTTAATGTATTCTTTATACCAAACCATGTTACCTACAAGGAACTGGGGCTCAGAGACGTTATCTTTCTTATGTTACAAAGACAGCAGAGCAGCACAGCTGGGCTCTGAACCTGGGTCTGGTCACCTGGCCCCCGGGGTCCCACACCACATAGCATGTCTGTGCACTTCTCTGACCTTCTTTTTCCCCAATTACTCCTTCTCTGCCGCCGTGAAACTCTTACCTTTTGAGATGTCTGAACAGAATCTGCATTGTGTCCTGATTTGGCTTTGGCAACTGTTTGATCAGGTCCTTCACAGCAGAGACACGCTGTCGTGGCTCTTGTTCTGAAAAAAAAAAAAAAAAAAAAGAGTGGAGAGTCTGCATGAAACTGAAAGCCGTGACAGGGTGTTTTGGAACCTGGTATTTGGTGATACGCAGTGACACCTGGTGGTCACATTTAAAAATTCTGAGTGAAGCGATTCTTTGAAAAAAACTTGTTTCAAGTAAGATCAAAAGGAATTGCAGTAGCTTGATCTGTATGTACAGAGGGTTTTCAACATCTGGGGGGAAACTGAGTGCAACTACATACTTACTAATTGCATTAACAAAATCATTAAAATGATTAAATGTAAAGAGAGGTTCCGGTAATTCTCGAAAAAACATTTTGAGGGCTCCAGTGATGACATGAATATCTTCCCATTTACTATCCTTCAAGTCCAATTTCTCATCTGCAAAACAGAAGGAATAGGAAATTCTTGGAAATTATTTTAAACCAAATCTAACAGTATGAGTGATTCTTCTGTATGTAACAACAGGGAATATGACCTCACCGTGATTGACTGCAAATCTCAGCTTCTGGATCACTGCTAGGTTGCCACTAACTCTGTAAATCCCATCAACATCCAGTCCTAAGAGACAAATGACAATAATTCAAGACTGAAGTTCTTGTTGGTCTCATCTACAGATGCTTTCATGTCTTAGAATTCTTATTTATTAACATTTAGCCTAAAATAAAATTTCTCTTTTCCTCTCAATGGCTTTTTATAGCTACTTGGCAGGGAAAGAGGAGTGGAGATTCACTCTGAACTGTTTGGTAAACAGCAACAAATCTACTTTATCATGCAGACTGTGGATCCTCTCACAGAAATCATCTCAACCTTGAAATACTAACAATTTATGATAAACTTCAACAAACACTTGAGGATAAATCAAACAGTAAAGAAAGCTGGTAGATAAAATCAGCCTACCCATTTCTTCATATATCATTTGATAGTGTAAATGTACGCATTAAGGCACCCTCTAAAAAATGTCAAATTACTGCTGTTGTTCAGTTGCTAAGTCGAGTCCAACTCTGTGACCCCATGGACTGCAACACACCAGCCTTCCCTGTCCTTCACTGTCTCCCAGAATTTGCCCAAATTCATGTCCATTGAGTTGGTGATGCTATCTAACCACCTCATCTTCTGCTGCCTTCCTCTTCTACTACTGCCCTCAACCTCTCCCACTACTGCCCTCAACCTCTCCCAGCAATTACGGTCTTTTCCAACAAGTAGCTCTTCGCATCAGGTGGCCAAAGTATTGGAGCTTCAACATTAGTCCTTCCAACGAATATTTAGGGTTGATTTCCTTTAGACTGGTTTGATCTCCTTGCAGCCCAAGGGACTCTAAAGAGTCAGTGTTTATAATAAACTTAATATAAAGTGAAAGTGTTACTCGCTCAGTCATGTCCTACTGTTTGTGAACCCCATAGATTGTAACCCACGAGGCTCTTCTGTTCATGGAATTCTCCAGGCAAGAATACTGGAGTGGCTAGCCATTCCCTTCTCCAGGGGATCTTCCTGACCCAGGAATCAAACCTGGGTCTCCTGCATTGCTGGCAGATTCTTTACCATCTGAGCCACCAGAGAAGCCCAATAGACTTAATACAAGCCAGCAACTAAAATGATGGTTCTAAAAGAAGAACTGATAATTTGAGATAGCTATTAATTTCTTTTATTTATTATGTAGAATAGAATCATTTGAAACTCACACAATGAAATCCCCCAAAGTTCAAATATTCAATAAATGATGATGCACATATTAACATTATCTAATGTGCTTATTATTCATTTAACTTCCAGTAAAGGCAAGGACCATGGCTGCTCTATTGTAGGGCTGATAAAGATCAGACAAGAGATCCGTAAGCAGCAGTAATTACATTTTATGCAAACATTTTCATTACACAAGAATTTTTTAATGACATACTGATGTAAGTTAATGTGACTGCAGTCAAGATACTGTTATTTTAAAAGCTAGTATAAATAACACTAATAAATAACATGCTAAAATTAACCAAAACAGAAATTAATTTAAGTCTTCTTTTACAAGAAATGATATAAAGAGGATTTGTCTATTTGGACACTTTATAGTTGACTTAGCAGTTTTGGAAGGTCATCTCATTTTTATTATAAACAGAAGAAACTTTCTCTTGGTAAGTAAACACCATCTCCAATACTGTCCAATCATTTCTTAAACACAGTTTCACAATCACCACTTTCATTTTAAGCAAATATCAACTCCAAATGGCTTCAAGGAATACCATATCCTTAATCAACCCTAAGTACTGAACATTCAACAGATGACTGCAAAGCTCTTAATTTGAAACAGTACAAAAGAGTAAGTTTTTCTTTTTTTTGCAAAACATGCTTTTCTTGACAATTTACAACTAAAAAGAACTTCTGGTTCCAACACTCAAAATCAAAAATCCTAGGGGTTTGAATGGCAAAACAGTGGGCTGGTGTGCTTAACATTTAAAAAAAAATTTTTTTTTTCCTTACCATATTGCTCGACATGTTCAATGCATAATTTCACAAATTTTGGCACTGTGCTATTCTCTCTCTGACACAGATTAGAAAGATTGGCTCCAAATACCTGATCTGGAAGAGATTTTAAGAAATAACAGTTCACAAAGTGGCTAAACCACTGGGAGCTCAACAGGAGGCATCCTTGCAAAGGTGCACTTCACCACGACACATGCCCTTCTGATCTGTACTCTGTTGACTGCTTCCAACTGTATTTCACCACATGGTTTTCCTTCTTCATGAAGCTCCAGAACACCTTCCCTCACTCCTGCCTGGCTCCTCTGCTCATTTTTGGTGGCCACACCTCGCGGCTTTCAGGATCTTAGTTCCCTGACCAAGGACTGAACCTGCACTTGGCAATTGAAAGCACAAAGTCCTAAGAACTGGACCATCAGGGAAGTCCCTGACTCCCTTCTTACTTTCTCATCCCGTGCAGAGGACAGGATCAATCTCCCCACCCCAGATGGAGCTTCTCATCACTCCTAGTCTCAGCTAGTATGTCACCTCCTTAGACGAACCTTCTTTGGGACTTTGCTTGTGATCCAGTGGCTAAGACTCCATGCTTCCAACGCAGGGGGCCCAGGTTCAATCCCTGGCTGGGGAACTAGATCCCACATCCTGCAACTAAGACTTTCCATGCTGCAGCTAAGAGTTCACATGTTGCAACTGAAGATCCCGTGTGCCACAACAAAGTCCCAGAGCAGCCAAATAAATAAATACTGGGGGAAAAAAAAACCCCTCTGACTATGCTACCTAAGGTAACCCAACTCTAGTCACTCTATTTTATCACTGTGTTCAATTCTTCGTGGAACTCATCACTATTTTAAGTTACCTTGTCTGTATCTCATCTTTATAGACGTTTCTTTTTTTCCCCAGCAAATGCTTTGCTTATTTTAAACATGTTCATTGGACTGTAGTTGATTTACAAGGTTGTGTTAATTTCAGGTGTACAGCAAAATGATGCAGTTACACATACATATATTGACTCTTTTTTAGATTCTTTTCCCCTATAGGCCACTACAGAGCACTGGGTGGAGTTCCCCGTGCTATACAGTAGGTTCTCTTTAGTTACCCATTTTACACATAGTAGTGTTTACTGAAACTTATTTCTATATTTTAGTTTACATGCTTTGCAAACAGATGTCCCAACAATAGTCTCTGTTAGAATCTTGACAAAAGACAGGCATAATATATATATTATGCTACCTTTTATTATATTTTTTACTGATGAACAAATGTCTTTTGAGTTATGTATTAGAAAATTCTACCTTTGAAATTAAACACACTTTTAAGAATTAAAGGTATACACAGCCCATGTAATTTTAAAGAATATTAAAAGATCTTATTAGTGAATTGTGACCCTTACACTTGAAAAAAATATAAAAATTAGTTAGGAAAAAGCACTTTATACTAATTTTGTAATTACCTTAAATGAGAATTGAAGGCAAACAATCAAGAATAAAATTGTTCATTATCTTTCTTCTTTTTTTTCTACTGTTAGTGACTATTCAATATTTCTTCTGATCTGTGTATCTCAAAACTAAAAATCTTAATTGTCTTCTGAAAGTTTGCCACCCAACCCACCACATCTGTGTAGTTCCTCTGGTGCAGGGTTTCTAAAAACTGAATTTGGTATTTACGTCTGTTCAATGCTTTAAACTCACATGCATTTAAAAATCAATTTTAATTACTCAAATGTATTGCAATCACTGAACTGATAATGAATAAGGAATGAAAACATTTTTACTGTTTCGAAATTACTCAGCTATAAATGTAAAACGTCTTATTTCTGATTCTGGCCAAAGTTCATTGCTATAAACATCACTTCTACCTACCTTTAATATAACCTTTTTCACGAACAGCTTGCAAAGTGGGGCGTCGTGTAAGAAACTTCTTCAAGTTTTTCTTGGTTTTTTTCTGTTCTGAAGAATCTATGCTAGATACTTTTGCGGCTTAAGACAGATAGATATTAAGCATTTCATAAGATAAACGCTTTTTTGATAAAAAATTTTCCACCTAGCATTCAAAGTATATTAATCTCATATATAAAAATCACAGTAAATCAATTATTCTAACTTTAATATGGTTTAAAGAGTAACTCTTGAAGAATTAAATTAACACAGACCCAATTTCAAAGTAATACACCACACAAAACATTCCATTTCTATCATTTATTAAATAATGAGTATATATTAGAGTGGAAAACACTGGCCACAAACAGTGCCTTCTTTGGTACGTGTGCCAAGACATTTGTAAGTTATACTAAGTCGCTTCAGTCGTGTCCGACTCTGTGCAACCCCATAGATGGAAGACCACCAGATTCCTGCCCCGTCCCTGGGATTCTCCAGGCAATAACACTGGAATGGGTTGCCATTTCCTTTTCCATTCTAATATATACTCATTATTTAATAAATGATGCTATGTATAGTCTTAGACTATCCCCCAGTTTTAGAGCATAAAATGAAGAGCAAAAAGTAAAGAAACCATCCTATAAAACATAAACAAAACCTCCACCCTTCCTGATCCTTACTCAACTGGGAGCTGGGGGTTGTGTATGTATACATATATATTAAGATGTACTCATATGTACACACATATATGTATATACATATCCATCACCATTATTTGTGCCTCAAGCTGAACTCAGACTCATCATAAGTATCCCTACCCTGAGCTAAGGATGGGATCACCTGGAAAATGTTCTACATTTCTTGTAGTCCTGATTTCTTTTTTGATTACCATAACACAAATTTGAAAAGTAAACTTCTTGAAAATAACTATATGTGAAGAAAGTTGAGAGCACAAACAATATGTGAGGAAAGGATTAAAAGAATACAATTTTCATGTGTTTACACTGTTATATGGTGACAGTGTCAGTAATAGGCCTGAACAATTAGAATGTAAAAGAACAAAAGAACTGATTTTTCTACTCCTTCAGTTACTGTGAAGACCAAAAGTTCCGAGTTAAATGTGGATCTGTTCAAATAGATTTAACAAAGTTCAGAGTCATGGCTAATGGCCTGTTTAAACTATGTAATTTACAAGAGGCCTGCTTTAGAAAATGCAATCCCTGAAACTGCTGGCTCACTCTGGTCCTGTATGTATAATGTCGTCTGGAGGTTAAATTCATGCACCTACCTGCATAGACATCCATGAGTCAGAGGCGGCTGCCTGGTGTTCAGTTTGGAACTACAGTACATATCCCCTAACTTTTGACTTCTTAATGTGTAAGGATCTTAAACAGTAATTACATATTTTTCAGTTCATAAAATTCAGCTTCCTAGAGACCTCAACATAAGTGCATTCTGTTGTGTACATTTTTTTTTTCTCTTGAAAAGGTAATGCAATATATGCTGCCATTGGGGTGCATATGATTAGGGTGAAAAATTACAGTGAGTAAACGAAGATAGAGAACACGGAAACACTGAGGCTGCTACTACTGAACCTTACACTCTTGTAACAGTGGTGACTCCACTCAGCATTTACACTCTGAAGAGCTAAGAGAATAATGAGCTTACTCAAACCACTAGCAAAACTGGGAAAGAAAAACTTACAACGCAATTTCTTCGGCTCCTTCTGGTCCTTTTCTTTATCGTGCTTTTCTATTCCTGGTGAATCTGGTATCTCCTCTTCAATTGCTTCATCGGGTTCTACTGTCTGTTAGGTAGAGATTTTCCAAACACATATTACTTTTACGATTACTTTAGATGCAATTCTCAGAATGATCAGTGATCAACTCTTCCACATGACTTTAAGGAACGATTTAGTATACAGAATCCATGATTTAGATATTTTATAAATATTATAAAAAATACTTTTTCTCCCCCATTGATGGCATTAATTCTGAATTTCAATAAAGAAAAAAATTACTGATAATTCACAAGAATAATGGGTTTGTACTAATAGTGACACTATCTTGCCTCAAGTGACAGTAATAATCGTTTGATCAAGTGGCAGTGATAACTGTTAGAAGGTCAGGATGTACCTGCAGTGACAGATCAGGATGAGGCTACACTGTTGGTAACAGGACAGACAAAGCTTACCTGCAATGGCACCGTAAGCGTTTCACAGCAACAGTCTTTTAAAGCTGCACTTTGTGTCAACAGTTCATCCTTACTCCCAGACCCTAGAACTCATTTAAGCCTAACTAAGTTTACTTCTACAAGTTAGAAAGCAGACTGAATTCTCAAAACTGAAAACACTGCTCTGCCTTTCATTCTGAGATCCTTATTCCACCAAGAATCCATTTCTGTGCACAGTGTAAGGAAAAGCTCCGGCTTCTCCTTGGGCCTCCAGCTGACCAGCACGCACCCTGTCCCGGCACACTGAAAGGTATGTGGGTCTGTCTCCAGCTTCTTTATTCTGTTCCACGGGTCTGTGTACCTCTCCCATTATGGATAGGTAGCTTTATCAGGGCCTGACATATGAAACTGCAAGTCTTCTGCAAGGGTGTCTATCCTTAGTCCTTTGCATTTCTAAATGAATTTTAGAAAGAGCTTGTCAAGTTCTATCAGAAAACCCACTGGGATTCTGAAGGAGATCCAAATACCTCAAACCTAAAAATTTATAAATCATTTGGAAGAATATTATATCTTTATATAACTGAATCTTTTAATCCATGAACACAATATACTTCTCATTTAATTAAGATTTGGCAATGTCTCTCAATAAAGTTTTGTATTTTTCCCTGAAGAAGTTTTGCCCATCTCTTGCTTTCAGTATCTTTTGCTACTCTGCAAACAGTATACATTTAAAATTTTTATAATCAATAATATAGTCTTCCCTTTTCAGTTGGCTTATTTCCTGAACCTGGAGGCCTTAATTAAAAAAAAAAACCACTTTCTCCACAAGGCCTCCCTTGATCCCTCCACTAGTGTTAGCCTCTACATAATCGGAGTCTTTATACGTTCGTTATATTAACTGTTCGGCTGTCTGTCTTCAGTAGTCTTCTGCCTTTGACTGTAAGCTCTACGCGTCTGGCTGCATGCTGCTACATCCCAGTGCATAAGACACTCACGCGTTTGGTAAATGAACAGCAATATCCTTGCTTTCAAAGGATAGTGAATGGATTACTGTGACTAGAGCAGAAAGCCCATTCTGGGTAGAGGAAAAGGTACATCTGGATAGACAGACTGCGCTCAGGCTGTTGAACTTTAATACGAATCATCAGGTTTCTGAGCAGGAGGGGATTATAAAAGTGACTTAGGAAGTTTATACTGTAGTGGCACTAAGAATGGATTGGTGTGGGATGGTGTAAGGTGAAATTAACGAAAACTGTTCAGGGCTTACTCTTAGTATAAAAATTTTAAAGACCTGTCCATGGTTTCAGAAATAAATGAAAAAGGACAAGGTTCAGAAATTTCATACAGTATTACAGACTGCAAAGGAATAATTCACATCTAGACTGGTGAATAATTTACTAGAAGAGTAAAAGTTGGAGGTGAAAGAGTTAAAAAAAAAAATTCAGATTTAATATCTGGGTGTTCTAAACTGGGTGAATCACAGAATTTGGGAGCATAAAAGGATACTTGGAGACAATCCAGTCCAATTTTTTTTTTTTAGTAGAAAAACTGAGACCCACAGAAAGAGAACACTTGCATATGATCACAAACCTGAATAATGAAGCATTACTAACAAAGTCTCTGAGAGACACCTCAATCTCTACTAAAGCCAGTGATTCCCCAACTTTCTTCTGTCTCCATTTAGTTTAAAATCATTATACTCCTAAGTATCCGCTTTCCTTTCACTTCTGTCACTGACATATGATCCTTAATCAGGAGCCATGTCTCCATATGCTGAGGGGGTAGGAATACAGTCTAAGAAAGTGCAGCTTCAAGTTGTTCAATACTGCTCTTACTAACTCAGCTTCAGAATATAAATATGAAGTTCTTTTAGGTATAATACATATGAGAAGAAATTTACCAGGAACACAAGGGTACTGTAAGTAGAAAAGTTACTAGGAAAGAGAAAGTGCGAATGACCAGACGACTTCATTCATCTCACCATTTTGCTCAGTACCAGTTTCCACCAAACGGTATGATTTCCAGCACTTCCAGTTGATGACAAGATGACAATAGAGCATAGTGGCTGGCCCTGCCTCTGGAGCTAATTTCTTTTTGAACCAATGCCTCATGTGACAGTTACATGAAATCTACTGGTGGCAAACATCCTATAAATGTGAATGTTAAATCACTCATCAGCCTCTCATGTGCTCATGGCTCAGTCACTCAGTAATGTCCAACTCTTTGCGACCCCACGAACTGTAGCCCATCAGGCTTCTCTGTTTACAGGATTTCATGCCAAGAACACTGGAGCGGGTTTGCCATGCCCTCCTCCAGGGGAGCTTCCTGACCCAGCAATCAAACCCGCATCTCTTATGTCTCCTGCACTGCAAACAGATTCTTTACCGTTGAGCCAATGGGGAAGCCCCATCAGGCCCTACGAATTGCTAAATTGATCACTGTCAAATATGCATTTTTTAAAAGTATTTTTTCACACATAAATTGGAAACTAGATATACAATAAATAGCCAAAAAAAAAAAAGGAAGAAAGATTAAACAGCTCTAAGGTAAAAAAAAAAACAACCCTAAGTCAAACACATACCTGATTACTGATGGTACTACTGAGAACTTTAAACCAATCGTTGATAACAGTGTCATTGTCAGACTGAATCAGCAATTCAGTTCCTTGACGGGTTTTCAGCTTTAAAGAAGGAAAAAAAAAAAAAAAATATATATATATATATATATGTGGTTAGTGCTTTCAATCAAGTAAATGGATTTAATTCAAAGTCTACTAAACCACCAGCAGAAGATGAGATGCCATATATTATATTAATGGTGATGCAAGGTTACAGATTCCACAGTAATGCCATTATCCTTTATTTTAGTATAAAATAATACCAGCTGAATTATTTTACAAAACATGACGTTTTTCTCACAATACATTCTCAAAAAAAGCTAATAATTTAGGATACCAAACTATCACACAAACACCACAAAACTTGCTGAAATCTTATATACGTCATCATTAAAAGCAAATTCAAGTATCTAGGCTATGCATTTTAAATGAGAATTGAAATATGATTTGTAAAGAAATAAATCCTATGATAGTTTTACATGAACTAGAGAAATTTTTTCTCTCTGGTTAAAAAAGATAAATATAGACGGGAATATAGAAGGGTTGGACTTTCAATATTTCCTACTTAGTATGAAAATATAGTGACCTAGTACAAAGAGAGGGCACAGACAATAATTTTCACATCCCCTTTAGACAGAAACATTACTGAGCTATCAAACCATGAACTAACTAAAGTAAGGATACTATGTATGATTCTATATGAATGTGGTAACAAATTTACATATGACATCCTTGGTTCAACTGAAGAAGGATTTTGAACTAGCCACAGAGAGCATTCCTTCTATTTTCTGGCTGGTGAATGTTTGATTTCCTTTTTTCCCAGAGGAACATATGGCAATGCTTATCAAACAACATTCTGAGATATATTCCTCAAACAACTCCTATAATAATGTTTTAAAAGATACCCCTCAAAAAATAAACAAACGATTCATTATGTGATGTTAATTTAGAAAATACTGGATTGAGGAGATCTGAACAAGACTCTATCCTTCCAGACTTCTTGGAGTTTTGTTCCTCCAGGGCGCACTGTGGTTTTCTAACAGAGGAATAAAATACACCGTATTTCCCCAATTTATTTGGCCATGGGACCCTCTTCATTCTGGAATGAAACAAGGCTACCTCAGGAAACAGTAATTTCCTTCCCTGAATTTCTTCTTAGAGAGCAGGCCAAGCAATCAATCAATAGTGAATATTCACTGCACGTAAGATACTCTGTTCTGTTAGAGGTTCTCACTTAAAAATAAGAATAGCGTTAAAACATGTATACTACCATATGTGAAACAGATCACCAGTCTTCGATGCCTAAGACAGGGCACTCAGGGCGCACTGGGACAACCCTGAGGGATGGAATTGGGAGGGAGGTGGGAGGGGGGTTCAGGATGGGGGACACATGTACACCCATGCTGATTCATGTGACTGTATGGCAAAAACCACTACAATATTGTAAAGTAATTAGCCTTCAATTAAAATAAATAATTTAATTTTAAAAATGAATGAAATAAAAGTTTTTGATACATGCTAAAAAAAATTAAGCAAAAAATGCAGTCTCTGCTTGAAAATTTTTTCTTCTTTTTGGATAATCTAGTGGGGAAATAATTTACAGAAGATGTTAACTCCAGCTACATGAAACAAGTGCTATTTTAAATGCATAAACTTGCAACATCTCTATTGTGAGTCTTGTAACAGAGGAAACATTTGACAAGCAGAGACTAGCAGCCCTTGGTACTGAAGGTAGACTCATCAGGAGTAAAAATCAACAGGACAGAAACACTTAGGTTCCACTTGGGAAACGTCAACTCTTCCAATACCCCTGGACAACAGGAGGAAAGGCCTGAGACAGGAGGCTCTAAAGGAAGGCTATTTGCAAAGCTGGTCTGAACACCCCTCTGTTCTCCACACACGCAGTGTGACCGCGGCTCCTCCACCAGCAGGGGGACCCTGAATTTTTGGCCGGCCACCTGGCTTGCTTTAAGACGCAGAACACACTGGTGTTTGACTCTTCATCCAGATCTCAAGAAGCCCTGGGGCTCCCACTCTGGCCCTTTGGGAAACCTGAATGCAAAGAAGCCTGGAGTCACTCCACTGAACAAAGAGAGAGCCAGTGAGAAGGAGCCCAGCCAGCAGCAAGCACTGAGCCTGGAGAGGGCAACTAGACTGTTCAGCCCCATTCAAGCTGCTGGACGACTGAAGCCTGGTGACTGGACCTGGGTGAGGTCAGAACCACCGTTCAGCTCTAAGCATCAGAACCACCACTCCGCTCTGGGCAGGCCAAACTGAGCAAACGACGTGAGTCTTTTCTTGGGCTACTGAGTTTGGGGTGGTCTCTTAGGCAGTATGTGTTACTGTGGGGAGCTTTTTATGACACTGGGAAGGCTTTAACTTACTTTTTAATATTCAATCTTGTGGATAAAGGGAACCACACCTTTTATTGATGCTGGGGAAATTCAAGACTTGGAACAAAGGCTTATAATATAAAGTCTGAGATCTAATCACTTACGCAAATGAAGTTAGATCTTTACACCAGCTTTTTTGACTTAAAAGTTAAGTCAAATACAAACTGACTTAATGACTAACTCTGCCTTAACTTGTCACACTGAAAGACAATTTCCCCAATAATTCAGAACATAAAATTACTATGGTTAAGAATGAGGATTATACTTTGACAATAATTTATTACCTCAAATACATTCTTTTTGCTGGATTTATCCTTTGAAGCCATCTCGATGGTCGCTCCCTTAAGGTCCACTGTGAACTCCGGTTTGGACTGATTACTCCCAAACTTGGTTTTGGAAAAAAGGAAAAACCTTTGTTATATTTATGTACATACATGTATCCAAGAAGGATTAAGACCAATTTTGTATTATTAACAATAAACAAAACAGGGGGTTACCTCAAATTCTTCTCTCTTTATATCATAAAATAACAATTCCTACTTGAAATTGAAAAATGTTTGTAAGACATGATTACATACAGTTCATTGAAAAGGAAACAAAATGGCTCAACCTCCATCATTATAAGAAAAATACAAAGTAAAGCCACGCTAAAATCTTTTTTCACCCATTAGTATAAAAACAACAACAAAAAGTTTGATGGAAAATGACATTGGTGAGGCTAGAGAGTAATAGGCCCTCATTTGCAAGTGGGCTATAAACCAGAATTCCTGGAGAGGAAAAATTGCTAATACTATATTTTCAAATTTATAAACACGTGTATACTGTGACTGAGCAATTCTGTTTTATTGAATTTATTCTAAACTATCCATAATTATGTAAAATGACGTGTTCAAAAGGTCATATTCTTATATACATACAAATAACATCTGGCAGATAACCAAGTTCTTTTCCACCAAATAAACATTCTCTAAACCGGATTCTGTACTTTCAAAGGTTATTTCCTTATTGACTCTTTATGTTGTCAACAACTAACAATAACTTGTAAAAACAAAATCCTGAGCCCCATGTTCTTTTATTCAGCCTTTACTGGAAATAAAAGCTGGAGTCAGATGCTCTAAAGCCTCAGCAATTGAAAGAGGAATGGTGAACTGATCAGGAAGACAGTGAACATGGGTGGTTTGAGAAGAAGCAGCACTTAGTTGGCTATTATATTTTGTTAACCAAATAAGGAAAAGGTTAGTAAGCAGCAGAAAAATGTATGTTAAATATAGACCTACTCTATATATTGCCATCATTAACTTAAATTTCTGTTTCATCTATTAACTGAGAATAGAAAATAGCATTCCTATGTTACTGTAGGATTTGGGGGTTTAAAAAATCCTTACAGGCTGATGAATTGTAATCTTCAAGTTCATAAAGATTTTTTATAGAAAATCTCACTTGCTAAAATATTTTCAAATTCTATGTGTCATCGAAAATGAATCTTACCCACCAACCTTGTGAAAACTTATTCACTATTCACAACGTCAATGACAACATTTGTAATTTCACTTTTCATAAATGCTTCAACTTCATCTGTTCCCTTTTACTACATCTTTTCAGCTGGTTTTAAATACTATAGCTGACATAACTAAACAAAACTCAAGGTATTATATGGGATTTATTAGTGGAATCAAAACAAAATTCAGACTATTTCATGGAACTAGTGAACAATTTAAAAATCACAAAACAAATTTTAACAATTCTACAGAGCCTCTGCCTTCTTTATACCTTTTGTCATTCAAAAAACATTAAAATTAATTCACATTGTAATTTAAAAATCACTGTAATTAAATCACAAAGCTATGATGGGCACAGATAACTTTCTGAGCAAATCTGATGTATTTCAAAAGTTATAAAACTTAAATGGATACATTTAACAAAACAATAAATACAGTTTAACTTGTCATCATGACATGGTTGGTAGATAGTTATAAGCTAAGATATAAATAACCAACCGAATAAGTTACAGTAACCAAATACAATGACATGACAAGGAATGCTATAAAAATACTCTACTGTGGTCGGCAAAATTTCATGTTTGCTATCCATTATTTCTCAAAATCCAGTACTGCTTTTCTCCACTGTAATCATCGCCCCAATGCATTCATGGAAAAGAAAACAGAACTACTGTGGCAAGGGACATGCAACAAGAACACATACAGTGACAGCGGAAACAGGATCAGATTTTACATATGCGACAGCAGGCCGGCGGCGGACAGAGATTTTCCAGGAAGAAAGCAGCGAGAGCAGGAGCTCAGAGACTGAGCCCTGCTGGCAGAATGACTTGATGGGAAAAGGGAAGAAAATGACGATGTCATTACAGTGCACAATGGCAAAATGACATACAAGAGAAAACCATAATGGAACCAGGCAGGACAAAAATACAACTGCAAGCAGACACAACACAGGCAAAGCTACATCTCCAAAATATTTTGCAAAAGCCCTAGAATTTACCTCAGAGTATTTTCTGACTTTGTTATTCTATCAATTCACGCTTATCTTTAAGATGAATGCTTTTTACAACTTACTGTGAACAGACCTGTCCTCCCTTATATTCACAAGGGAAGACTTGGGGGGTAATAAAGAGGAGTCATACAGCCCCTCCTCACAAAGCCTTGAGCCTCCTCCCTGTGGCTGGCGGGGCCACGTACTCTGGTTCCTGTCTAAGATCTCTCTGAGGAGAGGCCCTGCCGTCCAGCTCGCCTTCCCCTTACTCGGGGACTGTGGCTCTCCACCAGAGGCAAGGCTGTCACCCAGAGGACACCTGGCGAGGTCTGGAGACGAGCTGGAGGTGGGCGTGTTGCCATGACCCGCTGAACAAATAAGGTGAAAGGAGTAAGAAAAAGGCAAGTGTAATTTAAGTTACTGATCTAACAACCCAGGGGACAACTAATACTTTCCAGGAAACAAGTGACGTCTACCCATCCCAAAGGAGAAGGAGAGGCTGGCTGGATTCTGGATGATGCGGCACTGGTGTCATATTATCTTACAGGCAGCATGTGCACATTTCATTTGCTCCATCTTAACTACCCATGAAATCAAAAATAAATATAAAGCGTGAATGGTTTTCTAAAAACAGAGGTTCAAATAGTATGGATGGTTTGGCTCAGCATCCCATCAATGAATATATGCCCAGGAGTGAGTGTAAGATCTGAATTGGCTATTTCTTCCAGGGGATATCAGTAGAGGTTTTTCCACTTAGTGTGAAACTAATCTGTAAAGAATCATACGTCTCCAACACGGTCCTGGAACAAACCATCGGAGCCCAACTGAAGGAAACGTAATGTCTTCCAACAGCAAAGGGAAAAACTGACTCTGCCAGAGACTGACTCCTGACAGCATCTTCCTAAGTTACACTCAAAGGAAATTTTCACTGGAGGTGATTCTTGTCTTTTTGGCTGACATGCCAGCCTCAGGTAAGACGTGATTTCACTATATAAACAGGACACATTTTACTTGTGATAGATCTAGCTGGTGAGTGAGTAGAGAAACAAAGCTAGGAGTCTTTCAAATCCTTTGTGAACAATCCTAATTACAGAGTTAATTAAAAAGCATCTTGCATATTTCATCAATTTTTAATATTTATGAGTGCTACATACACCAAAATATATTACATATACTTACACATTTTTTAATTTGAATAATCTTATTTGCTTTTACTTAGGCCACTTAAATTAGTTTCAATTCCCTTATTATGTGTTACATATGGGAAGAAAAAGCAAGGTGGTTTGAGATTTTTTAGTTAGCCATACAATAAAAATTAAGAATTGACTGCATAATCAAGCATTTTATCATATCCCACATCTGTTTAGTTTTTAAGACTATAAAACACAGTGTGACTGTTTTATCAAATTATATCAATCTGAAATGATTATCATAATGTATTACTGACAATATATAAATAAAATTTCATTTAAAGGCAAAAACTCAAATAGTGAATCTCTAAAGTTAAAACGCTATTAAGAATTTCACAACTTCAAAATTGGTGAGCTCAGTGAATTTTAAACTATGTTTCTGCTATTATCACATGGTAATGCAGTAACCCAACTTGAGATGATGAACAGAAATGCCCTACGCCCTCTGCTGGCATTAGTTTTAATTATGAGTTCTGATTTATGTAAAGTCTTCAAGAGATCTTAAAATGCAACCATCAGTCTATACTAATGGTTCTGTGCTGGGGTATTCACTTAACATCCCCTAATTAGAAAAAAAAATTCATTTTCTTTAAGTCACAGTGGTGCCAGTGGTAAAGAACCTGCCTGCCAATGCAGGAGACATGAGACATGGGTTTGATCCCTGTGTGGGGAAGATCCCTTGGAAAAGGAAACGGCTACCCACTCCAGTATTCTCACCTAGAAAATCCCATGGACAGAGGAGTTTGGTGGGCTATAGTCCATAGGGTTGCAAAGAATTGGATACGACTGAAGCAAATTAGCAGCACGGACATATTTGCCTACCTCAATGATGCCTCACTTACCACAGTGATCTATGTACTTGTTTTATCTGTATATACTACAACTTGGCAATCTTTAGGGATTCGTAATTATCAAATAAATGATCATTATCCAACTTTCTTCAGGAACTTTTTTATTACTTTAATCTCTAATTGCTTCTCCATTGCTTTCATTCACTTCCTTCACTCAATTTCAAAT
Source organism: Bos indicus (assembly GCF_029378745.1). NCBI lineage: Eukaryota > Metazoa > Chordata > Mammalia > Artiodactyla > Bovidae > Bos > Bos indicus. The sequence continues at coordinate 33,577,241 of NC_091772.1, read as the reverse complement.
AAAAGTTGAGCCACAAGTAGGAAGAATAAATAAATGCATCGTCTTCTAGAAATGCATTAATATAACAAAAAAGTACCATACGCTTCCCCTCAGGTGACAAAGGAAAAATAATTATCAATTTACTTTAAGACAAGTCAAATAAAAATTTCAATCTTCTAATGTGGATAAGCGTATTACAGGTCAGTTTCACTGTACTGTCAGACCAGAGAGCAAATCAAAGCATCAGAGAAGCAAAACAGAAGAAATATTCCAGAAAGTTCCTATCTGCACTCAACCCAACAGTTTTGGAGGTTACTACATCATGGTATTTGAGGACTAGCACGCTCTGAACAATGTTACATAACTGTAAAGGTATGTGACTAAGATTTGCTTTGATTTTAGAAATGGATTTCTCTTTTATCAAAGATAAGGCCAACAGGTCCTAGTCATTTTAAAGCAACTCAGTAATTTTAAGAAATATTCATTAAGGTAGGATATAAAGCAGACAAAAGACATTAGCTTAATTTCATTTTTAAATCTTTTTGGAAATACCCAGAGCATGGACTCTGGAGCCAAAATGGTACCCAGATCTGTCACTTACGTAGCTCTAAGACTTTGAGCGAGTCACTTAACTGTTTCACATCTCATTTTCTCATCTCCAACAGCAGGAGAGGGGATGACAAACAGTATTCCCCCAGAGTTAAGAGAGTAACACAGATATATATATATATACACACATACACACACACACAACACATACACACACACCATCTTCTATACTTAGAACAGTATCTCATACATTTTCAGGATTCAAAAAATGTTAACCTATTATGATATGTCACAAATTATAATTTTTGGTATTTGTATTATAAATAACAGAGAATTAACAGTAGTAAACACTCAAATATACAAACAGCTTCAAAGTCCCACAAGTAATAGTGACATTTTATTTTCTTCTGAAAGCAGGCTGGTATCATATATAGACACAGAAACCTGACTAGTATCCAAGGGTCAGGTTACAAATCAAGGTGGGGCTTGCTACATGACAGCTTATTCTCTAACTAAATACCTGAAAGAGCAAAATTTTAACAATAGGAGTCAACTTTTCTAAATGGCCCTTTTCTTTCTGAGTCAAAATGCATCTTTAACTAAGAAAGCCTCATTTATTTGCACATGAGGGGTAGTTAGAAGGACTCTGGACTACCTTATGAAATTCAAGTGCAATACTGTCCACATAATTTAAATGTGTAAAGCCTCCAAAGAAGAGAAATACTTACCCAACTTGTGCTACTTCCTTGGGTTTTAGTGAAGAGTAAAGATGAACCCTGCAAAACGGCCCAAGAAGACAACCAGTTCTTTCTGTAATGAAAAGATGGCCAGTGAGAACCCCATACCCTGTTTTTCCAACCAAACTTAAAAAATTAAAATCGACTTCACCAATATCAATGTGGTCCACGATTTATACTCATTACTGACATTCTTACTGTTTTTATTGGGGATATAATTCAAATGGAAACTACAATCATTTTATATCCCCAAAGCAAATGAAGTAAATTAGAGATACAGATTATCAGAATAACTACCCATCTAATCATGTTCACATGGGAGTAATCTGGCAAACACATCTGTGACCAAGGACACCAATTCCAAATCATATGAATGGATAGCAACATTTGGCAAGAATTCTTATTCACAATCAAAAAGCAGACAAACAGGATTATCTTACCTAATTCACTGTAGACTGTTTTATATGTCTTAGCTATTGTCCTTCCCCTAATGAGGATGCACTAGGTAAGGACTAGACAGCAGGTACATTCTAAATTCCATGCTTAATGATCATCACTAAGGTTGCTAAAGTGAGGCATTCAAAAACTTTTCTAAATTACAGAATCAACACACATACTCTATCAAAATGCTGAGCACAGAAATGTATAAAGGAAAGGCCTCGTTTCTTCTCTTTCAATCCCTACTCTAGAGGTAAAAGTGTTTACCTTTTAGGCGATTTACTTGCTGGCAGGCTAAAATGAACATAAAATATATCTTCCATAGGAATTTAAGGCTTGCCTTACAGCCAAACATACAGCATGTTTTGTGAAAACTTTACAGACATTCCTAAGAAGGTTTATTCTCCATTTGCAGAATGTAGAATTTAGTATCTATCAATTAGACCTACTTTATTATTTTACAACTTTTTACATCTACTTGCCTTGAAAAGTAAAATAAAGTTTACTCCTACGGGGGTCTCTATTTTTCCTTTTATTTCCTGTTTTGCTAATAGTCATTATGCTACCTACTTGGACTATTTCTAATGATTAGGTTTTCACTGTGAGTTGATCCATAGGGCTTTATCATTTTAAAGATGTTAGTGATTCCCCTTAGTTGAAACTATCTACTTTCTCTATAGAAATGGATATTCTCATATTCTTTTGATATGCCTTTGTGTTTAATTTTTCTAAATCATTTTTAGAGGTCTCTTTTAAGACTGAGCTGGATTTTGCTTTGTGCTTCACTCTGAGCACGTTTTTCTTTCAACGAGCAACATATTTTGGAAGGATTTTCATTTCTAAATTTATTTTATACTCAATCTTATATTTATTTAGATAGTATCTACTCAGTTCAGTTCAGTCGCTCAGTCGTGTCCAACTCTTTGTGACCCCATGAATCGCAGCACACCAGGCCTCCCTGTCCATCACCAACTTCTGGAGTTCACTCAGACTCACGTCCATCGAGTCAGGGATGCCATCCAGCCATCTCATCTTCTGTCGTCCCCTTCTCCTCCTGCCCCCAATCCATCCCAGCATCAGAGTCTTTTCCAATGAGTCAACTCTTTGCATGAGGTGGCCAAAGTACTGGAGTTTCAGCCTCAGCATCATTCCTTCCAAAGAACACCCAGGACCGATCTCCTTTAGAATGGATTGGTTGGATCTCCTTGCAGTCCAAGGGACTCTCAAGAGCCTTCTCCAACACCACAGGTCAAAAGCATCAATTCTTTGGCGCTCAGCTTTCTTCACAGTCCAACTCTGACATCCATACATGACCACTGAAAAAACCATAGCCTTGACTAGACGGACCTTTGTTGGCAAAGTAATGTCTCTGCTTTTCAATATGCTGTCTAGGTTGGTCATAACTTTTCTTCCAAGGAGTAAGCATCTTTTAATTTCATGGCTGCAGTCATCATCTGCAGTGATCTTGGAGCCCCAAAAAATAAAGTCTGACAGTGTTTCCACTGTTTTCCCATCTATTTCCCGTAAAGTGATGGGACCAGATGCCATGATCTTCGTTTTCTGAATGCTGAGTTTTAAGCCAACTTTTTCACTCTCCTCTTTCACCTTCATCAAGAGGCTTTTTATAGTTCCTCTTCACTTTCTGCCATAAGGGTGGTAAGGGTGGTGTCATCTGCATATCTGAGGTTACTGATATTTCTCCCGGCAATCTTGATTCCAGCTTGTGCTTCTTCCAGCCCAGCGTTTCTCATGATGTACTCTGCATAGAAGTTAAACAAGCAGGGTGACAATATACAGCCTTGATGTACTCCTTTTCCTATTTGGAACCAGTCTGTTGTTCCATGTCCGGTTCTAACTGTTGCTTCCTGACCTGCATACAAATTTCTCAAGAGGCACATCAGGTGGTCTGGTATTCCCATCTCTTTCAGAATTTTCCACAGTTTATTGTGATCCACATAGTCAAAAGCTTTGGCATAGTCAATAAAGCAGAACTAGATGTTTATCTGGAACTCTCTTGCTTTTTCGATGATCCAGCGGATGTTGGCAATTTGGTCTCTGGTTCCTCTGCCTTTTCTAAAACCAGCTTGAACATCTGGAAATTCATGGTTCACGTATTGCTGAAGCCTGGCTTGGAGAATTTTGAGCATTACTTTACTAGCCTCTCTGAAAAATGCTAAAATATATTTCCACTTCAAATATACTTCTACTTTAAATAAGCTTTTTGACTTTAATTTTCAAAATCAGAAAAACTGTGGAATGTATACCTCAGGATAAATAATGGATATTTGAATACTGAGTGAATGATAGTTCCCTTGAGGTCTGTGTGACTGAGTTGCAGGCAGAAATTAGTCACGTTTTTTTCATGGAACCAATTTTTTTTCCCCTAAAAAAACAACTGGCTGTGATACACTGTGATTATTTAAACTTGACTATTTGGCAGGTAGACATTAACTCAAAAATGGATGAAGTGAGCCTGTCATTTCAAGGAAAATAAATGATAGTATATGTTGACAATAACAAATTAAAGCTGTCAAACAGAAAGCAGAATTTTGGAAAACTCAGCACTTGTGCCACGGTAAGGTTGACAATATTTCAAAACTTAGTGACTCTGACAATGATAATATTGATTTGTGATTCTTTGGTATCATAAAATAAAATGTGCCAACATTTGAAAACTCAGCAAACTTCATAAACTGGTATATTCCAAATGACCTACAAGATGCTACAAAATTATGCACAGGTAAAGATTCATGCAAAATGCAACACAGACCCATGAATTTTAACATAACTGAGTATGAAAAGTCAGTCTCTCCCAAAAGGAAGCTTCCATAAGCCTCTGATCCTTATCCATCAGAGGGCAGACAGAATGAAAACCACAGTCACAGAAAACTAACCACACTGATCACATGGACCACAGCCTTGTCTAACTCAATGAAACTATGAGCCATGCTCTGTAGGGCCACCCAAGACGGAAGGGTCAGGGTGGAGAGTTCTGACAAAACATGGTCCACTGGAGAAGGGAATGGCAAACCACTTCAGTATTCTTGCCTTGAGAACCCGATGAACAGTATGAAAAGGCAAAAAGATACAACACTGAAAGAGTAACTCCCCAGGTCAGTAGGTACTCAATATGCTACTGGAGAAGAGTGGAGAAATAACTCCAGAAAGAATACGAGATGGAGCCAAAGCAAGAACAGTGCCCAGTTGTGGGTGTGACTGGTGATGGAAGTAAAGTCCAAAGCTGTAAAGAACAATACTGCATAGGAACCAGGAATGTTAGGTCCATGAATCAAGGTAAATTAGAAGTGGTCAAACAGGAGATGGCAAGAGTGAACATTGACATTTTAGGAATCACTGAACTAAAATGGACTGGAATGGGCAAATTTAATTCAGATGACCATTATATCTATTACTCTGGATAAGAATTTCTTAGAAGAAATGGAGTAGCCATCAAAGTCAACAAAAGAGTCCAAAATGCAGGGTACAATCTCAAGAATGACAGAATGATCTCTGTTCATTTCCAAGGCAAACAATTCAGTATCACAGTAATCCGAGTCTATGCCCCAACCAGTAACACTGAAGAAGCTGAACGGTTCTATGAGGACCTACAAGACCTTCTAGAACTAACACCCAAAAAAGATGTTCTTTTCATCATAGGGGACGGAATGCAAAAGTGGGAAGTCAAGAGATACCTGGAGTAACAGGTAAATTTGGCCTTGGAGTACAGAATGAAGCAGGGCAAAGGCTAACAGAGTTTTGCCAAGAGAATGCACTGGTCATAGCAAACACCTTCCTCCAACAACACAAGACAAGACTCTACACATGGACATCACCAGATGGTCAATACCAAAATCAGACTGATTATATTCTTTGCAGCCAAAGATGGAGAAGCTCTATACAGTCAGCAAAAAAAAAAAAAAAAAAGACTGGGAACTGTGGCTCAGATCATGAACTGCTTATTGCCAAATTCAGACTTAAACTGAAGTAGGGAAAACCACTAGATCATTCAGATATGGCCTAAATCAAATCCCTTACAATTATACAGTGGAAGTGACAGATTCAAGGGATTAGATCTGATAGACAGAGTGCCTGAAGAACTATGGATGGAGGTTTGTGACACTGTACAGGAGGCAGGGATCAAGACCATCTCCAATAAAAAAAATGCAAAAATACAAAATGGTCATCTGAGGAGGCCTTACAAATAGCTGAGAAAAGAAGGGAAGCCAAAGGCAAAGGATAAAAGGAAAGACATACCCACTTGAATGTAGAGTTCCAAAGAATAGCAGAGAAAGATGAGATGATCAATGCAAAGAAATAGAGGAAAACAATAGAATGGGAAAGACTAGAGATCTCTTCAAGAAAATCAGATACATCAGGGGAACATTTCATGCAAAGATGGGAACAATAAAGGACAGAAACAGTATGCTGTTAAAGTGCTACACTCAATATGCCAACGAATTTGGAAAACTCAGCAGTGGCCACAGGACTGGAAAAGGTCAGTTTCATTCCAATCCCAAAGAAAGGCAATGCCAAAGAATGTTCAAACTACCACCACAGTTGCACTCATCTCATACGCTAGCAAAGTAATGCTCGAAATTCTCCAAGGCAGGCTTCAACAGTACATGAACCATGTTAACTTCCAGATGTTCAAGCTGGATTTAGAAAAGGCAGAGGAACCAGAGATCAAATTGCCAACATCCGTTGGATCATTGAAGAAGCAGGAGACTTCCAAAAAATAATCTACTTCTGTTTTATTGATTACGCCAAAGCCTTTGACTGTGTAGATCACACCAAACTGTGGAAAATTCTTAAAGAAATGGGAATACCAGACCACCTGACTTGCTTCCTGAGAAATCTGTATGCAAGTCAAGAAGCAACGGTTAGAACCAGACATGGAACAACAGACTGGTTCCAAATTGGGAAAGGAATATGTCAAGGCTGTATACTGTCACCCTGCTTATTTAACTTCTATGCAGAGTATATCATGCCAAATGCCGGGCTGGATGAAGCACAAGCTGGAATCAAGATTACTGGGAGAAATATCAATAACCTCAGATACGCAGATGACACCAGCCTTATGGCAAAAAGCAAAGAACTAAAGAATCTCTTCATGAAAGTGAAAGAGTGAAAAAGCTGGCTTAAAACTCAACATTCAGAAAACAAAGATCATGGCATCCAATCCCATCACTTCATGGCAATTACATGGAGAAACAATGGAAACAGTGAGAGACTTTAATTATGGGGGCTCCAAAAGCACTGCAGATGGTGACTGCGGCCATGAAATTAAAAGACGCCTGCTCCTTGGAAGAAAAGCTATGACCAACCTAGGCAACATGTTAAAGAGCAGAGACATTAATTACTTTGCTGACAAAGATCCGTCTAGTCAAAGCTATGGTTTTTCCAGTCGTCATGTATGGATGTGAGAGTTGGAGTATAAAGAAAGCTGATCACCTAAGAACTGATGCTTTTGAACTGAGGTGTTGGAGAAGACTCTTGAGAGTCCCTTGGACTGCAAGGAGATCCAACCAGTCAGTCCTAAAGGAATCAGTCCTGAATATTCACTGGAAGGACTGATGCTGAAGCTGAAACTCTTATACTTTGACCACCTGATACAAAGAACTAACTCCTTGGAAAAGACCCTGATGCTGGGAAAGACTGAAGGCAGAAGAAGGGGACAACAGAGAATGAGATGGTTGGATGGCATCACTGACTCAATGGACATGAGTTTGAGCAAGCTCTGGGAGTTGGTGATGGACAGGGCATGCTACAGTCCATGGGGTTGCAAAGAGTCAAGATAAAACTGAGTGACTGAACAACAAAATGTGAATAAATCTGAATATAATGAAATAGATGTACTCTTAGGAAAAGTATTCTAGAAGAAGAAAATCCAAAAAACTATTATGAGAAAAACAACAACGAAAACAAAGTAGCCAAAGACCTACTTGCACTACTTATTCCCAAAAGAAAAAAAAAGATCCAATTCACCGACTTCTACCAAGGAACAGCTTAAGGAATAGACAACTGCAGTACTTGTAAAAGTTATTTCAGAGTACTTAAGAGACAAACTTCCAAGTACAAAAATCTGACAAAGACAGTTCAATTAAAGCAAATCTAAAAACCTCGACTACACGTAAATTTTAAACTGTTTCTTAAACAGATTGACACTAAAAACCACAGCATTTCAACATTTTTTTTTTTTTAAATCAGAGAAAATGTAACTTAAAAAGAGTTAATTTCCTAAATTCATTACCCAAAAAGCCAACAACCTGGACTTCCCCAGTGGCGCAATGGATAAAAATCTGCCTGCCAATGCAAAGGACACAGGTTAGATCCCTGGCCTGGGAAGATTCCACAGCAGTGGGGCAACTAAGCTCACGCACCGCAGCTACTGAGCCTGTGCTCCACAACACGAGAACCACTGCCATCAGAAGCGCGTTCACTGTAGCCAGAGTAGTGCCCTCTTGCTGCAGCTGGAGAAAGCCTCCACAGCAACAAAGAGCCAGCGCAGCCAAAATGAATTAATTAGATAAAAAAAAACCCAACAATCCAAGAGAAAAAAAGTCAGAGTATAAACTGATAATTCAACAACAACAACAAAGAAATACATACGGTTTGTGACACTCTACACCACTAAAAGAAACGCAAATAAAAATACAATTTCTCTCTAACCTCCAGTAGCAAAGATCAAAGAGTCTGACAACATAATGAACTGACAAAGGTGCAGAGAAAACCCAGGCTCCTGGAAGTTGGGACTGACTGAGGACCTTGAGGTATAATCTGGAATTGTATCAATGGGACCACTACATATGGCTTAGCAACTCCACTTCTATAAAATTTATTCTACAGGCATATCTACATACTCACAAAATGAGCTGTGCAAGACACGGAGTGTAATACTGTTTGTAATAGCAAAAGATGTAAAAGTCCTAAATGTCTACCAATAGACAGGCATATACTTGCAAAGAACAATTAAATAAACTATGATACAGCCATATAACTATAGGCTTCCCAGGTGGCTCTGGGGAAAGAAAGAATCTGCCTGCCAATGCAGGAGTTCCATCCGTGGGGCGGGCAACCCAATCCAGTATTCTTGCCTGACAAATCCATGGACAGAGGAGCCTGGCAGGCTACAGTCCACAGGGTCACAAAAGAGTCAGACACGACTGAGCAACATCATCAACATGCAGCAGTTAAAATCAATGTGCCAATTGTACATGCAATGAAACAGAACCATCTCCAAGATAAACTGTTAAAAGATTGTTAAAAGTAACCTATGTGTGTTTGTGTGTGTGTGGGGGGGGGGTGTGTGTGTGTGTGTATGTGTATATATATATGTATATATATATATATATATATATATATATATATATATATATATATATATTCATTCTATCTCTGGTGGAAAACAGTCCATCTCACTAGACCTAACTGGTTGTCTCTGGGGAGGGAACTGATGGCTGGTAACTGGATTTGACTCTTCTGTATACCTTTGTGTTTTGCCATGTGCATTCATTACTTATTGAAAAGAATTTTAATAAAGCTAATGGTTGCTCTGAATCGCCTGCCTTATCATTTCTGAATTTAACCTTACCCTAAGAAATGTGTCAAGATAAAGAAAATTTTTGCTACACTTCCTAACAATCTTTTATATATATATATATATATAGTATTAGAAAATACATCTGAAATGCTTTGAAACTGTTAATCACTTCTACTAGAATATAATTTATATAGTTTTTATTTATATCAGATAAAAAATATCATTAATGATTTGTGTACTTACCGAACCTTTTTTCCATTTTCAGTAATTTTTGTTACATTTAATAATCCATATTTCTCTTGACCCTATGGTATGGAACAGAGGTATTACTGTTTATACATCATTCATATAGGCAATGAGGTCTAAATTCTTACATACAACTGAATCAAAATGATCTGGTACTCTAATATTAGCTTAAAAGAAAAGATTAGTCAGTAGTAATATGTTTAGTTGTATAATATGTTAAAAATACAATTTTCTAATACTTCTGTAAAGTTATTTTCAGTTAAAAAAATTATTTTCAGTTATTTTTATAATTAAGCACTTGGTCTTCTCAAGTAACAGCAGCCATAAGGTAAAGTCAAACTAGATTTCCATATGAATGCTACAAGTCAGCACTGGAAAAGTGATTTATGACTTTCTGTTCAAAGCAAGGGATACAATGCTATAAGGATAAATATCACAAGAAAAGGAATTATTTATTCTGTTGTCACTGTACAACATTATAGTCTGAAAATTATTTAAGATACCCACTTTGTCAGAATATAAAAATAACCAGGTGGAACAAATGCAGTGACTGTATTTAATAAAGTAACTGGTACTCTGCATAGAATTGGCCTTAATGTGGCATAAAGAATTCACTACATGCTCCATTAAACATATGATCACATGGTGAACTGGGCTCTAGACTAACTACACCTATTAGTCAGTGGATGTAAAACCCAGTTACACAGCTTTACCATCACACCCTAGGAAGGCAAAAGCCGCTGTGCTCAAGTTAAATATCATCTTAACATCCTTCCAGGTGGGACTGAAGAAGGGCTTCTCACTGCTCTCGCCTCCTATATTCAAATCAATTTAATCAAAATGAGTTGATGCCTATAGCAATCATCAGCATTAATGAGCACTGTACACACAGGACAAAGCAGTCAATTTTATTTCAACTGAAACATACATACGATATACACACACAGGGAAAAAAGACTCCCAATTCAGAATTTACTTCTAACTATTTGACTCATACCTCAGCTATGTTCTCAATGTACTTTAATTAGGAAAAACAACCAAATTTTTCTTGTACAGGAGATAAATATTAAGTATTTTCTCACTAATGTCTAAAAGATAATATTTCCCTGGTCTGATAAGAAAAAGTCACATCTATAGACAAAGCTGACTAACTGTTCTATTAATCACTTTTGTACACTGGGAACTTGGGAAATATCCACACTACTGAAATTTTTTTCACAAAGCTTAAGGTTGGCTCTCCTTAGATATGCCAAGTCTGATTCTTTTTGTAAGAACTCTCTATTGCCTCTCAATAAAAACATCAATTACACAGTTAAAAGCATGCACAGGACATTAAGAACATTCCCTATTTCAGAATGCAGAGAAGGGGGGAAAAAAAACTTTCAACGATCCAGAAACTAAGTAACATTAATCTGAAAGGATGGGCCCTGGTTGTGTAAGCACAGGAGCAGGAATAAGCCTACTAAAAACGCCAAAGCTGGAACAGTGTGGGTGAACAAGCAGAGACACGACGGAAATGCCAGCATCAAAACAGGAAGAGAAACGGAAGGGACAGCAGCAGTGACAGATGGCCAGAGCCTAAGGGATGAAAAAACACTCTGGATCAGGGATTCTTACCTGAGCTGTGAATGGACCGATACTGCACAAAACCGTGCCTGTGCAGACATCGTTCAAGGGCAGGGCCCAGAGTACCCAGGAAATTCTCACAGGGACCAAGACCCAAGCACTAACGCTCTAAGGAGCAAGCACTCAACGTGAACGTAAGAACAAAATCTGCCACATTCAAAGCATACAGGTGCAAAGCAATGACCACACCAACGAGAAGTGCAGTGAGAAAGGCACCCCTAACTCCCCCTGTGAGGAAGGAAGGGGGTCAGAGCAGCTTGCTAGAGACTGAGGACCAGGAGGAGCTAGATGGAAACACAGCGGGTGGAGATGACAAACCGGTGAGGCCAGAGAGGCCAAAGGAGCATCAGCTGCAAGAGCTGTAAGTTCTCTCCACGTACTGAGGTGGAGAAGTAGCAAGAAACAAAGGCAGTGGAGAGAATGAAGCAGACGCAGGTGACAATGGACTCAAGCAGAACACTCCTAGTTACCACAAGAGACGCTCAGGCCTGGACCAGGGCAGTAAGCGAGTCAAAGTGTTAGTCGCTCAGTCGTGTCCAACTCTTTGCGACCCTGTGGACTGTAGCCCATCAGATCCTCTGTCCATGGAATTCTCCAGGCAAGAATACTGGAGTGGGTTGCCATTCCCTTCTCCAGTGAAGGAGTGAACAGGGGCCAAATGTGAGAATTATTCAGAAGACAGAGCTGACAGGGATGGGAAGAGGGAAGAGCTGGGAATCTCCCAAGCTCAAGCAGCTGGGTAGAGGGGGGTCCCTCAGCGTCAAGAACGCTCTTTGTTGTTGTTTTTCACTTTTTGGCAGCGACAAGCAGCATGTGGGATTTTAATTCCCCGACCAGGGACTGAATCTGTCCCTCCTGCATTGGATGCATAGGGTCTTACCACAGGACCACCAGGCATTCTCTAGAGGAGCTTTCCCAACCCCTCAAGTAGGAGCTCCTCCACCTATGACTACGGCCCCTCGTTCACCTACTGTGTTGCATTTAATGCAAAGCACTATTACATATAATTTACTCACCCTCTATCAGGCTGTATGCTGGAACTAGATCTGCTGTGCTCATCGCTGTATGACAGCACCCAGCACAGTGGCTAGCAGCAACCTGGGGCTCAATATATATTTATTGAAGTAATTAACCCACAAAGTAGCTGTGTGGTGCGGCCAAAAAATAAAATTAAATAAAATAAAAGAGGGCATTAAGAAAAGAAATATAAGAGAAGGTCAGTGATGGAAGGTCAGTAATTAAAGAACAAAGTAGCTGTGCTATCACACTACTAAGAAATGTAAGAGAGGGACTTCCCTGAGTCCAGTGGTTAAGAATTCACCTGCCAACGCAGGGCACATGGGTTACATTCCTGGTTCAGGAAGACCCCCACGTGCCACAGAGCAACAAAGAAAGATCCCGCATGCCGCAATGCAGATCCTGCATGCCACAACGCAGATCCTGCATGCCACAACAGTAGGAGCCCGTGCACCTAGAGCCTGTGCCCCAAAACAAGAGAAGCCACCACAGTGGGAAGCTGGCACACTGCAACTAGAGTAGCTCCTGCGCACTGCAACTAGAGAAAGCCTGTGCAGAGCAACAAAGACCCAGCGCAGCCAAAAACAAACAAATAACTCCTCTCTTCCACTGCAGGGGGTGTGGGTTTGATCCCTGGTCAGGAAGTTAAGATCCTGGATGCTGTGTGCTACAGCCAAAAAATAAAATTTAATAATAAAAGAAGGCATTAAAAAAAGACATGTAAGAGAAGGTCAGTGATGGAGAAAATAAAGCTTTAGCTCTTAAACACTGAAGTTCTGCATCTGACATAAAAGTGATGAGCAGGAGGATACAGGTTTGACTATCCAGGTGTGAGCTTTGGAAAAAGGAATTTAGACAGATTTTTCATACTATTTGGTGTACTTTTCTCCACTTAGGATCAAAGTCCATCAATGTGTTTGTGTAGCTTACTAAAATAACTTCATAAAAACTTTGTTAGGTCCTCTAAAATCTGTCCATACTCACACAAATATTTCTTAGCCCTCTAAAAACTGTCCATACTCACACACAAATATTTCTTAGTCTAAATATGCTGATACTCCAAAGTTTCCAAAGGAAACTTCAAGTTGAAAATAAGCAGGAAAGTTTTACTAAGAACTAGTAAAATTGGTTAAGGTTGAACCAAAAAGACTGTAATAAGATTGTCTTAACCTAATAAGGCAAGAAAACAATCAAATATTTGTTCCGTTGAGTAATCTGGGAAAACTTCCACAGGTTCATAACCTCTTTGCAGGCTCCAGAATTTGTAACTGATTTTGCATTCATTTAGTAAAGTAAACATTTCCCAATTTTGGGTAATAACTGTTAATATCAAAATCAATATCTCCCAAGAAAACTTTTATCTTCAGTTAATCATCTTATAATAATGTAATAAAAAGATTCTTTCCACACAGAGGAAGAATATAATGTCAAAAAAGAACCACTGTAATGAAACTTCCAGGACAGGTAAATCCATACAGATCTTCAAACTAGAGCTTACTGCGGGGACGGGAGAAGGGGCAGGGAAATGTACAGTGACTGCTTGATGGGTAGGGGTCTCCTGATGAAAGCGTCCTAAAACTAGGCACATATTGTAAATACACTAAAGCCACTGAATTACAAACTTTAAAATAGTTAATGACTAATTTTATGTTAAGTGAGTTTCACCTAGATTAAAAAAATGTTTAAAGAACCAGTTTTATTTAAAAAAAATTAATGTCTAAATCATGTTCAATGGAAAAAAATTAAGACAATCTATCCACTAAACACACTTGTTAAAGAACGTGTTGAAATGTCCTTTGCTCCAAAGTGGATCAAGCACTTTAATACCATTATTTGAAAACATAAGGTCAAAGCTTGTTTCCAAATTATATATTCAAAATTGTATTCACTATTTAGTAACTGAAAACTTTAAAATGCATATTCTCATAGGTACATTGGGACAAATAGAGATTAGGTCTTTAGATCAGCCTACAAAATCCTACTGAATCCATGCTCTAGTCATACTGTAGAGAAATATTATCAATTTTTTAAAAGATGTATAGACTACCTATTTCTAAAAAGGACTTCAGGTGACTATGAAAAACAATGTATTTGAAAACTGGAAAGAACAAGAAAAAAATGAACATGTTTAAAATTTGTATTAACGGATGAAATTTTAATCTGTTTTGATTAGAAGAGACGGAATGAAGACATTATATGCAAGTGAACAAAGCTTGTAAAAAAAGACCACGTATTATATGATTCTATTCATATGAAAGGACCAGAACAGGCAAATCTAGTGAGATATAAAGTAATTACTGGCTGCTTAGGGCTTGATGGAGTGTGGAGGTAGAAGGGGTCATGACAGATGAGTACTTCTTTTCAAGGTGATGAAGATATTCTAAATAAGTGTAACAATAGTTTCATGTATCTGAATATATTAATACTAACAACCACCAAACTGTACAGTTTAAATGGGTGAATGGTACAGTATGTTAGTTATATTTCAATACAGTTTTAATTTAAAAAAAAAAGAGAGAGATTTGAGAGGTAGCTGGGCAATTTGCAGAGATTTAAAGATGACACCAAGTAACTAACACTAACAGTGTCAGTTTCATTTCTACATTTGTAGCTTCTTTTTTCTTACCACTAAGGCTTTATGCCAACCAGATTTTAAGTCAAAGAACTAAGAAGATATTTGCTCATATTAACTGGGTAAGAGTGGGAAAGACAGGTAAAAGACTCAGTTCAAACAGTACGAGTGGAGGACAGGGAGCAGAGGCTGAGGAAGATATTCAGGGGACAGAAGCCTCTGGGCGTGGGGGCAGTTGGAGGGTGCTGAACTGGGGGATGGGGGGAAGGACACTCTACACTTATGAGAAAACAGAATAGCCTTAGGCAAAATTAACAGAGTTGTTTTTTTTTCCCCCCACATGCAAGCAAATAAAGAACGAAACAGAATCCTGGTGAGGTAGTTCCCTGCCACAGCCATGAGAGGGGACCCTGAGTCCAGACAGTCAGGGTGCTTGGCAAACCCTTGAGAAAGGATAACTGCCTGGGGGAAAAAGCTGCAAACAGTCCTTTGTAACCTACGTGGGACATTTATAAACTCATGTTTCTAGGATTACCTAGAAATTCCCTTTTACCAAAATATAAATAATTTATAAAAGGTCTTCTTAGAAGTTATACATTACCCATACTTTAGTTTAAAAAGGTTTTCCTTTTTCTAGATAGATGGATAAATTAAGATACTGTAGTAACAGTACCTTAGGTTCATACAATAATTATTGACAAAACCACTAAAATCACATTTACTTTTATCTTTATTTGATGTTTACGTACCCAGGACTGTGTTAAACAATGTAAAAGAAAAAAGGAGAAAACAGCCCCTATCTATCCCTATGAGTCCCTTTGCAGTTTAAACTCTCAGCAGGGAGATGGGGGAACACAAGGTAACTTTCACTCCATGGATGCAGTCAATGACTTGCAACTCAGAGAACTGTTATGCTGAGGTTAGTGGGGGCAGGACCTACAGAGTCCTCCTCCAAGTCAGCTCAGGATTAACTGTAAGTGCAGAGAAGCCAAGGAGCAGGGTAGGCAATGAAACCTTCTGAGCAACATCAGAAGGACAGGTGGACAACATGTTAGACGAATCAAAAGACCAGACTTGCTCAGGGAAGGGAGGAAGAGCCTGTAAAAGGAAAGCACCATCTGTGAAAATCTGGGTCCCTAGGAAATCAGAAGTATCCTAATAAAGTTTATTCCTTAAAATTAAGGAAATAACAATGAAAGTTTGTTTTTTAAAAAACTTTACAAATTTTATTTCTTCATTCGGCAAAACTCCCTGGAACAGCAAAACTCTACTGCACTGAGTACTCTGGTTCTGCTCTAAGAAAGCTCTCCTTTGTCTAGTGGGGAAGACATTAACTAAGGGTTGGAAGCTCCTACAAGAAATAAGAAATGAAAAGAGTTGCTCTATTTTATGGAATCAAATAACATATACTTAAATGCTATGAAGAGGACTACAGGGAAAGTATGAAAGTGAAAATGATAGTGGCTCAGTCCTGTCCGACTTTTTGTGACCCCATGGACTGTTGCCCGCCACGCTCTGTCCATGGAATTTCCCAGGCAAGACTACTGGAATGGGTAGCCATTCCCTTCTCCAGGAGATCTTCCCGACCCAGTGATTGAACCCAGATCTCCTGCATTACAGGCAGATCCTTTACTGACCCACCAGGGAAATCCACTACAGGGAAATCTGACCAAATCTAGAGGATTAGAATAAAATTCTGAGTCTGAACCAAGCTCTAAGGAATGACCTAGAAGTTGACTGGACAAAGATATGAGGGACACGGGTTTCAGTACATGAAGGCCCTGGAGCTGAAGAGCCAGAGGGCAGTGAGAACAAGTGAGCGGGGCTGAGGACCCAGGACAGGCACAGCCTCGCAGACCTCAACACAGAGTTTAGTCCCCCTTTCTGAAAGGAAATGGAGCCACTGGAGGGGAAGAGGAGGAGCAGCAAATTGCAGGAAGACTTGGGGAGGGAGGTCCTGCAAACATTGAGGTCAAGTAGAATTTCTCCATCGTTAAGAGTGAAGAGAAGTCACCGGCGGTTTTCCAAGCTTAGGAGAAACCTCAGGTTGAGTTAGGTACTGCCAATATTACCTGGCATAGGCTGGGTGATGCATCTGACGGTTTAGAAGGGAAAAGGGCATCTAAGCTCGTTAATAAGGAGGAGGGTGCTTCTTACCTTTGGACTGTTGGCCTGAGGAAGAAAGGGTAATGTGTAAACTTGATAGTATTCTCCAGGGACTTTAACATTTATGTTCAAAAGCCAAACATAAATTCATCCCTTATAAATATGGTATACAAGTTGATCATGAAGGTACCATATTTTGCACAAAGCAGAGAATTTTTAAATCAGTAAAATTTAATTAATTTTTAATTAATTAAAAATTTAATTAATTTAATTTTTAATTTAAACCTATTATCTGGTTATTTTTTGAGAGACCAATGAAATTTTATAGAAGCTCAAGAGATATTTAAACATTACACTTAAGAGAAAATTAATTTGCTGAAACTGATTGAAATAATTGGACTATATTTTCTACTTGCTGCTATCATACTAACTGTATCTTGGTGCTTTGGTGAAGAGGGAGAAGACTCATGTTCAGGATAGCAGGGTTTTGAGGCAGATGGAGATTCCTACAAAAAATAAGTAATGAAAAATGTTACTCTATTTCATATAATTGTATTTCTCCCTCTACTCATAGAAGGAGAGCTTAATAAGGGAGGCTGAGAAAAATTTTTTCCTAGTTACTTCCCTTCTATATTTAGCTATGAAACTAATATGGTACAGATGTGAAAACTACAGATGTCATAAAGTTTATAAAATATGGCATATTTTGTACCAATTACTATAAACTTAAATATCATATACAGGATTACTCAAAAGAAATGAGGCATGCTGCCTTAAAATCATGATGCTGCATCAGCTTAAATTAACCATATTTAAAATAAATAAAATCTGCACACTTGTGGATAAAAATGTTAACAGTCAACATGTTAATTTGCTCTTGGTGTGAATCCTGGTAGGATTTGGCACAGAACACTCACAGGAACTACTTGGCAACTGCCAGAATGAGAACTTGTATTTAATTAAACTGCTATTAATATTTAATATAATTTATAGCTAACCCCAGTTATTTGAAATAAACAAAGATTTTTTTTTAGTATGCAAAGAAGAAACCTCAGATTTACAGATTAATAACTCACCCGAAAAAAAAGGAATATTTTAAAATCTAAGCCTACAAGAGTATAATAGAAGGAAGCCAATAATGTGCATTCTCAAAGAAATTCTGCTTTGTCAATATTAGAATGGTATGTGATTTCTACCTCAGGTATTTGTAACACTATTCATGGAGGATAGGACCAAAGAAACATTTTATTGGTACCAACAGCCAAGTTCCATTTAAATGTTCTCTGTTCTCCTAGAAGCTTTGAATAATTTTAGGAAAAGAGAATTAGGAAAATCATATGCCAACATCTATTATTAACTTTCCGATAAAGCCAGATAATTTCTCTGGACATTCATCTTCACATCTGTATCATCTACTTTTCTATACTTATGAAACTGGATAAAATACTGGTGATGAGCCTGGGAATTTTTATTAAATCACAATACAAAACCGTTAATTCAACATCCATTTACTTGGAAAAAAGTCTTCAGGTTCATAACCTATACAATTTGTAAATACAGAAACTAGGCAGCAGTGAAATTTTACAGGAAGAATTCCTGAAGGGACAACCTTAAAAGCAAACATCCAAGGCCTACATATAAATAGAGAAAACATTAAAATCATATCAAATATTTCTTTATAAAAAGAAATTACATTTAATGTCCAAATGACAGTTTAGCCTCATTTAAGTATTTTTTTCGACAGCTTCAGAAGTTTTGCTTTTCCACTTCTTGACTTCTCAAAGAGTGCTTAATATTAAAACAGTGTGAGAAAAAGACGGAAGATTTGATGACCCATAAACTAGAAAATAAGTAACTGAATAAAATGAGTGGTAACTACATACCCTCACCTACTTCCTTCAAGGTTGTCTGGCAACTGAATTAGGACCTATAGCATTGTAACAACATTTGCCACACAGTATTAGGTTTCTATGATTACTTTTCAAGTTATGCAGATTTTACCCCTTGTATTAGTCCACCAGGTTGTTCTGGTATAGTCCCTCTTTTATAATCTTGAATCTTAAAAACATATATACTAGAAGATGATGATAAGTAACAGAGTTTATCTGATGAAATAATTATCTAAGATTCCCATTTATAAAGGTAGAGGGGAAAAAGCCATTTCTACAAAAATAAGTCTAGTCTCAAGAAAATCACGTTATCATATTCTGAAACAATTAGATAAAAAAGGATATGAAATAAGAACTCCACATGTTATTCTAATAATATACTGAAAATGAATCTCAAGAAAGATTACAAAGAAGTAAGAAATTTTAAGTCTACACCAGCAAAAAAAGCATCCTTTTTATTCTAGAGTTCACTGGATGATGCAATAGAGTTGGTTCAACCATAGCTTGGGCATTAGAGCATTCATCACATACAGTACAGGAGTTTTTTGTATACAATGAAGTGTAATCTGGTTCTTATAGTTAAATGAATTTTTCTATTATTAATAAAATCTCTAGGACTCTTACCTATATAGGTTAACTTAAATTCTAATATATTTCCAAGCCTTCAATAGCACAGACTCCAGAATTTCATTCCTTTAATATGCCCTCTACACTCCACCACCTAATATCCTTACAAATAGAAATTAGAAGTTCTTATTTGACTGACTGATAGAGACAATTTAAAAATGAATTTAGGACTCAAAGTATCCAAACACAGAGAAATATGCCTCAGGAGAGGGCCTCCTGCTTTCACTAACGTGCCTGCAAATGCAGGAAACCTATTAACTATGCCGAAGGAGAATCCTGTTGGTAAAATAGAGAGTCCCCAGTGCCAAATATTTCAGTTTTAGGGTGTTACTGCCACTCTCACTTCATCAGCACCACTTTAACATCAGTATGTCTGATGTCTATAAATCTGTAGTAAGTTCCTATTCTATCACCGGACTTGAGGTCACAAGGTAAAGATGTAACTCACAAGGAAGTTAAAAATTCTACCGCTTTTCCAATCTCATGTTTGCATCAAAATCCACTCCCTATTTCAAACAGAGAACAAGACTTCTCAGAAGCACTTTGAGCAGAGAGCTGTTAGGGAAACAGGAGGAGCAGGCTTTCAATCTTCCTGGGATGGGAAAGTTAATTAAATGTCTTTACCATTAAATCTCTTAGAAACTGAAGACAAACAATAATGATGTGTGAATTTAAAATGAGATTATGAAAAAAATCTATCACCCACCAGGCCCAAATGTTATCAGGTATACATACATCATTATGCCATAAGTCAAAAACCAGAAAACTTCAAAACCAATCCCCACTCTGGGACAAACAGATATGGCATGCAATAAAACAGTCACCACCAAGGCATGAGACTCAACAAAGAAGAAAATAAAGCATAAAGAACTTGCCCAAGTTCTCAACAGATTTATTTTCTCAGAATGTCCTACCTTGTCATTGGCGTCCAGCACAATGGTGCTATGTCTCCACTTTGACAATACTATTGGTTCTTGCAGCCGCCTGTCCAGACTCCTACTTTTAATAATTTCTCTTTGCTGCTGAGATGAAGCGTTGTACTAAAGAAAACAAATTACACCTCATAAATAATAGAAACAAAAGTGGAATCTAAACATGCTGGCTCCGAGTGACACGTGGCATCAGGCAAAGCTCACCAGGTGACACTAAAAGGAGTTCACTCATCTCTGACCAGCACCTGGCACAAGTTCACACACTTGGGTGTTGGAGAGACCGAGTTCATGTTATTTTTGGCAAAATACTTAATATCCCCAAGTCTAAATTGCATTCACTGTAAAACAGATACAACAGAAGCAGAGGGTTAAATAGCATATAAAAAGTGCTAAATGTTGCCCTGATAGGGTCTCAATAAATATTAGTTATTATGATTTGTAAAATGAGATTACCAGACTAATTAATTTTTTAAAGTTCCTTCTACTCTGAAAATCCACATGAATTCAGTTATTGGCTTATGTTTTTAAAATGATGCTTTCATACACAACAGTACGTTGCTGCTGCTGCTGCTAAGTTGCTTCAGTCATGTCTGACTCTGTGCGACCCCATAGACAGAAGCCCACCAGGGTCCCCCGTCCCTGGGATTCTCCAGGTAATAACACTGGAGTGGGTTGCCATTTCCTTCTCCAATGCATGAAAGTGAAAAGTCAAAGTGAAGTCGCTCAGTTGTGTCTGACTCTTAGCGACCCCATGGACTGCAGCCCACCAGGCTCCTCCATCCATGGGATTTTCCAGGCAAGAGTACTGGAGTGGGGTGCCATTGCCTTCTCCACACAATAGTATATTCACATTTTAAAGGGCTTTTTGTTTTTACTTTTACTTTCCATTTATAGGCCAAGTACACTACTATTTATTTCTCTGAAGTGGTAAAATGCAACCAAGTCAAACAGTAGTGACCGTACTAGTGCCAGACACCAATCGTGAATATATCAGTTGTGTACAAAGGATAAGTGCTGTGCTTAGTCACTCAGTTACGTCCCACACTTTTCGACCCCATGGACTGTAGCCCACCAGGCTCCTCTGTCCACGGGGATTCCCCACTGCAGTGGGTCGTCATGCCCTCCTCACAAAGGATAAGTAGTAACTGCCAATAAAAAACTACATATAAAATTAAGAACACATTATTAATAAGATTCTAAGTCTTGCAATGTTTGAAATGTCAAGTAGACCACCAGGCATAAACATTTGAGAAATGTGAGGTTTAAGAGTTATGCTGTTTCATACAGGCAGTTTTAATATATTATAAATAATAAATTATAATAAAATGACAAAAGAAAATTCATCTATTTTTAAGGGATACATTCCTCTCCTGACACCAAAGTATTCCTAATACCTACTTCTCAAAAAACCCCAGTAAATCTTAAATTTTAATGACTCTTTGTAATTTCAGTGAAATTAAATTATTTTATCTTATTAAATTTCAATAATACATAATTTATACTGTTTTTATTATTTTAAAAAAACCTTCCAACATCTTTCTCCACAGTATGTCATTTCTTCCCTTTCCAAAATGAGTCCATGCAGGCCCTCCAAACTATTTCCCAAAGCTGTTACTTCATTTTTCACATCAGAATTTGCCAAAGCCAGGCAGTCACATGGGTATATGTTTTTCACTCACTGTTGCCTAACAAACAGCAATCTTAAAATCTGTTACACAAGTTCACAAAAGGATCATTTATAGAATGAACAAAGATGAAGATTAAAGGCTTCCCCCCAAAAAATTCTGTGAAATAAATTTAAGTGCAGAAACCCAGTTATTAAGTAGAGTTGTATTATCACTTCAATACAATCATTGTTAGGAACAATTAAAATGTGCAGTTGTGTGTAGCTTGTGTATGAACTTTAATGGATATCTACCCTAGCTTTTGAACTTTATAATTACCACAACTGTTTAGAAATCCTTTTAGCAGGGCAACAAAAACAATGTAAAATTAAACTGGGTAATAATCACCATTTTAAAGGTGTTGACAGTTTTACTAGGCAATCGTATGTTCATAAAAGCAAATAAAGCATAAATAAAATGTGATATAAAATCTAATGTAGACAGAAGACAAAAATAAAGTGTCACGTAATTTTAGAAAAGAAAAGTAAGACGACACCACAGTTAAAATACACACACAAACACATCTAGTTGAACAAGATGACTAAAACTTTACATTTAAAAAATCTTAAAAAACACCTCTTTTAAGAATTTTAATTGCATTTTTATTTGAATAATTTCAAACATACAAGAGAATAGCAACTATAGTAAAAACCCACCACTGAGCTCCAACATAACTAAGACAGGTAACTTTCTGATTAATAGAGAAATAAAATATGAGGGTACCCTGAGCACATTTTTTAGATTCCGTTCCTCTTCCCCTCCCCAGCAAGGGCTTCCCTGGTGGCTCAGAAAGTAAAGAATCTGCCTTGCAACGCCGGACACCTTGGATCGATGCCGGGGTCTGGAAGATCCCCTGCAGAAGGAAATGGCAACCCACTCCAGTATTCTTGCCTGGAGAATCCCAGGGACGGGGGAGCCTGGTGGGCTGCCATCTATGGGGTCACACAGAGTCAGACACGACTGAAGTGACTTAGCAGCAGCATAACTACGTATTATTTGTGGGCTTTTAAATTTTATATAAATGGAATCATATCACACATATCAATCTTCCATTTGGTTTTTCACTCAATAATCTTTTTATTAAAAAACAACAACAACAAAAAACTAAATCCATGTTGGTGAGTTTGCAGCTCAAATTCATTTATACTTCACTTCCTCATAACACTACCTTGTATGTGGATGATAGGGGTAGAGTAGGATAATCAAATAGCTCAGAAATACCATTTGAGGAGTGTAGATAGAGAGGAACTTTAGGGGGCTCTGGAAGACCACAATACGTTAATGATCACTGAAGAAAGCAGGCTTGCTTAACCACAAAACCAAGCAGGCTTGCTTAGCGGCAAAACCCATGCAACCGAAGCCTGAGACATGCCCCCAAACAATAAAACAATGCTGGCATGAGACCCACATCCTGCCTAGTGAACTAAGTTAACGATACCTAGGACATGCTCTCTGCCTGCATAAAGAAAAGAGTGATTTATGGAAAGGTGACACTCCAAAGTGAAAGACCCTCATTGTACTGAGACCTGAAGTAATTTTTCCATAGCAGCATGACAGCCCTGGCTTGACCAGGCAGGGACAAAACTCCCCTGCCCCATCTGGAGGAGGAGCTGATGATGAAAGCATGATGTCTACTCAAGAATGAGACAGATGGTCTTTTGCCCTTCCCTACTTTTCCTTTGATTATAAAACTGCAACCCAGTAAGTTCTCAGCATTTGTCACTCTCTCACCCACCCACTTGTAAGCCCCACAAGTGTCTTACTCTAATAGTCACATCTTATCCACTACTTTGCCTCTTGCTGAATTCTTTTTGTGCTGAGATACAAAGGACCAGAGCTCTCTGGAGCCCAGTGAAACGCCACCTAGCAGTTTCACAGACAGCACAATTTAACCTTCTGAACGGTGGGGTACTGACAGCACTCCACCAGCAGAATATAATACTCTCCACTGCCTTACTTGGTACTGTTCAATTTATATGCATTTGTGTATAGAAAATAAATGTATATACTTATGTATAATGTTACTTCATTGCTTTCATTCTCCTGGTGACGTGGAAATTCTTTTCAAATACTTATTTCATGAATTTCCTTTCCTCCATATGGCTTAGTCATGTTAGGTGGTTAGAATAGGAAAAAGGAGTCCAGAATGGTGGTGGCTAAAAGACAAGGAAGAGAAAAGCCCACGAAAATAGAACAAAGGAAGGTCTGAGGACCACAGTGAGGACCTCAGGTAGAACAAACAGCACTCCTGACTAGCCCAAGTTACATAGGGCAGGCCCAGGGGGAGGAAAAACATATAAAAAGAGGAGCCAGAGGGCCCGGGGTCTCTCTCCCGCGCGCACTGTCTCTCTTTCTCTCTCTCTCCCCCTCTACTTCGCGGCTTTTGGGTCAGCATGCCCTCATGCCTGGAGGATGTATTTTCCAAATAAAACTGAGCTGTAACACGGAGCTGTAACACTGTCTGAGAACTGTGACACACCTAGGGCTTTAACGTCCGTCGCTTCAAATTTTTGTTGTGACGAGACAGAACCAAGGAAATTACACACTACCCTGACAGTCATGTATTTTGCCTACCTTCAATTAGGTTCTCTCTCTCACTAGTGTGTACATAAAGAACCAGCAAGTTCTTTATACATTTTGGTTTCTAAGCCTTTGTAAGCTTTGCAAATTGAATGTAGCTTTTCTGAGCCCAAAGCTCATCTCTTCCCCTTTGTGTATGGTATCTTTAATATTAAAAGGTGTTCTGCTGCTGGATTGTAGGTAGTCACATCTGTCCATCTTTTCCTTTATAGTTTTTCCTTACACAGTCTTATTGAAGAAATGCTTCCTACTCTGAAGTCAAAGACATTCTCTGATCCAGCATTCTATAGCCTTTAAAGTTTTGCTTATTACATTTACAACTGTCATCTACCTGGAATTAATCATTAGGTGAGAAGTCAAGATCTATGTTTATTTCATTTTCCCCCCTGGGAATAACCAATAATCTTCGAAATATTTATTGTACAGTCCATGCTTTACCCAGGGATTTGTGATGCTACATCTGAGGTTCCTATTCTATTCTGCTGGTCTATTTCTCTGCACATGTGCCTACAACTTAATCACTAAAGCAGGGACCCCACCCCTCTCCTATTCTTGAGTAGACATTCTCCCTACTCAGGAATATTTTGGTTCTTCATAGACTTTTGCTTGCAAGTAAAATTTAGCATCAATTCAAAAAAACAAAAAAGGTAGAGACAGGAATAGTAAATGGAAATGCAGTGAATTTACAGATCAATGGGGACACTGTTACAATGTTAAGCATCCCAACCCAAGATCATAATGGTATATCGCATCATTTCAGGTCATCTTTTATGTCCCTCAATTCTGCTCTGAAATTTTCTTAAGATCTTACAAACTTTCTATAGGTATAATCTTAGGATTCTTCTTGGCGTTGTTGCTGCTGCTAATATAAAAAAGAACTTTATTCCTATCATATTTTCAAATTAACTTTTTACTAGAGAATTGGGTAGTTTTTAGGTTGATTTTATATCCAGCAAACTTGCTGAACTAGTAACAGTTCTAAGTTTGGCAAATCTCCTGATTTTCTAATAATAAAAGGAACAACTGCGTCTCTTAATTCTTCTTTGTTTTTTTTTAATTGTTGAATAGAAGCACTGACAGGAAAGTTATAGTCTAAGACCTAATTCTAATGGCAAAGCTTCTGCAATGGCACCATGAAGTATGAGACTTACTATAAACTATATGATAAGTAATCTTCAGCATGATGTAATATATCATTACATTTGAAGTGATCTTTTTGTAGAAACATATAATTGGGTCATGGTTTTTATCATTTCCAGAAATATTCAATAGCTCTGTTTAAACCATTTACATTTAATGTAATTTATTTATATGTTAGGATTTAAGTCTGTTGCTTTGTTTTATATTCTGTTTATCATGCCTGTTTCTCCTTTCCTGTCTTCCTATGGACTATCCTGAGTTTTTACTAATATAATTTAATCTATAGCTCTTTAAGTCTATTTTGCATTACAGTTTTTTAGTGCTTACTCTAGGTATTACAAATTATGTATTTAATTCCTCCCAATCTACCAATATCAGAATTTTACTATTTCAAGTGAAATGTAGAAACCTTACCAACAATTATGTCACACTACTCTCCCCTCTTCACAATACAGTTGTCCTAGATACCATCTCCACCTTAGAAATGTTCTAATTTTTTTAAAGGTCAAACATAATTTTTTTGATTTCCTCTTTGATTTCCTAAGTGATCAATTGGTTGTCTAGTAGCATATAGTTTAATCTCCACGTGTTTGTGTTTTTTACAGTTTTTTTCCTTGCAGTTAGATTCCTAATCTCAAAGCAGTGTGACTGGAAAAGTTGCCTGACATGATTTCAATTTTCTTGAATTTACTGAGGCACACTTTGTGGCCCAGCATGTGATCAATCCTGGAGAATGCTCTACGTGCATTTGAGAATGTGTACTCTGCTGCTTTTGGATGGAATGCTCTATAAATATCAATTAAGCCCATCCAGCCTTGGGTGTCATTTAAAGCCTATGTTTTCTTATTCATTTTCTGTCTGGATGATCTCTCCATTGATCAAAGTGGGGTGTTAAAGTCCCCCACTACTGTTATGTTACTGTTGATTTCTCCTTTTATGGCTGTTCACATTTGCCTTATATAT
This sequence comes from Bos indicus, assembly GCF_029378745.1. Lineage (NCBI taxonomy): Eukaryota > Metazoa > Chordata > Mammalia > Artiodactyla > Bovidae > Bos > Bos indicus. Next base: position 33,550,636 of record NC_091772.1, on the reverse strand, counting down.
TGAAATATTCCTATGTTGCGTATGTATATATTTACAATTGTTATATCTTTTTCTTGGATTGATCGTTTGATCTTTATGCAGTGTCCACGGTCTCTTATAACTATCTTTATTTTAAAGCCTATTTTGTCTGATATGAATATTGCTATTGCAGCTTTCTTTTGATTTCTATTTGCATAGAATATCTTCTTCAGTTCAGTTCAGTTGCTCAGTCGTGTCCGCCTCTTTGCGACCCCATGAATCGCAGCACGCCAGGCCTCCCTGTCCATCACCAACTCCCGGAGTTCACTCAGACTCTCGTCCATTGAGTCAGGGATGCCAACCAGCCATCTCATCCTCTGTTTGTCCCCTTCTCCTCCTGCCCTCAATCCCTCCCAGCATCAGAGTCTTTTCCAATGAGTCAACAATTCACATGAGGTGGCCAAAGTACTTGAGTGTCAGCTTTCGCATCATTCCTTCCAAAGAAATCCCAGGGCTGATCTCCTTCAGAATGGACTGGTTGGATCTCCTTGCAGTCCAAGGGACTCTCAAGCGTCTTCTCCAACACCACAGGTCAAAAACATCAATTCTTCAGCACTCAGCCTTCTTCACAGTCCAACTCTCACATCCATAAATGACCACAGGAAAAACCACAGCCTTGACTAGACAGACCTTTGTTGGCAAAGTAATGTCTCTGCTTTGGAATATGCTATCTAGGTTGGTCATAACTTTCCTTCCAAGGAGTAAGCGTCTTTTAATTTCATGGCTGCAGTCACCATCTGCAGTGATCTTGGAGCCCCCAAAAATAAAGTCTGACACTGTTTCCACTGTTTCCCCATCTATTTCCCATGAAGTGATGGGACCAGATGCATGATCTTCATTTTCTGAATGTTGAGTTTTAAGCCAACTTTTTCACTCTCCTCTTTCACTTTCATCAAGAGGCTTTTTAGCTCCTCTTCACTTTCTGCCATAAGGGTGGTGTCATCTGCATATCTTAGGTTATTGATACTTCTCCCGGCAATCTTGATTCCAGCTTGTGCTTCTTCCAGCCCAGCGTTTCTCATGATGTACTCTGCATAGAAGTTAAATAAGCAGGGTGACAATATACAGCCTTGATGTACTCCTTTTCCTATTTGGAACCAGTCTGTTGGTCCATGTCCAGTTCTAACTGTTGCTTCCTGACCTGCATATAGATTTCTCAAGAGGCAGGTCAGGTGGTCTGGTAGTCCCATCTCTTTCAGAATTTTCCACAGTTTATTGTGATCCACACAGTCAAAGGCTTTGGCATAGTCAATAAAGGAGAAATAGATGTTTTTCTGGAACTCTCTTGCTTTTTCCATGATCCAGCAGATGCTGGCAGTTTGATCTGTGGTTCCTCTGCCTTTTCTAAAACCAGCTTGAACATCAGGAAGTTCACAGTTCACGTAATGTCTTCTTATATCCCTTTAAAATGCAAGACAAATGTGTCTTCAGATATTCAGCCTTCCCATTATACTCTGTTCATTTTTAACGTCCCAAGTTTTCTTCATTTATCATTTCTCTTCCGTTTTAAGGATTTCTGATAGCAATTCTTTGAGAACAAGACTGTTGGTAATAAATCTCTGGGTTTACTTTAATCTGAAAATGTCTTTATTTTACTTTCATGCCTGAAGGATATTTTTGCTGGATATACAATCATGAATTTTTTTCTTTCCACATTTGTAAAATGTTGCACCACTTCCTTCTGGCTTCATGGGTTCTAATAAGACATCCTCTGTTATTCAAATCATTATTACCCCCACAAAGTACTGTGTGGTTTCACTGAGTTGCTTTCACGATATTTCTTGGAGCGGGGGGGAAGACGAAGTCTTTAGTTTTCAGAAATCTGATTACAGTGTGTCTGGATGTGGGTTTCTTCGAGTCCATACTGTTTGGTATTTACTCAGCTTCGTGAATCTGGTGGTTTGTCTTTTATCAAATCTGAGATGTTTTCAAACATTGTTTCTGAAAATATTTTTCAGCCTCACACTCTTTCTTCACTCCTTCTGGAATTCTCATGAAATGAATGTTAGGTCTTCTGTATGGTCCCACAGATCTCTGAGCCTGTTCATTTTCCTAAAATGTATTTATTTACTCTACCTAGGACCCTATATTCCTCTCACAGCAGAGGCAGAGGTGGAAAAGCAAGCCCTGGTGTACAAGCCCTTTTCAATACCATGTTTATGACACATTTGCTCACATCCCATCAGTGGAAGCAAGTCACATGTCTAGACTATATTCAGTCATGGTAACAGCAGGACAATACGCCCCCATTCACAGCAAGAGGTCACTACAAAGGTACACAGCAAAAAGCACTGATACGGCAGTGGGTGAGGAGTGGGTCAAGTGATACAAACTGCCACCACAGGTAATCTTGCTTTTTACCCTTTGATGGCTATTAAGACTGTCTCCCTCTACTGAAGTTTCACGGACTCAGTAAAATTTGTCAATAGGTGTATTTACTTTTCTGTGTTCTGTCAGTATTGAAGGCTCCAGTTGAAGACTGATGCTTTCCTTTAGTTTCAGAAAATTCCAAGAAATTATATTTCCAAAATACTATTTATCTACCACTTCTTCCATTTTCTTCTTCGAGAATTCCTCATTTGTGCATACAGGAAACTTTCCACCCATGTTCCATCTCCTTTAACCATATTTTAATATTTGTTATCTTCCTGTCCCTCTGACTATAGTTTATTCTATCCATTGCACTATATTTTTTAATGATTTTTTTATATATCCATGTATCTCTAAACTACTAATATTTTTCTTTAAATTGACTTACTTTGGGAAAAAGAAAAATTTATTTAGAAACTAATGTCTATCTGATAATTGACACTACAGATACATCTGCTACTCATAGGTGTTTTCTAAAATGTTAAAATAAGGTACCAATTAAAATGTAAATGGTTGCTCAGATATCATTAATATTTACATATATTTATATCTTAATACTAACAGTGGTAAGTACACAACCATTTTGAAACCTACTGCTTTAGATAAACTCAGCCCTGGAGCATTTATCTTTAGAAAGCCAGTGAGATCCTGGAAGGTCTCATTACTACATGCTGCTAATGATTGACTCAACTATAATACACATCTACATACAAGAATAAACTTGAATACTGAGTTGCTTTTCTTTTAAATAAGTTTAACACCAACTTCCTGCAGAAAACTCAACAAATTTAAGAGAACTCTTTGCATTACTGCCACTTAAAGGGGATCTTAGATCCAGGAACACTGAAAACTGAGTCAAAAAACTTTTAAATAGGGATTATCAATATTATATAGCTATAAATGTATGTCACAGAATAATTAAAGCAACAGATTCTCAATGAATTATGGAAAAACTAGTCTTGCTGCTTTTTAAGCGCTGAATAAAAATTTTAAAATAAACCTGTTGTAACCATTCTCAGGTATTACTTCATCCGCTATTTTTACACAGAAACTCAGAGTTAAGGTTTATTACCTTTGGCAACTCCCATTCTGACCGAGATCCATCTGCACTGTAGTAATACTGTCTACCTTGATCGTCAACATGCTTGAGCCACTATAAAAACAAAACAGGTGTTATATTTTAAACACAAAGTTGAGCTTAAGCTTATAAAATCATAGGTATTAGATGATATTCTTATGAATTTTATTCTATTTGCTCAAAAACATTCCAAAAGAAATATAACAAACTTATACTAACAGACTTGCATTTTAAGTTCAATAAAAATAAGTAACTAAATATTAAATGCAAATTTATTTTCTCTCTTTCATCCAGTGTCAAGCTAGTGATCCAAGCACCACTTAACAACACAACAAGAAATGGATAACATAAAGATACAAAGATACATATACGGACAACATATATATGTATGTGGACACAAGGACACACAACCCTGAAATCAGGTTGAGAAATTAACAAAAGGGAATTTTTCTTCAATCTTTAAGGATGAAACTACTAAACGATTTAATCCAAACTTCATACAAACCCTTAGAATTACCTGCTATAGCCAACACAGCTTATTCATACAATTTAAGTAACACCAACAACAAAACTTCATATAATACCGGAAATATGAAGGAGTAAAGACTAAAACATATGATCTTGATTGTGAAATAAATGAAAATTATTGTTTTCATGTGTTCTAGTGTTAAATAATTAAAGAAACAATGTGGAGTGAAAAAACCTATCTCCATTTATTCACAAGGCTTTTATTTTTTAAACTAGCACAACCAACCATTACCTTCTCTGATGATAAACACATAAAATTACAGCAAGTATTCTCACACTAATTAATTAATCATAAAGCACTAGATTCATGGTTTTTGTTTTACATAACTTGGTTATAAAAGAAACAGCAATGTAGGAAGTGAGGGGGATTATTATGACATGTTGAGAAAACTATTCCCAAAAAACTAATTGCCAAGAAAAACACAAAGAAATATGTTTATTGAAGAGGCATAAACAGAATGACACTCAACGGGTCTAACTCTTAAAAAGATTCTGTCTTAAACAGGTTGACACCACAAAAATTATGATAACTGGAAGCAGTTTAAAACCATGAATCAGTAGTTACACTGAGTTTTCAGACTGTCAGCTGACAGGACTACAGAATTACAAGAAAATATTTTCATGAGTTTTTAAAATACTACTAGAGCTTCAGTACACAACAATTTTATGAGAGGAATCTGCCAAGAAAACTAGATGAGAAAAAAAGAATGTACCTTTTCATTAGTATAGTCACTGGTATATAAGGTATGCCCACGTTCATCCAACTCTTCTGACCAACCCCTTGGAGGAGAACCACACTGACTATCTGACTGGCTGTGACAAATGCTGTGGTAGTTTTCTTCTGATGAAAAAAGCTACAAATAGTCAGAAACATAAGGATTGTTCTTCTTTGAATATATATATACAGCAGTTGAAAATCTAAGCAATTGACTTTATTTGGCTATACATACTAAAAGATCTTGAATATATTCAAGTATTTAATTTTCAAAACAAATTGTTTAGTCTTTTTAATGGTACATTGTAAGTGGTGCAGGGGAAATTAATAAGTTATTATGTTGCATTAATGCAAGCCTACAAATATTCACTATAATGAAACTAAAAACAATGTTTTCAGACTGAGAGATAAAAATGCTACCTTCTACGTTGTGCTACTTTCAACTGAAATCAGGTTAAAAAATGATGGGGACAGAGCAAATGTATGTACGCACATTTATATGTAAGCAAAGTAGGAGGTGAGGGCTCTTCATTAGACTGAGATACTTGAACATTTCACCTATTAATTGCAAGTTCCTAGCCAAACACCCAATAGAAAGTGCTTACTAAATATATCTTGAGCTAATTTTTTTAAAGTGTGTGGGATGGGAGAGGGGAGGAAAAGACACTAGCTCTGTAACTCTGTATTTTATTTTCTAATTGATCATAAAGTTTTCCTGACTCACTCAACACAAATGCTTGTTAAAAACTATTCAAAACTATACTTTAAAAGAAAAAAAATTGAATGAATTCAAACATAACACCGAAAAATTAAGAAATTCAGTGTAATATTTACTGGGCTAATTCTGCAAATGACCCTTCCAGGGTCACATTCAGGTAAAAAAGTTTCTACAATTACATCTACTCAATAGATCAAATTTTATACCATCGTATTTGGTCTGAAACACTCAGATGTGTACAAGTAACAAACATCCTAATGTCAGTAACATGTTCATAAAAACTGACAAAGACAACTTTAGAGAAGTCTTGAATGGAGTGAGCTGTACATGTTCTGTAATAGCAGTGGTTAAAAAAAATGGAAAACCTAACTGAATCCTGAAAAATCAGGATTATTTTAATCCAATTGAGACCACTTAAAACATAAGCTAATATCAGAGAGGTACAATAAGAATCTTTTAGAAACAGAATAAAAGGCAATCTGTATGGAGAATATTATTCAGCCATTAAAAAAAAAAAAGAAATTTAGTTATTTGGGACAACACAGATAGATTTTGAGGCCAGTATGTTAAATGAAATAACTTGCAGAAGAAAGACAAATACCCAGCAATCTCACTCACATGTGGAATGTGGAAACAAACCAAACAAGCAAGCTCACAGGCACAGAGAACAGACTGGTGGTTGACAGAGACATGGGCAATGGGCGAAGAGGGTCAGAAGGTACAGACTCCTAGTGACAAAACAAATTAAGTCCTGAGGATGGAGTCTACAGCATGGTTACAGAGTTAATAATACAACATTGCACGTTTGAAATTTGCTAATAAAAGAGTAGATCTTAAAAGTTCTCATTCCCAGAAAAAAAAATGCTGCAACTATGTATGGTGACAGATACTAACTAGGTTTATTGTGATCATTTTGGCAATATATACAAATGTCACATCATATTACATCACAGTTTTTTCCAAAACCATCAAGGAGCAAGAGGTTAAGAAACACTCAGGAACAAAACTAACTGGAAGCATGAATCCAGATCGGTAAGGAGAATAAAAAGGCAGCATTCTCTGAGAAGGCATTTGCCAAACCTTGAGCTAAAACATTAGTTTTCAAGACCATGCAGACATGCTGGGGAACAGGACTCGGGACAATGTAAGGCAGGGAGTCCCACAATAAAGACAGGGGACCCCAAAGAATTATACCTGCAGATTATAGGGTAAACCAGAAACAAATCTTGTCTCTCTACTGCATACTAGGAAAATCACAGGAATAATTGGGGGAAATCAGAGGAGAACCCAACAAGCCAGTCTTTATGCATTCAAATTACTACTACCTAGGTGGCCTAGGGAAACTAAAACTGAAAATTTAGTTTCAAATGTTCATAGGATACTAGTTTCCCCAGGCACATGAGAGAAACACAAGAATAGCCTCTCAGAAGGAAACTTTCAAAGTCAGCATTTAAGATTTGTTATCTATGATTTCCAACAACTATCATCTCACATTAAAACATACACACACGATATGAATCAAACAGCATGAGTGAGAGTCAGCAGAAAAACAGCATATTCAGACTCTTAAAGCCTTTATATACTGCAATTATCAAAAATAAAGTAGAAAATAAGATCCAAGAAAAATATGACAAATAAATGCAATATACGATCATTCACTGGATCCTTTACTGCAGGAATAAAAAACATAAAGGATATTAACTAACCAGTGAGAAACACTGAATATTAACTTTGTATTAAATAATATTCAGATATTAAATTTCTTGGATGTGATAAATGCATTTTTCAATGTTTTCAATTTGTTTTACTGGAAAAAGTCCTTATACTTAGAGAATAAAACATTACATTGTCTGGACAAATGATTCAGATTAAAATAATTAGTGGAGATAGAAGGGTGAAAGGAGGTAGAAAGAAATGTGTGCAACTCTTGAAGTCCACGCGCCCTAGAGTCCAAGCTCCGCAGAGAAGCCACCGCAGTGAGAAGCCTGCACACTGCAACTAGACAGTAGCCCCTGCTCACCGCAACTAGAGAAAGCCCGTGTGAAGCAACGAAGACCCAGTCCAGTAAAGAAGAAAGAAACCAGGCAAATGTGGTGAAGTGGTAACAACTTGTACACCAGATGAAGGGTGCTGAGTATACAGAGGCTCAAGGTGCTATTCTTTCCACTTTTCTGTATGTTTCACAATTTTCAAACTAGTAACATGGGTAGCTCCCCCAAACAAATTAAAAATAACACTTCTTTTAAGTTCAAGGGTTGGTTTAATATCACATAAACACACACGATGAAGAGAGAAACAGCAAACGGGAGCCTAACTTGAAAATGACTGAAGACAAAGCACGGAGAGGGACAGCAATAAAATGTTAAGTATAACGGAAATCCAGAAACAGGACTAACGGAGTAAGCAGATTAAACATTTATCTAATCAAAGTCCCAAAATGAGAGGAAAGAGAAAATGAGACAGGAGCTGTATATAGATAATGCATATAGATATACAGGAATTTTCCAGAGCTAATCAAAGGTAGAAACTCCTTAAATTTGGGATTCCCAACAAAGCCTGGGCAGGAAATAAAAAAAGATAACTTCACCTAATCACATCACAGTGAAATTACAGGCACAAGGTCCTCAAAGCCTCCTGCAAGAAGAGACCTATAGACTGAATTGTGCATATTAATAACAGAAGCCTGAAAACATGAGAGTAAGTCTCAAGGAACTGGGAAAAAAACAAAAAGCAAACAATCACCTTAGAAATGTGTACCAGTAAAGACAGTCTTGAAAAATAATGAAAAATAAATTTCCAGGCAAATGAAAACCAAGACTCTATCACTAATGGAGGCTCACCAAGGAAACTTAAAGGTATGGATATGTACTTAAGGCAGTAAAAAAATTATTCAAGATAATGTAATCTGCCTAAGAAATCTCAAAAAGAAAGTGGTAAATATGAGGATTAATTTTAAGCCCCCCATGTACAACAGTGGGGATTCCCTGGTGGCTCAGTGGTAAAGAACCCACCTGCCAAGCAGGAGGCATGGGTTTAATCCCTGGGCTGGGAAGATCCCCTGAAGAAGGAAATGGCAACCTACTCCAGTATTCTTGCCGAGAGAAAAACCCATGGACAGAGGAGCTTAGTGGGCTACTGTCCATGGGATCACCAAAGAGCTGGACATGAATTAGTCACTAAACAACAAATGTACCACAGTCGTGGGGGGCAAAGGGGACTAGAAAATGGAAATAAACAACAACAAAGAGCCCCACAGCACTTAAAGAGTTCTTGGAGGGTTTCAAGGAGCAAGCAGATGCTGATTAATTGTAGACGCTGACACGTACGCTGGTTACAGCTTCTAAGGTAGCGTTCTTAGCAGCAGCAGCACAGACAGTCAGGGCCAGATTATTCCTCATGGTGGGAGCTGTCGTGTGAATCACAGGATGCACAATAGTTTCTCTGGCCTCTACCCACGAGACACTGGTAACCCTTCCTGAGCTGTAACAACTCAGAACATCCCCAGACACTGCCTAATGTTCCCTGCAGACAAAACTGCCCTAGGTGAGAACCACTGTTCTAGGGCAACCACTAAAATAACAAGCTTGTGAGTTAGAATGAAAGAGAAGCTTGCTCCCACTTGAACCCCAATAAGGTAACAGTACTGAAATAAGCTCAAAAAGATCTGAACCCCCAAGAACAGGGAGAACACAGAAAGACACAAGAGCCATAGAACTCTGGAGGCTGAGAAGCAGATGAACAAAAACCTAAATTATCCACAAAGCAAGCAGAATCTAAACGGGTGGGGGTTGGGGTGGCACTGAGGAGGAAAGATGAAATCCACCAAGTTTACACAGCAACGTCTTCAAATGGCTCGGGTTCCTCCTGGAACCGAGGTACTAAACTGAGGACTGAGATAGCCAGGATCCCCTTCTCATGCCGGGCCACCAGTGTGCACCCTCCGTTCCTGCAGCAGAAGCACAGGGACTGATTCCCTCTCTAGAGAAATTCTGAGCTGGGAAATAACAGGCACAACTAGAACACGGGTACCAGACAGAAAGAGGGGAGACTAATGGGCTGTGTGTGAAATAAATGCTGCTACCAACACCCTGGGCAGCTCTTACTGGCCAGTGTTCTGACTTCTGCAGACTGGTCAGTCTGAAAGGGAAGACCTCATGGTTCCAACACTGGAGACATCCAACATGCAGCTGACCAAGATCACCATAAAGTCAAGTTCAAAATGCCTCGCAATTGTGAGAAAAAATGATCTCCAACCTAGAATTCTGCTCTCAGGCAAACTCTCAAGTAAATGTGAGAATACAGTGTCAACATTTTCACACACACGGTCTGTTTTACCTCCATATGCAACCTTTCTCAAGAAGTTACTGGAAGGTGTGCCCTGGCCACTCTGGAAACATCTATTTTTACACAATATGTGCAGAGAGTAGAGGTGTGAGCTCAGACTGCAATTTACAGATCACTCCCATCTAGTCTCTGAAGCGTAACAGAAACCTAAGAAAGGCTATTATTCAAGTTTCCGTGTATACTTTAAATCCCTTTATTCTATAATTTAGCCATTTCCCTAATTCTTCCAAATGATAAGACTTTACTTTATTATGGACATGCAGGACAACTTACTTTCAAATCTTTCTAGACACACAAATTCAAATCACTTCCCTAACACTTTTCTTATTATAGTAACGCATGAACAATTTCTCACTAACCCTCTACCTCATTCCTCAACTCTGAAAGTATTAATACAAGCTACCACCAAAGCATAGCTATAAATAACCAACTGAAAAATAGGACAAGAGGAGGGGTTATTAACTATACAAAGCTCTTAGACTCTGCCTTACACAGGATGTGTTGCCTGATTCCTCCAGCTCCTACCTAGCTGGAGTTCTGTTTCTGCTGTACAAGTCAGCTGCTCTAAGAGCAGGAGTCCTGTGTGTGTGCAGGCGCTGCCGTCTACCATACAGCGGGATGTAACTCCGTGCCATCCATCCTACCCAGGCTTCTCTGCACATCTGCAGTCCCAGCCCGGGGGGATCAGGGGATAGAGGGGGTGTGGGTGTGTGTGGGTGTGTGTGGGTATGTGTGTGTGTAGAGGGGTGGGGGGGTGGGTGTGTGTGTGTATGGGGGGGTGGGTGTGTGTGTGTGGATGGGTGGGCAGGTGTGTGTGTGTGTGTGTGTGTGTGTGTTGCACCGCCCTCCAGGGGTGTGTGTGTGTGTTGCACTGAGTATGTGTGTCTGTGTGTGTGTCTATGAAACCAAGGTTGGGGAAATGGTAATGGACACTTGTCAGAGAAAATGAGGATTTCAGGGACTTCCCTGGTAGTTCAGTGGTTAAGACCCACACTTCCACTGCAGGCGCACAGGTTCGATCCCTGGTAGGGGAACTAAGATTCCACAAGCTACATGGCACGGCCAAAAAAACAGAAAACAACCAGCCAATCAAGAAATGATGTTTTTAGAGTGAACTGTCAGACTTAGAGGATGTTCAGCCTGTAGCAAAGGACTTGTATTATACTTATTTCCCCTACACAGACATAAAAAGTGATCTTGTACCTCTAACAAAAACTGAGAAGTATCTTGCCAGTCCCATCAAATCATAAAGAAAAGCATCAAATAACTGGGTTTTTGTTTGGCTAAATCACATCACATATTTTCTTCCCTTCTTTTTCTAAAAAATCGTAACTGCTTTGGCAATGACAATGACTGGATTAGTATCTTCTAGCATGTGAGGGAAACCAAGGGCAATAGGCAACATTAACCCAGTTAACTCTAGACAAGTAAGCATGCCACAGGGCTAGCTGCCGTCTACTATCTACACACTAGGAAGCAACAAGCAGTAATATGATAAAACTTGGAAAGAAGATTTAGTATCTTAGAGATTTCAAAGGTTAGAAGCAAACCTATTTACTTCTCTGAGCAACGAAAAGAGAAAAAGCTCCGTAACTCACTGGTTGACCCCCTAGCTCCTCATACCTCTTGATCCCCTGGACTCTGGGAATCTCCTTTGCTTGTGTTCGTATCTCGAGTCCAACGAGGGGGTTTCCAAGTTCTTTCCTGTGTACCTCTGTTATAGTAATAACAACGCCCTGAACTATCTTTATGAGTTTCCCATTCTCCATTAATCTGAATTGCTGGGCTTCCGGGGAGCGGGGGAAGAGCCGACTGGGATATCTTCAGTTCTTGCAGGTTAGCGTAGACAGGAGAATCAGGTCGCCCTTGATTTGGAGGTGTCGTTGCCTATGAAAGATTTGAAATACCCATGTTTACACATGTATAATGCTTATAAATAAAAATTAAATAAAACATGAGATTTATAAACATAAATGCAAATTCATTTTAAAACATATATGGAGGTGTGTATATATATTAAAGGAAATGAGAATTTAAGTTTTAATGTTCATAGTTTGAAAAAATAAGAATTTAACAGTTTTAATATTCATAGTTTGAAAAACAAACATAAAAGCTTTCAGAAGAACCCAGAGTGTACTTAGTTACTGCCCCTCACCCTGAGAGCACACTCAACTAGCAGCTGGGAGCGGCGGGCTCCAGTTTAAGATCTGGCCTGACAAGCTGCAAAACCACAGACTAGATCGCTTCATCTCTATGAAACAGAACTGTTTAATCTCTGTAAGTGAAGAAATTGGATTAAACCACTTAGGTCTCCACTGGCTCTAAAACTCCACAATTTTAAAGCAATTTTTAAAATACAAAACGTCTTACACAGAAGTCAGCACTTACTCAGAAAACTATAAAAAAATTTTATATCCTAAGCTCTAATATTAAATCAAGAATATAAGTAAAAGATAAGGAGATATAGTAGTACTTCAGCCAAGAATTTACCACATACTACTCCTTCCCAGTTATAATTTCTCAGTGTGTGTGTGTGCGTGTGTGTGCTCAGTCGCTCAGTTGTGCCCGGCTCTTTTTGACCTTATGGACTAGCTTGCAAGGTTCCTCTGTCCATGGGATTTTTCAGGCAAGAATATTGGACTGGGTTGCTATTTCCTTTTTCCAACTAATGTTCCCAACTCAGGGATCCAACCTGCGTTTCTTGTATCTCCTGCATTGGCAGGCGGATTCTTTACCACTGAGCCACCTGGGAAGCCTGTTTCTCAGTAGCCCTAAACAAATCTTTACTCTCTTCTTAGTTTATTTATATGTGAAATTCCTAAGAGCAGAAAAAACAACTAGCTGTAACTCTGATTTACACGCTTATTTAATTTCAACTTTCAGTTTTACATTTATTTGTAAATGTCTCACTAGATGTCAGTCAAGAGCAGAATACTCTTCACACACTTTGCATAAGGACCTTGTAAACTGTACTACAGAGAAGGCAATGGTACCCCACTCCAGTACTCTTGCCTGGAAAATCCCATGGATGGAGGAGCCTGGTAGGCTGTAGTCCATGAGGTCACTAAGAGTCGGACACACTGAGCGACTTCACTTTCACTTTCACGCATTGGAAAAGGAAATGGCAACCCATTCCTGTGTTCTTGCCTGGAGAATCCCAGGGACAGGGGAGCCTGGTGGGCTGCCATCTATGGGGTCGCACAGAGTCGGACACGACTGAAGCAACTTAGCAGCAGCAGCAGCAGCAAACTGTACTAACAGTTATAGATGCTGAAAGAATAAGCACACATCTAAGAACACATTTTTATGTTGGGTGTTTGTATATATTAGCTTCCTTTTACAACAGAGTTTCTCAGCCTTGGCATCACTAACATTTGGGGACAGATCCTTTTTTATAGGGGGCTATCCTGTGCAGTACATTATGTCCACTAGCACCTCCGGCCTCCACCTACTCAATGACAGCGGTTTCTTCCCACTGTGACCATTAAAGAGTCTCCAGATGCGGCCAAATGTTCTATGGGGACATCACTGCCCCTGATTGAGAACCACTGCTTTGCTATATTAATCTGAGAACCACTCAGATGTCCCATTACTTCTACAATATACCAGAGTTTTATGAATATCTGAAAACACTGAATTTTTTTAAAAGGGGGAAATGTGAATGTATACACCAAATCAATTTTATTGAAATTAAAGCTCTTTAACTTCTAAAATATCATTTACTTATAAATTAATTATAATGACTCTAAATCACAGAATAAGCTTTAAAAAAAAGAAAATAGTAAAAATTACCCAAGACATGAATACATTTATAAAATGGTTACCTTTGGTCTTTTTACACATGGTAATTATGCAAATACTCTATTAAGTGATACTAATGAGACCATTTTCCTATAAAGGTCAGCTCTGAATTTAGACTATCACCAAACAGTATCTTTCTATGAAGAAAATCTATCCATGAAGACAGATTTCCATGTATTTCATTTCCAGACTAATTTCATACCCTGTTGAATTAGCCAGGGTAACAATGCTTCTCTGACTAAAACAAACTCTGTTAATATAACAAACAATTCTACATAGTAAATCATTTCCTAGGAACTTACCTAGAGAATTCAACAAGAGTTAAAGAAGCTCTTTGCCCCTGGTACTTTACTAAACTTGGGGAAATAAAGATGCCAAGAAATAGCCATTTTCTAAATGATTTTACAACACATGCTACTACAGCTTTAAGAAATAACTAATTAACTAACTTCTATTTAGACACTTCAGTTTTTCCAATCTAAAAAAAGTGAAATGCTTTAAAAAGTTTATAGCTAGCATAATTCTGAAACAAAAGCAGAGAACTAAGTGAAATAAAAGTATAAACCAATCTTACTTACAAATGGAAATGAAAATATACTCAATAAACCATTAGCATTCAAATCTAGCACTGCATTAAATAAATCAGGAAAAAGCAGAAATGTTGAGGATCTGTCTTCAGAAAATCTATTACTGTAATTCTTTACATTAATATATTGACTTGATCACCACCGATGCCAACCAAGTTACTGATAAAATTCAACATGGATTAAGGATAAAACTCTTAGCAAGTGAACAGGTGATGCCTCCTTAAAATGACTACAAATTATTCAAAATAAACATCATACTCAGCAAGGTACTGCTAAGAAAGTAGCATTTTCATTAAAGTCCAGAATAATTCCAGGATGCCAAATATCACTGTTTTTATTCAACAAATGTACTAAGATAGGAAATGTACTAAGATGCAAAAAAAAAGTGAACTCCTAAGTACTCGAAGGAAAACAACCCTGATATTTGTCACTGATGTAACCAATATTTGAAAACCTAAGCCTATGAAAAGTACCAAGAAGGTGAGTAAGTTGGCCAGATAAGATGATCATTTGGTCAGTTCCCAACAGATGAACAATGACAAATTAGAAAATACAACAGAATTTTTAAAATCTCATCTACACTAAGAGAAGTGTTAAAACACTTACAAGTAAGCTTTAAAAAAAAAAAAAAGAGGAATACTTATAAAACTTTCCTCAGGTACCCAAAATTATATTAATACTTACATGTTACTCCTCCAAAAATTAATCTATAAATTCTACAAATTCAATGCAATGTTTGGCATGCATTATAGTTAGTTCACAGTCTTACAGGCAGTAGCCCTGAGGGAAATTTACTGAATGAACAAGTGAACAAACAAGTGAAAAAAAGAATGCAAACACATATACCCCAGTAAAAGCAGAATTGAGAAACTCGGAGCTGGTTACATGTGATAAAGATAGGTGACCAGGAAAACATCCACATTTCTATTAGGGAAAAGGATGGATAACCATGTCGTCATTTAAGACAGGAACTATCTAAAAGTGGACTGACAGTCAAGCATTCCGCAGTGCAAAGGTTACAAATATGAGTTTTAAAATGTCTTGTCTTCTAGGACCTCTAATATAGTAAAAGAAAGTGAAACAAAGATCCTTTAAATGCATAACAGACATACTGTTAGAGCTACACGTGGGAGAGTGTGGGAGCAAAAAATGAACAGGCCTGGAAATAAGGGAATAAGCCTCAAAAATGAACACGGAAGTATTAGCCAAGTCAAAGCTGTGGATACAGGAAGCCGCAAGAACAAACATATAAAAAAAAGCATGGTGTGGTCGGGGAGGATGCCGCCTGAGAGGGCAGGTGATAGGAACAACACAAGAAAGATGTAAGAGAAGCGAACGTCTAACAAGGAGATTTGTGTGTTGTGTTCAAAGGCAGATGTCGCCCAGCAGCATTTAAGGAATTACTGGACAAGTTAAGCCAGGAAGCACATTCTGATTTAAAATTTAGAAATACTGCAGATTTTAGATGAACACAACTAGAGGCAGCGATGAGTTAGGAGGTCAGTAACAGACCGAAGATGAGAACTGCAACGACACAAGGAGAGCAGGAATGGAGAAGCAGGGCTAGGTGCAAGAAGAGATTAGAAAGTCAAATTAACGTGCAGAGTGTATGTCTGTCTGTGGGAAGCTTGTTTTTTGGTGTGTGTTTAACCATGGGTTAAATAACACTGAGATGAAGAATAGGACACAGAAAGACAGAGGAGTTCCACTTACACTGCAGTAGGTCAGTACTCCTTTTAAAAGTCTGGGTGGAAATGCTCAGACTATCAGGTAGACAGATTGAGAGCTCAGTACAGAAATCAGTGCTAAAAATATAAAAGTCATCAGCAAACAGATGGGGCCCCAAACTAGAGAATACACAGAAGGAAGGAAGGGGTAACACAGACCCCTAGAGAATACTAAGCAGTTGCTTTATGAATTAAAATGAAAACACAGGTATCAAGTTAGCATGGGGTCTGGCAAAGGTGACTTTTGGTGGTAATATTACAATTACCAATGCAATTAATAAGGTACCAAGCAAAGTAGGAGGATCCAGTAAAGGAAACAGAAAGTCAGAAATAGGCAGCCTCACAGGAAAAGATGGTATTTAAAAAGAAAAGGAACTAGCTTCCCTCTGAAGACTTCAATACAAGGGCCATGAAGCAAACACTAGATTCAGGAGTTAAGAAGCCATTAAAAGACACCAGCTTCCAGCCAGGAGGATCCAAAATTATGTTCCTGCCATGAACAACTAGAAAAGTAAATAAAATATAGGAAACGAGTATTTTCAGGCCTTATACCACAGAACAAGCAGCTCAGAACTACGATCCCTAAGAGAAGAAACGAAGGACAAGCACCAACCGCCCCCCAGCACTTCCGCTTGGAGGCAGTTTCCAGAACTCAAGGGGAAACCAAGAGTCTAGGAATCTTAGTAACACAACAGAGATACAGGCTCGCAATTACCACTTAAGGTAACAAATGAAATAATACAAGAAATGAAAACATATAAATTGGGGTTCCCTGGTAGTTCAAGTGGCTAAGACTCTGCACTCCCAATGCAGGGGGTCTGGGTTCAAATCCTGGTCAGGGAACTAGGTGCCACATGCCGCAACTGAAGAGTTTACACACCACAACTAAAAGACCCCACATGTCAAAATTAAGACCTGGCACAACCAAATAATAATTAAACAAAAATAAATATTTTTAAAGAAAGAAAGAAAATACATAAATATCAAACATTGAGGAGAAAGGAAAAGGAGAAAAGTATAGACCCCAATTTTTTTAAATCAGAGAATCTTCAAAACTGATAAACCAAGAAACAGAGACAAGAGTTATGTCTGAAATCAAGAGATGTAACAGCAATCTAAGTAGATCACACAATTAGAAGAGGTTTATTGACAATGGACAAATGGTAAAACTTCAATATTTCACACTCTAATTTACCACTAAATGTTTGGACAGATGTTCATTTGAAATGTTGTTCATTTGCTGTTACAAATAGTTTCAGCAGAAATAAAAACTTTGTTTTTCTAACAAACTAACTCCAAACTTAGACCTGAAGAAGGAAATGACAACCCACTCCAGTACTCTTGCCTGCAAATCCTACTGACAGAGGATCCTGGTGGGCTACAGCCCATAGGGTCTCAAAGAGTTGGACACGACTGAACGATTGAGTACAAACTTAAGATCAACTTAAACCTTCAATTTCCAAAATGTATAGAAAGAGAACAGAAGAGGGCTCAGTGTTTTTAATATTCCGATCGTGGCAAAAAAGACACTGTCCCTGTTTATTACCAACTGTTTAAATGACAGAAAAATTCAAGGGAACTACCACTCATTGATCACTAACAAGTTTCCTCAAGAACTCTTGAAAATTTAAATTCTTGGTAGAAAAAATACTTAGAATGAAGTACCAAATTTATGCTTACATGTACACAAAACATGTACTGACTACAACAAGGGATGGTTCCATAATTACATACCATTTTTTCCTGGTGAACCAAAACTATGGGTTTTTAAATGAACATAATGCTGGTGAAGATGAATGTTAACTCCAGTTTATTGCTGGTGATTTTAGCCAGCTGAATCCTTCTGGAAAACATTTTGACAGTATGTTTCAAAAGCTTTTAAAAATATTTTCAGGAAAAAGGGGAGATAAAAAAATCTACACATAGAAAAAAATTTCCTGCAAAGATGTTTATTCCAATGTTATTTATCAGAAATAAATGAGACACAATCTAAATGTCCAACAACAGAAGGTTAAGTAAATAATGACCTAACATACGAGGCAATACCATAAAAGCAATGAAATGTTAATGGTTTCTGAACACGACAAAAAAATTTTTATGAGGTTAATCAGAAAAGCAAAATAGAAATGTGCATTTCACTTCCAACTTAAAATTTTAAAGTATGAAGAAAAAAAAAGTTAATAAACATTATGGGTCTCTGACAAGGCTTTCACTCAGATCTAATGCAGAGATTGAAACTTTTACAGACAAGCAAAAGGGAAGAGTTCAGTACCAAATCAGCTTTAGAAGAAATGTTAAAGGGACTTCTCTTAAGCAAAAAAGGTTACAACCAGAAACATGAAAATTATGAAAGGTAAAGGCAAATATCCAGGAAAGGAAGTAAATCAACCTCATAGGAAAGTTAAAAGACAAAAGTAGTAAAACCATCTATATTCACAATAAGTGATACAAAACAGGAAAAGGTGTAAAATATGATGTCAAAAACAGTAAATGTGGGAGAGTGGGGAGTAAAAATGCAGGGTTGTTAAAATGTGTTTAGAGATCAGCAACTTGAAATAATCATTTACAGACAGATATAAACTTCACGGTAACCACAAAACCAAAAATCTACAATAGTACACATAGAAAAGAGAAAAGAATTCAAACACAGCAACAAAGACAGCCAGAAAGTCACAAGGAAAGAAAAGACAGAAATACTAAGTCAGTATGTTGTGTAACAGGACCTAATGAATTGTTGTAGGTCAATTACACTTCAAACAAACAAACTCAGTGAAAGAGATCAGATTTGTGGCTGCCAGAGGCAGAGGAAATTGGATGAAGGTGGTCAAAAGCTGTAAGATAAAGAAGTACTAGGAATGCACTGTACAACATGATAAATATAATAGTGCTGCATGTTTTATATGAAAGAGAGTAAATTCTAAGTTCTCATCACAAAAAACCAATTTTCTTCTATTTGTTTAATTTTGTATCTGTATGAGAAGATGGATGTTCACTAAACTTACTGTGATAATCACCTCATGATGTATGTAAACCAAATCATTATAATATATACCCTTAAACATATACAGTACCATATGTTAACAATATCTCAATAAAATTGGAGGAAAAAATTCAAAAGTTACAATTTTAAAAAATTGGTTTTCTTGGGAATTCCCTGGTAATCCAGGGGTTAAGACTTCATGCTTCCAATGCAGGGGCACAGATTCTATCTCTAGTCAGAGAACTAAGATCCCACATGCCGTGCAGCAGGGCCAAAAAAAAGTTATAGTGAGTTTATACACAGACTCATCACATCAGCTCCAAACACATGGTAGTGACAGGAAAAAGAAAAAACTAAGAAGGAAGGGAAAGGAAGAAAGTGTTTGGCGGGTGGGCGGGGGGTGCGGGGGCGGGGGGGGGGGAGAATCTCTAATTTTAAGTATGCTTTGTGATTTTTATGTGCACTATTGTTCAGAAGATACTCAATCTTTCTAAATGGACTTATGGCAAACCAGTTCCCTGGTCCAATATGCTTGAACTATGAAAAAAGTGAAAGTGTTAGTCACTCAACTGTGTCCAACTCTCTGGGACCCCAAGGACTGTAGGTAGCCCACCTGGATCCTCTGTCCATGGAATTCTCTGGGTAAGAATACTGAAGTGGGTTGCCATTCCATTCTCCAGGGCATCTTCCCAACCCAGGGATCAAACCTGGGTCTCCTGCATTGCAGGCAGATTCTTTACTGTCTGGGCCAGCAAAATATATATATGGAGAAGGCAATGGCACCCCACTCCAGTACTCTTGCCTGGAAAATCCCATGGACGGAAGGCCTGGTGGGCTGTAGTCCATGGGGTCGCTAAGAGTCGGACACGACTGAGCAACTTCACTTTCACTTTTCACTTTCATGCATTGGAGAAGGAAATGGCAACCCACTCCAGTGTTCTTGCCTGGAGAACCCCAGGGACGGGGAAGCCTCATGGGCTGCCGTCTATTGGGTCGCACAGAGTCAGACATGACTGAAGCGACTTAGCAGCATATATAATATATATATATATATATATATATATATATATATATAAAGTTAAAAGACAATTCTTAAAGTCTATACCACCAATCACTTCTTACTCAGCATACAATTCAAAGGAAATAAGAAGTACTTCCAATATATGAATGAAAAATCAGTTTTCAAATATATAACTTATTATACGATTAAAGTGAACAAACATGAACTGTTCATGGATTGCCACCAACAAAAATAAGTGGATTTTTCATACAAAAAAAAAAAAAAAAAAACTTCAAAAGGAGAACAAAGAAACAAAGTTAATTTTATGGGTCATACCTGTCATTAATTAACAACTGAACTGGGACCAGTATCTCTGCACATGACCCAATTTGGTATTTAAAAAAAGATCTGGCCTGTTCCACTTTTATCCATACACAGATGAAAACAGTCTTCCCACTATCCACAGAAAGGAAAAATTGGGGAACCACATACAAAGAAGGTAACTTTAAACTTCAATTGTGCCTAAATCCTTACTTTAATAGCAAAAATACTGAAAGTTGTCCTCTTTGACATTAGCTCAATAACTGCTTGTAAAATAAATTTTAGAGAACAGAATACATATTAGCTATACCTCTTGTTTCTTAACTAGTAAGAGCTATGCTACTCTGTACTAACACTTCAGTATTAAGTATTATATCTACCTTACCATAAATGCTGATTTATATTACTGAATAATCAGTATAAGTCCCTGCAACCTATAATCATACCTTTATATTTAGATTTATGGGAGGAAAAATACATTTACCAAAGCATCAGACTCCAAAATAGAATTTTAATTACTTTTTAAATTCTATTTAATTCATGTGGAAAATGACATTTACTGCCTTTGGTAATTTACCTGTTTAAACTCTGCTTTACCATAATTGCTAATTATAATAACATTAGGGCCAGTTAGCAGAATGAGGACAAAAAGAAAAAAAAATTGTCAACAAGCCAATATTCAGTTAAAATAGAAGTGAAATTTTAGTTTCACAACTGAAAACTTTGTATCAATTTTAAACTGAAAAATCTGACTTTTCAATAGACAATCTTCTCCCTTAAAAGTCAAATTTGGAGGGGAGAGGAATATATTACCCTTTAATAATTTTTTAACACAAAAACTTGCAAGTTGAAGAGACGAAAGCATGTCAGCATTGAGATCTCAGGCTGTCAACAGTATACTGATATTTTCTGTGACTCACTTATTTAACTATCACTTAAAAATGAATAATGAGCCAGATGGCTCAGCAGGTAAAGAATCTATCTGGCAATGTAGGAGACACAGGAGATGCAGGTTCAATCTCTGGGTCAGGAAGATCCCCTGGAGAAGGAAATGGCAACCCACTCCAGTCTTCTCCCTTGGGAAACTCCATGGACTAGGGCGCCTGGCGGGTCACAGTCCATGGGGTCGCAGGGAGTCAGGCACGACTTAGCGACTAAACAGCAACAACGTGAGCCAGGCAGGAGGCGAACATGATGCAGCCTCTCAGGGTCAGCAGCTGAGTGAAGAGAGAGATGGGCAGGCAAGGCCTCCAGTGGCAGGAGGTGAGCGCAGCACTGAACAGAGAGAAGAGGGTACGACATGGTCAGGAAAAGGCTCCCACCAGATGTTAACTGCATCCTTAAGGAAAGCAGAAGAAGCTGGGGACTCCATGAAGTGGGGAGGGACCTTCCAAGTACACACGGTCGTATGTTTTTAAACTGACATAACCCAAGGAAAGGAAATGCAGTCTTCCAATAACTGGTAGCTAAGTGAGTTCAGTGCTGTGGAAAGCTTTTGCAGATGTTATTTTCATGGTAGATAATTTATTTTTCTTACTGGTTCTCCAGCTATTGCAACTCAAGGCCGCTCAACTTCTCTAGGACTTGCTGCCTGACACTCATCTACTGAAGTGTCACCTGGCTTCTGTCCTCCCCCATTCTGATCACTGTGCCAACACCCTGAAACCCCTTTCACATATCACAGGTCTGTCATCTCCGCCTCCTCCCTGACAGACATAACAAGGCAGGTCCTGAGCAGGGAAGCGGGAGGCCTACGGACGCTGGTTTCTGGGAACCACACAAACACACTGATGGAGTCACTCCTGTGCCACCAAACCTGCAGGAACCGCGGCCAACAAAAATCACTGTGACTCACAACTCTGGACCTACCGGGGGGTGGACAGGATCTGACAGATACCACAGTGAAGAGCCTGGGGTCCCAAGGACCACACATACACAGTCGCAAGGGGGTGTGTGCACAGCTGGGGGTTGTAAGGGATTTGCCAAAAAGGAACAAATGACAAATCTCCCCTTGGAAATGAAGCCCGCCCCTCTCCAGCATCAGCTCCTGTTGCCCTCACGTGCGTCCTCCCTGGGCCTTACTGGTCAGCAGCTTGTTGCGGAGCTCACAACACTGCACTGTCATCCCAGGGGTACGTGTGCCTTTCTCTCTGGAGCTGGATCACCTTCCAGGCACAAATGTCTGCCCGGTTTCTCTCTTCCTCTTCAGCGCTGAGCACAGCACCCGCACATGGCAAGCCCTCAGGATGCTCCTGAAGGGAAATCCTTTTGACGGAACTAAAGATGTCATGAAACCCATGCACTGAAGTTAATTTCCAACTCCTCTGTTTACAGTCTCCCTGGGACATCTTAACTGACAGCACTGCTTCAGTAAAACCAAACTCTCTCTCAAACACCCACCTCCTTCCCCTGGACGGCAGACGTGGTGTCTAAAACCAGCATGGCTCCTCCACAGAAGCCCACACTCATCACCTCCTCGGCCGCAACCTCTGCCCATAATATACTGTCCTCCTATCTTCACAGGACTTCCCTGGTGGCTCAGACGATCACGACACCATCAGGAGCTCCTCACAGGGAGATCTCAGAGTCACCCCGTCTCTTCTCTCTACCTCCATGAGCTTCCACCAACTCTTTCTCCTACTCTAACTTGAATTCCTTCCCCTCTTATCCTGAGACAACTGCCTCAGTTTGGGTTCTCACCATCATTTGGCTGAATGAGTACAAGTCCCATTTCTTCATCTTTTCCAAATGGTCCTCCAGTCCCACAAGTCCTTCTCTGAAAACAAACCTGATCTTATTACTTACCTACTTTAAAAACATCAAAAAGGAGCTTCCCTGGTGGCTCAGGGGTAAAGAATCCACCTGTCGATGCAGGGGACATCACTTCAATCCCTGATTCAGGAAGATCCCACATGCCAAGGAGCAACTAACCTGTGCACCACAACTACTGAGCCTGTGCTCTAGAGCCTGGGCGCTGCAACTACAGAGCCCACGCACCACAACTACTGAAGCCCACACACCCTAGAGCCCATGCTCTGCGACGAAAAGCCACTGCTACCAGAAGCCTGTGCACCACACTTAGAGAGTAGCCCCTGCTTGCCGCAACTTGAGAAAAGCCCATGCAGCAACGAAGACCCAGCCCAGCAATACATAAGTTTATATATATATATAAAATTAACAAACATTTCAATGATTGTAGAAGTTCAAATTTCACAGCAGACAATTTAAGGCTCCTAAAAATTTTAAAACATTATCCCTCTATCTATGATAAACTGTCCGCAATCCAGGAACCACATACAAACCATAAAGAGCTGGTTCAAAGGGCATTTTCTCTTGAGATGCTCCTCTATTCATCAGGGGCAGAATTTGCAGATTTCCTGTGCATCTAGAGCAGCACTAACGCAAATACCATGTAAGCCAGATCATTTAAAATTTTCCAATGGCCACATTAAAAAGGTAAAAATAAAGAGGTGAACTGAATTCTAATAATGTATGTTTAAACCAGTATGTAAAATATTAGTATTCTACTGTATCATCAATGTCAAAATTGAACTCTTTTTTATTAAGTCTTCAAAACCAGAGTGTATTATACAGCACTTTTCAGTTCAGATCTTAAAACTTTCATCAAAAATACTGCGTATGTATTTGGATTTCATAAAATTTAAAGTTGAAAAGTAGATTCACAGATTCAAATTATTCTAAACCATCTTAAACACTTTTCCAATACATGAATCAAGTATCAGTTTTAAAATTTTAACTTGGAATAACTAAAATAAGCTCAGTTCCTCCGTCTTACTGGCCACATTCTAAGTGTTAAACAACCATACTTGGCCAGTGGCTGCCGGGCTGCAGCACTTCGTACTCAAATGTACTAACTGTCCCCAGCACATCACATAGTAATCAGTTGTCATTCTGCCTCCCGGTAAACTGTAAGCCCCTGAAGAGTTTAGAGCAAGACCACGTCTTAATTATCACAGGTTTTCAAAGTCTAGAACTGAAGATTCCTGAAGTTCTGACTCAACAGTCTAATGATTTCTGCTTTCCCAGTCCACAGAATGTTTAAGGTAGAAAGGTAAAGGAGATAGCCACTAGGAACTAATATTTATTGATGAAACCTCATTATTAATCTGTGTTGAAAGTATTCAGCCAGAGATGCTTGCCCTTGGTGGGTTAAGCAAACAAAATTCCTCAGAAGGACATTCTGCTGAAATAACGTGCCTTAGTTACTATTTTATGCTGATGAAGCCATGGTGCAACCGCCTAGTCTGCTGCCATTCACATTATAAATCTCCCTCCCTGGGGACATGAATGGTAACTCTACACTCAGCACCCAGGGGATGACCAAAGAATACTCTGTTGCTGAAATTTCCAGAGGGTAAAAGTTTAGGGTACAATTACAAAGGGGAAAAAAATGCTCTGTTTAATTATTGAAAGTATGCACCACACGTACAAATGTAATCTTAGAAGCTGAAGTTTCCAGCAAGAATAAAAAATATAATAATTTAAAAAGGATACAAAATTAATCAATAGTAATATGGGACACATTTAAAGAGTTGACACACTATCTTTTCTCTCATTTTCTGAAAAATGATTTTTTCTTTTAATTTAATTGGTGGAAAATTGCTTTACAATGTTCCTCTTGAGCCTCCCTCCCCTCCCCCATCCTAGCCCTCTAGATCCTCAACAGAACGCAAGGCTGGGCTCCCTGTGTTGCATAGCAACGTCTTACCAGCTAGCATTTTACACAGGTCTATGCTACTTTCGGAGAAGGCAATGGCAACCCACTCCAGTACTCCTGCCTGGAAAATCCCATGGGTGGAGGAGCCTGGTGGGCTGCAATCCATGGGGTTGCGAAGAGTCGGACACAACTGAGTGACTTCACTTTCACTTTTTACTTTCATGCATCAGAGAAAGAAATGGCAACCCACTCCAGTGTTCTTGCCTGGAGAATCCCAGGGACGGGAGAGCCTGGTGGGCTGCCATCTCTGGGGTCGCACAGAGTCGGACACGACTGAAGCGACTTAGCATGCTACTTTCTCCATTCGTCCCACTCTCTCCTCCCCTGTGTCCACAAGTCTGTTCTCTGTATGTGTCTCATTCCTTCCCTGCAAATAGGTTCATCAGTACCGTTTTTCTAGATTCCATACATATGCCTTAATATAAGATAATTGTTTTTCTCTTCCTGATTTACTTCACTCTGTATAACAGGTTCTAGGTTCATTCACCTCACTAGAACTGACTCAAATTCATTCTTTTTTATGGCTGAGTAATATTCCAGTGTATATATGTACCACATTTTCTCTAACCACTCATCTATTGACGGACATCTAGGCTGCTTTCATGTCCTGGCTACTGTAAACAGTGCTGCAGTGAACACTGGGGTACATGTGTCTTTTTCAGTTAGTCTTCTCAGGGTATGTGTCCAGTAGTGGGATTACCGGGTTGTATGGTAGTTTCATTCCTACTTTTTAAAAGAATCACCATACTGTTCTTCATAGTGGCTGTTAGCAATTTACATTCCCACCAAACTATTCTTTGATGTTTTTTCAAAAAATAAAGATTCCAGAAATAAAATATTTTGAAAAATTTTCATTATCCAAGGAAAAGAATTTATAAACTGTTACTCTGAATAAATACAACTAAATAAATGTGTTTCTAACTTACCACATGTCATAATTCATTAACAAGTCTGCATGAGAACAGTGTAATACAGCTCCTTGGATAATTTATTATTATATTAATTTCAAACTGAGTGTTAGTTTTAAGTTTTGAAGCATTATTTCCTTAAAGTTATATTGAAAACCTCTGAAGTATCCAAAGTGAATAAAAAATAGATGATTTTCCACCATTTTGATTGCCTAGCGAGAAATACTAAAGCCCTGAATTCCTTTACAAATGCTCAAAATAGGTATTTAAATACGTAGCAGTATGAGTCTATAAATATAAAAATATGTACGCTCTCATACACACATATACATGTACAAAAGACGTTCAAAAGACCATGTAAGCTTTTGCAATTTATTTCATGGACTTATGGCTGGTTTTGTTTGTTTGTTTTTGTTTATCTACATTTTCTAATTTATTCTTCAAGGCACACATTTATTTTGAAGATTAAAAATCTGTGGGGGAAAAAAGGGCCATTAGTTTTAAACCCACAAAACCATTCTGGAATGACATTTAAGAAGTTCTGTAGCCTAAGCTACAAAGGTAGGAACATTTATGATATCCATGAAGGTCAACCATCAAAACTTCAAGGTTACCCAGAAAATCTAGAGCAGGCAAGGAATGAAGTGCTTCATCATGATTGTAAGTATTCTGGGTTCATTCTAGACCAAAAGTGTAGTCACTGAACTTGGAATTATGATCCTCACAGGAAGTCACAATGTGAATACAGCTCCCTTTATCAAGTTCTGCAAGTAGCTAATGGATAAAGCAGGGCAGGTGGAATGGGACTGTTCTGTAATGACAGTGGTCAAAAGTCTAGCACTTCTTTGAGCCATTCATCCTAGTTTCACAAGTTGAGGCCTGTCTAGACATTAGGTAATCATTCTGAGTCCTTCTTTCTTAGGAACCATCACCACCATTCATCTCTAGAACTCTTCATCTTCCAAAACTGAAACTCTATACCCATTACACAATACCCTCCAGCCCCCACTACCCCAGCCCCAGGCAACCAACATTCCACTTTCTGTTTCTTGAAGTTGACTACTCTAGGTGCTTCAGATAAGTGGAATTATACAATACTTGTCCTTCTGTAACTGGCCTATTTCATAACATCCTCAAGTTCTACCCATGCTCTAGTATATGTCAATATTTACTTCTTTTTAAGGCTGAATAACATCCCATTCTACGTATGCACATCCAACATTTTGCTTATGTATGCATCTGTTGATGGAACTTAGGGTGCTTCCACCTTTTGGCTGTCATGAATAATGCTATGAATATAGACACACAAGTATCTGTTGTAGCCCCTGCTTTCAAATCCTGTGATGACTGACTATATATGTTCATTTGACTGGGCTAAGGAGATGCTCAGATAGACAGTAAAACATTACTTTTGTGTGTGTGTGTGTAAGGGCATCCTCAGAAGAGATTAGGGTTGCATCAGCAGACTGCATCAAGAAGACTGTCCTCACCAGTGGGGTCAAGCACCACTCAATAGTTCAGGATCTCAGCTGAACAGAAAGGCAGAGGGAGAGCAAATTTACTCCCAGCTTGAGCTGAGATGCCCACATCTCCTGCTCCAAGGACTTTGGCTCTCCTGGTTCTTGGGCCTTGGACCACCCCCTCCACCCTCCACCCAGGTCTCAGCGTATCTGACTCAGACTGAATCACAGACTGGCTTCCCGGGATCTCCAGTTTGCAGACAGCAGATGAGACTGTGGGACTTCTCAGTCTCTAGAACAGCATGAGCCGATTGCTATAAAACATCTGCTCTGATATGTATCTATATATACCCTATGGGTTTTGTCTCTTGGGAGAACCCTGACTGGTAGAGATTTATACTCAGAGTCCTTTTCTCTTGAAACTCCTTTAGACTCACTGCTACCCTCAGAGGGCATTTATGAAAAAATAAGACTGATACTTCATGTGTTTTCTGCTTCCCAACATCTTACACACAAGCTAAAGAACATTAATTCAAAAGAAAGGGAAAATCAGTCAGCAGCTAAGTTTAAAAACAATTTCTTTTTGCTCCTCTCGACCACCTCATACAGTTGCATTCCCTGGGAGAAAAACATAAGCCATTCTACTTATATTTCAAAGTGCAGAAAACAATATCTACCTAACAAATGTACTCCAGGTCTACAGAGAGTTAATGCTACTCAAAGCTGCAGCTTGTTATCCAAGATCTTTCGTATCCTTTTAGGGCCCTGCTGACCTCTCTTCATCAAAACTGGCTCTCAGTTCAGAATTTTCAGAGAAGACTCCTAAATACAAGACATATTTCCCTTAAGTCAAATTAACCCCAATCGTCATCTAAAGACATTATTGCTCTGTTCGAAGGCTCATGTGAGATATAGCGGCTCCCTATATGTCTGTTCCTTTATATTAGGTATCTGAACATTCACAGGACAAATAAAAAGGTTTCCATTCAGGATTCGGAAGTCTCTCCATATAAAAGCAGACAAACAAGAAGATCTGCAGCAGAGACCTACATTCAGCTACAATTTACCAACTTCTTGCCTAGTCTGTCATTTTGGGGCACTGCTGGCTCTTCAGAATGAGATATATTGAAAGTGGCATCAAAATGTCTGGTTCCTTTTAATAGAATAAAAAGCTAGTCATAGGAAGGAACAGTCTTCTCAGGCTCCATATTCTATTTTGGTGAATGGACTAACATAAAATCTATGGCACGTATGTTATCAGAGCAAGTAACTATATTAAGAGTATGGCAGAAAGTGAAGAAGAACTAAAGAGCCTCTTGATGAAAGTGAAAGAGGAGAGTAAAAAAGTTGATTTAAAGCTCAACATTCAGAAAACTACGATCATGGCATCCAGTCCCAGCACTTCATGGCAAATAGATGGGGAAACAGTGGAAACAGTGGCTGACTTTATTTTGGGGGGCTCAAAGATCACTGCAGATGGTGACTGCAGCCATGAAATTAAAAGATGCTTATCCTTGAAGGAAAGTTATGACCAATCTAGACAGCATATTAAAAAGCAAAAACATTACTTTGTCAACAAAGGTCCATCTAGTCAAGGCTATGGTTTTTCCAGTGGTCATGTATGGATGTGAGAGTTGGACTATAAAGAAAGCTGAGCGCCGAAGAATTGATGCTTTTGAACTGTGGTGTTGGAGAAGACTCTTGAGAGTCCCTTGGACTGCAAGGAGATCTAACCAGTCCATCCTAAAGGAGATCAGTCCTGGGTGTTCATTGGAAGGACTGATGCTGAAGCTGAAACTCCAATTACTTTGGCTACCTGATGCCAAGAGCTGACTCATTTGAAAAGACCCTGATGCTGGGCAAGATTGAGAGCAGGAGGAGAAGGGGATGACAGAGGATGAGATGGTTGGATGGCATCATAGACTCAATGGACATGGGTTTGGGTGGACTCCAGGAGTTGGTGATGGACAGGGAGGCCAGGCGTGCTGCAGTTCATGGGGTCACAGAGTCGGACACGACTGAGCAACTGAACTGAACTGATACCATTTTTCTTATTACAGTACATTTTGTTTTTAGGGGAACACTGAGATTTATTAATTCCTACTTAAATCTTTAAAGCCATAGCTGAAAAGATAAAAAGCCCACATTCCCCCCACTTGATTGTATCAAGAGTTAACAGCCGGCTGTTAAGTTATTGCGGGCTTCCCAGGCGGTGTTGTCTCCTGCCAATGCAGGAGCTGCAACAGACTCGGGATTGATTCCTGGGTCAGGAAAATCCACTAGAGAAGGAATGCCAACCCATTCCAGTATTCTTGCCTGGAAAATTCCATGGACAGAGAAGTCTCATGGGCTACAGTCAATGGGGTCTCAAAGAGTCAGGACATGACTGAGTGACTGAGTACATACACATTAAAAGTTACTGTAACTGATGAAAAAACATCATTTTTCTCCATAGTCTCATTTAAATTACAGTACCAAAACCGTCAATGAGAAAAATTACTTTAACTGAAACATGAAAGAGATGGTTTTTCTATAAAGTTTTTATCTCTACATATGTTACATTACTTGAATATTTAGCAATAACATCCACATGACATAGAAACAAGATAAAAGAAAATCGACATACTCAAGGGAGATATTTAGCAGATAACTGATAAATATATATATATTTATTTATTTATGGCCACACCACACACATGCAAGACCTTATTCCCCAACCAGGAATGGAACCCATGCTCCCTACAGTGGACGCACAGCGTCTTAACCACTGGACTGTCAGAGAAGTCCCGTAAATGATAAAATTTTAAAACCACACTTTGCTGGCCAGAAAAGTAACATATTAATAAGCTGCACAAGAAATCTACCTCCCTTTTTTAAAAAACTGGAAAATGGAGAAAATAATTAAAAAGAAAAAACCTCCAAAAAATTGATTCAAGTATAATCAGTTGATGTTCCCAATGAAGCTGTAACTATAACAGGTGCATGCTGTGAACTTTTGCTTAAAATGTTTAATTTTTAAACATCCTGCACTTCCATAATTTCAAAATGAAAATCCTGTTTCCTTCAATACATAAAAATCTCAACTGTCTTATGCCAGCTGATGAACTTTTTGAGCAATTAAATAACAATTCTGTTTCAGAAGTCTCAAATGTTATCTGTGTAACAATGTTTCTGTAGTTTTGTATTTGAATATTTTATTGTATTTTACACCTTTTAAAATGAAATACGAAAAACGAAAAAAAAATACTGCAGCTTTTCCGTATCTCCTTATGGTACGGGGACAGGCAAACTATGGAACAAACCCAGTCTGCTGCTTGTTTTTGTAAAGGAAGCTTGACTGAAGCACAGCCATGCTCCTTTGTCCCCAATGTCTCTGGCTGCTTTATTTCACAACAGTAGAGTTGAATGCTTGTGACTAAGGCCATACAGCTCACAAAACCCAAAGTATTTGCTATCTGGCTTTTCAGAGAAAGCTGCCAACTCCTGTGTCAACACCCTCCCCCACTGTAAGCTAGATTTTATTAAAACCAAGTACACAAAACTTCGATGAATATGCACTATACTGCATTATTCCCAAGTAATTACTTCAAATAACTACAAAATTTATATTCCTTCAAGGTTGACATTCTCCTTCCATAAAGACCTCAGAAAGGATGAAGAGAAAATGCAATCTTCAGCTATGTAAGTGTCACCTTCCCGTTAACAGTGAGCGTCAACTCATTTTTTTTAATTTATATGGTAATTTTAACAACTATTTCAAAGACAAGAAAATTTCCCTTGCTTAACTACGAAAATACAGTTACCACAAAGAACTTCAGTGGTTTCCTTTAAAGAAAGGAAAATCTTATTTAAAACATTTAACTTTATTAGAACCTAGCCTAAGTCAAACAGTCACAAAAATTAAGTGCAGAATTTCTAGCTTTCTTACTTATTGTCTAACTTATCTAACTTATCCTTCCCTACAAACTTTTCCTTTGACCTCCTATCTTGTATCACCCAGTTCGTTGCCTTATCCTACTAGCATCCCCACAAATCACCTAACATGCTTACATTTGGCTCCAGCTTAAACAAAAGTCAACAGAGACTAACAGACTGACAGGAGGCTGGCAGTTTTTGTATCACATAATTTCTTCAACTAAAATCGCAGCCACCTACACTACCAGAGTCATGCTACAGTCTCCTCCATGGCTCCCACATGCCACAGCAATGGCTCCCACACGCTGCTGCAAGGTTTCCCGCAGGTCTCTCCTTCAGCAATGCCTGGAGGTCAGGGAAGGAAGAGGGAAGCAATAGAGATGATCTACCATTCTACACAGGTTTCCAGTATTCATTCAAAAGTAGAGCTCTATGAAAAGATATGCTGTGTGCTCACCATCAAATACCCACAACCTTGTACAATACAAGATACACAGCTGGTGCTCAACAAATATTTAAGGAATGCACGTATGACTATATTATTCCAGTAAATCTAAAGTCATGATTCCTATTTTATTCTTTTCCATCAGTGTTTTCCTTTCCAAATTAAAAAAATGATTAAAATATTTAACAAATATGTACAAAAAAAATCTAACAGTTCTATTAAAAGTCAATTGTTCTCAGTGGGTATCAAAAAACTATTGTTCAGTGGTGATCATCCTGTAAAGTGTCTCTATGTTGTGCACAAGGAACTAACATAGTATTGTAGGTCAATCATACTTCAAAACACAGACTCATGGGAAAAGAGATCAGGTTTGTGGTTACCAAAGGCAGAAGGGGAATGTTGGCGGGGAAGATGAACTGGATAAGGTGGTCAAAAGGTACAAACCTAGTTATAAGATAAATAAGCAGTAGGAATGTAATGTACAACATGATTAATCAATATAATTAATGCTGCTGTATGTTATATATGAAAGTTAAGAGTAAATCCTAAAAGTTCTCATCAAACTCATTTTTTTTTCTTTAACCTTGTATCTACATAAGATGATGGATATTCACTAAATGTATTGTGATCACTCATTTCATTATGTATGTAATCATTTCATCATGCTATATTTCATCAAACTTACACAGTACTGTATGTCAAATATATCTTGATACAATTGGAAAAGAAAAAAATTACTGCTTAATTTGATGTGTCCAAACTTCTCTGAACTACAGGGAAGACACTGCAGATTCTGTTTTCAATATTCTGCCTTGTTATGGTCTCAGAAAAATACTTATCTAGAAAACATAGCCTTACATCACTTAATAGAAAATAATCAAATGTAGACATATACATGTAAGTATCTACATCAAATTACCTCAGTATTTAAGTTCCACCTTTAATATTTTGATCAGATAATTGTATTTCTATGATTTGTATTCATTCATTCACTTGCTAAATAAATTTTATATCTTGCATAATAAAACTAGGCTTTTGATATTTTTCTATTTTTTAATTAAAAAGTCAAAAATATATAGTTCTATCTAGTACTAGGAGTACACCTAAGAAAGGACTTACATAGTTTGTGGACCAGCCAGTACTCTAAGAACTTATATAAATTCAACTAATCTTCATAAAAACCCCGTGACAGAGGTATTATGGTAAGTCCCATTTTACAGAGGGGGAAATACTTCCAGAAAAATTCAAGTACTTGTCCAGGTTTAGACAACCAAAATGTGATCAACCTGAACACTGAGCGCAGGCAACCTGGCTCTTTGCCTGTCTTATCCTATACTGCCTCTCTCCTTCATTAATGGGTAAAAATTTTATTAAAGTTATAAATATAATAATGAATTTTCAGAAAAGGTTAACAGTTACAAGCTATAAAAAACTTGTGTACTGCAAGCACACAAAAACTAGCCTTTGGAAGTATATTACAGGCTAAAATTGGAAAAACAAGAATAAGACTTTGGCCCGTGAATAAGATCTCTGTTTGACAACACACATGTTAATTATGAAACAGAATTGAGAAGTCATAGTTTTTCATGTCTTTTGATTTAACTAGTCTTTCAGACTCTCCTCCATTGACTTAGTGTTAGTCGCTCAGTCGTGTCTGACTCTGCCACTCTATGGACTGTAGCCTGCCAGGCTCCTCTGTCCATGGAGTTCTCCAGGCAAGAACAATGGGGTGGGTAGCCATTCCCGTCTCCAGGGGATCTTCGCTACCCAGGGATCCAACCCAGGTCTCCTGCACTGCAGGCAGATTCTTTACCATCTGAGCCACCAGGGAATGAATGTCTTTTGATTTAACTGGTCTTTCATGCTCTCCTTCACTTGCTTATTCATTCAAGAAATGTTCAATACATCCTGACTGACAGGACAGAAAGGAGTTCCTGTCCTTGAGAAAAAAAATAAAATAAAAATGTGCCTAAGACAATTACATTACCGTCACAGGAATAGATGTCCTGGGCCCACAGATACATGTAAGAGGCCCAATACAGTATACAAAATACACAAAGCACATTCAAAGAGATTCTAAACCAATGTGCCAACCATGTGTTTTTTAAAAAAACAGGCATGCCTCCTTAGAAGTTAGAAAATCCTTTTTGAAGATTATCAAATAGAAATCCAGAGTTTTGAACTGTCTTTCTCAATAAAATTTTCCTTTCGCAATAACAACAACAAAAATACACAGACATGAATATTTACTAAGGATATACTCTGTCTGAGGCACTTGACTTACTCATCTCATTACTGTTCTCAGCACCCAGGAGTTTCATAATTGCTCCTCATGAGGAAGTTGCTGAACTACGATTTAAAACTAGGTCTGTTTGATTTCAAAGTCCAGGCTATTACTCACTACCTATACTGTCCCAACCAATTTCTTAGAGCTGTGCTTAATGAACACTTTTGTTACTACAGTGTAAAATATTTTGAAATTTAATAACGGGCACATTCTCTCTCCCTAAAGTTACAAACAGAAAAACACTAAGAAATATTAAGTGCTAAGTTATTTCACTTTAATTTCATTTTGCCTATCTTTTAGTAAAATATTTGAGAATACTGTTTTATACTTTTTGTAAATCATAACCTAACACAGTAAAGATTGAGAGCAGGAGGAAAGGGGACGATACAGGATGAGATGGTTGGATGGCATCACCGACTCAATGGGCATGAGTTCGGTAGGCTCCGGGAGTTGGTGATGGACAGGGAGGCCTGGCGGCTGCAGTTCATGGAATCACAAAGAGTCAGACATGACTGAGCGACTGAACTGAACTGAACACAGCAAAAGTAATCAATAAATATTTTAACTAATTAAATACTGTGTTTCCTCTCTGTGAGCATGGCAGCCAATCAACTTAGTTCAGATTTACTACCTCCCACTCGTTCTCAGAAGCATCAATATATTCTCACTTATACGCGTCAGGACAAATGTGTCATCATGGGTGCTGCACCATAACACTATGAAAAATCCAACTTCCAAATGTTGGTAAGTTTTGTGATGCAACATAAAAGCAGGATAATTAACAGTCCGAAAGTATGTTCCACTAGGAAAGATTACATAATTCAACACCTGAGCATTTACAAATATGGGGCACTAGATAGTTTTAAGCAAAAAAAGAATTCTCAAGATTCATTTTCAAGGTTCTTCAGTATTTTGAAGCAACAACAACAAAAAAATCACAATCACTTGGAAACTATAAAATAACTGCCAAGACACACCTACCCATTTCTTTCAAATACGAGCTTCACGGGCTTCCCTGGCTGGGTGGTGAAGAATTCACCTGCCAATGTAGGAAACGTAGGTTTGATCCCTAATCTGGGAAGATTCCCACATGCCTCGAAGCAACTAGGCCCGTGCACCACAACTATTAAGCCTGTGCTCTAGAGCCTGGGGGCCACGACACTGAAGCCCGCCTGCCTGGAGCCCATGCTCTGCAGCAAGAGAAGTCACTGCAATGAGAAATCCACACACTGCAACTAGAAAGTCGCCCCTGCTCACCACAACTTGAGGAAAGCCCACACAGCAATGAAGACCCACTCA
The DNA here is from genome assembly GCF_029378745.1 of Bos indicus. Taxonomy (NCBI): domain Eukaryota; kingdom Metazoa; phylum Chordata; class Mammalia; order Artiodactyla; family Bovidae; genus Bos; species Bos indicus. Next base: position 33,515,397 of record NC_091772.1, on the reverse strand, counting down.
AGTTGTGGTCAAAAATAAATAAGTTTTATATAAAAAAATGAGCTTCACATACTCTTCTGTCTACAGTGCTACACACCTGTCTGCTCTCCCAAGCCAGGGATGGGACAGCCTCACACTCAACTAGTTGCTCAAAGAGACAGGGAGGCCGAGCATCCTCCTCTCAGGACCTTCTGCTAGATGATGCACTTGGGTCCTTGAGATTCTAACTAACACGACTGTGGTCTTTATCTGTGGAAAAGTTAGTAGACAGGAAGATAAATAAGGTCAGACATACACTGTGGGCTCTCATTAAGAGGCCAAAAAGTAAAATTCAAAAGGTAGAGTCATCAAAATAAGTCCACATCTGTAGGATTTTAAGTGAATATCAGAATAGTGAACACAGAAATAAACAGATCACAGAATAGGAGAAACAAGTTTTTTGGTTTAGATGAATTTTTTTTAATCAGACATATAGAAAAGTAAACATTTACATTTAAAAAAAATTATAGTAATCAGAGCCTATCTAATCAAAACTGTTAACTGGAATTTTTCAACATTTCCACTTTAGCAGAATTAAGACAAATGACACATGATAGTATGATTATTTTTTTCTTCAAAAGTAACACTGCATATGTCCTGGAGACACTACAAACTAATAAATATACTGCTATAAAGGCAACGAATCGTAATGATGATGATGCCTACAAAAGTCTGATTCTTTAAAGAAAGCCCTGGTAATCTTTCAATGCTTTTACTTCTGTTGGAGAGTGAGCTGAAATATGCTAAAATATGAGCTCCTTAAAAGCAGAAGCCAGACTAGACGTGGCATCTATTCCAGCATGTAGAAAGCCTTTAATCGGTGATGAATCAAACATGGATGCTGGCTATTCAATTAGGCAAAAATTTCTGTTCCCCAGAAAAACTGATTGAGGTTTCAGTGCATTGAGAAATACGTATTTATTTACTCCCTAAGACTCACGTTAATTATCTCCTCATCCAAACTTGCTTCAAATGTTAGTTCAACAAGCTAAACAGATAAAAGAAGAGCAATGTTGAGTTCATCTTATAGGAAAGTCCGGGAAAACAGTCCCGCCACTGAGGCAGGCATCCCCGCTCAACATACCAAGCCTAACTGACACACAGGCAGACTCATCCTCCCACTGTCCGTTTGGCAACCTTTCCAGTTTCTAACTTCAGCACACACAGAAAAAAACTTTCCACAGTCTGACTACGGGAAATCATCCCTTCCTCTTTTCCATCTGTATAGAGACACAAGTCTTTCACTTCTTCTCACTTCATTTTTGCATACTAAAGGTTTTCCAATCTTGAAACTGAGAATTTTCATACTGTGCCCTCCTTGGGGAGACGGGACTTTCTTTATGTACACTGTAAGTAATATTTTATGTAAGTATAAACCATTTCTAAGGCAAGAAAATTTTCAACATTTTAATATTACTATAGTTCATAATCAGAGAAGGCAATGGCACACGACTCCAATACTCAATACTCCATATACATTTACAACAAAAAGTTAAATTTAATTCTATGTATGATTAAAAGATCACTGACTATCTGGCTTACCAAACTTACTGATAACAGATTTTAATTCATCTGTCTGAGATACAGTTTAGCCAACATGTCTCTAGCCTAATTGTTAAACATTTTACAAAAAAAATCTTATCATCAAGCCCTGAACCACTAACATATACCCTGAACCGTACATAAAGGCATTTGATTCTAAGGAGAAGAATCCTACAAGGCCTCCCTCAAATACTGCTTTCTGAGCTACGTGCACACCCTTTCACCAAAATAGCATTCTCAAAAACAGTTTTGGTCTGAGAGCCCCTTTACACTCTTAAAAATTACCTGGGATACAGAAGAGCTTTTGCTCACGGAGATTATATCTACTGATGTATAGTATTTTAAGTTAAAACTAAAAGGAAATTTTTAAATTGTTAAATTTATTTCAAAATAATAAACCTGTCACATGCTAGTATGAATATGTATTTAGAAAAATAATGATGGTCTCCCAAAAAATGTTAGTGAGGGAAACAGCACCATTTTACATTTACAAATCTCTTCATTATCTGGATTCTCAAAAGTGCTTCCACATTAAATCTTTGCAATGTGTTGCTCCAGCTGAAGTACATAAACAAAAAATGGTCTTATGCAGATAATAAAAGGAGAAATATTTTAATAGGCTTTTCAGGTAATTGTGGACATTCTTTGACATTCCTCCAAAACTCAATGAGTAGTATTTTCTTAAAGGTTCATTGAAATGTGGAATCTACAATCACATCAATTTGGACTTCTCTGGTGGTCCAATGGTCAAGAATACACTCGCCAAATGCCAGGAACATGAGTTTGATCCCTGGTCCAGGAAAAGCCAATATGCCACAGAGCAACTAAGCCTGAACACACAACTACTGAAGCCCACGTCTGTGCTCCTCAACAAGAGACATCACCACAATGAGAAGTTCGATACTACGAACAAGAGAGTAGCCCCAACTTGCCACAACTAGAGAATGCCCGTGCAGCAGTGAAGACCCAGCACAGCCAAAAAAAGACATTTAAAAAAATTTTTTAATAACTAAATAAAATCACACCAATTAACTATTAGTACTTTGTCAAATTAAAATCCACTGGTCTACCTTGTCCTTGAAAGATTCCTGTATCCATCATGCATTGATCACTTGAAAATTTTTAATCTACTGAGTTAGGCTTATCTTATTTTCCAAATGTTGAAACATTTCATTACATGATATCAAAAACAAAAACCGAACACAAAATCCTTAACATCATCACTTTCATCAGGAAAGTCTTAAAACTGAAAAACTATAAGTTCGTGGTAGCAGATGCAAGTTTTCAAGATTCTAATTTTCACTTGAAATCTTGATTTTTATCATTTGCAACACAAATCTTTTTTTTTCCCTAAGAGACAGCCTTATTTTGTTCATTTTTGAGAGAGAATGTCTAACAAACGCCTGCTGTGAAGAAGCAGTTTGTCCGCCATTCTTTCAAATACAATTGGTGTTCCATGAAAAAACTGGTTAGACTCACACAGCTCAATCAAAGTCAGGATTTTGATATAATTATTTTAAAGTATTTTAAGGGTATAAATACTCCCGTGACTTCATAAACTGAAAATATGCAATTGTTTCTTCAATGTAAAAAGAGAGCTGTGAAGCAAGCACACATGTAACCATCTATTCCAGCACATGACACAGCAAAGATGCCCAACTAACAATGACTGGGTTCCTTCCACCATTCTCTTTCACTATAATATTAATATCCATGAACTCCCTCTAGCTCTTTATTTTTCTACTTCTCTTTTAAGGCCAACCTGTCACTTACCTACCTTCAACCACTTTTAAGTTACTGAATTCCACTCTATGAGACAGAAAAACAGATAGTATTCAACCACAGGTTATGAAAAGAGGGCTTTAGAAATTAAGCATCTCATAGACACAAATTTCTCTGGTTTAGAAGTCTAGTCCTTTCCCTCTTTGTGTACCTAGTTACATTCATGATTTCCCAGAAATCTGAGCTCGAGTGTTGTTATAATATGCTTCAAAATAATTGTTGTGATAAAATTGTTTGAGGAGTCATTCTGAGTTTACACCATCTGTCTGGCATTTACTGAAGCAATTGCTAAAGATATTCTATGCATACAGATGAGATTTTTCTCAACAAAAAAGCAAAAATGTTTCCACATCTGTTGTTTTTGTTGCTATGTCACCTAGATTAACAAATTCTTTCCGAGAAAGAAAACAGGGTGAAAACATAGAACATTTTTAATATACACATTTTTTTAATGGCTATTAAAATTATATCAACTTTTCAACCATCTTTTTCTACTGCTTCGCTACTATCATACTAAAATTATGTCTGTGTATGTATACATACATATATCTAAAGAGACAGAGAAATTTCTAAAATCTCAAGTCAACTGATACTGTGATTTTAATCTTTAAACAATGTCTAAGACTTTTTAAAATCATAGGTTGGAAAATTCATGCATTAAAGACTATCAGAATCAGTCTACAGATGTGAAGAAATTTATATCCAATCGATCTTACACAGTATCCAGGAATTCTAAAACATAAAGAATGCAATCATTCCACATTCCAAAAGATAGATATATTCCAATGTACAGCAAATAATTGTACCATATGAACATTTATTGCTTCTGACTACCGAGTAAGCCTCCAGGACCTAGGCACCAGCCCCATCCTTTCTTCGATTATCTGCTCTCCACCAAATGATGAGATTCTGATGGAAATGCCAATTACACCACCTGCACACCTCACACCTTCTTTGTGAAGGGGCTGATGTAGAAGAGTGCTCAACCCACCTACCAGCGCAATTGATCCGTAGATGAGTCCAAGACAATTAAGCTAAGGGGGGACGTCCCTGCAAAGGGTTTCACACGTGAACTTCAGGCCTTTGTTCTGGATCTGACTGCGATGATAAATGCCTGGAGCAGTCCATGGCTGTAACCTGTGTATTAGAGCTCTCCACAAAAAGAGATACAAGATGTAAGATGGATGGATGGATGGATGGATGGATGGATGGAGGTAGGTAGGCAGACACAGAGATTTACTTTCAGGAACTGGCTCATGAAATTGTGAAGGTTCGGCCAGTCCAAAACCTGCAAGGCAGGCCGGGAGACCAAGGCAAGAACAGCAGTTGAGCTCAAAGGTAGTCTGCTGGTAGAATTCCTTCTTACCAAGGGGAGGTTCTGTTCTCTGTGCTATTAAAACCTTCAACTGACTGGAGGGGGCCCACCCACAAAATGGAGGACAATCCGCTTTACTCAGAGTCTCCCAATTTACATGTTAATCTCATCCCAAAAGATACCTTCACAGAAATATCCATTTGGTCAAATAATGTTTGACCAAATATCTCGGCACCATGGTCTAACCAAACTGACACAAAATTTAACCATCACAAGTTCATCTATTATCAATTATAGATATATCACATTAAGCATTTTAAGTTGCTCCCCCCACCTTTTTTGGGGGGAAGGGCTGCATGGCACAGTTTGACGGTCTTAGTTTCCAGACCAGGGATTGAGCCCATCCCCTCAGGAATGAAAGCAAGGAGTCTTAACCACTGGATCACCAGGGAATTCCCCTAAGTTGCTATTAAAAAAAAAAATCAGTATTGCCCTGGGACTTTCCTGGCAGTCCAGTGGTTAAGACTCTGCGCTTCCACTGCAGCAGGCATGGGTTGGATTTCTGGTCAGGGAATTAAGATCTCACATGCCACGCAGCATGGCCAAAACATTTTTAAATTTCTTTTAATTAAAAAAAAAAACTCAATATTGCCTTCACCACACAGATTACTGACTGTCTTATATCTTGTCAGAAATTTGCTGGCAGAAATAGGCAGGATACAATCTTTGGCTTTAAGGACGACAATCTGAAGGGTAGGACATGTACACAGGGAATATCACGTTGCTCGTCCTGTGCCAGACTAGAATCAGCCTGGTAACGGCGTCGTGGCCAGCTCTTCCCCTGGCCTTCACAGCACTTGGTGACTGAGCTGGCACAGAATGGGCATGAAGTAGGAAGACCCAAGACTGAACCTCAGAAGAGGATGTGGTCACCTGCTATTGTCTGCTTGCCCAGCACTCTCCCTTATTCTGGGAACAGCATGTCTGCCACTTCTTTAGGGGAAGTGCTTTTCCTCAGGTTTCATCTATGCAGTTTGGGTAGGGTCCAACCATGCCCAGGTCATAAGCATAAGAATATCGCAAGCCAAGTCAATTCCTTCTCCAAGATTTTCTGAACTAGAATTACGGGAGGAAAAACAGATGCTCTGATAGAAAAACTAAGAATGTGACCCCAGTGCCCAGCAGCAACTTGTCTACAGCCATGGGGAAGACGTCTGTTTGGAAGAATGACGGCATCGTGGAGAGAGAATCAGAGATGAGAGAGAAAAAGGATAAAAGGAATCCTGATAGGCCTTCCCTGACACAGGTTCGATCCCTAGTCCAGGCAGACCCCACGTGACATGGAGCGACTAAGCCCATGCGCCAAAACTGAGTCCGTGCGCCTAGAGTCCATGCTCCGCAACGAGAAGCCACCACAATGAGAAGCCCATGCACAGCAATGAAGACCCCTACTCACCACAATTAGAGAAAGCCTGTACATAGTGACAAAGACCCAGCACAGCCAAAAATATTTTAAAAAAAGCAATCCTCACAGTGAAAAGGCCCCAGTTCCAATCACCCTTAACACCTACATACGTAAATCCATCCTGCAATTTGGTTATGTGAGTCAATAAATTCACTTTTGCTTAAACAGGACACAGCTGGGTTTCTACCCTTAAGCTCTGACTAAAAGACAAGAATTAAAGCAGAAAAAAGGTAAAATGCATCTAGGAATCATGAGGCAGAAGGACAGGTAAAGGTTAGAAGAAAGGTAAAGAAGAGACCAGGGAAGCCTGGCGTGCTGCAGTCCATGGGGCTGCAAAGAGTTGGACACGACCGAGAGACTGAACTCAACTGAACCGAAAGAAGAGACCGACTTGTCTTAGAAAAGGAAAAGGTAAAAAAAAAAAGGTCAGGAAAGACGTGAAAAGGAGGAGAATGTAAGAAGTTCTATGTGGACTCTAAGCTCAGGGGCATGCATGAATATACATACAGGTGTTTTATTGGAAAGATGGCCTATGGTTTTCACTAGATGCTCAAAAAGGGCGCAACCAAACAAGAGAAAGGGGCCTGGTAAGCAGATCAATGCTAAATTAAGAGGCTCTGTTCCAGAAGGAAGCTAATGACAGATAATAAAGCATTTACTTTCTAATACCAGCAGTTTCTGAGTGAAGACCCCCAACAGTTAGAAGCAGGTGCTCTTCTCCTGGAGAAGAGAAGGCATGCCAAGGAGAATAAGAGCAGTCATCCTAAGAGATCTCAATTAATTTTGCCTTCAGGTTTGACCCATCTGTAATTTCAAACAGATCTAGTTTCTCTCCCAAATTTCCACATAATTAGACATTCATGCCTAAACTTCCTTAAAGAAGATTCATCAATTTTCACTCCATAATTCCTTTGTCCAAAATCTTCACTTTAATAATCTGGGTTTCTGGATACCATGAAATTAGAGCAAAATTTGGTGTAAATGTGTGTGCATTTCTTGAGAAAGGAGTTCACTTTCCATCAAATTCTAATAAGACTCCTGGGACTGTATGAACGTGTATGTAGTCAAACACATAAAACCAAACAAAAAAACTTTTATTCTTTCCTGTTTTGATTTAGTAGAAAAGTTTGACAGATGATGATCCCAGAGAGCAGAAACAGAAGATGGTGTTTCCCAAACACTACTCAGAGAAGGAGAATATAAAGAAAACAAAGCCAAAAGGATGCTGCAGCTGAAAAACCTCACAATTTTGCCTAAGCGTGGCTCTCTTTATTTACAGTTGTGATCAGGTTGATTACAGAGGAAAAAGTCAAAATAACAATACCACCCAAAAAAACACTGCTGATCCTGTCACTCTCAGGAATGTCACTAATTAAAATATTACTGCACTATGATTCCATTTTAATACCAACAACTCTCCATTGTGTGGAGGTGGTGATCATTTTTGCAGATTATTAGAATCCTTTTCCTTTACTTCTTACCACCCATTAGTACTTTATATGCTCAAAGCAAGGGACAGTCAAAGAAATGGAGTGAAACTGAAATGTCAATCAAACCACATTACTACTTGCCACGATAGGTTAACAGGATAAGAAAATTACTGAGGGGACTTTCCTGGTGGTCCAGTGGTTAAGAATCCACCTGCCAATGCAGGGGACAAGCCCTGGTCTGGGAAGATCCCACATGCCATGGACCGACTGAACCCACGCGCCTCAACTCCTGAGTCTAAACCAGAGCCTGCGAGCTGCAGCTGCTGAAGCCCAATTCTCAGCTCCATTTTCAGAGATCAGAAGACTGAGTTCAGAACCTGCCCGTGGACATACAACTACACAGCAGCAGGTTTCAAATCTCGAAAGCCACACCTATTCTAAGTTCACTGCCCTAAATTTTAAAACTAAAATAAACAATACCCAAAACAAGAGAGGCGGGAGGACTTTCCTAGCAAACCAGTAGTTGGGACTCCAAGTTTCCAATGCAGGGGGCATGGGTTCAGTCCCTGGTCAGGGAACTAAGAGCCCACTTGCCCTCAAGTGCAATCAAGAAAATATTTTAAAATAATAACAACAACAGTACTCAAGAGACAATTCCAACTGCTTTCTAAGTAAGACACTGGACTTCATTCACACTTGACCAAAGACAATTATGATGTAAATACTGAAGATTAGGTTTTCAGACAAATTCACCAAAACATAGTCAAGCCATTATCTAGCAGAAGTCATCAGCCCCCAAATCTCCTAAAATTTCTAATTTCCGAACTGCTGTAAAGCAATAAATTAAACAGGAAGTTTGTGGTGAGTCTGAGCAGGTGACAAAGCAGCATTTCAGCAAATTTTAAGACAGCTAAGTCCTGGTTCCAGCAGCATGGCAGGGGAAGGACTTAACAGAAAGATCTACCAATGGCAAACGAGGATTTGGATGAAAGGGGACATTATTAGCTGGCGCTATACAAAGCTAATTTATATCTGTTTTTAGATTCAGCACCATCTTTGTGGAAACAGATTTAGGAAAATCTCTAACAAACACTGAAACCTTTTATACCTAATCCTGAATCAACCAAAAAATCCAATTAGCCTGAAAAATTACATCTCTCAGCATTCTTCTTTGTTTAATAAATACTGTTTGTATAATAGGTATCTTTTAAATACTCCCTAGAGTGCAACTGCACACACAGTGTGACTCTTACTTGGTAAATACACAGCTGTGCATACGCATGTATAATTAAAGTCTTGTATTTTTTAATACAATAAACATCTATATAAATAGTCCACATAATTTGGGAATGAAGACTAAAAGGAAATACTTAAATATTTTTGAATTAAAAACAAAGCTTAAATCTATAAAAATTAGAGGGGTGATTTTATGAGCCCAGTACACAATGATAACATCTTGAAATGTTGATGAACAGCTCCATATATAAAATTTTCCAGATTAATTTAATATTAGACTTCAAAGGGCAGAAATACATTGAGTTGGCACTGTCAAAGAAGAAATTCTTTCTATAAATATATCTGCCAACATAAGAAGCTATTATAAACATAATTTAAACATTATTAGATTTACAGTCATCATAAATATTCATATTGTATTTTTAAAATAACATGATTCTAAGCTTGACAGCATTCTGGCCTTCTTCCTAAAGTCATCGTTCTCCCTCTGGCATCCCGTTAGCCTCACAGATGAAAGTCTGCCATCTCGACTCTCCAGCTTTAGACCTCATTTTCGAACTACAGGGAATCAGGAAACTTGACACTCAAGGCTGGTAAGACACATATTAAAGGAATATTAATGAGATCATGAGAGAAAAATAGGACATCAGGAGCAAAGTGCACTCTTTTTAAGCTGTTCGAAGGCTTGGAGCACTGAACTAACACTGATTTTTCAGTTTCATCCTCAGATCAACCGTTAGTATAAACTCTGAAATGACCTAAAAACTTGTTGCTCTGGGGACCTTCCTGGCAGTCCAGTGGTTAGGTCTCTGCATTTCCACTGCAGGGGGCACGGCTTCCATCCCTAGCTGGGGAACTAAGATCTCACATGCCACACGGCACGACAAAAAAAAAATGTTGTTCTGATGAAGACACTGCATATGATATGTCTATTTTAATGGGGGGTGGGGCAGGGAGGTGAATTGAATTTTATGATTTTCTTTGACTCAAATTTTGGAATATCTATATTGCATCACAGCTTTTTGCCTCTAACTTCATCTCTCTAATAACATTCTTCATAAACCCTATGCTGTGTCACAGGTCACACAGCACTTTTGGATGACTTTTAAACAGAAAATGACTTCAAACAGAAACATGCATCTTTGATGGGATATTAATCCAAGTCTCCCCTTCCATGTATCTATAGCTAAACACTGATCCTCATTATATCCGGCACATCTACTACACGTCATTGCCGTTGTTTAGTCACTAAGTTGTGTCCAAATCTTTTGTAGCCCACCAGGCTCCTCTGTCCATAGGATTTCCCAGGCATCCATACTGTCCATAGTATTCTTATACTAGAGTGGGCTGCCATTTCCCTCTTCAGGGTACCGGGTACTATCCTAGGCACCGGAAATACAGAAATGAACAAGACACAGTAGGGAGCTTGGCCTTGGAGACTCCTATAGACTGACTCATGAGAAGAAAGAAAACAAGCAGAAGTGTGATGAGTACACCAAAGCAAAAGGACAGGGCACAGCAGAAGCTCATGACGAGAGACCCTCCCCTGCCACTGCTGAGCGGCAGAGAGGCCACCCTCTAACCAAGACTGTTAGGTGGTCAAGATACGGAACACTTAAAACACTTTAAAACTACCATTAAAAACTTTCCAATCACTTCCAGTTCTGGGGGAAAGAAAGGTACTTTATCCTATCCCTCACTTAGGTATAAATAAAAACATAAAACAAACAGAAGACGACTCAAAGGCAGAGAGAAGATAAACCTCCTATGACCTCAGGACCCAAGGAACCACAGGCTGATGAGCTCCCTGAGCTTACTTGTGGCTTCATCCATCCAAGTTTGAAGAGGGAAGTCAGCAAATCCAGAAACACCAACAGGCACTGACCAAAAGAGCCCCAACAAATCCCTGCTGCAGATGGAGCAAGAGATCCAGGAAAGGGGAAGACCAGCAAGACTGAAAGCTTTGGATATTAACACTCTAGTCCGGCCAAATGCCACAGAACAAACCAACGATTCCACCCACAGACCACCAGTGGTGACAAACACCCCAAAGCCCCACCAAGGTGGCGTCAGAGAAGGCAGGGGAAGGAACCAGGGCGACCACTGCCGGATGGTCACAGACGTCCCCTCACCACCACCGCACCACACACACACGCCCAACAGAGGAGGCTGAGTGAGGAATCAGAGCTTCCGCCAGTGCCGAGCAGCAAGGAGCCCTTCCTGAGCAGGAGATCAGTGGGGCCATGTGGGGCAAGCAATGAGGCATTTCAGCACCCCCAGCCAGAAAAGGCAACACAGAGATTTACTGGGGAACCAGACACTAATGAGGAACTCTCACTAATGAGAAGGCCCAAAACATGTGGACTTAAAGAAGTTCAAGCCTCTGATACCCACATCAAACATTAAAAACAGTCCAATTTCTAGCCGGGCTTCCCAGGTGGCTCAGTGTTAAAGAAGAATCTGCCTCCCAATGTAGGAGATACGGGTTCCATCCTTGAGTTGGGAAGGCCCCCTGGAGAAGGAAATGGCAACCCACTCCAGTATTCTTGCCTGGAGAAATCCCATGAGCAGAGGAGCCTGGCGGGCTACAGCCCATAGAATCTCAAGAGTCGAACACAACTTAGCAACTCAACAACAACAACAATTTTTAGCCAGGTTAACCTAACACTGGAGAAGGCAATGGCACGCCACTCCAGTACTCTTGCCTGGAAAATCCCATGGACGGAGGAGCCTGGTAGGCTGCAGTCCATGGGGTCACGAAGAGTCGGACACGACTAAGCGACTTCACTTTCACTTTTCACTTTCCTGCATTGGAGAAGGAAATGGCAACCCACTCCAGTGTTCTTGCCTGGAGAATCCCAGGGATGGGGGAGCCTGGTGGGCTCCTGTCTATGGGGTCATACAGAGTGGAACACGAATGAAGCAACTTAGCAGCAGCAGCAGCAGCAACCTAACACTGCACAATAGAGGCCCAACAACACACAGGCGGCTCTCAGGAAAAACTCCAAGCACAGCCAAGGCACTGAGAACGCCAGCCACACTACAGCGCCAAACTCAGGCACGGCGCAGATGCTGGGGTTGTCAGACAGGCAATTCAAAATAACTGCTTTTAATATCTTAAGGGCTGTGAAAGAAAAAGTAGACAAAATACTACAAGAAATGAGTAATTCAAGCAGAGGAATGGAAAATCTCAGACAGAATAAAAAAGAAATGCTACAAACTAAAGCGCTGTAACAGACAAAATGGCTGTGAAGTGATGATCAGTAGACTGGACATGGATGGGAAAAGAATCAGTGAGCGTGAAGATACGTCAATAGAAATTTCCCAAACTGAAAACACGATAAGTACCAAAGTGAAAGTGAGAGTGTCAGTTGCTCAGTCATGTCCCACACAAATATCAAAATACCAAAAAACACACACAAAGCCACACCATCACAATAAAAAAAAAAAAGCAAAACCATGAAGAAACACTGAATGAAAAGGATCTACTGATGGCAAATAAGCACATGAAAGAGGTTCAATGATAGGGAAATGCAAATTAAAACCACAACCTACTACTACATACCTATCAGAATGGCCAAAGTGACACAGGGGCTTCCTGGGTGGACCAGTGGTTAAGGATCCACCTTCCAATTCAGGGGTTACAGGTTTGGTCCCTGATGGGGCAACTAAGCCCACCCACAATGAGAGAGAAGTCCATGTGCCACAACAAAAACCCAGTGGAGACAAAAAAAGAGAAAAAACAAGTGACAACACCAACTGCTGCTGAGCACGCAGAGAACCTGGATCATAAGCACCGCTATTAATGGTATAAACGTTAAGATGTATGGCCACTCTGGAAAATAGTTTGGCAGTTTCTTGAAAAATCAAACATGCACACAGCAATTATACTCATGGGCATTTACGGCAGAGAAATAAAAAGGTAAATTCACAGAAAAATCTGTGCAGGAATGTTTACATGTAGCAGCTTTGTTGGCAATAGCCAGGTGAAGCACAGTACATCCATACCACGGAATACTAGTCATCAACAAAAAGAACACTGATACAGCAACAACCTGCACCAATCTCTCAAGAATTATGCTGAATCAAAGTCAACCCCAAAGGGTTAAACAGGCTTTAAGTCCATTTATATACTACTCCTGAAATGACCGTATTATAAAAATGAAGAACAGATTAGTGGCCACTAGGGGTTAAGTAGCTTTGGGGGTGGGGGGGTAGCGGGTGTGGTGATAAGGGGTCCTCTTGTTGATGGAAATGGTCAGCATCTGACTGTACCAACGTCGACACTTCAACTGTGGTGTTATCCAAGATGTCACCACTGCAGGTACAGAGGGCACAGGCGAGCCCTCCAAATGACTTCCTACAATTGCTTAAGAAGCTACAATCTTCTCAGAATGCAAAGTTTAATTAAAGGAGACTGATCAATGGTAGTATGTCAGAAAAACGGAAATCTCCTAGCAGAAAAATGGAGGGTAGGGGTGTGGCTGCTGACTGAGAGGGGGCTCACGGCTGTGCAGAAGCACAAAGCCATCAAGATTAGTACAATGCACACAATGGATTACGTGATATGCCTCAATGAAAAATTACTTTACACTGCCTTTTGATTATTCATATTGTTCACTGTAATCATGGTATTGATTACATATAAAAATATCCTAATTGTCTGTAAATTGGTCAACAATGAGACCATGGGTAGCTTTCAGCAGAAGCTGTTTACATGGGGTGCTGAAGCCATACGAGAACAGATTACGGAAGGAGCAGGAAATGAGCAGATGCAGAGAAGTAAACACGCGCAACTCTTCCCAGAAGCTGCCAGTAAAGAGGGGAAGGTGATGCTCAGAGGGGAAGGTACTACTAAAAAGCTTTATTAAAACAGAAAAAAATGAGCAAATTTACATACTGAAGGGACAAACTTGGTAAATAATGACTTTAAAGCCACATGAGCACACCCCTACACAATGTTTGATAAGAGGTTTCTGAAAAAGAAGGAACAAATATGAAGAGGCCACTCTCTGACAGGAGAGGCCACGCCTGCACAGCCTGCACCGGGAGAGATGACTGTGGACAGACGCACTCGTAGGTTTCATGCTGGCAATACAGTGACAGCAACGACAACAACAGGGCGGACAGCTCTGTGGTACTGCGTGCACACTGGGACAGCCGGCCCCAGCGTCCAGCATCTGACCCTCACACCCTGCGGGGTCTCCTCCACAGAGAACAGGGTGTGTGGTCAGATGTGACAGCGTGCAACTTCCAACTTCAGACCATAAGAAGACAACGCACCTCCTTCTGAGGGAAAAGCTAGATGCAATATCCAAGTATCTGCAGAGAGGCCCAACCAGCCCCACGTGAGTGACCATCCTAGAGGCAGCTGCCCCTGCCTGGCCAAGCCTTCATGAGACAGCAACTTCATGAGAGACCCTACGCCTTTAAAACCGCCAAATACGCTGCTTCTAAATGACTGACCCACAGAAACTGTGAGAGAATAAATGTTTACTGTTTTAAGCCAGGAGATCTGAGAGTAAGTTACCAAGCAGCAGTAGAGACCTACCTACTTACTTACAGGCCAGGCACAGTTCTAAGCATGTGAGGTACAAAGTAACTCACCTGTGATCCCCACATCAAGAGGAGCAAACAGATACACAGAAGTTAAGCACTTTGCCCCAATCATCACTCAGCTGGTAAGAGATATGCAGAGTGAAGTAAGCCAGAAAGAAAAACACCAATACAGTATACTAACGCATATACATGGAATTTAGAAAGATGGTAACGATAACCCTGTATGCAAGACAGCAAAAGAGACACAGATGTGTAGAACAGTCTTATAGACTATAGACTCTATGGGAGAGGGCGGGGGTGGGATGATTTGGGAGAATAGCATTGAAACATGTATAATATCATATGTGAAATAAATCGCCAGTCCAGGTTCGATGCATGATATAGGATGCTCGGGGCTGGTGCACTGGGATGACCCAGAGGGATGGGATGGGGAAGGAGATGGGACGGGGGTTCAGGATGGGGAACACGTGTACACCCATGGCGGATTCATGCTGATGTATGGCAAAACCAATACAATATTGTAAAGTTTTTAAAAAAAAAGAGAGAGAGAGAGAGATGGATCCAGATTCAAATCTAAAGTCAGTTCAATTAACTGCTGGGCACGCATTCCCAAACAGAAGCAGTTCCCATTCCAAGGCTTACATTTCTGCTGTGATATAGGAGGAAAGACTCTCTGGTAAGAGAACAGGGAAAAGCAGGTGAATCAGAGAACTGAATAAAATGGAAAAGATTTGAAACAACTGCCATGAAGAGTTAGGACAGGGTCTGGCTAGAGAAATCTAACAGGATTTCCAAACAGTCCATGAGAGATCAGGAGGCATGACCTACACAGTGAATTTAAGATGAGCACAATGAAAAGAACAGAGGGCTTCTAGTGTGCCCACACACAAAGCGTAAGTTCAAGTGTGAAACAGTGGTGATGGCCAGATGGAGAAGATAACACATGCCTTTCCCAAGTGCAACTGGTACAATAAGGAGTCATGTACAGAAAAGTTCCAGAACACGCTGTATATTCTACATCAAAGTATCACAAAAGGACTGAAGAAAAGACTAAGGCGAATGATGATAAGCTGGCAGCACTCTTCATGCAACTGCCTTGGCCTCAAGCATCACAAGATTTTCTAGAGAACCTTCCCTTTTTCCTATCTCCATTCAAAACGTCATGAGAAAAATTAAAGCCTATAAAAGAAAAAGAACATACTAGTTTCATTACAATCAGACCACACTGCAGAGCAGCCTCACAATTACTCACTGACTTAATTTGATGAGATCTTACAACAGAGCTTTAGGCCCAAAACTTATCAAATTCACTTAATATTAAACTTTTCTAAATACATTCAGGTTTCAATTTCATGCATGCTTTTAAAATTACTTCACTTTACTTGACAAACTGGCACAAACTAATTTCAAACAACACACAAGAGGGCGGGGCACGGGGGGGAATCAAACCATAGATACAAAATTTTTTCCAAGACACTTAAGACACAAAAGTGCTTGAACAGATAAAAGTGTGTAAGCTCGCTCTCTCTCTATATATGTATATATATTTTTGTATTTTTAAAATATTCCAAATTAATAAACAAGTTTCAAACAACAAGAGTTAGTATTCCTATGACATTTTCCCTTACTTTCATTATTACTTGAAGACTTAGTAAAAACCAGTCAGAGTAAGTGCAGTCAGAAAACAAAAATTTTCTAGTAAAAGAAAAGTGTCCAAACTTGGGGCAGTTCTAGTCCTACAGAGGAACAGGAATACTTAGGGAAACCTTAAAGTGAACCTCCATCAGCCAAAAAGTTATTTCACATGTTCTCTCTCTCTCTCTCTGGATAAACCTACGTACTCTGAAAATAAAGTAAAATTTAAAAATAAAGTAAAAAAAAATACTTTGAAATAAAAAAAAATAAAGTACTCTGAAAATAAAGTTTAAAAAAAAAGCCTATGTACTCTGAACATAAAGCAAAACAATTCTTAAGTCTTACAAAGATTTTAATTAAAATAACACCTATAATAAAGAATTTGTAAAAAACAAGGTCGCACTGTATAGCACTGGGAGCTATATTCAATATCCTGTAGTAAACAAAATGGAAAAAATATGAAAAAAAATATATATGTATACATGAATTACTCGGCTGTACAGCAGAAATTAACACCACCATACTTTGATAAAGTAAATTTGTAAAGATAATAACACCTATAATCAAATGGTTCTGCAGGTGGCACAAGTGTTCCATCACCACCCGTCAGTCGGTCTTACCCTTATCTGCTCAGTGGAGCTGCTGCTCAGCTCATCGCCAGACTCCGAATCCTGCTGGATCCGTTCTGAGCCTTCTCCCACTGAATCACAAGACTGTTCCTGGGGGAAGCCAGGTTTCTCTACCTCCAAGAACTCCGGACCGGGAAAGTGACCAAATAAGCGTGTCCTATTCTGGCCAGGAACTTTGGGAGAATGTGAGTCACTGTTGAGTTTTCCATTATTGTGGGTCAGGTCCAGGCTGAGGTTGATGGTCTGACCTGGAATGTAAGTGGGCCCAAAATTCTGATTGGCATCACGAACAAGACCTGTTCCTTGAACAGAAGACGAGGATGTCTTCCCAAAGCTTGACAGCTCGGGCAACCTGTTCACATTCTCCGAAGACCTCTGGAGGTGGAGACTCTGCGCCGTCTTCACAGAGTGGTTCGGCAGCCCCGCGGCCGGCTTCACCGGCGGCATCAGGGCTCGGCGGCCCACCTCTTTCACGTACTGGGCCGGCACGTAGAACGCTTTGGAACTCTCGTCTGGCTTGACCTGCCACCAGTCGTCATTGGTCTTCTTCACCAGGAGGTACCGCTCCCCTTGCTTTATCACAATCTTCCTGTCCTTCGCTTCGTACTCGTAATCATACTCCACCTCGATGTACACTGGCCCTGGAAGAGCCTTCCCGCCTCTGTCAGCCATCTTCACTCAGCAATATTCACCTCTCAGAAAGGACGCTTGGCCACATTGTGGCTTTGTGGATCACTGCAGCTGTTTTTATTTAACTGGGGAAGAGAATACAGAAAAAAGTTAACCTGGTCTGGATTTTTAATATTCATTCACAAGCATCACATGATAAAGAACAATACCTTCAAATCTCAAATCTAGAAACTAAACCTGTGCCTAATACTGTATTTACCACCCTGAAGTAAAAATGCTCTCATTCTAAAGGAAATCTACATATTTCAATCATTTATGACCAAAGCCAAACCAATGACTGAAATGGCAAATACGCTAACCAGTCAGACATACGACTATCAAAAATAAGAGGTGAGAGGAACTCTCCTTCTCTTCCTGACTGCTCACACCTCCTTCTCTCTCTCAGAAAGGCTCACTAACAATGATACATGTTAGGCACTGACCAAGGGCCAGGCATTAAGCCAGGTTCACTGTGTGTCTCACCTAAAACCCTCTTTGAAGCTGAAGCTACAATTTCAATGATCCTCAATGCCATTCAATGAATTCTCGAAAATTCTCTATTTTCTAAAATGATCAAGGGTATGACTGAGCTTTTAAAAAAAAAGTGATCCAAATATGTAAGTTTAATTTCCTAGTACTAATGGGAAAAAAACACCAGTTATTTTTAGGCAAAATACACAGAGAAAATAAACTGCTAATTTACTTTTGTTTCCTCTTACAACCCCCCTAGGAGGACCACAATCCTCATTAAGCTGAATTCCACAAACTCCAACAAATATCCAATCTTTTTAGTTGTAAATGTCAAAAATAAATTATATACACACCACTCAAAATCTACTAGAAACAGACCTAACCTGGCTTAAGAAATCTAGGATTCACTTTTATTTCTATACCAATTTCAAATATTTTAGTACCTTGTAAAACACAGCATTTAGGCTTCAAAATGATCACAGGAGCTCGATTTTGCTCAATTCAAGTCAGGCCCCAACCACTGTGGGATGAAGGCGGTTTCCCAAGAAGTTACGTCTAAGTCCTAACACAGGACCTGTGAATGTGACTATACTTGGACATAGGGTCTTGGCAGATACAGTCAATCTCAGATGAGTTGTGCTGATTAGGGTGGGCCCAAAATCCAATGGGCTTCCCCAGTTGCTCAGATGGTAAAGCGATTGCCTGCAACGCAGGAGACCCGGGTTCAATCCCTGGGTTGGGAAGATCCCCTGGAGAAAGAAATGGCAACCCGCTCCAGTACTATTGCCTGGAAAATTCCATGGACGGAGGACCCTGGTAGGCTATGGTCCATGGGGTCACAAAGAGTTGCACACAACTGAGTGACTTCACTTTCTCTATTTTTTCTAAAATCCAATGTGTTTCTAAGGAGGGAAGAGGGGAGATAAGGAGAGGAGACACACAAAGGAAGATGACCACGTGTAGATAGAGGCAGAACTTGGGGATGAAGCAGCTACAAGTTAAGGAACACCAAGGACTGCCAGCAGGCGCCAGAGGCTGGTACAGGCGAGGAAGCATTCTCCCTGGAGTACTTAGTCCTCCGGCTCCAAAACAAGTAGACACATTTCCGTTTTTTTTGGTGGTGTTTTTGACCGCGCCACACAGCATGCAGGATCTCAGTTCCTCGACCAGGGATTGAACCCACACACCCTGCAGTGGGAGCACAGAGCCCTCACCACTGGACCCCTAGGAAATGACCCAAGTTTCTGTAGTTTAAGTCCACAGTTTGCAGCACTTTGTTTGATACAGCAGCCCCAGGAAAACACACTCAGCCCAATACTCGAGAATTCTCAGGCAAACCTGAGTAACTCTTGACTACACCAGAAATGTTTACACAAGGTCCCACAACGGCCTACCAATTTTCCTCAGCACCCAAGTACTGGGCACGGCATTACTGACGCCGTATGTGCCATAACCACCACACCCTGAGGACAACATCCTCCAAAACAGATAAAGCCCAGGTGATAACTAGTCACACAATTTCTGCAACTCAAATTTACTTTGTAGAAACAAATTACTTGGATAATGAATTTAATAGAGTAATGCTGTTTCAAAAAATAGTAAAAATAAGAAACGTACCTTAGAAGAACTAAACATCCAGCATTACATTTAAACCTATAAAAAAAAATAAATTTCATTAATTTTAACCAGGATTGCTGAAAGCAGACTAAGGAAGGCGATGTTACTGGCAGTGCACGACTGTTTTTACAACAGCTGTAAGGAACACCAACAATTCTGCACATCAGGGCTGTGTCCAGCAACACCCTCCAAACACATAAAAACACAAAGTATACTTCACCACTGCCCCTCCTACTTCATTTCCACTTTGCTTCAACTTCATTTCCACCTTTGTTATCCTGACAGAAATGACTTTTTAAAATTTAACATGTTTCTCATGTTAAAAGTTGTTAACATGAGAAACAACTTTTATAAAAATTGTGAGACATTCTATGAGAAACACACCTGAATGCTTTAAACAGTTTCATGAAATGAGGGAGTCTTCTAGATTAAAGACAACTAGGACACAACCGCCAGATCCACTGGGGTGTTCCAACAGGCACCCAAAACTTCACCACATCCAGAATCTACCCCGCCAGAAACTACCTTGCCAAATCCACCCAGTCCTTCCTGACACGGTAAATAGAAATTCTAAGCTTCCAATCATTCCGCCTTTACTTTCAAGCATTACCAGAACATTAGTCACCAGGAGCGTTAATCCTTTTACCTACAGAAAAGGTTTTCACTACAGCTTTTCAAAATTCCACACTGAAATACTTACCCTCAGGCAATTTGTTACTTTCCAGGAAGTAACAATTTAAGAAACACCTTTGAAGATAATGAACAAATAAGGGAATCCACAGAAGGCTAGGGGCGCCCAGATGAACCAGAGCTGGTCAGACACTGATCCGCAGGAAAGGAGCAAAGGAAGCAAAAAGAATAAGGAGTAAACTGCAAGGGGAGGGGCGAGGGGCAGTGAGAGGCGGCCCTGCCACCACAGCTGCCCCACTGACCGCACACAGATAAGGAGAAGGAGGAGGAGGAGTCAGGGAGAACATAAGGCAGTTTCACTACACTCAGCATGGGACGCCCAGACTCAAGCTTTCATTACTGTAAAGGAAATGAGAACTGCAGGGTGGAGGAAGATGGAGAAGCAGTTCAAAGACCGCAGACAAAACAGGTAGGTAGACACAAGGCAGGTGACAGGAGCCAGAGGGCACGGGGCGGGGGGGCGCGAGGGAGAGGAGGCGAATAACAGGAACTGAGACAGTAAGTAAGCAAGCGTTAGTTGCTCAGTCATGCCGGACTCTTTGCAACCCCATGGACTGCAGCCCACCAGGCTCCTCTGTCCCTGAGATTTTCCAGGCAAGGATACTGGAGTGGGTTGTCATCTCCTCCTCCAGGGGATCTTCCCAACCCAGGGATTGAACCTGGGTCTCCTGCACTGCAGGCAGATTTTTTACCAACTGAGCTACAAGGGAATAGGGGTGAGGGGTGAAGTGGGAAGCCCCTGAGACGACTAAAATAATAAACTTCTAGAAAGTCATATCGCAGGAATTATATATTGCAATCCAAGGTCTAAGAAAAGTTGGACATAACAAATATGAAGAGAAAAGCCCTATTAAAAACTATATGTACAAATAAAATTGTGGGATGGCTCTAAAATACTTCCCCTGGAATAGGAAATGGCAACCCACTCCAGTATTCTTGCCTGGGAAATCCCATGGACAGAGGGACCTAGCAGGCCACACAGAGTCAGACACAACTTTGCCACTGAACAATAGTATGCCACCACACAGCACACACACACTCTAAAAACTGAGATCTAAGGGCAACTGATCTGCAAATACATGGATAACTCATGCTCCTATTTTTATTTAAAAACGTAAGCTGTATTAAAACAGATGTTTATGGTTTTAATTTTGGTTTGCTTCTTCCTCTATTCCCCAAACTATGGATTCTTTTTTATTTTGTATTGAATCATAGCTGATTTACAATATAGTGCAAGTTTCAGGTGTACAGCACAGAGATTCAGTTACACACACACACACACACACACACACACATTCTTTTTCAAATTCCTTTCCCTTTAGGTTACTTGTTGCTGTTGTTTAGTCCCTAAGTTGGGTCCAACTCTTTGCAACCTACCGACTATAGGCCGCCAGGCTCCTCTGTCCATGGGATGTGCCAGACAAGAATACTGGAGTGAGCTGTCATTTCCTCCTCCAGGGGATCTTCCTGACCCAGGGACTGAACTCCCATCTCCTGCACCGGAGGCAGATTCCTTTCCACTGAGCCACCTGGGAAGCCCTATTACATACTACTGTTTATCCTGCTATCTTAACCTCTCAAGTATTTTGGTTAGCATCCTTACTCATTTAACACCATCACCCTCTTAAACACAACACTCCACTTACTGAAATATGTTCAACATCCATCACCACACTCCTCTACCCTTTTTCATCACACACACACACACAACTACTAAGAACCCAACCATTAGGATAGAGCTCTGCATGTCTACTGTCCAGTAACAACCACTGCTTCTCTTTGCGGCATGAAGCACTTCTTACCCATGGACCTTCTGCTATTTCAATAAGAACAGACACACAACTGTTTAGAGCTTTTACTTCGCTCCCCACCAAATCAGATACATTTCTACCTTGCTATTTTAAACTCTTAATGGCCTCCTCCTTTCTGTCTACAATTTTTCTCATTTCTTTCCGAGCACAAATTACACAGCTCAGCAAATGCTATCTTCCTCCCCCTGGACATCTGCTTTAATCAACTACATCTCACAGAATGAGATCATTACCTGGTACAACAGGAAGTAAACAAGTAAACAAAGTCTCAAGAGGACTGTGACAAATGTATCCATAATTAATGACCAAATTTAAGACCAAATATCCAAATTTAAGTTTGATACATATATGTACTAAATATTTAACAATTTTAATACCATGAACAACAAAATCCTAATACAGCCTCACATATGTATCAATCCACTTAAAAATATCACAATTTAAGTACCAATTCTTGACATGAAGTCCTCCAGCAGCTTTACAAGTACTTGTTTAACACTCCCTGAATAGGCCTCTACTAAAGAAATCAAATAGACCTTAATAAGCACAACAAAAAAGTTTAAAACAACTCCAGCATAAGTTCCAGAATAAGAAAGTATTTCACCGAATAGTTCTCTAGATCATTCACTTAACAAGAAACTATAGGCCATGATAGGGATACTAAGGTTTCTTCTGAATGTGCAATCCCTGTTTTCCAAGAATAAAAATGTATAGGATATAAGGTATTTCTTTAGGCCTAAAGAAGACAAGCAAAATATACTGATTCGTTGTCATAAACTATTCTGGTCATAAAGAAACAGTAAAAAAAAAAAAAAAGTAAAAAAAAAAAAAAGAAACAGTAAAAATAGGAGGGATACAGGAAATAATCAGTTAACTGGAAAGCAATAGAAAACACAGTCAAGCATAAACTGATAAAGGAAATTCAAAACCAGATTTAAATACAAAAAGAGGAAACAACAAAAGAAGTATTTCAGAAAGCAAGCATCTTTTAATAAAAGTGATACTTGCATGTAGTATTTCAGAAAGATCTATGCCAGGAAGTCCTCCTTTAGTCAGAAAAGAGGGGGACCTAAGAATTTTTCTTGGATTGTTATGAGAGTGCGAAAATATTCCAATTTATTTTTTAGATATTCATTTATTTGGCTGATTTGGGTCGTAGTTGCAGCACAGATCTTTGATGCATCATACAGGACCTTGCCATTGCTGGGCATGGACTCTCTAAATTGCAGGGGTCAGGTTTGGCTGCTCTGTGGTAAGTGGGATCTCAGCTCCCCAACCAGGAATTGAGCCCCTGACCCCTGCATTGCAAGGCAGATTCTTAACCACTGGAAGAGGAGGGAAGTCTCAAAAATATTCCAATTTTAAAAGGAAGTAATATGACCTTGGGTTTGATAATGAATTTTTAAATGCACCTCCAAATGCATAATTCATGAAAGAGAAAATTAAAGAGGACCTTCTTAAAATTACAAATTCCTGCTTTGTGAAAGATACAGAAAATGAAAACATGAACCAGAGACAAGGAGAAAATATCTGTAAAATAGATGTCTGATGAAGGGCTTTTATCCAGAACACACAGAGAACTCTTAAAACTCAACAAAAGAACCAACTTTTTTAATGGAAAACAATCTGAAAAGACACATCATGAAAGAATATAAGCACATGAAAAAATACTCAACTTTGTGTCATTCAGTTCAGTTCAGTCGCTCAGTCGTGTCCGACTCTTTGCAACCCCATGAATTGCAGCACGCCAGGCCTCCCTGTCCATCACCAACTCCCGGAGTTCACTCAGACTCACGTCCATCCAGTCAGTGATGCCATCCAGCCATCTCATCCTCTGTCATCCCCTTCTCCTCCTGCCCCCAATCCCTCCCAGCATCAGTCTTTTCCAATGAGTCAACTCTTCGCATGAGGTGGCCAAAGTACTGGAGTTTCAGCTTTAGCATCATTCCTTCCAAAGAAATCCCAGGGCTGATCTCCTTCAGAATGGACTGGTTGGATCTCCTTGCAGTCCAAGGGACTCTCAAGAGTCTTCTCCAACACCACACTTCAAAAGCATCAATTCTTCGGCACTCAGCTTTCTTCACAGTCCAACTCTCACATCAATACATGACCACTGGAAAAACCATAGCCTTGACTAGACAGACCTTTGTTGGCAAAGTAATGTCTCTGCTTTTCAATATGCTATCTAGGTTGGTCATAACTTTCCTTCCAAGGAGTAAGCGTCTTTTAATTTCATGGCTGCAGTCACCATCTGCAGTGATTTTGGAGCCCACAAAAATAAAGTTTGACACTGTTCCCACTGTTTCCCCATCTATTTCCTATGATGGGACCAGATGCCATGATCTTCGTTTTCTGAATGTTGAGCTTTAAGCCAACTTTTTCACTCTCCTCTTTCACTTTCAGCAAGAGGCTTTTTAGTTCCTCTTCACTTTCTGCCATAAGGGTGGTGTTATCTGCATATCTGAGGTTATTGATATTTCTCCCAGCAATCTTGATTCCAGCTTGTTTCTCTTCCAGTCCAGCGTTTCTCATGATGTACTCTGCATATAAGTTAAATAAGCAGGGTGACAATATACAGCCTTGACGTGCTCCTTTTCCTATTTGGAACCAGTCTGTTGTTCCATGTCCAGTTCTAACTGGTGCTTCCTGACCTGCATATAGGTTTCTCAAGAGGCAGATCAGGTGGTCTGGTATTCCCATCTCTTTTAGAATTTTCCACAGTTTATTGTGATCCACACAGTCAAAGGCTTTGGCATAGTCAATAAAGCAGAAATAAATGTTTTTCTGGAACTCTCTTGCTTTTTCAATGATCCAGGGATGTTGGCAATTTGATCTGTGGTTCCTCTGCCTTTTCTAAAACCAGCTTGAACATCTGGAAGTTCACAGTTCACGTATTGCTGAAGCCTGGCTTGGAGAATTTTGAGCATGACTTTACTAGCGTGTGAAATGAGTGCAACTGTGCTGTAGATTGAGCATTCTTTGGCATTGCCTTTCTTTGGGACTGGAATGAAAACGGAACAAACTGAAACAATGAGATATCACTGTACCACTATTAGAATGGCTAAAATCCCAAAGACTGACACCACCAAATGCTGATAAGGATGTAGAGCAATGGGAACTTTCACTCACTGCTAGTGGGGATGCAAAATGGTGGAGGCAGTTTGGAAGTCATTTAATAGTTTCTACACAAGTGAATGTTGTCTTACCATACAATCTAGCAACAAGGTTGATGATATGAAATCTTATTTCTACAAAAAGCCCTGCATGCAAATATTCAGAGCAGCTGCCCAAAACTGGAAGCAATCAAAATGTCTTTCAAAAGGTGAAAGGATAGACTGTGAGACAGCCAAACAATACTATTCAGTCAGTCAGTTCAGTCGCTCAGTTGTGTCCGACTCTTTGCAACCCCATGAACCACAGCACGCCAGTCCTCCCTGTCCATCACCAACTCCCGGAGTTCACCCAAACTCATGTCCATTGAGTCGGTGATGCCATCCAACCATCTCATCCTCTGTCGTCCCCTTCTCCTGCCACCCTCAATCTTTCCCAGCATCAGGGTCTTTTCAGAAGAGTCAGCTCTTCGCATGAGGTGGCCAAAGTATTGGAGTTTCAGCTTCAACATTAGTCCTTCCAATGAACACACACGGCTGATCTCCTTCAGAATGGACTGGTTGGATCTCCTTGCAGTCCAAGGGACTCTCAAGAGTCTTCTCCAACACCCCAGTTCAAAAGCATCAATTCTTCTGCGCTCAGCTTTCTTCACAGTCCAGCTCTCACATTCATACATGACCACAGGAAAAACCATAGCCTTGACTAGATGGACCTTTCATTACTATTCAGTAATAAAAAGAAAAGAGCTATTGAGCTATGAAGACAGAAGTGAGTCTCAGATTTATTTTGTTAAGTGAAAGAAAAATATATAGACAGAAGAGGCAACATATAGAATGATTCTATCGTGTGGCAGTCTGGAAAAGTCAAAACCACAGAGACGGTGATTGCTAGGGGTGAGAGGCAGGGAGGGAGGGTTCCACAGGTGAAGCACTGCGGATTCCTTCAGGTCAATAAACTATTCTGTATGATGCTGTAATGGTGTACACAATACGTTATGCACTTGTCAAAACCCATTCATCTTTACAACACAAGCATGTACTCCAATGTTTTCAAATTCTAAATAATCATTTAGGAGGTTGAGGGGATCCCAGCAGGGAAGCAGATGTGACTCGATGGTCAAGCAGTATTACACACGGATGGAATGACCTCACCGAACAGAGCAGGAATGGCGGCAGAGGCTGACGTCACTTACTGTGGAAATAAGTCAAGTTTATAAGAACACAAAGGAACTGCATATAACTAACACATAAACAACATCTCCTGTGGGAGTATGAACTAAAAATTCTGATACTGCTACGCGCATACACACACTGGAATTGAAAAATTAAGTATAGAGAATGTAGATGGTGGGAGCCAAGTTTCCCAATGTTGGAATTTATAGACACGCAAGGGAGGAAGCTAGAATGATTCTGCGATAACGGATTAGACCTGGAAACAGAAATGTGAACTCACTTTGTTTACCACAGATTCAGATTGCACAAACAAGTATTACAGATATATGGCTATATGCTTAGTACACCACACATGAATCCTGCTGTCAGAAGAAATGACACCTTAGCAGCAACAAGCACACACAGCACTCACACACAGGTCTCTAATACCATTCTTCAAATAAAAGGACCAAGGCTTTTTGGAGAAATAACTGATTCAAGGCCCGGGGCAGGAAATATACAAAATGAGCTTGGAGCCTGTAGTGACACATTCTCCCAACCTGGCTTTTATGTGCTTGATTTCAATGCTTCCTATCATTAGAGAACTGTCTTCTTAAACTGTAACTCAAACTAAAAGTGGTATCATGCGTACTTGACATTCCTATGAACATATCTTACATTATGCTGCCCCACTTTAAATAAACTTACATTCCATCTCTTGTTTACTTTCATACAATGCTTTTCTCATCAAAACACAAATTACATTTAAGAGGTACTACGAGTTCTCCATTATCAGTGGTTGTTATAGCTCTGGGTCCACTCTAAAGTGACCTCATCTTATACATGGAAATATAAATACTGACCCAAATGACAGAGCAGAAAATGAGGAGCCTACTGTATTCCCAAAAAATCTGTAAATTCAGTACTCTACTGAACAGTCCTGATCAAGCCCTTTCACATTAAAAACCATTAAACTGGCTTTTAATCCTTTCAGATTCACTCACACACGAAGAATTTTAATGGGATGACATAGGCTACCACGAGGGATAGTCTAAAGGTAAAAAAACTCAATTATTAAAAAGACTAAAAAACAAAAGGAATATTTGCTTGATGCAACAGGTTAAACTTCCTTTTCCTTCGTAGTCTATGTCACCAAACGCTAACTATACAATAGTAGCTTCCCATGAACCTTTAAAATCACTCCTCTATGACCAGCCTAGACAGCATATTAAAAAGCAGAGATATTACTTTACCAACAAAGATCCGTCTAGTCAAGGCTATGGTTTTTCCAGTGGTTATGTATGGATGTGAGAGTTGAACTATAAAGAAAGCTGAGCACAGAAGAATTGATGCTTTTGAGCTGTGGTGTTGGAGAAGACTCTTGAGAGTCCCTTGGACTGCAAGGAGATCCAATCAGTCCATCCTAAAGGAGATCAGTCCTGGGTGTTCATTGGAAGGACTGATGTTGAAGCTGAAACTCCAATACTTTGGCCACCTCATGCGAAGAGCTGACTCTTCTGAAAAGACCCTGATGCTGGGAAAGATTGAGGGTGGCAGGAGAAGGGGACGACAGAGGATGAGATGGTTGGATGGCATCACCGACTCAATGGACATGAGTTTGGGTGAACTCCGGGAGTTGGTGATGGACAGGGAGGCCTGGCGTGCTGCGATTCATGGGGTCGCAGAGTCAGACACGACTGAGCGGCTGAACTGAACTATGATCAACATTCGGCTTCCACATTTTTCAGCTCTCACTCCCTTCTACATGCACTCCAGTCTATGGATTCTTCCTCCTAGATTCTGAACACCTGAGTCCCACATTTTAATTTTTCACTAAGAACTTTCTAAAATAATCAGCTAAGGGA
This sequence comes from Bos indicus, assembly GCF_029378745.1. NCBI lineage: Eukaryota > Metazoa > Chordata > Mammalia > Artiodactyla > Bovidae > Bos > Bos indicus. Next base: position 33,487,401 of record NC_091772.1, on the reverse strand, counting down.
GTTCCCCAGTGGCCTAGTGGTTACAATCCCAGGATTTCACTGCCATGGCCCGGGGCTCAATCCCTGCAAGCCACAATCACCACGTAGCCAAATTAACTAACTAGCTTAAAAAAAAAAAAAAGAAATTATCATTTTTACAGTTCACATAATTTTCATCTTGCCTCTGCGGCATCCCACCCACTGTGCTTGTTGTAACACCTTGATTTCCCTCTGGGGAGCACCCATTCATTGCCCAGGGTCTCAGTTCACGTCACTAATCGTTGTTACATATTAAAGAGAAAATCATAAACTTGGTGTTTACTAAGTTTTATAAGACCTCTAATCCTCTAATAATTCACTTTAGAAGAAAAACTCCATTCACTTCAGGACTCCACTGGTTACCCAAGCATTAACTGCCACCCCACCCTGACCAACTCAGATATTCCTCTGCAACTATACACATTACCCTCCTAATCTCTGAAATGACTATTTACATTCAACTTAATTCCATGCTTAAAAAACAAAAACATATAGCTCACAAAACAAAAAAACAAATATAGTGATTATTATGGTGGGGTCATTGCAAAGGTCTAGTCAGGCATCAATAACTTACTTTAAAAAAAAAAAGAAAAAAGTACTCATTATAAAGGTTAAATTATGCCAATCTACTTCAAAATAAATTGCAATAAGCAGAGTCAGGTAGGCAAAGGACCTGAATAGACATTTTTCCAAGGAAAATACACACATGACCAATAAGCAAATCAAATGCAAATCAAAGCCATAATGAGACACCATGCCACATCCATGAGAGTGGCTACTGTAAAAATAACAACAGAAATAAGGAGGTGAGGAGGTGGAGAAACTGGAATTCATGTGCCCTGCTGGTGGGAATGTAAAATGGAGAATATAATTTAAATCAGTTTATACAAGTCTACCCCAAAACTATAAAAATCACTTCAATCCTCACACAGCTTTCAATCCTCTTAAAAAGTAAAGACTGAAAGGCAAATAAACATTCACCCTTTTAGAAAACTGAAAAGTAGCACTTCTGTAGCACAGACAGTGATGAACTGCTGCTGCTGCCAATGCCCAGGCCGCAGACGGGAGCCGGTGCGCAGCCCAGCCGCTCCCATCGCTCAGGCTGCTTGCTGCCTGAACACCACCGCCCCCACCACCCTGCTCAGGTCTGTGGAAAAGCTGTCTTCCATGAAACCAACCCCTCATGCCCAAAAGGTTAGGGACTGCGGCCTTACAAGTTCCTGTCCTCTACTGGAAGGAAAAACAAAAAACATGACTCTTCTCATTCAAATTTAAATTGTTTTACAAAACATTAGAAAACCAATTATGCAAACTAAAATCAAAACAAGGTAATACTACCCACCAATTAGAATAAAGTTATTTTTAAAAAACAAAGACAATATCAAGGGCTGACAAAGATACCAACAACTGGACACACATTCAGTACTAGTGGGAATGCTAAATGGTACAGCTAGTTCAGTAGTTTCTTATAAACATACATGTTCTGTTGACTATATTCTAGTCCATGAAACAAATCTTAATAAATCTGTAAGGACTGGAATAACATAAATAATATACTCTGAAAACTCCACAACAACATACTTCTAAATAAACCACAGGTCGAACAAGAAATCAAATAAGAGATATGAATTGGGTGAAAATGAAAAGGTGACATCTCAGAGTTTGTGGGATGCAGCCATAGCAGTGCTCAGAGAAAATTTATATACCAAATGCCAACAATCAGAAAAGAAAAATGTCTCACATCAGTGATGTAAGCTTGCACTCTAAGAAACTAAAGAAGAGCAAATTAAACCCAAAGCAAGCAGAAGAAAGGACATGATAAAGATCAGAGCAGAAATCAGTAAACGAGAAAACAGAAAAATGTTAGAGGAAATCAATGAAAACCAGAAGCTGGTTCTTCAAAAAAGATCAGTAATACTGACAATCCTCTAGCCAAATTGACCAAGGACTAAAGAGAAAAAACACAAATAGCCAGCATTAAGAATGAAACAAGGGATATAACTATAGATCTTAAAGACATTAAAAGGAAAACAAGAGAACATTATAAACAGCTTTATGCTAATAAATTCATCAATTTAGATGAACCAGATACATGTCTTTGACAAATTACTAAAGCTTGCTTAAGAAACAGATAACCTAAATCATTCTATGTTTATTAAATAAACTGAATCTGTCTATAAAAATCTTCCCACAAAGAAAACTCCTGGCCAAGATGGCTCCACTGGTGAATTTTACCAAAGTGTAAGGAAAACAATACCAACTCTAAACAAACTTCTTACAGAAAATTGAAACAGACGGAGAACACATCCCAACTCATTCTATGAAGTCAGCGTGTCTTCATGCCAAAACCAGAAAAAGAAGTTATAAAAGAGAAAAACTACAGACCAATATCCCTTATGAACATAGTCACAAATATCTCAGACACAAACTTATCTCCAACAAAGAACTCATACATAGAATACACAAAAACTGTAGAAGTCAAGAAGACAAATACCCAATAAAAAAGGGGCAAAACATAGGAATGGACAAGTATTCATATCCAAGGAGGAGGATTTATAGATGGTAAAGAAGTCCATGAAAAGATGCCCGAAGTCTTTAGTCCTTAGGAAAATGCAAATTAAAAACACAAATAACATCACACACCTACTGGAATGACTAAAATTAAAAGGCTGACCATACCAGTATTTCTGAGAATGTGGAGCAACCAGAATTCTGACATACTGCTGGTGGGGATGTAGAACAGTACAACTACTTTGGGAAAAGTTGGGCAGATTCTTAAAACCTTGAAATATACACCAACCATACGACCCAGGGATTCTACTCCTTGGTATTTACCAAAGAAGATAAAAACACAAGTCCATATAAAGACCTGTCCACGAATGTATACAGTGGTTTATTTGTAACAGCACCTAAATGGAAGCAACCCAATGACCACCAACAGGTGACCACATAAAGTAACTGTGTAATATCCACACGATGGGATATCAATCAATAATAAAAAGGAACAAAATGCTGATATACACAACAAACTGGATGAATCTCAAGATAATTTTGTTGAGTGAAAAAAATCCAGACAAGAAAGAGCACATACTCTATGATTACACCTACATAACATTCTAGAAAATACAAAGTAATAAACAGTGACAGAAAGCAGATCAGAAACACACAGAAATAGTTACCAGGGAACAAAAGCAATGAATTACCTTTGGGCTTAAGGAAATTAGGAGGTGAGAGATGGGTATGTCTGCTATCCTGAAAATGGTGATGATTTTACAGGCCTACTCCTATGTCAAAACTCATCAAAATGCACACTTAAAATATGTCCAGTTTATTTTACAGCAATTATACCTCAATAAAGCTGTTAAACAAAACTCTAATAAGGCAAATTAAAACCACCAGATATCAGGGACTTCCCTGGAGGTCAAGTAGTTAAGAATCTGCTTTCCAATGCAGGGGACTCGGGTTCAATCCCTGGTGGGAAAACTAAGATACCACGTGCCACCAGACAACTAAGCCTGAGAGCCTCAACTAGAGGACCGGTGCATGGCAACTACTGAGCCCAGGGCTGTGGCGCCTGTGCAACACAAGCAAAGACCATGCCTGCCACAACTAACACTGAAGCAGCCAAAAATAAATAAATATTAAGAAAAAAAAAAACCACACCAGGTATCACTACGCCCCTACCAGAATGGCTTTAAATACACATTAAGGATATTTTGCAGGGCAAGGATACCAGCAACTGGGAACTCTCATTCACTGCTGGTGGTAATGTAGAGTAGTACCGCTACCATGGAAAGCACTTTGGCAATTTCTTAGTTAAACATACATTTAATATATGATCTAGAAATTCCTCTTCTAGGTATGTATCCAAGAAAAACGAAAGCATAAGTCCTTGCAAAGGCCTTACATGAAAATCCGTAACAGCTTTATTCATAACAGCCAGAAACTGGAAATGACCCAGAGGCCTATCAAGTGGTGAATGCCTAAACCAACTGTGGTTCAACCCTCTGTAAAACAGGAAACAACACAAACTTCAGAAGATCCCTGTGAGAATGGGTAGAGAAAACATGAAAAAGTACTTAGTAAACTATAAAGCATGATAAAAAAGCATCGCATTAATCACAGCTTCCTCAAGGAAACCAAACGGAGACAGAAAAGCACCAACCATATACAGTATATAACCATCAATGTCTGGCTTGTTTTGCTTAGAACAATGCTAAGCAATGTCGCTGCTCACGCCGTTTTATTGTTGACTTTTATTTTAGTGTATGTATATTTTAACTCAATAAAACTATTTTTTAAAACAAACTAGTAATACACAGCAACATACAGGCAATTTTCAGCTTAACTTTTAAAGACACTGCTCTAACTTCAAAACGTATTAACAGTTTGAATTCTCCAGTGGTGAAGGAGCACAGGACTCAGGGTTGAAGGACTGAAATTTAAATCAGGGCTTGCCATTTAGCAACTCACAGGCCCTCAGCACCTGAACTATCTATAAAACTAAAGAAGCAATACATACCTCAAAAGATCCTTAGGAAAATGGAAAGAGAAAGAGTACTTTGTAAACTGGAATGCATGATACAAAACACTCACATTAATTAGCACTTACTCAAAGAGAACACTCACAACTGAACTGATTGCTTTTAAAATGAGCACCTTGTCAAATGTCCCTGTTTCTGCCTCTAGCTAGCTATGTAACCTCAGACAAGGCACCCAACCTCTCTGAGCCTCAGCGTTTTTTCCATTTGTGAAAGGGAGCTGATTAATAGTATATATCACATATTGTGAAAGTTAAACAAGTGAATATGCGCAAAGGACTTGGTATAATCCCTAGCACATGTTAAGTGCTTTGTAAGTTTTAGTTCTTAATACTAAAATACTATTATTACCCTAGGAGACCTAACTGTAGCCTCCATCCTGCCACCCAAGCTGTAGTAGGGCAGGTCATATTAGTGATCCAGATCACTGCGTCTCACTTTTAGTGAAAGACGGCATCACCTGGAGAGCTGCTTTAAAAAAAAAACATTCTTGGGACTTCCCTGATGGGCCAGTGGTTAAGACTCTGAGCGTCCACTGCAGGGGGCACGGGTTCAACACCGGGTCTGGGAACTAAGATTCCACATGCCACACGGTGTGGAAACAACAACAACTAAAAACACGTTCTTTTAGATGAGTTTTAGCTTCACAGATTTACTGCAAAGATAGTACAGAGTTCCCATATACCCTGTACACTGTTCCCCCGACACATTAGTACAGTATATTCATCACACTCCATGAACCAATACTGACAATAATGACCATATTCCTTAATTTTCCCCTAATGAATTTTTCCTGTTATGTGATCATATCCAAAACACCACATACGCATTCTATAGTCATATGCTGTAGATTAATGAAATCCCAGATATTCCAATGAGAGTAGGTTTGAGGTGGGGCCCAAAAATGTGCATTTCTAACAAGTTCCCAAGGGTTGCTGATGCAGCCAATCTGAAAGCTCACTTAGAACAGCAGTGATTTAGACTGCAGACTCCAGAACCACCACTGTTCAACACAGCAGCCACTGCTAAGCGAATGTGCCTACTGAGCATGTAACTTGTGGCTAACCTAAACCGAGGCGTGCTCTAAGTGTAAAACACACATGGGAGTCTGAAGCTGTCATACAGACAAAATGATAATAAGATTTATCTCATGGCTTCTTTGTAACGTCCTTACTTATCGTGTGAGTACTAAACACTTGAGAATTACAAAGGTGACTGGCATCACATTTCCACGTGACAGCACTAGTGTGAGGTCCTGGCAGCACTGGTATTACATGGGGCTTAAGAAGTTCAGGTGATTCCCACAAACACTAAAATTTGAGACGCACTAGATTATCAAGGCAAGAGGTGCTTAGAGAGGTCATGATCTGGTAGTTCAGTTCAATTAAAAAACTGGTCAACTGCACACTGAAACTGCAAAATATTAAGTCAATAAAACAGGAAAATGGCTGAATCACTGCAAAGCCATCCAAAAATGAGGATGTGGCACAATTAGAACAGTTAACAATTAAAGAAACCACAAAGATAGCGGCCCAATTGGTTCCTCAAAAGAGCATGATTTTGAAGCACAATGATGCTATGTGGTACCATCGTGCCTTTTCACTTTTGATTCATTCAACAAAACAATGCATGTTTGCAAGTACAACTAAAACTATTCCATATAAGATAAAAGTTTAATTTCACTCTTCTCTCTCACTACTACAAAACTGTAATGTCCACTTTAGGCAGATTTACCTTAACCTGCTTTTTCCTAGCACCAGTTTTCTCATATACGCAAAAATGAGTGTGTGAGTGTGAAAGTCGCTCAGTCATGTCTGACTCTTTGCAACCCTTTGGACTACACAGTCCGTGGAATTCTCCAGGCCAGAATACTGGAGTGGGTAGCCGTTCCCTTCTCCAGGGGATCTTCCCAATCCAGGGATCAAACCCAGGTCTCCCACATTGCAGGCAGATTCTTTACCAGCTGAGCCATCAGGGAAGCTACCACTTAGTAATTTTACACAGCATCGTATTCACTGTCTTAATTAACTTAAACTGTTTGTTACCCTTTTATTCTCAGAATTGTCAACTGCATCACTTGAAGCACTTTACACATTTTCTGTCAACCTAGTAAAAAAAGCACTCTGCAGATACTTTCTTATTAATGAAAGAACTGCCAAATGGTTGACTACAAATAATACACTGTTTTTTCTGCAGTATTTACGTATTTTCACTTGTGCCTCACAACTAGTGTAGTATGTAAAAAAAAAACAAAAAACTAAAGATACATAAAATATTGACTATATATGGACAACCACTCTACAGATGGCATCACATCACATCACAAGAATCAGTGCGTTAGCAATCTTCTCCAACTTCTGTCCTCCATAAAGTAGGAACAGAAACCTACCACCCCATACTGGGGCATGCACGTGCAATATGGTACATTAGACTTCATTTAACTCATCTTCCCCAGAGAGTCCCTTTCCAGAGCAGCAGAGCATCCTACAACCAGGGGTCACACCGACATGCCCAGCTCCTCAGGTTCTTCCAGTTGCCCCACTCAGGGTCAAATCTTTAGAGGCTGAGTCAAGCCAAACTCTGCTCAGAAACATTTCCAAGGCATTGTCTAAAACAGAGAGAAAGAGAGAAATACTGGCCCCAGCAGCCAGACCATCTACTCCGACCAAAAGATAACACAAAAGACATCCTGTCCTGTCAGGCACCCTCCTGCGGATCAGGTAAGGAACACTGGATATAGATCCACCTCCAGGCCACCATTTCCCAGCGTCTGGGTATGAAAGAGGCGCGGCCAGGAGCTGGACGTTTTTGAGCCACCCTTCACTGTAACATTCAGAGTCTTCCAAGGTCTCACCTTCAGAAGTTGAGCGGCAGAATCTTAATCAGAACCCGAGTGGACTCTTCATTCAAAGTTCCTTCCTTCCTCCCCGTATTCACCTCCTATTAGGAACACATACCTCAATGTTCCAAAAAATCCACCACCGGGGCTTCTCTGGAGGTCTGGTGGGTAAGAATCCGCCTTGCAATGCAGGTGACACGGGTTCGGTCCCTAGTCCCAGAAGATCCTACAGGCCGCGGAGCAACTAAGCCCTTGAGACACAACTACCTGCCCCAACTACCAAAGCCCGCACTCTAGAGCCCAGAGGACACAAGAGAAGCCACAGCAAAGAGAAGACCACCCACCACAACGAACGGTTGCCCCTGCTTCCCGCAACTAGAGAAAAAGCCTGCGCACAGCAAACGAAGACCCAGCACAGCTCAAAATAACGTAAACAAATCTTTTCTTTTAATTACCTCCCATGTTCTAATTAACCAAAAAGCAACACGAATGTTAACAACCTGTCCCGAGAACAAATACTTCACTTGGAGACACATCAGAACTTTCATACAGCCACGCTTTGAACATGCTCGCCTTCCCAAGTGCCTGGAAAACGGCGGCTGCCGTCAGGAGGAAAACATCACCACGCCTCGAGAATGACCCTGTGGCCTTTTCGTGTCAAAGGGTCTGCGGTAACTTCAGACGCCACACGTCAAGGACAGTCATCCTTAGAAGACAATCCACACACACACACACTCACACACACCTGAGAAGAGCACAGAGGGTGCTCTGAAATTAAGAACGGTGGAGGAGAATCCTCGCAGAAGGGCTAGAAAGAAGCAGATGCCCACTGAGCAGGGGCGGGGCACCTCTAGAAGCTTCAGAAGTCCCCATGCCCAGTCTGGGGGGATCAATAGCCTTCGAGGAGCCCCAGATCGGCTCCCGGGGCTGCTGGGCGGGCGGGGGTTGCACCCCCTGCAGCAGTTGAGGAGCGGGCTCGCCGCCGGCGGGAGGCCAGAAAGGAGGGCGGCACCACCAGCCTTTTACACACACACACACACACACACACACACACACAGCCCGCCACCCTCCTTCCTGGGGGCGGGGCGGCGGGCACTGCCCTCTCACAGGAAGTCAGGAAACCCGGGGGGCAGAGGAGCCACAACTTCCAGCCATTTAAAACCCCGTCGCCCACGTCGGCCGAGCGGCAGGCAGCGGCCCGGCGCCCCGCGCCCGCCCGGCGCCCGGACCCCGCCGGCCGCACCTTGCGCACCCCGGCGTCGCCGCGCGCCAGCACACGCCTCCCCCGGCCCCGCAGCCCCGGCCCCGGGCGCCTTTGTGCAGCGCCGCCCCGACCTGCCCTCCGCCCGGGCTCCCCTCTCCTCACCAACCTCACCGAGGGCCCGGCGGCTTCGCGGGGGGGCGGCTCCCTCCTGGCCCTGCTTGGCGGCGGCGGGGCGCCCAGACGAACCTGAAGGGCGCTCACTCAGCGGCGGCCGCGGCCGGCGCGTCCCCGCAGGCGGCTCTCCGGGGGCGGGTGAGTTCCAGGGCACGTCGGAGCGCGCCGGCGCGGGGGCGGGGCGGGGCGGGGCGGGGCCACGTGACGGGGCGGGGCGCGGCGCACGTGACCGCCGGGCGGGCGCCAGGGGAGCGGGCGGCGTGGATCCGGGAGGAGGAGGGGAGAGGCGGGGGGAGGGGCCGAGGATCGCACTAGGCGCGCGAGCTGCTCGCCGAGGGAGGGGGGCGGTGGCGCCTTTAAACACCAAGTGGGAAAAGTTGAGGAGACGCCGGTGGGGAAAACGAGGGAAGGGCAGAAGGAAAACGGCCCGAGCCCTGGGGTGGCAGGAGTGGGGCCCAGGGGAGAAGGGGGCGTGGGCCCGCCTGTCCCCTTTCTCGTGCGGCTAGGAGCGCTGCCGGGCGAGGGTCAGCCTTTCCGGGCCCAGAAATCGGAGGAAGTCCCCTCGCGACCTCACCTGACGGAAGGGAACTCTGGAGACCCTGGTCCACAACCCGGTCCCGGACCTTCGCCGGGACCACCCGGCAGAGTGCGAAAACAGCGCGCACACTCCGCGGGCGGGCGGGCGGCTCCAGGGAGGCTTCTGCCATGTGCAAACCCTGTGAGGGCCACGATGTCATTGCCCAAAGTCACCCCAGCTTGCAGCGCTTGCAGGATGACAGCACGGAATCTGGAAGTCGGAGGCATAACAGGTTTCCCTGGGGAGCCTGTGGAGGGAGTTCTGCTGAACTGGGAATCGGGAGAGAGACCTGGCTCATGCCATTGTCACTTCGCCCTTCTCGACCTCAACTGTGAAAGGAGCATGTTGGCGAGTCCAAAGCCTCCTTCTAAGATTCAAGGACAGAAAAATCACTGCTATGTATTCGGACTGCAGAAAACATTGGTTACTAACCAATTGTGTCTATTATGGTGCAGAGATGAAATTTTAATAAAACAAGCAAAAGAAAAAAGGTCAGGGTATGATTCAAGAGCCAGTCTCTGGAACTGGCTCCTTTGTATTCTTCACATCATGCTTGAAGATGCTGTTGTGTCTGACTTCCCCGTCACAAGCTGAACTCCCAGTTATCCTGTAGTGACTGCAAAGAACCCAGTGGGATATTGGCAAGACTTTTAACAACTGTAGTTTACTGACTTCTTATAAAATTAAATCTAATGGGGGAGCTAAAGTTTTAAGATCTTCTTTTAGGAAGAAAAGGACTTCCTGGAGGTCCAGTGGTTAAGACTCTGAGCAATCCCTGATCCAGGAACTAAGATCTCACATGCCTGCAGCACAGCCAAGAAAGGAAAAAGAAAACATGCACAAGCCTGAGGCCATACTTTCTCTGACCATCCACTGGACAATACACCCACTTTGCTTGGCATCATTTGTCCTTTCTGTCTCCCTTACTTCCTAACAAGTAATATTTTGCATGCCCTTGTTCAGCAGACAAGAGTACTGCTGGTGTATGCTTCTGACACTGTTTTCCATAAAACCCCTGGGATCTCTTTATAGAATCAAAACAGGGACAGACAGCAAAAGGGAAACTGTGCCCTGATGGGCATGTGCTGATAACCTTATCTTCCGTGTTCCCCAAGCCTGAGTTGGACACCCGTGGTTTCAGCTTCAGATAGAACTAAACAGTTTGCACACACTTGCTGATCTGCACATAACTCCACTTCCTATTTCACAACCTAATCTCAGATGCTACAACAGTGCCCACAGTATGCTGATCACTACCAACAGCGGATGGAGTCAGATAAAAAGAGCTCTCGCCCAAGTGTGTTGTTTAAAAGGACCTGATGGAAAGCTATGAAATCATATGCAACATTGCCTCTAGTCGGTTTTAAATAACACTGGTAGCATACGTCTGGTGCCTGTGCCCAGGATCTCAACAGATCATTTTCAGGATATTGACATTTAACTTGTGTCTTAAGAAGTAGCATAGAGTTCCAAAATGTAAGCTCCACAGAGGCAGAGATTTGAGTCTGATTTGTTTAGGTAGGTAGCTCCAAAAGCCTAAAAGCACTTGGCATGCAGTAGATGTACAGTAAATTTCTGTTGAATGTATTTTGGAGTGAAAACGTACTCTAAATTGCTGAATAAATTTGTCCTTTCTTCCTTATTCTTTAATAGGTAACCCACTTTGTGCATTTCTGAATGAAATGAAAAAGGCATAAAATTATATCTGGCCCCACTGCTTTGGCTGAAATATATAGAAAGAAGAATTTGGCAGTGTCTATCAATATTACAAATGTATGCATACTCTGAACCTCCAATTTCACCTCTAGGGATCTAGCCCACATATGTAGTTCCACACATGAGAAATGACAAGGTATTTCTTATCCTTGAAACAGCTTAAATATATCCATAAGCAAGACACCAAATTACGATATAACCATACATTTGACCACTATGTAGCTGTTAACAACAACAACAACAAAAAGTTCTTCGTGTTTTAATATTGAGATTTCTGGGGCTTCCTTGGTGGCTGCATGGTAAAGAATCTGCCTGCCGATGCAGGAGACACGGGTTCAATCCCTGTTCTGGGAAGATCCTACATGCTGTGAAGCAACTGAGCCCGTGCACCACAACTATTGAGCCTGTACTCCAGACCATGGGAACCACAACTTCTGAAGCCCCCATGACTTAGAGCCCATGCTCTGCAACAAGAGAAGCCACTGCAGTGGGAAGCCTGCATACCACAACCAGAGAGTAACCCCTGCTTGCTGCAACCAGAGAAAAGCCCACACAGGAATGAAGACCCAACACAGCCAAAAAAAAAATGCTTTTTTTTTTAAATTAAGATTTCCAAAAAAAAAAAAAAGATTTCCAAGATTTTTTTGTTCCATGAAAAAAGCAGAAAAATGGAACAGAATAATGTACTAGCATGTACATATATTAAAGTAGGACAAAGTAACTTGAGTTATGAGAAGTCTGTGGATAGAAGATATAGAAAGGACTTTTCACTGTATTCCTATTTAAACTTTGATATTCAAACCATGAAAAGGATTTACCTATTCAAACAAAAAAATATTTTAAATTTTCTAGTATCTTTATTTTGTTATTAAGACATTCAGGTTTCATCTATTTTATCAAAGTTCACCTGGTTAGAATGAGAATATCAGGTATATTAGTACACATTATCAGGTTTAAAAATTCAGAGTTATTTTCATTAAGTTCAACTATCTTTAACAATCCAAGAATTACGATATTTAGTTTAGGGCTTAGTATAAATCATATCACATGTAGGTACATTTTCAAGAGTGCTTTATTTTTCTTTAAGTAGAGACTTAAGTTTTAATGAATTGGATCCTCTATTTTAGATACTAAAATAAAAATTTTATGGACCATTTGTTCATCTCCTAATTATGGTTGAGAAAAAACACTGAAGGCATGTGTTTCTGTATGTATCTGTTCACTGGTCCGCTTTGTAATGCCAACTGCCTCCTGTTTCCACAGGTTACGCAGATGCTCTAGAAATTATATTACCTAATATGTTTCAGTATTTGAGTGTATTTATTTGTGGGCTTAAATTCCAGAAATATCAAAGGGAATTATAATTATAGGCATGGCATTCCAATTTACATAACACCATCTCTTTAAGGATTTTAAAAACTTTGTTAATATTGTCTTGTAAAATCTCACCATTTTCACCATATAAATTTACATGATCAGTTTTTTTACACCCATTAAAAACAAGTGCAGGCATGAATAATTACGACTTAGGGAAAATTGCCACCTGGAACTTCTTTTCAAAATTATATAGGCAGATGGGACTTCCTCAGCGGTCCAGCAGTTAAGACTCTGAGCTTCCAGTGTAGGAGGCTCCAGTTCAATCCCTGGTCCAGGAACTAAGATCCCACAGGTAGTGCAGTCCAGCCAAGTTTGGGGGAAAAAAAAATTATATGTAGGGCTTTCTAGAACAAGAAAATTAGTTGTTGTTCAGTTGCTAAGTCATGTCCAACTCTTTGAACTGACACTATGAACTGTAGCATGCCACACTTCCTTGTCCTTCATTATCTCCTGAGTTTGCTCAAACTCATGTCCACTGAGACATGATGCCATCCAACTATCTCATCTTCTGTCGTCCCCTTCTACTTTTGCCTTCAATCTTTCCCAGAATCAGGATCTTCCAATGAGTCAGCTCTTCGCATCAGGGCTGAAGTATTGAAGCTTCAGCTTCAGCACCAGTCCTTCCAATGAATATTCAGGGTTGATTTCCTTTAGGATTGACTGGTTTGATCTCCTTGCAGTCCAAGGGACTCGCATGAGTCTTCTCCAGCACCACAGTTCGAAAGCACCAGTTCTTCAGTGCTCAGCCTTCTTTATGGTCCAACTTTCATACCTGTACACGACTACCTGAAAAACCATAGCTTTGACTATACGGACCTTTGTCAGCAAAGAGATGTCTCTGCTTTTTAATATGCTGTCTAGGTTTGTCATAGCTTTTCTTCCAAGGAGCAAGTGTCTTTTAATTTCATGGCTGTAGTCGCAGTCCACATTGATTTTGGAGCCCAAGAAAATGAAATCTGTTACTGTTTCCACTTTTTCTCCATCTATTTGCCATGAAGTGGTAAGACTGGACACCATGATCTTCATTTTGTGAATGTTGACTTTTAAGCCAGCTTTTTCACTCTCGTCTTTCACCTTCAACAAGAGGCTCTGTAGTTCCTCTTCACTTTCTGCCATTAAAGTGGTATCATGTGCATATCTGAGGTTATTTCTCCCAGAAATCCTGATTCCAGCTTGTGAGTTATCCAGTGCAGCATTTTGTATGGTGTATTCATCATATAAATTAAATAAACCTTGACGTACTCCTTTCCCAATTTTGAACTAGTCCGTTGTTCTATGTCCGGTTCTAATTGTTGCTTCTTGTCCTGCATACAAGTTTCTCAGGAGGCAGATAATGTGGTCTGGTATTTCTATCTCTTTAAGAACATTCCACAGATAGTTGTAATCCACACAGTCAAAGGGCTTTGGCATAGTCAATGAAACAGAAGTGGATGTTTTTTGGAATTCCCTTGCTTCTTCTATGATCCAGTGTATGTTGGTAGTTTGATCTCTGGCCTTTTCTAAATCCAGCTTGTATATCTGGAAGTTCTCGGTTCATTTACTGCTGAAGCCTAGCTTGAAGGATTTTGAGCATAATCTTGCTATCATGTGAAATGAGTGCAATTGTATAGTAATATGAACATTCTATGGCATTGACTTTCTTTGGGATTGGAATGAAAACTGACCAATGCTGAAAATTAGTAAAATTTAGACTATTATCAGCCAATCAAATATGTTTGTATTGATAATATTTTCTGCCTATAGCCTCCAAATAAAATATGCATTCATTTCACTTTTGTATTTATCTCCAACATTTAAAAAAGGCAGTAAGGAAATGATCCTAAAAATCAATAATCCATAATTCACTATTTAAGCCTTTCACACTGCATGAACAATGTTTACTACTACTACTAAGTCGCTTCAGTTGTGTCCGACTCTGCGACCCCATGGACTGCAGCCCACCAGGCTCCCCTGTCCCTGGGATTCTCCAGGCAAGAACACTGGAGTGGGTTGCCATTTCCTTCTCCAATGCATGAAAGTGAAAAGTGAAAAGTGAAAGTGAACTCGCTCAGTCGTGTCCAACTCTTAGCCACCCCATGGACTGCAGCCCACCAGGCTCCTCCATCCATGGGATTTTCCGGGCAACAGTACTGGAGTGGGGTGCCATTGCCTTAATGTTTACCAAAACTAGACAGTAGTGCAGTGTTTCCACGTGAAACATAGTTAAGGTAGAAATACTATTTCTTGATTTAAAAATAAAGCTACTCCCCTAACTAGAAACAAGGCAAGGATATCTGCTTTCACCACTTTTGGTCAACATTGTGTCAGTGTTTCTTAGCAAGTAACTGGTGATAAGTAAATGTGCAAATAACACTTTATGTAAACGTATGTAATTTGGTATCGATGAAAGTGAAAGTTGCTCAGTCGTGTCCGACTCTTTGAAACCCCATGGACTATACAGTCCCAGAATTCTCCAGGCCAGAATACTGGAGTGGGTAGCTGTTCCCTTCTCCAGGGGATCTTCCCAACCCAAGGATCAAACCCAGGTCTCCCACATTGCAGGCAGATTCTTTACCAGCTGAGCCACCAGGGAAGCCCAAAAATACTGGAATGGGTAGCCTGTCCCTTCTCCAGGGGATCTTCCCTGCCCAGGAATCAAACCAGGGTCTCCTGCATTGCAGGTGGATTCTTTACCAGCTGAGCTACCAACCATCCAAACAAATCATGTTACTAAAATCCATATGATAGGTGCATCAGGCTGGGTCAGAGGATTAAATGAGATAAAAGCATCTAGTCCCTTTTCCTGCCACCTAACATTGGGAAGATCCCCAGGAGAAGGAAATGGCAACCCACTCCAGTATTCTTTCCTGGGAAATCCCATGGACAGAGGAGCCTGGCAGGCTACGGTCCATGGAATCACAAGAGTTGGATACGACTTTGGGACTAAACGACCAACATTTGGCAGGTAGTCAGTAATTGATAAAATTGAACTTCTGTAGAGTTTTTTTCAACTCTTAGTAAAAGAGTAATTTGTTATAAAATTGTTATAAAGTGTACAGATTTACACAGGTAGAAGAAGAAAGTATACCTCTTTCTTCGGTTGGGTTCCTCCAGTAAGACCTGAGGCAAGGATTAAAGTGCAGGAAGACTGAAGGTGATGGAAGGACCAGTGTTAGGGGTGAGGAAGTGAGATGGGGAAGAAGGCAGTCACTCCAGGATGCTGAATCCAGCCTGCAGGCACTTGGCGGTTAATCCCACTATGCAGATTCTAAGAGCCAAGAAATAATAACCTCTCCTTTATTTTCAAATACAACTGAGTGGCTCTAAGCTCAAATACAAACTTTATTTCGTGGGATTTTTGAAACACATGTGCAGATGGGGCTGGCCAGCACAACTGCATTTTCCCAAATATGCTCCATGAGTCCTCCAGCTCCACGACAGCAGGAGCCTAGGCCACTTTTAGTTGAGCCTGTAAAATTTACATTGTCTGCAGCCTTTGTACTTTCAATTCACCCTAATAATCATCACTAACATTTGATTGAGGAATCAATCCTGGAGAATTGTCTCAGTTCCACACTTTAGAAGTCACATTTTGGGGGAGGAGTAAATTAGGAGGTTGGATTAACATATACACACTGCTATGCATAAAATAGATAATCAACAAGGACCTACTGTATAACATAGGGAACTCTACTCAAAACTCTTTAATAATCTATGAGGGAAGAATCTGATAAAGAATAAATATTAGGTATATGAATAACCAAGTCATTTTGCTATACAACGGAAAATAACACAACATTGTAAATCAACTATACTCCAACATAAAATAAAAATTTTAATAAATTTCAAAAAAGAAACATGTTTTTGTACAATCCAAATTATATTTAAAATATTAGAATATTAAAATGCATGTTGTCCTCTTTATTGCTACACTGAAGTATAACCATATCAATTCCCAGCATAAATCCAAATGTGATGATACTACAAAACTCTAAGTCAGATCAACTATAAATCAGATATCTTGGCAATATAGACTATCCAAATAGCTGAGAACCACAAAAAGAAAAAAGAAAAAAGGGCAAGGCATGTTGTTGGCGCTGAGGCGGAACAGAGTTCATGCACAGAACTTTTACTGGATCCAAAATTCTGAATTCATCAGGCTGGTTATTCTCCATCCCAACCACCATCCCCAGATGCCTTCTCCAGCCTTCTCTGCCCTGCTTCATGCCCTGGAGGCTAACCCCTTGCGATTTCATCACAGCCAGTCTCCCTTGCCCTGCAGCTCTTGGTTGGAAGGCGCTGACAGAGGTTAGAGGGTGGACAGAGAGAAAGGCCAGGGTGTCCACTTCCCTCCATTCTGTGCCTCGAAAGTTCTGGTGGAAAGACAGCTGCTCACCACCCCAAATGCATTTCCCTGAGGAAGCCCTTCTGCATGGTTTGCGCTCTCTCCAGGCTCTGGGACCCTGGTATTTCCTCCTGTACCCAGAGGCCAGGCCTGAGGATGGCTTCTGGCTGCAAACCTCACTCCTTTATCTGTTCCTTTTCCCTACCCCCACTTCCGAGAATAGTTCCAGCACCTCCATTAAATTCACTTAGCTGGACCTTTTCCTGATGGGACCCTGGCTGATACATTTGGTTAACTGACTTCCTAACCAGGAACAGATTAGAAATATAACAGGCCTGGGAGTTCCCTGGTGGCCTGGTAGTTAGGATTCTGCGCTTTCACTCCAGGGCTCAAGCCCTAGTTGGGGAACTGGGATCCTCAAGCCATGTAAAGCAGACCAAAACACAAAGAAATATAACAGGCCCTTGGCAATTTTTTTGTGCCACTGAAATTAGAAGGATTCCAAGGAATACTTCAGCAAAAATAATAATGACCAACATCTGAAGGCAAGTGAAATGAGAAAATACTATATAAAAAGCAGGGAAAAGACAAAAAGCAACTAGTGCTCAGAGCTGTTTTGAACACATTTAGTAAAGGCTTTTCAAGAACTCTGAAGGTCACTGACCTTTTTTTATGATGTTGGTTTGAAAGACTTTTAAGTGTTTCTAGTCCTTGAAGCTTGGTGGCAATCATCCTAAAAGTTGTCGTTTAGTCGCTCAGTTGTGTCCAGCTTTCTGCAACCTATGGACTGTAGCCCGCCAGGCTCCTCTGTCCAGGGGATTTCCCAGGCAAGAATACTGGAGTGGGTTGCCACTTCCTTCTCCAGAGCATCTTCCCAACCCAGGGATCAAACCCACATCTCCTGCATTGGCAAGCGGGTTCTTTACCACTGAGCCACCTGGGAAGCACCTGTAAACCTCCCCAAAGGAAAGTTTTTAAAATAAAAATGCAGGTTTCACTAGGCCTGGAGAATTCTTTGAACAGAGGAGCCTGGTAGGCTACAGTCCATGGGGTTGCAGAGAGTCGGACACGACTGAGGAACTAAGAGTTTCAGGAACCTCTGTGGCTGCTACTCTGCCTCTCAGGGATGACTCTAACCATTGGAATGGAGAAAGGAAAGGGACAGAACATCTACCAAAAACACAGTCTCCACCATCAGGTCCTTACACAAAACAGTTTACATTAGCACCGTTACAGATAAAACCAACCCATTGCCACTAGATGCCAGCTAATGCTCTAGGTATTCAGATTTGTTTTCTCAAATTTGAGTTTCTGTAAGTCTAAGAGAATTGATTATACTTTTCATTTTTATTTCTATTCATACTATTCATTTTAATTTCTAAAAGCACAATAAGCAACATCATAAGACAAACACCATTCACTAGAAGGAATACATTTTAAGTAAAAGATGAGTTGTATCTTAATACAGCTAGTTAAGAAAAGGAAGGATATCACCAATTCTTTAGACCCACTGTGCCTAGTTATTGAAGAATTTATGTTGAAATTGAATTTTTGACAGGGGAAAAAATTCAAATTCCAGGGAGCACTGTACGACATCTGTTGATAAGATCATGACAGCATTTACGTAGCTGTCATGGTAACCAGAATTTAATCCTCCATTAGTGTCTTGGAACAACCAGGCACCCCAGGAAGCGAGGAGGATGATTCAGCTGATGGCACGCTCCCTTCCTTGTGAGTCAGGAAAATACCAAAGCTCCCACTCAGCGTTGTCAGGGTACCTTATATGAGACATAAAATGCAGCCACTCTGTGATCTGTGACACTGGCCACAGGGGCTTCATTACACAGTCCTGTAAAATCTATTTTCATTGATTTTGAGACCAACTTTTACTTTGTGCTGTGGGCAGGTTTTACTTTCCTTTTTGTCTTTTCAGTTCAGTTCAGTTCAGTTGCTCAGTCGTGTCCAACTCGTTGCGACTTCATGAATCACAGCACACCAGGCCTCCCTGTCCATCACCAACTCCCGGAGTTCACTCAGACTCACGTCCATCGAGTCAGTGATGCCATCCATAGGCAAACATATATATTAGTATGTATTTTAAATAACATGCTGCCGGTATGTTTTCTGTGGTTATTTGTTTGTTTCTGGCCACACCTCTTGGCTTGCAGGATCTTAGTTTCCCAGCCATGGATTGAACCCAGGCCTCAGCAGTGAAAACACCGAGTCCTAACCACTGGACTGCCAGGAAATTCCTTCCTCTGCCCCCTTTTTTTGAAAAAAAAAAAAAAATATTATCATATTTGCAACTTATTCCTTTTGGGTGCAAGGTCACTGGGAGAGTAAAACAGTTCTTTTTGCTGCCTTACCAGTTTGGTTTGAAAGTAAAAGATAAGATTGAAACTAATGGCTAAAATGAGGTATTTTTTTTAATCTTCATTCCATGGTATAACAGCTGCAGAATCTAAAATGGTCAGAGCTATCCAATTCAAATCCAGGGTTGTGGTAAAGCCTCTGTGCTTTGTATAGAATTCTGAAAGGTCTGTGAGGTCTGAGTGAGCCATCTAATGGCTCTGCAACACTGAGGATTTTGCACAGTGTGCAAAATTGAAAAGATGCCGTTTAACGGACGGAATAAAATGAGGCAGATAATATGGCTACTTTGAAAAATCACCAGAAAAGTTCTTGCCACATAGGACTTTCTTGCCATTGGTTTTCAGTTTGATTGACACGCTCATACTCTTTGCACACGTGCATGGGCCTGCACAGAGCCAGGAAAGAGAGGATTTTGTACATCTAAGAAGACATTAAATCCTAACTAGGACGGAGAAAGCATGTGATAGAAAATGAAAGTTCTTTTGTAGTTGGAGAGACCTAGAGGTGATCATACTAAGTAAAGGAAGGCAGAAAGACAAATATCATATAATGTCACTTACATGTGGAATCTAAAACATGGCGCAAGTGAACCTGTCTACAAAACAGAAACAGATGCACAGACGCAGAGAACAGACGAGTGGTTGCCAGGGAGGAGGCAGGGCAGGGGCGGGGAAGGATGGGCTGGGAGTTTGGGGTTAGCAGATGCAGACTATTACCTTTGAGGGGCAGGCAGCATGAGGGATCTTAGCTCCCCTACCAGGGATTGAACCTGTTCCCTCTGCAGTGAAAGCGTGGAGTCCTAACCACTAGCCCACCAGGGAAGCCCCCAGACTATTACATTTAGAACAGATAAACAACAAGGTCCTACTGTATATCCAACCTCCTGGGATAAACCATAATGGAAAAGAATATAAAAAAGAATATATCTATACATGTATAACTGAATCACTTGGCTGTACAGCAGAAATTAATACAACATTGTAAATCAACTACAACAAAAAATAAAAATAAGATTTAAGAGTTCTTTAATAGTTAAAGAAATGGGGAGGAAAAAGAAAAAACTCTCTCCCTTGGTTTGACATATGATCTCAGCTCTCCATCTGAGCAGGTGGCTTCTCTGGCCCCACTTGTAATTCATGTGTTTGAACTCTTGACCATTTGAATGTATCTACTAATACAACTTCCCATAGCTTCACGCAAATAAACCAACATGTTGCTTGTTCACTCAGTCTCTGATAAAGAAGATTCTCCCATGTACTGACATTCAGTTGTCTTAAGGTAGTCCACATCATTGCTGGAGTTCACACACTTTTCCTTAAACAATGAACTGAAAAGAAAGAGCTATTTTCTTAAACCATAAAGATTCCAGAGCCAGGACTTCCCTGGTAGTCCAGTGACTGAGATGCAACACTCTCAATGCAGGGTCCCCAGGTTCAATCCCTGGTCAGGGAACTAGATCTCACATGCCACAGATAAAGATCCCACGTGCCACAATGAAGACTGAAGATCCTGCGTGCCCCAGCTAAGACTCGGCACAGTCAAATGAACAAATATTTGTTTTAAAAAAGAAAAAGATCTCAGAGCCCTCTTTCTGAGTGGCTAGCAGATTTATTTCTTTTCGTCCTAGTCCATCTAGTGAAGTGAGATCGCACACCCACTGCCAAACTGGTTCTGCTTCATTTTGGTGACCTTCATTCTCCTGGGTGTTTACAGTCCTGCTTAGGCTAATAGAGAAAATGAGCTAGTGCCTTGCACACCAGAGTCCCAAAAGAGTCCGTTTGATTGAAGTCTGCTCTTTGACCCTTGTTTCTTAAACATTTAGACGTATAGCGTTTTACATGTACATAAATTCACATGCTGTTGTCGAACATTTTTACACCCATAGTTTAGCCTATGTGAAGTAATTATTTTTACTAGCAACAAAAATTTAGAGACTTTCCTGGTGGTCCAGTGGCTGGGACTCCGTGCTCCCAATATAGGGGGCCCAGGCTCGATCCCTAGTCGGGGAGCTAGATCCCACATGCCATAACTGGGACCCAGTACAACCAAATAAATAAATAGATACAAAAATTTTTTAGCTTTCATAGAACACAAATGGGGCTGGAAACAGTTTCTGTCAAAGATGATAAGGAAAATGGACTTCACTGGCTGTTCAGAGGTTAAGAGCCTGGGCTTTCAGTGCAGGGGCACCAGTTCGATCCCTGGTCAGGGAAGTTCCGCATGCCACCGGACCCCGCTGAAAAAGAAAAGATTGTAAGAAAATCAAATTGAGTTCTTTAACTTGATGGTGCTTAGTAACTTTCAACTCACTGGACCGTGTGGGGAGAGAGGAAGGCAGTAGAAAGACTTCTGGAGGGAATTCAGACCCCTAGATTAACAGTCCATTTCTGTCATTAATTAGCAGTGTCATCTTAAACAAGTATCATCTTGGGTGCTTCCTCTCACAGCTTCAGTTCCTCCGCCAGTGAATCGAGAGAGCTGGCTGGGATGAGATCCTATTCATCCCCAGTGTTCCTTGATTCTCTGTATCACCTCAAGATATTTGACAAAGGAAGTCGTTCTGGGGTCTTAATTTTTTAAACCTTATTTATTTATTTATTGAACTGCATCGCGTCTTAGTTGCGGCACACAGAAGCTTCGTTGTGTCATGCTGGATGTTATCCACGCGGGGACCAGGGAGCGAACCCACGTCTCCTGCATTGCAGGGTGGATCCCTTATCACCGTGCCACCAGAGAAGTCCCTTAACTTAACTTTTAAAACTAACACTGCAGTGTAATCACAGTTAATGCTCTTCCTTTCACCCACAAAATATTTTTCTTGTATAATGTAATCTTTCAAATACCCCTTGGATAAGATGAGGAACTATTATCCCCATTTTCCAGACGCAGAAATTTGGGGAGTTCAGAGTCATTATTGGACTTCCCTGGTGGCTCAGACGGTAAAGAATCCACCTGCAATGCAGAAGACCTGGGTTCGATCCCTGGGTTGGGAAGATCCCCTGAAGGAGGGCATGGCAACCCACTCCAGTATTCTTGCCTGGAGAATCCCCATGGACAGAGGAGCCTGGTGGGCTGCAGTCCATGGGGTCACAAAGAGTCAGACACGACTGAGCGACTAAGCAGTTGCAGAGTCATTATTAGCATTTGAGTTCCTGTTACTGGTCTGCCCTTTTTTGAGGCTAGTTCTCCATAGTCACAAGGGCTTCCCTTGTGGCTCACCTGCAATGCGGGATACCTGGATTCGATCCCTGGGCTGGGAAGATTCCCTGGAGAAGGGTAAGGCTACCCACTCCAGTATTCTGGCCTGGAGAATTCCATGGATTTTATAATCCATGGGGTGACAAAGAGTCGGACATGACTGGGCGACTTTCACTTTCTCCATAGTCACCAGCTCAAGGTGAGAACAAATAGGTTATTTAGCTCCTGACCCATCACTGCAAAGCAGGGGAGTCTGTATTTATATCCCCATCTTGTCTTGTACGTGCTCTTATTGCATCCAGGGAAGAAAAATACGTGGAAGTGCCTGCCTTTCAGGAAGTGGTTACAAAATTAAGGATGCCACTCCAAATTAAATAACATCTAATTAAGTCATTGACAAATCTCCCTGGAATGGACACTTTGTGAAGCCACCATGGCTTCACAGTGGCTCATGCTGAGATATATGCCTCATGATACATAATATACATAATATGATATTTGAAAATGTGTAGAAAGCAGTATTAAAATGAGAACAGGGTTTAGTGAAAGAACAGAGCCTTTTATCTCAGTAGCATGACCTTTCATTTCCCTTCTACAACAGAGAGAAATGTATCACTTGTCTTTCCTATTCTTCCCAGTTTCCCCTTGACTCTGCTGTTCGGATGCTGAGTCTGGAATGACATAAAGAGGAGGAATTCACAGCGTTGCAGACAGAAGGCCTTTCTCTGGACAGTGCTTGTTAGTTCTCTTTGTAAGTAGGGATAACAAAGACCCCAAGAGATGAACAGACAAAGGACATAAGTAAACAATTCACAAAAGAGGAAATTCAGGTCTTTGGCAAACAGTGGTAAAAGGTTCCATCTCACTCATAATCAAAGACATGCAAATTAAAATACTAATGAGAGACCATTTAGGGAAGTGGTTTGTTGTTTGTTGTTTATGATAATATTGGCATCAGTGTGAAAGCTGCTTTCTTGCCCATTGCTAGGGGAAACCAGCAGCTCTGCAAAAAAGAAAATTGGCAATGATAAAAATCAGAACTAAAGCATTAAAATATTTCATGCTTTTTTCATGTTTTGTTAAAGATTTATTTATGTTTTCATTAAAAAAAAATTTGCCTGTGGTGGGTCTTGCTGCACTCTGCTTTTTCTAGTTTCTGTGAAAGTGAAAGTGAAGTGAAAGTTGCTCAGCCACATCCGACTTTTTGCAACCCCATGGACTGTCCATGGAATTTTCCAGGCCAGAATACTGGAGTGGATAGCCTTTCCCTTCTCCAGGGGATCTTCCCAACCCAGGAACTGAACCAGAGTCTCCCCCATTGCAGGCGGATTCTTTACCAACTGAGCTATCAGGGAAGCCCCCAGTTGCTGTAAGTGGTGGCTTCTCCTCATTGGAGAGCTCTGGCTTCTCAGTGCAGTGGTTTCTCTTGTTGCAGAGAATGGGCTCTAGGCATGCAGGTTTCAGGACTTGCAGCATGTGGACTCAGTAGTTATGGCGCAGTTGTGGGGCTTAGTTGTTCTGAGGCATGAGGAATCTTCCCAGACCAGGGATCAAACCACTGTTCCTTGCATTGCAAGGTGGATTCTAAACCACTGGACCACCAGTGAGCTAGTAATTCCACTCTTGGGAATCTATTCTAAGAAAGTCTAAGTATGGAAACCATTTTGTATACATTGATGTGTTCATCATAGGGTTGTTTGTTAAACCAAAAAGGAGACACTAAATAATTGTCCAATAATGGCTTAGTTAGGTATGACTCATCCTTACCAAAACGTTGTGAAACAATTAAAATTAAGTCATTCTAATCTCATAAGAAAACAGATATGTTATTATATAATGTGGAAATTAGGTCAGAAAAGCCATGAAAACAGTTTTGCGTAAAGATAAAAAAAAAACAAACTTATTTCTAGAAGAAAGAAAACAATGAAAGAAATTGCTAAAATGTTAATAGGAGTTGTCTTCAGATTGGTAACTCTTCTTTTTTATTTTTCTGCATTCTTCAATAGTTTTATATTGATCATTTAGGATTTTTTATAGTGATAAAAATATTTTTTGAAAAAGATAAAAGGTTGGACTTTCCTGGCACATTCAGTGGTTAAGACTCCAAGTTCCCAATGCAGGGGGCATGGATTTGACCCCTGGTTAGGGAACTAAGACCCTGAATACTACACAACATGACTAAAAAATAAATTAAAAAGATAAAAGCTTAACATTTTTCATTATAGCCTCCTTTAAAAGGGGCTTCCCTCATAGCTCAGTTGGTAAAGAATTTGCTTTCAATGCAGGAGACCCCGTTCTTCAATTCCTGGAACGGGAAGATCCTCTGGAGAAGGAAATGGCAACCCACTCCAGTATTCTCGCCTGGAGAATCCCATGGACAGAGGAGCCTGGAGGGCTGCAGTACATGGGATCGCAAGAGTTGGACATGACTTAGCGACTAAACATGACCATCTCCTTTAACAATTTTGTCTGAAGGAAAAACTGAATTCCCTGGATCACATCTCTCATAACTATTATTTTTTCTTTTTGATTTCTATACTATCCTCACCTATATTAAATAGACCACTTGATCTATTAACTAAAACAAAAAGAAATATTCCTAACAGTCTCCTTGGAAATTTCGTATGAATGTGCCCTAAAACACAGCTTCGTTTCCATTCTTTCCACTTCACTGTGAACTCTAGAAGTGTCATCTCACTCACAAGCCAGAACTTCTTTTTAAAATTTCTTTGTGACTCTATTGTTATTTTTCAAAAAGGAAAATGCTGAAAACAATGATAAAAGTCAGTATTATTTAGTCTTCAAAAAGAACAGCCTGGCCTTTATCAGAGAACTATCCAGTACTCGGAAACAAAGAACCCAGAGGAGGAGAAAACGACAGCTATTCAGTGGGAGGCGGAAGTCCTGTCCCCTGAGCCTGTCGCGGAAAGACCTGCACCTTGAGTTTGGACTATCGAGCACCAGGCATCATGTGGGCCAGATGGTCCACTGTTGGCTTGGATATTTGTGATGCCGTCTAAAATCAAAACCAAGTAGATACACTAACTAAACAGATTTTGAAAGACCAGCAAATTGGTGTCAGCAGGACAGAGACACAAACTTCAGATTTCATCAGCAGTTTCTGCAACTTCTTTCTTCCTCCTTTTTCTTAAAATACCCTTCCTGAATTTGTGTCTCCTGTTAGGAACCATGCAACATCTTTTTGGCCATGAATGTGGCCAAAAAATGTGGTTGATACTTACATATCAACACCGTCTCCACCTTATCTTCTGTTTTTTTTTACTATGATTCAAGAAACAAAAAAAAAAGAAAAGAAAAGAAACGGTGCAGATCGTTTCCTTCTGTGATTCCACAATAATAAAGATGAGTGACGTGATCCCTTTTATGACGGTTGTTGTTGGCCCCCAGAGGGTCAGGCTTAGCAACCCACTGTTTATCCTCTTCTCCTGGGACTTATCATTTTTCCTACATTACATGTTGAGCACTCACAGCCCTTTTAATGCTCACACCCTTGTGTACATTCCATTCATCGTGCTCAGCCATTATGGATTATTGCCATCTGGTGGAAAAACAGGGTTGACTACCAGATGGTAGTTTTGAAATTTCTGAAAGTAAAATGAAGTTGTTTTCATCAGGAGAAAAATGCATTTCTTTCTCTCATGCATATTCCTGGGAATCTGAATACGACAAGTGATGGACACGTACACGCTGCTGTATTTAACATGGATAACCAACAAGCACCTACCATGTAGCACAGGAAACTCTGCTCAGTATTATGTAACAACCTAATTGGGAAAAGAATTTGGAAAAAGAATAGATACATGGATATGTATAACTGACTCACTTTGCTATACAACTGAAACTAACACAACATTGTAAATCAACTGTTGTTATTTCGTCACTAAGTTGTGTCCAGCTCTTTGTGACCCCATGGACTGTAGCCCACCAAGCTCCTCCATCCCTGGGATTTCCCAGGCAAGAATACTGGAATAGGTTGCCATTTCCTTCTCCAGGTGATCTTCCCGAGCCAGGGATTGAACCCATACTCCAATAAAAATAAAAAGTTAAAAAAAAATAGAATAAGTATTTTTCTATTCCATTTCACTTGGAGGAGGAAGGGGTATGCAAGTTCAGCTGCTTAAGAGTCAACATGAAAGTGTTGACTTTCTATTTTGATTATAAGAACTGTGCTTGCAAAGAAGTTTCACTATGTTTTTAAGCAACCCTATGATCTTAAGACAGAAAAATGACAAAACAAAACAGCTAAAGTTTCTCAATTGCCTTTCCCTTCACCAGGGAGAAATACAGTATTAGATTGCTTCTACTTCTAAGTTTTGTAATAGCACAGTTGAGTCACTGAGCAATTTTCAGATATATTAGTTCTTAACATAAGATTCATTCATAGTCAAAATTTAATAGTATTCAAAGTGACAGGATGAATATGATTCCAAAACAATGAGGCGTTTCTTTTTCCCAAGTTGTCATAAAATTTACTAACACTATTACTGTTTATAAAAATCTAAATTCAACAAGATATCAGGTCTGAACACCTCAAAACTGTCAACATTATAAAAGACAAAGATGGCAGAGAAAAAGAGCTTTATGAGACATAAGCACCAAAGACAGTGAGTGATTCTTGATTGGACTGTGATTCTGGAAAGAGAAAAATACAACTAGAGGAAATTTGAATACAGGCTATATAATAGCGAATATTATTGTAAGAGTGTTAAATTTCTTAGAGAAGATAATTCTCTTGTTATATAAGAGAATGTCTTTTTCTTGGAAGATGCAGAATAAATATTTAGGTGTAAAACTTACTTTTAATTGGTTGAAAAGTATATATAGAGAAATGAAGTATATGTAGCAAAATAATAATTTGTGAATCTAGCAGAAGGGCTTATGGATTTCCATTGTTTAATTTTTTCAAGTTTCCATAGGCTTCAATTTTTTTAAATAAAAAATTGGGGGACTTCAGTGGCAGTCTAATTGCTAAGACTCCAAGCTTCCACTGCAGGCAGTGAGGTTCGATCCCTGGTCAGGGAACTAAGATGCCATTATACCATGAGGCCAAAAAAATTGGGACCAAAAAAAAAAAAACAAACAACTAGTCTTTAAAAAAAACTTTAAAGAGAACTTCTTTGTCACCCTATGATACAAATGTCATTATTGAGTAAGTATATCATTCACTGGAGTGTATCATTCCAGTTACAGGCCTGTTAGTCTTATTTTTTGCTTTGTTTTGTTTCACTGTGTCATGTGGCTTATGGGATCTTAGTCCCCAACCAGGGATTGAACCCAGGCCCTCAGCAGTGAAAGTACCAAGTCCTAACCACTGTTCCACCTAGCAATTCCTTGGGCCTGTTAGTCTTGTTACCAGATGTAATACCATGAATAAGGTCACTTAGTGGGATCAAAAACATCAGGTGGGTTATGCTTCCAGCCATGATGTAGTAGGTATTGGATTTACCCTCTTACCTTAATTAAGAAATTGGAAATATAAAACACTGGCTCACAGATATGGACCCAAAAAAAAGCTTAAGACAGTGTTCCTGGGAATTTCCTGGCAGTTCAGTGGTTAGGGGGCTTCCCTTGTGGCTCAGCTGGTAAAAGAATCTACCTGCAATGCAGGAGACCTGGGTTTGATCCCTGGGTTGGGAAGATCCCCTAGAGAAGGGAAAGGCTACCCACTCCAATATTCTGGCCTAGAGAATTCCATGGACTCTGTGGTCCATTGGGTTGCAAAGAGTTGGACACGACTGAGCAACTTTCACTTTCACTTTTCAGTGGTTAGGACTCAGTGCTTTCACTGCTAAAGGCCTGGTCTCAATCTCTGGTTGGGAAACTAAGATCCCACAAGCCACATGGCATAGCCAAAGAAGAAGACAGTGTTCCCTCAGATAAGGAAACCCCTGAGGGGTCCCAGCTCACCATCCACACTTTCCAGGCTGTAGCTCAAGGAGTTGTAGTTGTTCAGTCACTCAGTCAAGTCCAGCTGTTTGCGACCCCATGAACTGCAGCACACCAGGCTTCCCTGTCCTTCACTATCTCCCAAAGTTTGCTCAAACTCATGTCCGTTGAGTCGGTGATGCCATCCAACCATCTCATCTTCTGTCGCCCCCTTCTCCTCTTGCCCTCAGTCTTTCCTAACATTAGGGTCTTTTCCAATGAGTCAGCTCTTCACGTCGGGTGGCCAAAGTATTGGGACTTCAGCTTTAGCATTGGTCCTTCCAATGAATATTCAGGATTGATTTCCTTTAGGATTGACTGGTTGGATCTCCTTGCAGTCCAAGGGAATCTCAAGAGTCTTCTCCGGCTCCAGGAGGGAGAAATGCAAATGGTGCCCAAGGGAATCTCTGAGCTGAAGAACCATGAAAATGACAGAACTGAAGTGAAAGCGGTTATAACTTGCAGGGCAGAGCACAGGAGAGCAGAGAACCCTCTGAGAGAGAGCCTTGGAGAACTTCAGAGGGTTCCCTCAAGTCCTCAGCTGAGCTGCGATCAGAACATTCCTGTGAGGAAAGAGCCCGAGGCTAGAGAAAGTACTACCACCTGTAAGGAGGAGGCTGAACACTCCTTAGAGGCCAAACCTCTGCCAGAACAAAAACCTCTTCACTACCACACATTAAGTCAAACACTAAAAAGAATATGTCCTCAGGAGAGGGGCCAGATTAGAAGGAAGGCTGCTTGGGCTCCACCTCACAAAATGTAAAAGTGAACCTTGAAAAGATCAAATGGTTTTCAAGTTGTTTAACTGCAAATCAGGATAAAGCTCAAAAGATACTTATAGGAATATAATAATAATCCTGCATCCAACAATATAAAATTCACAGTCTAGTGTCTGCACAAAATGACAGAACAAAAAGAAGCAGGAAAACACAACCCACAGTGAGAAAAAAAATCAATCAATAGACATAGACCTCAATATGGAACTTATGATAGAATTGGTGGATGGGAACATTAAAACAGTTGTTATACTGCATGTGTTAAAGAAGCATGACAAAGGGATACTTGGAGATGTAATCTGGGAATTACCTGGCAGTCCAACGGTTAGGACTCCACACTTCCATTGCAGGGGATACAGACTTGATCCTTGGTTGGGAAGTAAAATCCCACAAGCTATGCAGTATGGCCAAAAGAAAAAGAAAAGATGTAATCCACATTTCCACACTGGACTTTTAAATATGGAAAACACACAAAAAAGACACTAGATGGGACTAACAGCAGATCAGACGATACAGAAGAAAAGATTAGTGAACTTGATATGTAAAAAAATCTTAAAGACTCCACACAAAAACTATTCAAACTGATAAAAGAATTTAGCAAGTTAGCAGGATACAAGATAAATATACGGAAATTGGTTGCATTTCTTTACACTAACAATGAATACCAGAAAGGGAATGTACACAATCCATTTTACTTTTTATGTTCTAAAATATTTACGTATTTACTTGACTGTGCCAGGTCTCAGTTGCAGCATGCAAGATCTTTAGTTGTGGTATGCAAACTCTTAGTTGTGGCATGTGGGATTTAGTTCCCTGACCAGGGATCAACCCAAGTCACCAGCATTAGGAGTTCAGAGTCTTAGCCACTGAACCACCTTGGAAGTACCAACAATCCCTTTTAAAATTCTATCAAAAAAATAAAACACTTAGGAATAAACCTTACCAAGGGGTGAAAGACTTATATGCTGAGAACTACAAAGCATTAATAAAGGCAACTGAAGAGGATTCAAAGAAATGGAAAGATATCTCATGCTGTTGGATTGGAAGAATTAATATTGCTAAGATGACCATACCACCCAAAGAAATCTATAAATTTAATCTGCTTCCCTGGTGGCTTAGATACCTGCAATGTAGGAGAACCAGGTTTGATCCTTGGGTCAGGAAAATCCCCTGGAGAAGGGAATGGATACTCACTCCAGTATTCTTGCCTGGAGAATTCCATGGACAGAGGAGCCTGGTGAGCTGCAGTCCATGGGGTCACAAAGAGTCAGACACAACTGGGCAACTAACACTATCAAATTACCCATGACATTTTTCACAGAACTAGAACAAATAATCCTAAAATGTATATGAAATCATAAAATACCCAGCAGTGACAAAGCAGTACTGAAGAAAAAGAACAAGGCAGACAGCATAATCCTCCCAGACTTCAGACAATACTACAAAGCTACAGGAATCAAAACAACATGCCATTGGCACAAAATGAGACAGAGCAATCAATGGACAGAATAAAGGTGAGCATCATTTCTGTCATCATGGAATTTAGTATATCTTCGTAAAGAAATCTGAACATTGATTGTTTTTATCAGCCTAGATTAGACTACTTCAAAGCATGATATTTTCCCAAAACAATAAGAGGGAAGGAAAGTGGCTGTTGGATACTTTAATTAGATTAAAATAAACAAAATCAATGGAACTGGTCATTGTTGGCTTGAGTAGGTTGCTGGAAAAGACTAAAGGTTCCAAACCACTGATTTTTCTTTTATCTTTTCCTTTAGGGAATAAGGTTTCACTTATATCATTGCTGTTAGTAAAAGCAGCCGTTTCTTAGGATGCAGTGGAACAGTACATCTGGAATTTTTTTAAATGGTCTCTTCTAGTACCCCTCTTCCTATTTAGTGATAGAGCGATTGTCATCCATACTCTGGCAGGGCTAGCCTTATGTATGGGTAAGATGAGCAACTTAAAAGTACTCAGAATATTTATCCCCATTACGCCTGAAACTCTAGCACTTGAGAGTTTCCTTTGGGTTGGGTATTTTGTCTTTAAGAGTTTTTTTTTAATTGGAATATAGTTGATTTACAATGTTGTATTAGTTTCAGGTATACAGAAAAATGATTCAATTATACATATACATATATCTATTCTTTTTCAAATTATTTTCTCATTTAGGTTATTACAGAGTATTGGGCAGAGTTCCCTGTGTTATACAGTAGGTTACTGTTGATTGTCTATCTTACAGATAGTAGTGTATATATATGGCTTCCCAGGTGGCACTAGTGATAAACAATCCACCTGCCAACGCAGGAGATGCAAGAGATGTGGGTTTGATCCCCGGGTCGGGAATATTCCCTGGAGTAGGAAGTGGCACCCCACTCCAGTACTCTTGCCTGGAAACTCCCATGGACAGAGGAGCCTTGTGGGCTACAGTCCATGAGACTGCAGAGTCAGACACGACTGAGCAACTGGGCGCACACAGTGCGTATATGCTAATCATGAATTCTTAATTTATCCATCTCCCCCACCTTTCCCCTTTGGTAACCATAAGTTTGTTTTCCATGTCTGTGGGTCTGTTTTCCATTTTGTAAATAAGTTCATTTGTACCCTATTTTTAGATTCCACATATAAGACATATCATATGGTATTCCTCTTTCTGTCTGACTTATTCACTCATATGACAATCTCTAAGTCCATCCACACTACTGCATATGAAGAGGTTTTTTTAAATTAATTAATATTTTGGCCACATCACATGGCATGCAGAATCTTGGTTCCTAGATCAGGGATAGAACCCGTGCCCCCTGCAGTGGAATTATGGAGCCCTAAGCACTAGACTTAGGGAATTCATTGTCACTTATTTCTTGGGATATTTTTTATTTAGGTTAGAAAAGAAAGCACTGAGCCCTCAAGTAGGTTTAAGCTCAAACTACACAAAGTATCCCAGAGGTTTGAGAAGGGGCTGTGGATGGACTTAATCATATGAGAAAACGTGCAGTCCAGGACGGACCTATGACAGAATCTCAGAGGTCTGACTCTTGAAAAGCCTAATATCAAATGGTAGCATCTATTACTGCTGAGCAACCATTTCACCTCCACAGGGTTGAATGCACTGTTGGAGACGTGGTCTGACTTCCTTTTCGGTCAGGGAAGGGTTTCACTACACGAGGAAGCAAATGATGAGGTTGTTTGCTTGGAATTTGCAGTTGCACTCTGCTCAACATGAGCTGTAAATACACAAGCCCTTTTTCAAAAATCTGTGACACACTTAGAAGATCTCATATTCAACATAAGCAGTAAACCAAATGCACAGAAGACATATGCCAACCGTCTGCCACCCTCATCAGTAGGAGGGCTTCAGAAATACACTTCTAACTAAACCACTTTTGTTGAGAATCGCCTTTGATGGCTGAGAATTTTGCTAATGACATACTTGATTTAAACACATGTAGTCAAGTCCAGAATATAGGAATGTTTAAATTATAGCCCACGTTTGCAGGTAACAGCTTTAAAAACGCTGTGGAATAAACAGTGAAGATTGGTCTCTGTTTGGG
This sequence comes from Bos indicus, assembly GCF_029378745.1. Classification (NCBI taxonomy): domain Eukaryota; kingdom Metazoa; phylum Chordata; class Mammalia; order Artiodactyla; family Bovidae; genus Bos; species Bos indicus. Next base: position 33,454,787 of record NC_091772.1, on the reverse strand, counting down.
TGTAATTATACACAGTTTTCAGTTCCTTTCACTAAACATATGTTGAGCACTTGCTGTGTTAAATTCCAAGATGCAAAGATGAAGACGCTCTGATCTGTGCACACATTTTATTGATTTTTTTGGCTCCAATGCACAGCATGTGGGATCTTAGGCCCCTCGCCACCAAGGATCAAACCTGTGCCACCTGCAATGGAAGCCAGGAGTCTTAAGCACTGCACTGCCAGGGAAATCTCATGAGATTAAAGTTTAAAAAAAAAACTGCAATTAGTTTCAAAAGATTGGACTTCTACTTCCGGCCCAGATGGCGTGACAGCAACAACTGGATTTACCTTTCTCCTTTCTGAAACAATTTTGAAAGACAGGAAAATACAGGAAACGAGTGTTTTCAGACACTGCACCCCAGGACAACAATCTCTGAGAGAGTGGAGACAAGTGAGGTGAGCACTGTGGTTGTCTCAGCCTACTGCCTGGAGAGTTTTGCAGGGGCAGCTCAGACAGTGGGAACCCCGGTGGACCTGGTGTCCAGGGAGGCTGTGACATTGTGTCCTTGAGCAGTCCAGTGGCAGCGATGGGAGTGCCACCCAAGGAAATAGCTCCAGAGACCAGTGGAGGGTCCCCAAGGGCCTTCAGTTGAGGACTGGTCAGCCCCTGAGTGTGGGGAAACTACTCAAAGGTAGGACCAGAGGGACTCATCCTGGAATGAAGAACCTTATCATTCCCAGGGCATCAGGTGGGAGCATGCAAAAAGCCACTCCACTGCCTCAGAGGAGTGGCAAGATGCGCTCCGGAATGAAGGCCATTCTCAGCCCGCCTGGCAAAGCTTAGCAGAACTGTGGAAAGGATTGAACTCTTTCCAAGTAATTTAACTGCTTCTCAGAACAAAGCTCAAGAAAACTTTCATAGGAATAGAAAAATATCTGGCACCTAAGAAGGTAAAATTCACAATGTCTGGCATCCAGTGAAAAATGACCAGGCATGCAAACAAGCAGAAAAATACCATGAATCATGAGGAGAAAAAGCAATCCATAGAAACAGACCCAGAAATGACATGGACATTAGACAAAGATAAAATTAGTGGCAAAGACATTACAACAGTTGTTATGTTAATAATTATATGTGATTATATATTCCATATGTTTAAGAATCTAAACAAAAGAGTAAGCACTTGAAGTAACAAAATGGAATAAAATTTAAAAAACATAATAGGTACAAAAAATATAATGTCTACAGTGAAAAACATACTGGATGTGAATAGCTGCAGATAAGACACAACTAAAGAAAAGAGTAATGATGCAGAGATTTCCCTGGTGGTTCAGTGCCTGACTCCAAGCTCCCAAGCAGGGGCCCCAGGGTCAATCCCTGGTGGTGGAACTAGATCCCACGTGCCACAGCTAAGAGCCTGCATGCCGCAACTAAAAAAAAAAGGTCCCACTGGCCACAACTAAGACCCAGTGTGGCCAAATAAATAGAGTATACTGGATAGTAATAGAAACTTTCCAAAATGAAACACACGGAGAAAAAAGGTTGAAGCAGAATGACCAGAGCATCAGTGAACTACAGGACAACTTCGAGTTACATACACATACATGTAGGGCCAAAGTTGATCGGTTGATGGGTGGGCACTTTGACCATGGCCAGGTCAATGACTTTCTTCTCTAGGGTTTTGAATTGAAAACCCAGAAAGAATCAGGTCAGTCTCGCTCTGCATGACTAAAGCAGGGAAAATGGAAATCTTTATTGTTTCCCACCAGGTAAACTGAGAAGCAGAAGAATTTAGTCCACATCAAAAGGAGATATGAAATGGATAATGGGGGGTGTGGTGGCGGGTGGGAGGTACAGAGGTATAATCTGGAGAGAAATCATCAGGATTTTAGGTTCTGGTTCCAGGTCTTTCTGAACCTAGTTGTACCCCCATCCTGTCCAGATTCTCCTTAGATTCTGTGAAATATAGTAGGGTTTTTTGTTTATTTTTGGTCATCTATAGTGAAACAGGCCTTGGAAATTCCCCTGCAGTCCAGTGGCTAGCACTCTGTCCTTCTACTTCAGGGCACATGGGTTCAATCTCTGGTAGGGGAATTAAGATCCCAAAGCATTGCCAAGGGAGGGAAAAAGGCCTTAAATTATGTACAGACCTTGCATATGATCTTGGACATGTTCGGATGTTCTTTGATTTCTGACACAGGTTTGGAACATCTGTGGGCTATTGACATGGATGTGTCCTCTAGGGAGGTGAATAGACTCATCTGGAGCTCAGAGAAGAACTGTGTGACCCAAATTTACACATTTATAATTACTATGACTTACATTTCTATCAGCCTATAAAATAGATTCCCTAAATCGAAGGGAGGATGTGAAGTTGACAATGGCAACATGCAGACGGAGACATAATAAGACCAAAGATGGAAAACAATCACATTAAAGAGACAAAAGAGCCTCCAGGAAAGACTGAGAAGGAGTATTTTCCAAGGCAGGATGGAAGCATGATGTGCAGAGATCAAGAGAGAAGGGAACCTGAAGAAAGAGGAAACCAATGCCACTGTCGGATTCCTAAAGGACTGTGACATTCCTGACCCTTGGCTGACAACCACCAACTTCCTGTGTTTCTAACCTAACTTCCCATTTTCAGCCCATATTAACCATACCAGAGCCCCTATTTCCCTGTTTCTGACCTCAGCATGCTAACTGAACCAAAGTTATTCATCTCTTTTAGGAGAGTTTGACTTTGGCAGTCTCCACCCTACATTATTCTACAATACCTGCCACATATTGAAAACCCATCAAAACAGATCCACAGAGAAGAGCTGAGCCCTTCTCCTCAAGACAAGTGCATGCACACCTATGCTCCTGGGGAGACAAGGAAGGAGCTGGAGGGGCCTATATGGTCTTATAAGAGGAAACCAGCCTCACAGAGCTAATAAATCCCTCGTAGGAGGCACATACGCATATGTACAAAAGCTCATGAATAGCGTCCATTAAGATTTTCAAAAAGCCTTTCACAAAGTTTCACACAAAAGGCTATTTTAGAAATTGAGTCACCATGAAGTGATGGAGACTAGGGGTGAAGCAGAGGGAAGTTGCTTAGAGACATGAAATAATGGTTTAGGATTCAGGAGCTCTCCTTGGGGGAAGAAGTATAAACATTGGCATTCCTCTATGATTAGTCTCACTTAATGATTTTATGAATTGTTTAGAGCAGTGATTATGAAAAGCCCAAGTATATAGGAATAACCTCAAGTTAACATGAAAATACTGAACTGGTTTTCATACAGGCAAAAATAAAGTCTTGTTTTTTATTTTGTTTATGTATTTATTTATTTATCTGGCCACACTGTTCAGCAAGTGGGATCTTAGTTCCCGTGGATCAAACTCACGCCCGTGCATTGGGAGCACAGAGTCTTAACCACTGGACTGCCAGGGAGGTCCCCAAATCAAGTCTTGACCTTATGGAACAATAATCTAAAGGATACTTAAAAGATTCACTTAACAATTCCTGAGGATCTACTGTGTGGCCAGCTATTGTGCTGCACGTTAGGCAGGAAATAATAATTAGGAAAGCATTTGTCCCCGTTCTTAGGGAACTTAAATGGAACAAGAAGACGTTTCCTGAATCTTGAGAAAAGTAAATTAAAGGTGAATAAAGGAAGTAGTTCAAACAATAGGAAACACATGGAGCTTGGTTTTCTAAACATTATGCTGACAAGGTTAAAAAATTTAAATATACTAAATGTATTCAGACAACTTTATAAAAGCCACTGCTATGATGGTTTTATTAAGGGAAGATAGTGTATTTGCGACCACATACATAACATCTGGATATATTAGAACCATTTTGTTGTTGTTGTTGTGATGAAAGTGATTAAAAACCCCATTCAAAGCTAACTAAGAAAAGAAAAGAAAAGACTTCCTCGTGGTCCCGTGATTAAGGCTTTGTGCTCCCAATGCAGGGAGTCCATGTTCGATCACTACTCAGAAAACTCAATCCCACGTGCCACAATTAAGAACCCACATGATGCAGTGCAGCCAAATAAATTAAAAAAGCAAAAGAAAAGGTAAGCCTGACTTTAGGCAGAGCTGGGCTCAGAGAGGTAGGAGATGTACGAGAATTTGGTGTGTTTAACTCACTCTGCACCTCTCAGCTCTGTTTTATTCTAAGAATTTTTTCACATGGAGCAAAGGAGTCCTATATATAGACACAGGAGCCAGAAGAATTCCAGTTTCCCACGTTTCACAGCACCTGTGATCCTAAGAGGCCTGGTTTCTGCCAGCACCTGTGTCAATTCCTGAAAAAGGACTCTGTGTGTCTCATCCCCAAACCAGTCATTCCGGCCACGGAGATGCAGTATTGTTACTGACCAGGCTGGGGACACCGTGGCTGCCCAACCCCAAGAGCCAAGGTGAGGCGAGCTTTCAGTTTCCAGAGCCACAGAGACTGAGAAGGAGCAAGGAGTCATTTCCCAAACAGATGGCAGGCAGACAAAAATAACAGAGCATATCCAGCTACTTCCTCTCCATAAGATCCTCATGGACTGATTTTGATCATGGAAAGAGTCTCTGAAATCAGCCCCCTCTGATCTCTGCCTCCTGGTATTACATTGTTCTATGATCCCCTCCCTTCCACGTGGGCTGGATTGAGTGACTCACTTCTAGAGAAGACAATCTGGTGGAGGCGATGGTGTCAGTTCTGAGACTGGGTGATGAAGGACTGCAGATTCCATCTTGGTGGCCCCAACTTTTGCTGCCTATCTCTTGCCTGGTTCCCTTGGGGAAGCTGGCGACCATGTTGTCAGTCAGCCCCTATGCAGAGGCTCAGGTGAGTAAGATTGAAAGTTGATTTCCTGAGACTGATAATAACCAGGTGTGTGAGCTTAGAAGTGGCTTCTACCCTCCAGGTCTAGTCTTTAGATGAGAACCCAGACCTAGCTGATTGCTCACCTGCAGCTTCATGCAGCTCAGCTCAACTGTACCTAGATTCCTGCTCCACAAAAATGGAAAGAAGCAGCATTTTTATTTATACAAGCCACTGTTGGAGGCAATTTGTTAAACAGCAATAAGTAACTAATACTCTGGGGTTGGTGCAATAAAGTAATATTTATGTTCTCATGTACAAATGCCCCAAAATAGATAAATACATACAGGATCAGGCAAATAAATCTGTTCAAATGTCATATGTGATTTCTGCCATATGTTTGAATATCTTCTGGGTTGAATGTGAAGAAACCAAACTTTTCTCCACTAGATGAAATGACTGGGTATTATTTTTTATCTATAAATAGACGGACTGTGTAGTTGTTGTCTTGCATCTTTTTAAATGCAAATTTTAAGTCAAGATCCAGCAAGTACAGCATCCTGTACGCAGGTAAAGTCTACTCCTGCTGCTGCTTCTAAGTCGCTTCAGTCGTGTCCGACTCTGCGCGACCCCATAGACGGCAGCACACCAGGCTCCTCTGTCCATGGGATTTTCCAGGCAAGGACACTGGAGTGGGTTGCCATTGCCTTCTCCGAGGTAAAGTCTAGACTATGTTATTTGGCTATGTTCTGGACTGTTTCTCTAATTTCTCCATGGTTCAAATAAGGTTTTCAATTGTAATATAAGGCGGAAAAAAAATCATTTTTCCAAGTTTCCTTTGACTCATTTAAAAGATCTGACACAAGTCTCCACAAAGTGAAGGTCCCTATAAGGTCAATACGACTTTGAAGATCTGTTTGTGCCTTGTGTTTGCAGGTTACCTAAGAACCTCTCCCTGATGAAAAGCCTAAATAATCTCCAAGGAAAAAAGAAAGAGGAGAGTCCAATATCAAAAGAATGTTTTGTCGAAGCCAATTTTCTTTAGCAACAGTTTTACAATCAAAATAAAGATATTTTAAAATGTATAAATCCACACTCCTGGGTATAAACACCAGACTGATATGGCTCCATTAAAACATCAAGCTGTAGCCTCTGTAAACTGTGTTGGTAATAGAGATGGGTTGATTAACTTCAATTCAAGTACGCATACCTGCTACTATTTCCAGAAGTTAATTGCTACTCTTGGGCATTTTAAACTTATGTATATAGTGTTGAGTGGGAGTTTCCTGTGATGATTGCCCTAATATTTCACTGAATTCTAATTAGCAGCTGATTACCATTCCTCCTGTCACCACGTAACCCCAATTGCTGCTGTAACTTTATTTTTTCAAATACAACAGAAAGTCTGTCCCTAAGTTGTGTCCAATTCTTTTGTGACCCCATGGACTATCACCCGCCAGGCTCCTCTGTTCATGGGATTTCCCAGGCAAGAATACTGGAGTGGGTTGCCGTTTCCTTCTCCAGTGCTCAAACCTGGGTCTCCTGCTTGGCAGGTGGATTCTTTACTATCTGAGCCACCAAGGAATCTCCACAACAGAGGGAGGTTCCAACAAGTTCTGCAGGGGACAAATTTCATTTGCTGTGATTGCTGTAAGATGTAGCTGTATCCAGAAAATTAGCATGCTCAATGTCGAATCAAAACAAAGTTGATTTGGAATTCCCTAGGGGTCCAGTAGTTATGAACCCGCCTGCCAATGGAGAGGCTACGAGTTCAATCCCTGGTCTGGGAAGATTCCACATGTCTCGGGGTAACTAAGCCTGTGTGCCACAACTACTGAGCCCACAGCCTGGAGCCTGTGCTCTGCAACGAGAAGCCCACGCTCCACAACCAGAGAGTACCCCCGCTTGCCATGACATAGAAAGCCTGTGTGAAGCAACAAAGACCTAGGCAACCAAATAAATACTTTAAAAACCCCAAAAAACAAAGTTGATTTGCTTGTGTATTTTGGGAGACCAGTGGCTCAAAATAAGCCTCTAATATGCCTCCCACCTTCTTATGGGATCCAGGTTTTCTTCCAAGAAATTGGAAGCAGGACCCTTTATTTGGAATTCATAGGAATTCAATAAATATTTAGAATTTATTACAAGTTACTGGTAAACTAGTTTTATGATGCAAATCCCTTCATCCTAAACAATTCTCATTCATATGTATAGACAATTACATGTTTTAACATATATTTCATTTGGGTGAGTTGTGTTTTTTTTCTTTCCTTTTTCTTCCTTAGCTAATTTTCTATTACTGTTGAGGACTGCTTTACAGCTATTTAATTTTTTTAATTTTTAAAAACTATGTATCTATTTATTTGACTCTGTCCGGTCTTAGTTTGGCTCTTGGGATCTTTGTGGCTCTGCCACACATGGGATCTCAGTTCCCCAACCAGGGATTGGGCCTATGTCCCCTGCATTGCAAGGCAGATTCTTAACTTCCCTGGACCACCAGGGACGTCCTGAAGCTACTTAATTTTTGTTGTTGTTTTTCAGTTCTTAGAAATTTAATGAGAAAAATTCTCTGAATACACACGCTGATACAAAGATACCTCCTTATTGCCTACAATAATGCCAGGATATATTCAAGGTTATTGACCCCAAGGAACTGAAGTAGTATTGAAACGGAGCAGAACCCTGTAGTCCTTGCCCTCCATGTTTCAGGCTGCCTTTTGTCTGTGGAAAAACTTTAGCCAAAGGATAAGTTTAATCAGAAAAGTGAGAAAACACAAAAATAAAGAAAAGCAGTTGAATAGGACAAAACAATAATATTTTGGCCAGTAAGCAAAGTCAAGGGCCTTTCTTTCCTCCTTAAAGGCTATAGATAATATTCTGAGCCATATCCTGTGAGCTGTCTTATAGACACGGAAACCTCCCCCAGGTGGAAGAAGTTAACTCTACTGTGATCAGACTGTAGCCACAACATAAGCTGCAACAGTTCTGAGAACTGGCCTCAAAGAAATGGGAACCCAGGAACTAAAGATTTGCTGTACTTAAAATGATCAAGAAGAAACCGGTCAGACCACTGATGACCGATTTCAAGATGATCATCACCACTGACTGTGTCGTTTCTACATGGAGCCCCCTCCCTCCACCTGTAAAAGCTCTTGCCCGCTGGTTGTCAGGTGGGGGGAGTCAGCCTTTGGGCCTTCGTCCCCCTGCCTCACCAGTTTGCCAGCATCCAAAATAAAGCAAGCTTTCCTTTCCACCAACCTTGCCTCTTTATTGGCTTTTGAGCAGTGAGCAGCTAGGCCCCACTTTTTATTACAGTGTCTGCAGGGTTAGATGTTCTGCTGTCTGTAGGATCTGGAGCAGAAACAGAGGTGATAGTTCCATCTTCCCTCCCAGGGTCAAGACCCTTGACACCCCAGTCTGGGACTGGTTTGTTTGCCCTGGAATCATGGCCAAGCTAAGTTGGTGCCCTTGTAGCACTATTATGGAGGGATTCTATGTACCACCTTAATTTTACACTGAAAAGCTAAGTTTTCTTTTTTTAAATCTCAACTCAAGATAATTCCACAGAGAGATGATTATGGCTTTATAGCTTTTTTTCTTTTTGCCATGCAGCTTGTAAGATCTTAGTTCCCTGACCAGGGATTGAACTGAGGCCCTTGGCAGTAGAAGTGCCGAGTCCTAACCCCTGGCCTGCCAGGGAATTCCTAAGAGAAATGGTTATTATGTATGATTATTAGCCTACTTAGAGCAGAAGAGACTTCTATATATAATTCCAAAGCCAGGGCGGCGGGGGGGGGGGGGGGGGGGTCATAATGAGGAAGTTTGCTAGATTTTGCTATAAAAAAGGGGAAAACATTTTCAAGTTTAAAAAAATACCACAAATAAAGCAAACAGGCACCTGAAAAGAATGGGAGGTACCTGCAATATATATGGCAGAGGATTAGGGCTCATGTTGTTAATACATAGAGAGTTCTTTCTAATCTCCACAAATAGAAGTTTCTATTTCTTTTCTTCTTTTGGGGATAGAGGCAGTGAAAATGGTTACATTTGGCACACCATCCTAGGCTGACTTGAGACACAGCCTCGAATCAAATCAGTCTGCCCTGACCCCTGGTATGAGAACTGTTTACTTTTATACCAAGGAGAGTGGGGCCACACCGAAGTCCACATGTGGCCTGTGCCCCGGTCAAGTCCTAGGGGTTCATGCTGTGGACTGAGCATCCCACTGAGACGCTGAAACAAAACTCCACATCATCTGGGCCCTTGGCGCCTCCACGGTTGTTAAGTGTGTCCGTGACAGGATCAAGTGTCCTCTTCTTACTCAGGAGCAGAAAATCATTAGGGAAGTGTTGAGGGTACAAGCACAGACTCAGGAAGCTAAATTTAAATGTCTTATTTTTTTTTCTAGATTTTACTGGAGTCTAGTTGATTTACAATGTTGTGTTTATTTCTTCTGCACAGCAAAGTGACTCAGATATATATATTAATTATATACGTATACATAGATGTTCTTTTTCATCTTTTTCCATTAGGGTTTGTCACCAAAAGCTAAATTTAAAAATGGAGTTTTTTTTTTTTCTGTAAAGTTGTGTAATTTTTTTAAAATTTACTTTAAATTGGAGGATAATTGCTTTACAATGTTGTGTTGGTTTCTGCTGTTCGACAAAGTGAATCAGCTATACCTATACACATCCCGCCCCCCCCTGCCTTGAGCACCCCTCCCACCCCTGGAGGCCATCACAGAGCACCAGGTTGAGCTCCCTGTGCTGTACAGCAGCTTGTCACCAGCCCTCTGTTTCACACATGTATATAAAGGATATAAAGGATATACATGTCAGTGCTTCTCTCTCCATTTGTCCCATTGTCTCCTTCCCCTCTTTTGTCCACAGGTCATTCTCTGCGTCTGCATCTCTTTTCCTGTCCTGCAAATAGGTTCATCAGTACCAAAAAACGGACTTTTTTGAATAATTGTTTAAAAAATCAAAAGGTTTATAAAAAAATTAAGTCATGGGAAAGTGAATGGGCACATTTTCACCAAATCTGGGGATATTTTAGGGGCAGTGTGATTTTAATTTTTTTTATTCTTTTTTATTTTTTTGGCTGCGTGGCTTGTGGAATCTTAGTTCCCCAACCAGAGATTGAAGCCTAGCTCTTGGCAGTGAAAGTGAGGAATCCTAATCACTGAACCGCCAGGTGACTTTAAATATAGTCTAAGTGTTATACCAGGAATCCTTCCGGGGGAACTCTGGGAAAACCAAGGGAGGTGGGAAGTCCTCCTTATGGCAGCAGAACCTGAAGTTCAGAGTGAGGCTCTTGGGGTCCCTGCTGGGCACACCTGCCTATGAGTATTCACAGCAGATAAACAGAGAGACTTGTCAGAACCGGATGAGTTGAGCCAGGGGGAGGGCTGCCCTCAGTGCCTCGCACACTGGCTTGTGCATTTGTTTATTCAGCAAATCTTTATTGAGTGACTGCTGTATACCAGGCACTCTGCTAGGTGCTGAGGATACAAGAGTGAACAAAATGGACACCAACAGTGAACAAAACAGATACCCTCCCCCCACTTATGTTCTACTGACACGTAGGAAGAAACCATAAAACGCAGCTGGTGTTTTAACAAAATACAAAAGATGCACAATTTAAAAACCAAAATAGGAACCCTCCCTACACTGCTGGTGGGAATGTAAATGGGCGCAGCCACTATGGAAAACAGTATGGAGATTCCTCAAAAAACTGAAAAGAGCACTGTTCATACCATATGATCCAGCAATCCCATTCCTGGGTATACATCCAGAGAAAATGAAAACACAAATTGGAAACGACAAATGAACCCTAATGTTCATAGCAGCACTGTTCACACAGCCAAGATATAACAGCAACCTAAATGTCCACTGACAGAATGGATAAAGAAGATGTGGTCTATATATACTATGGAATACTATTCAGCCATAAAAAGAATGAAAATTTGCCATTTGCAGCAACTTGGATGGACTTGGAGGGCATTATTATAAGTGCAATAAATAAGACAGAGGAAAACAAATACTGTGTGATATCACTTATACATGGGACCTAAAAAATACAACCATACTTCTCTGGTGGTACAGTGGATAAGAGTCTGCCTGCCAATTCAGGGGACACGGGTTTGGTCCCTGGTCTGGGAAGATTCCGCGTGTCACGGAGCAACTAAGTGTGGGAGCCACAGCCACTAAAGCCCACATGTCTGGAGCCTGTGCTCCACGAGAGAAGCCACCACAATGAGAAGCCCACGCTCCTCAGTGAAAAGTAGCCCCTGCTCACTGCAACTAGAGAAAGCCAGCAAGTAGCAATAAAGATCCAGTGCAACCAAAAATAAAGTAATTAAAAGTACAGCAAACAGTTGAGAAGATGCACAGATATAGAAAACAAAGTAGCACTTACCAGTGGGTAGAGGGGAGCGGGGAGAGGCAGTATAAGGGTAGGGGATTTAACTACTACGTACAAAATAAGCTAAAGGGATATATTGTACAACACAAGGAATGCAGTAAGTATTTTAGAATAACTATAAATGGAGTATAACCTCTAAAAATTGTGAATGACTACATCGTACACCTGTAACATATAATGTTAGACAGCAACTATATGTCAATAAAAACAAACAAAAGCCAAGACATCGTTTTTTTCACCAGCTAGATTGGCCAAAGTTCTCTGATAAACATAATTCTCACCAGGTTTGGGCCAACCTGGTGTGGAAAAATAAGCAGTTTAATCTAGTTCCAGGAGCAGGGGAGTGGCAGTATGAGTTGGTACAAACTTTCAGGACAGCAACTGACTGTATGTATCAACAGTCTTTACTCCTCCAGTGCCACATCTCCTGATTTGTTTTTAATTTATTTTGGCCACACCACATACGATATGTGGGATCTTAGTTCCCCGACCAGAGATCAAACTCTCGCCCTCTGCAGTGGAATTGAGAAGCCCTACCCACCAGGGAAGTCCCCCCCCCCACTTTTTTTTCTGATTTATTATCCTAAGGAAATATTCATGGATTACGCAAAGATTTCTATATAAGAAGGAAGGTAGATGGTTCAAGCTTGAGCCTGGGCTCGGACAAGCCAGGGCTGCCAGGCAGGTTTTGCACCTGCCATGTGTGTGACCTCCAAGCTAAGTGGTGGGTGTCAGAGGCTGGGTGAATGTAGGCCGGTGACAGAACCTCCAGGAAGTGTTCCTCACGGTAAAATGGTGATAATAGGATTCACTGCATGGGACGAACAATAAATGAGAAAATGCACAGAAGCACTTAGCACAATGCCTGGAACTTGGGGAGGCTTCATTATACATAAACCAAAGAAAGAAAAAAAGGAGTATATGTTCAGTCTAGTGTCATTTTTATGCTGGTAAAAAAAGAGAGGGAGACAGAAATTGCCTAAGGGATTTAAGATTAATATTAGAGAAGAAAGACCATCCCAACATTGAAAATCAAGCTGCAGATGAACAGTCAGTGGCATGGAAAATGATCACAGTGCATTGTTAGGTGAAAAACAATTGGTTATAATAGTACATTCAACAAAAATCCAATTTTAGGAAAAAAAAAGAAAAACAATACTATGCATTTCCCACAATGAACATGAATTATTTTATAATTGAAATAAACCCTGCATATTATTTATAGCAGACATATGTGGGCTTTTGGATGTCTAGCATCACCCCAATTCCTTATAACATCCCAGTATTCTTATGGGGAATAATCTTTTTTGCTGTGGGAGAAAGAGGAGGGCAGTTTGTGGCTCCCATATCTACTTTCACATATGGAAGTCAAGAGGGCTTTGGCTCCGGAGGTGGTGCTACAGGAAGGGTGGGTCTTTGGGAAGATGGTTTTAGTGAGGTGATGGTACTATGGGTGGAGAAGTGGGTGGGGCCAGGATTAGCTTCATCGCTACCCTTTCTCCAGCCCAGGTTTCCTCCTCCTATTGTGTTCAGGAGCCCCTCTTAACCTTCCAATAAATTCTTTTCTGCCTAAATTAGCCAGAATTTATTTCTGTTGCTTGTTGTTGTTACTAAGAACTGTTATTAGTAAGTTATTTTTAATAACTGGAAAATGAATTAGGCAAGCTGCACTTAATATAACTACAGCTGCAGGACCATACTTTGCAGGAATAGTCTCATGCACGCAGGCAGGTGAGGCTGAGAGAGTAAAAAGGAAATGCTACATCACCTGGTTTTGCCCACCGACTGCCAAACGTCTGGAATTTTGGAGATGAAAATTCATGGAAAAATTCAGATGCTCTCAAATATCCAGTTGTTTGAGATGGTGTGGAGGCTGATGATATTCATCAATCTTCGTAATCTGGGTTGACTTAGAATTTAGAACAGTTAACTAAACTAAAATGAATGAAGACCTGAAGCATGATACGGATTAACCACATTTACTAGTAGTTAGGAAAGCTTCCCCTGTATACTGCATTATGAAACCATAGACCTGGAGCTAACATGCTTTCAAACTTCACCCCAGGAGGAGGATCTGAATGACAGCTTTGTGGTGATGCTTTAATAATAGCAAACACCTGCATGTATTCATCTGCACTTAATTTGGTAGCATGATACCATTTGTTTTTGAAAGATTTCAAAGCCATCTGCTATTAAGATGATTAGTGCCCTGAAATACAGTGAATTTACTAGATATTAGTCATACACCCTCATCGCTCATCTCTACAACATTTCAGGATGCTTGGCCCCTAAAATCTCTTGACTTGCCTTAATTATTTTGCCAATTTTTCTCTCTCATGGCAACCCACTACTTGCCAACTGTAAGTCTGACCCAAGCTTTGGACAAGTTCTCACAGCTAGAGAACACAGCAGGTTTCACAGAAAACCATTATCCAGCTTTCTGGGAAAAATTACTCTAAATAGCATTTTCACTCATTATGCTATTTTTTATAATTTGCAATCAGTGCTGTTGAGGGCAGTAGAAAAATTTGTTACACAATTAAAAAAATTTTTTTAACTTTTTGTGTTATATTGGAGTATGGCCAATGAATAGTGTCATGATAGTTTCAGGTGGACAGTGAAGGGACTCAGCCATACACATACACGGATCCATTCTCCCCCAGTCGCCCCTCCCATCCAGGCTGCCACACTGAGAAGGGTTCCCTGGGGCATGTCACACAATTTTACATAAACCAACACTTCTCACATTGAGATGTGCATATGGATCACTGAAGGATCTTTGTAAAAAACACCCGATTCAGTGGGTATTCTGGTTATCTGTCGCTGGGCAGCAGATCATCTCAAACACAGAGGCCTACAGTAGCCATTAGATGAATAATCATTTATTTTGCTCACAAACCTACACTTTGGGTGGGGAGAGCTCACTCCCACGCTTGCTTATATGGGAAACACTGGAGTGGGAGCTGAAATCACTTGAAGACTTACACTCAGTCTGGCGGTTGATGCTGGCTGTTGCCTGATATCCTAGCTTGGGCGCTTGACCAGAAACCCAAACCTCTCCCTTCCATTTGGATGCCTGGCCTCCTTACCGCATGGTGGCTGGCTTTTATTACTACCAAGTGTACCAATGACACAAGGCAGAAGAGCATGGCCTCACTTTGGAAGTTACAGAGTGTCACTTCTGCCAGACGCTATTGGTGGGGATTGTCCTAATGATTTTCCCAGGTTTAAGGGCAAGAGACATTACCCACATCACTTGATGGGAGGTTAACAGGAGGTCAACTCTCCCTCTTAGCGCAGTCGGTAAAGAGTCTGCCTGCAATGCAGGAGACCTGGGTGTGATCCCTGGGTCAGGAAGATCCCCTGGAGAAGGAAATGGCAACCCACTCCAGTATTCTTGCCTGGAGAATCCCATCCTCAGAGGAGCCTGGCAGCCTACAGTCTGTGGGTTGTAAGAGTCGGACACGACTGGGTGACTAAGCACACAGCACAATTCACAACACGTGGGGTCGGGCCCTTCCCTCCTCTCCAATCTCTCCTCTCTGGCTCACTACCCTCCAGCACAGAACCTTTCTGTTTTTCAAACATGCCAAGGATTCTCCTCCCTCATGCTGTGAACATCTTCCTACAAAATACATTTTTGCACATGGGTGTATTTTAGTAGAATCAGTTCTTAGAACTGGAAGTGCTGGAGATACTCAACTGACATAAGAATTTTTTCAGCCTTTGTATATTCCACTGGAAGTGAATAGTGGTACATTTTGCTGAAGAGAAAAACCATGTTTGATCACAAGGTACTGGCACAGACCTCACTGGTGCTGTTTCTTGAATACTGCGTATTATCTTTTCTAAATTCTGAAAAACTCAAAATTCCATAAAACATTGGTCCCCAAGGACTTCAAGTACGCTATTGTGGACTTTAATCACGTCTGGGTTTTTTTTCAGTTCACTTTGGGACGTGTTAAATTGCAGTTGCCTATGGGGTCTTCAAGTGTAAATGGCCTGCAAGCAGTTGGATATATGAGTTAGAAACTTATGGGAGAGGTGGGGTTGAAAAAGCAGATTTGGGGTTTATCAATAGGTACATTAAAATCATGAGGGTATGTGTCAGAAAGCATGTTTTGCTGGGAGAACAAAGGGAACATCCAAGTTCAAGGGATGGATGCAAGAGTCCCTTGGGGGAAAGGGACAGAGTGAAGAGTGGAGAAGAAAGCGTGAACTGGACAGGGCGGAGGTGCCATCGCTCTGGGCTGGGGCCATGAAGACACAGTGCTGGAGCTGCCGGCTGCAGAGTTCTCAATGGAGTGATTGTTGGATATCAGAGTGAAGTTAGAATGTGTGTGTGTGTTGTGGGGGGTGGAGTAGGAAGGCACTTTGATGGTTGTCTCTGTGTCCAGACTCAGGAATCAAGACCCCAACATTCCTAAATAACCAAGCATCTTTTCATCAGGCCTCCTAAGCAGGGGTCTCTAGCCCTCCTTCCTCTGTGAAAGTTCAGTTAAAGGGTCTGCAGCGCAACATGGATGGACTTAGAGATGATCATACTAAGTAAATGAGAAAGACAAATGTTGTGTGATGTCACTTATATGTGGGATCTAAAAATGACATAAATGAACTTATTTGTGAAACAGACTCACAGACACAGAGAGCAAACTTGTATTTGCCAAGGGTGAGTGGGGAGGGACTGAGTGGGAGTTTAGAACTGATGTATGCAAACTATTCAAACTATTATATACGGGATGGATAAACAAGATCCCTCTGTGTAGAACAGGGAATTACATTCAATATCCTGTGATGAACCATAATGGAAAAGAATATGAGAAAGAATATATAGTATGTAAAACGGAGTCACTTTGCTGTACAACAGAAAATAACATTGTAAGTCAACGGTAAATAAAACACATTTTTTAAAAAAATAAAGGATCCAGGACTTCCCTGGCAATCCAGCAGTTAGGACTCTGCTGCCAATGCAGGGGTGCGAGTTCGATCCCTGGTCAGGGAACTAAGATTCCACATGCCTCTCAGTGAGGCCAAAAATTTTTTTAAATAACAAAATGAAGGATCTGCAGGGACTTTCCTGGTGGTCCAGTAGGAGGACTCCGAGATCCCAGTGCAATGGGCCCAGGATCGATCAGGGCTAGGGAACTGAATCCTACATGCCGAAGCTAAAAGCTGCAATGCAGCCAGAATACATACATAAATATTAAAAAAAAAAAAAGTCTTGTGGGGAGGAGCTGGCCCTCACCACCCACATGGGGCCGGAGGAACCAGAGACAGCTCGGCTTCTTCCTGTTTATTCCTGCAGGAGGGCCACGTTGGGACCTCCGGCAAAGGCATTTAGAAAGTCCTTGCCAGTGAACAGTCACTTGCAAAGAGGGGACTCCTGAGGCCTCAGGTCTGCCCCCAGCTGGCCGGCTGCAAAACATGGCTGGTCTCCTACCGGAAGAAAAATCCACTTTTCATTTTCAGTTGAATGCGCTCAGCCTTAAAATGTGCGCCTTTTGTTCATTCTCGTTCGCCTACATTTGCATAAAACAAAAGTTCGTTTTCAGAGCAGTATGGAGGGGGCCTGTGCACAATTCCAGTTATTGTATACAAAAACTGGGTGCCTAACTTTTTATCCAGTGAGAAAAGAATATATCCAAGATGGTAACGTGGGTGTTTCCTGGCGCTTACACTGGTGATGTCTTGTCTGTCTCTCAAGAAACAATGGACAATTATTTGGGATTTCTCAGATTTAGTTGCAGTATTTTGAGTTTTCATTTCCAATGGTTCTTGGCTGCTAAGTGGGTGAAAACAACGAGTTAACTTCTTGAATATTTTAAATAGTTGTCATTGGTTCTGATTTTACCTCCACTGGAAATATTTGAAAGTTTATAATGTTACTAACATCATTCTGTCAAGCTAATATGAACTGAAGAACAATAAATATTTGATGTAGATCATGACCCAAATATTTCCAGGTCTGAGCTAATTTCTGTGCACATACACACACACACACAAATATAAAAAAATGACTTTTCTTCCAACACTATTGAACTGTACATTTAAAAACGATTAAGATGATACATTTTATGTTTACCACAATTAAAACAAAACCCACTTCTCTTCCAAATCTTCAAAATTTGGAAGCATGCATTTACTGAAGAAAGAAGTACTTTTAAGAACTGCTGATTTCAGTTTGAGAGCCTATGGATTTCTTTTCACATAAAGTCAGTGATTATGAAGGCTTAATTTAAAGTGAGCCCTTCAGATGTAATCTCTCTCTATATATATTTTTTGAACTCAGAGAAACATTTTACTCAAAAATATGTAACGCTTCATGAATTTGTGTGTCACCCTTGTGCAGGAGCCACCTTAGTTACTCTTCTCCATTTTGTTCTAATTTTAACATATGTCCTGCTGAAGTAAACACCAGATGTTATAACTCTAGACAAGATGACTTGGCATCACAGAAATACAGAGCAAGGGGCCTAACAATCACCTCGAGGTTTTCAAGTGTTTTTCTACAAATGAGCAAGTTGAATTCTAGGTTGGGTCAAGAATCTGGGACTAGCTTCTGAAGCCATCCTCGGAGGGGAACCACCTGACGATGGAATACAAGCAGAACCCTAAAAAGTCAAACACGCCTGAAAAACTTTACACAAAAACAGTGATTCCCACTCCCCAAAGAAAATGTAACAAGGGTCCCATGCCCCACCTCACCTCTTTCTCACTCTCCAGACACAGCCACTTTTTTTTACTTGACAAAATTAGAATATTTAATGAAACATAATTTTTTCTAAAGTTACCTCCCCTTTTTTCATTTCATTTTTTAAATTTAATTGGAGGCTAGTTACAACATTGTAGTGGTTTTTGCCATACATTGACATGAACCACCATGGATGCCCATGGGTCCCCCATCCTGAACCCCCCTCCCATCTCCCTCCCCGTCCCATCCCTCTGGGTTGTCGCAGTGCACCGGCTTTGAGTGCTCTGTTTCATGCATCGAACTTGGATTGGTGACCTATTTCACATATGATAATATACATGTTTCAATGCTATTCTCTCAAATCATCCCACCCTCGCCTTCTCCCAGAGTCCAACAGTCTGTTCTTTTATCTGTATCTCTTTTGTTGTCTTGCACATAGGGTCATCGTTACCATCTTTCTAAATTCCATATATATGCATTAATATACTGTATTGGTGTTTTTCTTTCTGGCTTACTTCACTCTGTATGATAGGCTCTAGTTTCATCCACCTCATTAGAACTGATTCAAATGCGTTCTTTTTAACAGTTGAGTCATTTGCCATCATATATATATACCACAACGTTCTTATCCATTCATCTGCCAGTGGACATCTAGGTTGCTTTCATGTCCTTCAGTTCAGTTCAGTTCAGTTCAGTCGCTTTCACACTCTAGCTATTATAAACAGTGCTGCGATGAACATTGGGGTACATGTGTCTCTTTCAATTCTGGTTTCCTCGGTGTGTATGCCCAGCAGTGGGATTGCTGGGTCATAAGGCAGTTCTATTTCCAGTTTTTAAATGAATCTCCACACTGTTGTACTAGTGGCTGTACTAGTTTCATTCCCACCAGTAGTGTAAGAGGGTTCTCTTTTCTCCGCACCCTTTCCAGCATTTATTTGTAGACTTTTCGATAGCAGCCATTCTGACCGGCGTGAGATGGTTCCTCATTGTGGTTTTGATTTGCATTTCTCTGATAATGAGTGATGTTGAGCATCTTTTCATGTGTTTGTTAGCCATCTGTATGTCTTCTTTGGAGAAATATCTGTTTAGTTCTTTGGCCCATTTTTTGATTGGGTCATTTATTTTTCTGGTATTGAGCTGCATGAGCTGCTTGTATATTTTTGTCAGTTGGCTCATTTGCTGTTATTTTCCTCCCATTCTGAAGGCCGTATTTTCACCTTGCTTATAATTTCCTTCGTTGTGCAAAAGCTTTTTAATTAGGTCCCATTTGTTTATCTCTGATTTTATTTCCATTATTCTGGGAGGTGGGTCATAGAGGATCCTGCTGTGATTTATGTGGGAGAGTGTGTTGTCTATGTTTTCCTCTAGGAGTTTTATAGTTTCTGGTCTTACATCTTTAATCCATTTTGAGTTTATTTTTGTGTATGGTGTTAGAAAGTGCTCGTTACATTCTTTTACAGGTGATTGACCAGTTTTCCCAATACCACTTGTTAAAGAGATTTTCTTTTCTCCATTGTATATTCTCGCCTCCTTTGTCAAAAATAAGGCAGACACAGCCACTTTTCATTTTGTTTTGTCTCCAAATTTCTGCTTATTGATTACTCATGGTTGAGTGTTACCAGTTGTCTTATCCTGTGGAAGATGAAACCTGAACCCTCTTTCACCACGATCAACACGTATACACAACCCCTCTTCTCAATACGGTCGTGTTGTACATTCACTTATCAATCCTGCTTCCGTTACTATGATGCAATGTGCCGATTACAGCTGAGTTATGTAATACACTACAGCGACTTTTCCTTTCTTGCTTATCAGGATTCTTTTTTGGCATTATTTAAAAACAAATTTAATACAATTTTTTAAAGTTAGTTTCCATGTATAAGAATTGACTCTCTTGCACAATTCATCCTTGAGCTGATCTTATACCCAATAGTTTGTGCCTCCCACACGCCCCTACTGGTAACCACTTGTGTGTTCTCTATACCTGTGAGTCTACTTTTTTTGGGGGGGTTATACTTCAGATTCTCAGTAATTCTTTTTCCCTTAGTGTTCTATGTGCCAATCACTTAACCCTAAACTCATCTTCAGCTATAAACTTTTTTTTTCCCTCAAAATCTTCAAACACATCCATCAGTCTGTCTGTCTGTCTTGGAAATGTAACTCTGGCAGTCTTCTGACTGGGTGCTCTCATCTGGACCAGTTGCTCTTGACGCTGTCACCTTGGTAATCCCTTCTTTTGTACGTCCCACATCTTCCTCTTTCCTCACTTGGTTGAGGAATAGCTCCCCAATAAAGGTTTTTTCTGGCTGCACTGGGTCTTCACTGCTGTACTTGGACTCCCTGTAGTTGTGGTCCATGGATTCTATTGAGCGCAGGCTTAGTTGCTCTGTGGTACACGGAATCTTCTTGAATCAGGGATCAAACCTGTCTTCAGCATTGGCAGGCAGATTCCTAACCACTGGGCCACCAGAGAAGCCCGTAGTGTGTTTTTTTTAAAATATCTTCTCCCCCTTTCCTAGTTTCACTTTCCTCCATATTGTTTTCCTTGTTTGATTCTCTCATCCTAAAGACTTTTTTCACATGCCTTGTGATCCTTGGCTGTCTGTACCTATGCAGGGTGGGGACATGATGAAGCTGACCTGAAGCAACTGGTTCATATGTTGACTGTGGCATTTCTGAAACCACGATTCTTTGGGTACTCCCTGTATGGCTGGCAAATTTTTCACAGAATCTCTAATCTGCTAGTAATCTAATCTCAGGTAACCAAGGCGAAAAGGTTGAGGTTCTAAATACTCTTATCACAAACGTTCATATCACTATCAGCCCAGGTCCATGGGGATTAACTATAAACGGGTAGAGAATTTTCAAGAATACTCTAAGGCTAAAGGAGAGTACCTAGGGAAGAAACAGACTTGAATGGAGCCCCCTCCCAGTGTTTGGGGTTCAGATCTCATTGCAAAGGTATGGTTGCTGCCCACAGGATGGTGAAGAGGCTTGCTAGGTTTCCCAGGCTACAGCTGGTCCACAGTCACTAGGCAAGCAGGGTGCAGGCAGGCCAAGTCAAGATGCTGGCTGCGACTGAGCAGAAGGAAACACCTCCGCTGGGATCTAAGTGATCCAAGGCCACCCACCTCCTACCCCTGACCATTGATCAGGTGGACAGGATATGCCTGTGTTTGCTGAAGGGCAAACACACAGGAGACCCAGCCTGCTGACAGAATGGTGGTCACATGACCAGTGCCACAAGCTAAGGGACTGTGCAGCCTGGGTGCCCCCCACACTGAAACCCCCTTCACGTCACTGACAGGATGGTATTAAACAAGAGGCAAACCCGGGACTTCCCTGGTAGTTCAGTGGTTAAGAACCCACCTTCCAATGCAGGCAGGGGACACAAGTTCAATCCCTGGCAGGGGAACTGAGATCCCAAATGCCTTGGGGCAACTAAACCCATGCAACAATTAGGAGCCTGTGTGCCACAACTAAGACCCGACGCAGCTAAGATTAACAAATATTAAACAACACAAAACAAAACCCGAGGAAACCAAAGCATGCCAGAGCTGAGAAAGAAAAGAAATGCTGAGGGTCCAGCTCACTGCCTGTGTTGGCCATCATATCAGTCTACTGGGGCTGTTGAAACCAAGCACCACAGACAAGATGAGGTAATTAGAGATGGATGGCTTCAGTTTTGGAGGCTACAAGCTGCAATCCAGTGTGGGCAGTGTTGGCTCCTTGTGAGGGCTTTCAGCCTCTCCTTGGCTTGCAGATGGCCATCTTCTCCCCTTTCCTCCCCTCTGTGCATGTCAAACGTCTTCTATAATAAAGGTAGATTTGGAGAGGCAACATACATCACTAACTGGCACACTCGTTTCCAGTATGTCACCCTACCCTCAAGGTGACATACCCTACTATTCCTGGCTCTTCTATCCAGACACCCTCTCCTTTACCCTTTCTAGATAATAAACAAACAGGATCATGCTAGCATGTTGGAGAGGTAGTTGCCAAGCTGTGCAGCAATGAAGTCAGCACCAGGGGTCAAACTGCTTTCTGGTTTAGACAGACTTTTAATTAGTCCCACTTCAGGCTACTTTTATCCCTACAGGTCACGTTCACGACCACTTGGGGGTCTTTTGGAGGCGGGGAGAATACTAAATTGCTTTTTGGTATTCCCCACTGCTTGTCGAGTCAGGTGTCTGGGGTCTGCTGAGGTTGCTTTCCTGCTCCAAATGTTAGTTTGCTGTCTCCTGCTCTTTGAGGTTTTATAAATCAGTAAATATGAGTAATTTTAACTTGAAGCAAAGTAGCAAAGGTAATACGGAGAATCCCCTCAAACTCTTCCTCTTAATAGTGCTACTCCCATCACCACTGCACTTTGATCACAACTAAGCAATCAGCCAGCACATCACTGCTAACAGACTGTACCAGTTTTTCCACTGATCTCTTTTTCTTCAATTTTGGCTGTGCTGGGTCTTCACTGCTGTGCAGACTTTTCTCTAGCTGCGGAGAATGGGGGGTTACTCTCTAGTTTTGGTGCACAGGGTTCTCACTGTGGTGGCTTCTCTTCATGTGGAGCACAGGATCAATAGATGTGGGATCTTCCTGGATCAGGAATTGGACCCCTCCCTTGCACTGGCAGGTGGATTTTTTTTTACCACAGAGCCAAAAGGGAAGCCCCAACTGATATCTTTTTACTGTTCCAGGGCTCAACTGAGGACACCACACCGCATCACTGCATCTAGTTGTCAAGTCTGCAGAGTCCCCTCAGATATGTCTCTCCTGGTTTTCCATGATCTTGACACTGTCGAAGAGTCCTGGCCAGGTATTTGCTAGAATGTCCCTCTATTTGGATTGTGTGGTATTTTTCTCATGATCAGACAGGGGTTATGGTTTTGGGGGAAGAACAACAGAGTGACATGTCCTTATCACAGTACAGCAAAATAACTGAGATTGAGGATTCATCTCTAGCTCTTAATTCTTTAGCCTATTTAATACCTCATATCCAAAGCACATGCAATTCATTAGGAAACAAAATTATACTGAATACAATGACACACTAGTGACTATTCTGTCAAGAAAAAAGGCCACTTGGTCATGTAAAATCAACCTGATATAAAACTGAAACACATTTTAAGACAGTCATTGCATTTCAAAAAATTTTTTCTTTATTTAAACATAAAAGACATTTACAGCATGCAGGTTAACTTAAAATTATATGGCGTCTTCCCAAACCAATTATCTCTGCATGTATCTTCAAGCACTGAAAAGAAACCAACGTATTCCACAGGCAGACTCAGACTCCTCTATCATCTCCTGCCAAATTGAGAGTTACGCATAGTAGTTTTCTTAAATTAGGCAAATAATTTAACTGATCACCATGAATAAATATTACTTTCATTTCACTGAGTTTCTTTTCTGAACCATTTATCAATGCCATTCAGAGGAACATTAATTTATTCAGTCAAAAAAAAAAAGACACTGTAAATTGAAATAAGTATCAATGTTCCAGATGATCAGAAATTTTCACTTATAAGAGTAAATGCTGTGTTTAATGACCTACCATAGCAAAAGCAGTTCAATTAAAACAAATTTATGAAATTCTCTGTACATTTTGTGAAAGTCTGAAATTATAAATAGAAAAAAACCATTGATATTTTAAAAACCCTAACATTGTGTATTCTGAACCACACACTAGTTACAATTCATTGTTTGTTACACAGCACCAATACCTGTGATACATCTTACAAGAAACTCCTATATTCAGACAAAAGAGAGAAAAAAATTTCTGCTTCATTTAAGAATATTGCCCAAAGAAGCAAGCTTTCATTTGCAAACAAAATACAAATGTCTGTGTGAATGCAGCCAAACATTTCTTCATTTAGAAAACTATCGTCACCAACAGGCAGTAGCACTGTTTTTAGTTAACTGCATTGCTTCAATCTTGCCGCTCTGCAAGTTTTCATCTCAATTTTTGGAGTGTTTCTTTTGATCAAGCCTAAAAACAATACAATCATTTTAAAGGTTGCTGCAGATCAGAACAGCGAGGATTTCTGACTGTTAAAAAAATAAATAAATTTATCTTTTAAATCAAAATTATTATAAAAGTGGAAATTACAATAGTTAAGGAAATAGAAAAATAAGCCAATTATGATCTGAGTCTTCTGACTATGGCTCCAAATTTAATACAAATATCTGTATATAAAACTTTTTCAAAAAGTTAATTCTGCCACCCAGATCCTAACACAGAACTTTCCAGCTTTCTCCTCTGAGTAACTTTACATTCCCAGTCTTTGCAAATTTCTGCTAACACAGTTGCAGTTACCCACTCCCAAGTGGTGAAGCAAATATTGAAATCTCTTTCCCTATTATTTTTATAGTTTCTAAAATAAACTGTTGACTTAGTTTAATCATCTGAGGAAGAAGTGGCAAAAACAGATACACGTAATTACAAAACTACCAGCTACCGCCAACAAAATAATTTGAGGATTATTAGTGACTTGCAAATAATTTACTACTCCTAGACTAAATAAGAAGTATGTTATAGTGTATGATTTAGTGTAGCAGGTTAAAGACACCTCAGGGATTTTCAGACCAAAATTTACCTATTATTTATAAATTCGCCATTTATTTGTCCTGTCCTTCCACATGTTTTCTCAATTTCCAAATGCTATAAATTTAGATCAACCAATACAGTACTAACAATATGAAATTATGTTTAATCCTATAATATCCATATCTTAGTTCATTTCATTATATAAAGTTGACAGATTATTATCCATCCAATTCTTATATTAACTAAACAGGCTCACAAAGCAAGGTGTTTCCATTCCACCAAGCTATGTGTATACAGCATTGGGAAGAAGAGAAATGAATTTCTTTTCCAAACTGTTTTTCTTAAACAAAAGCAAAAGATTTGCTTTTGATAGTGTGAAAGATTTCTATTCAAGATAATTCAGCAATAGGCATTTCACAAGATAATTAAGTAGCCTTGCCCAGTCTCAAGTGTCTAGTTAGGCAGTTTTCAGTTAAAGGTTTCAGTGCTCAAAGAGTAGTTTTCAGAAGCAAACTTCAAGAGATGATGCATGTAATTTTAACTCTGAAATCATTTCAAAGGATTTTTAAGTACAGTACTGACCTGATATAATTTGTGGGCATGTAGTGTTGTAAGTGGTAAAATTTAAGACATTTAATCTAAAAGTTCCATTTCCCCTAAAATAAGGTATTATTTTATAAGAAAAGAAAAACAAGCAGTAGCAGCTAGGTAACTTAAACTGAGATTAAAAAATAAACACGAACAAGTACAAAAAGCACAGTCCTATATGATACAGTTAGCTTGGCACAGTGAAGACTAAATTTAAGACATGAAAGACAAACTGTGTAATAAATAGGGCCACAGTTATAAACTGTCGTTTTTCCCTCCTAAGACGCCAAAATTGCACTCTAGTTGTGTTGGGAAGCAGCAGAGTTTACAAGAAGAGTGGATAGGAAACAGCTGTACAGGCCAGGTACAATTTATACACTAAAAAAACGTTATAATTCTAGAGTTCCCAAGGGATACAGGCTACAGTCATTGAATTATGTCCTCTTCATACTTCAATTACTTTTAACACCTGAAGATGGAAAAAAACAGAGAAAATATTATTTATACAAAACCTGTGTTTGAAAAGAATGAAATGAAATATACCAATTAGTTTAAAAACAGTTAGCCAACAGCTTTGACCACTTCTCCCAAAACTCATCGCAACAATGAATGATTTGATTTCTCTTCCTTTTGTCTCCTAAGCAGAGCTGTCTAGGGACAGTACAATATTGAAAGGAAGTCAACCCTGCATTTGCTTTTACTTACCTCAAGACCTATGAGTAAGCTGATATATAACTTACAGAGTTTTGTTTTGTTTTTTTTTAAGAAAAAGATGGTCAATAAAATGCCAGCCAGTAGACAGTGTCAGTGACATTAAGTCAAGGACCACTAATTAACTAGCAATGTTACATACATGGTAGCTGTGAAAAACAAAAAGGGGTGGGGTGTACCAATAAGCATGAAGTACATGTGCTACGGAAAGGAACAAAGAAATAAACAATCCCAGAGACTTCCCCTGTGGTCCAGTGTTAGGACTGGGCACTTTCACTGCTATGGCCCAGAGTTCAATTCCTGGTCAGGGAACTAAAAATCCCCAAAGCCGTGAGGTCTGGCCCAAAGTAAAATAAAATAAAAGTAAACAATCCCAGTAGGAGTTACCTGGAGGCATCCTTATAATCCACTGCCTATTTACCTCTGTGTTTATTAGAAAACCTCAACGTGTCCAAAGCATCATGCAGCTAGAAGAACCAACCAGCCACATAAAACTGGGTACTACGAGTATCACTATCATTCATACATTGCCATCTCTCCCCAGAATAAATGCAGTGTTTTGAAATGCTTTTCTTAATAATTAAAAAATCTCTACAAAGTAGTTATCATATACTCCTCAATCTGGGCTTAAGATTGATCACTGCAAGACTTTAAAAAATAATAACCATTATACTTTGGACCAGCAATGAAACAAACCTGTACGTAATCATACTTTTATAGTAACTTCAAGTCTTGAAAACCTGTGTTACCTAGGTTAGCCAACTCCCTCAAGTGCTTTCATTACACTGGATCAGCAATCTGCTGCTAAAACCTACTTTACTTAACAAAGGTCATGGACTATGCTCTCTGCAAATGAGACAGGAGTTCAAAGTTCACACGTGAATTTTAATGTGAGAACAATATCCAAAACAGATAAACTTTTACCTGATTTCTATTTACCCTTTGAAAATTCTTTTGCCCACCTTCTATTTCAGAAAAGGCAGCTTGCACCTCCTCAGCATCTGCTCTGTACTAGGTAGTGATGCCTTAACTTGTATAATTCTCAAGAATGACTTTCATTTTATTAATAAAGAGGCTCAACAAGTCATTAATCCAAAGGGGAAAAAACAGGGGCAGGAAAACCACTGTAATGTCTGCTGATGTGACACAATATTAAACACATAACACCTACAATGTAATCCTGTAAAAATGTGCACAAGAATTCAATAAATGCTTTTAATAAACAGGGAACAGAGGAACACAGCAGCTGCATCCAGAAACAACCAAACACACCAGAGGTGGCCTACGCTCCAGAAGATTGGCCTTTTCTATTTAGTAAGTCAATGTCATAAAAAAAAAAAAAAGAGGGTGGGATGTTATTCTAGATTCGAGACTTAAGGCAAATAACCTAATGTAAACATCGGTTCTGGATTATTCCCTGGTTTAGACAAACCAGCTGTAAAAGACTTAAAAATCAGTAAGTAATCAGAAAATTCCAAATATGGATTGATATAATATTAAAAATATTTTGTCAATTGTGATAATGTTGAGGTATATAGAAAAATGTTCTATTTCAGAGATACATTAAATGGGTCATAAACTTCATAATTTACTTTTATGCCTAAGAATTTTTAAAAAGGAGTGAAAACAAAAAAGAAATCAACTGTTAAAAAAGTAACTTGTTAAAGTTCATAAAAGTAAAAAAATCAGAATTCAAACTTAGGTGGACTCCAATATCCATTAACTCTTTCACTGTGTCACTCTCTTTTGAAACCTCTAGTATGTGGACAAAAAATTGTATTAAATTTATGGAAATGTGAATTCTCCAGAATGCTGCTTAATATTCTACTCAAATTGCAAGCCAATGTTATGCAAAAATGACAACATAAAAACCAGGAAGATTAAAATAAAACAACTTTAGTGTTTGTCAGAAACAAACCAGTTAACTATCTCATAATTATACTGTATTTTTTAGTTTCCTTAGTTTCCAAACCACCTACACACTTGGGACTTGCTAAGAATTAAATCTGATAAAATAATAGGCAGCTATAATTAGCCATGTTGTATTAAGAAAATGTTCACAATATACTGGCAAGTTAAAAAAGCAGGCTATCAGATAGCATATTCAGAACAGCACAGTATACTGGTAGTGTGTTACAGTTATGTACATTTTAACCTTCCTAATTTAAAAGTTATAATATTTAAAGAAAGTTCCAGAAGGATATATATATTGGGTGCTATTTCCAGATGATATTTATTTTCTTGCTTTGTGATAACTGTCTATCCTTTGACAGGGTGCAGCTATTACTTTTATTTACAAAGAAACAAGAACTCATAAATCAGTCAGAAAAACCACTCACAATAGTAAAATGGCACAGGACACAGAAAAAAAAAAAGTATATAAATGGGCCAATAAATATATGAAAAATTCTAATTCATTCCTAAATCAATGAGATGCTTATTCCAGCCTATTAAACTGGACATTTAAAAACTATTAATACTGGCAAAGATGCAGCAAAATAGACAGTGTCCTTGGCGAGGATACAATTTAGCCCAGTCATTGGGAATAGCAGTGTGTTAGTTAGTATGTGTCAAGATTCTTACAAATGTTCACTTTCTTGTGATTCCACTTATGGGAATCTTCTGGAAATAATCTGAAAGTAAGGAGGTATAAAAAGATGTTTCATTACTTCAAATTTCATACATGAAAATTTCAACACTGGAAAATTTCAAGTATGAAAAAATTAACATAATTAAATATCCAGTAAAATAGCCACAAAACCATGGTATTTACACTAGATAACACAACAGTTAAGTAAGAGCTTTAAAAAAATGACCCAGTATTAGGTTAACAACATTAAGAACACAAATTTGAATATGCAGATACTCTGATCTGAATTATGAAAAAACTCTAAAGGAAACCATGGTAAGTTACTTTCAGAATCCCATATATAAAAAGAAAACATGCTACTAATGTTAGAATCCAAAAAAGTATTTAACCACCAGTTGCTGAACACCTCCCAAGGACAGCTGTGATTCAAAAGCCAGAGAGAGCTTACAAACCCGCGGGTGTCGTGGGGAGCTTACACCTGCTTGCCTCCTCCACCTCGCACAGCCACCGGCTGGCTGTTCTGAACAAATGCACCTCCTCCACGAATCGCACTTGGATGAGTTGGAGAAGCTGCTGGATGTTGCCCGGGACGAATAGGTTTAGCTAGTATGAAAAACAAATGCTTACTTTAGTCTCTTCTCTTTATTTACAACACATTCCCAAAGGTTTTTTCTTTGGCTTTTTGTTTCTCAGCAAACCCTTCTATCTCTCTTTTTCTTTTCAGTTACATCCTTTTGTCAAGGACCTATACAATCCTTAAAAATCTTGTTGAAAGGTTAAATTTAATAACTTTTTAAAAACCTTATTCCTGTATCACTGCTTTACAAGTAAAGCACAAGATACTGGATGACATTTTCTTTCAAGTCTCTTCTTGCTTTAATAACAGTGCTCTTCTTAGTTTCTCTAAACCTGACCAGTCTTGCTCATCTAGTTCTGACTTAGCTCCTTCCCCTGCTAAGGTGGCTATGCCTCAACGCTCGTCACTCCCAACAGTGCCACCCTCTGGTAAACTAGAAAATGTAACAAATACCATATGACAAATCAGACTACATTCTCCAGTAAATAAAAATATTTAAACCAAAGCAAAGCTTCATGGTTTTATTGTGTCCTACTAACCAATCTGTGCAGAATGTCCTCTTCTGGCCATATTCTTTGATCTGACTGCTTCCTTTATACGATCTACTTCCTGCTGATAGCGTTTGCGATCTCGAGATGCATTTTCTTTGGCTTCTTTCAGCGCAGACTCCAAAGCTTTCACCCTCTCAGCTGTAGCTCTGAGTCGCTTTTCCAGCTTAGGGAGCTCACAGCGAAGATCTGCATTATCACGCACCAGCTAAAGGTAGACACAGAAAACAAGGATTCTGGCTTTACTGATTATTTGAAAAAATATAAACATTTTGTAACTTTCTTGGGAAAAAAAAAAAACACTACATTTTATGTTAAGGTTTTCCCACAGCTAGTTTAATTTAGGCAGCAACATGCAGATAATACATGTATCTATAAATATGCTCACATGTCTCCCCCCAAATATAATTTCATTCAATATTGAGGGGCTGGTGAGACTGTTCTTTCCCCCATGACAATACGTTATAACATAGCATTAGGTCTCTTCATCAAGAGACTCATCTGGTGGACATGAAAATCCTTTTAGATACAGTGAGATCCACAAGTAAACATAAACTTAACAAGTCCTTAATAAGTGCTGAAAGAAAGGCTAAAATTTCCTGAATCTCACTCTAGTGCAAACACCAGGTTTACAGTAACAAAGACATACAAGTATGCCAAGGAGCTTAAAAACTAAGTAACTGAATCATGTTATCAAGCCTTAATAAAAGAAAAAAGTAAACAAAACAAACAAACCCCACAGTAAGTATTCCTCTTTTTTTTGGCCACACTGCATAGCTTGCGGGATCTTAGGTTCCCTGACCAGGTATAGAATCTGGACTCCCATAATGGAAACGTAGAGTCCTAACCACTGGAGTGCCAGGGAAGTCCCTACTTTACAAAAAAAAAAAAAAAAGAACTACCTTGTTATTTTATATATTTCACACTCTGAGGTATTAAATGTATGAAGACCCCCCTCCCCCCAAAAAACAACAACAACGGTATTTTAACTTAAAGACTTGTCTCCCAGAGATTTAAAAATGACCATGAATAAATTAAGGACACTGACAGACCTGAAGCCCTACAAAGAAAATAACAACCCATCTTTTCACTGGCTTCTTGATAAAAGGCCATTAAAAATAGTAACTAATGTAAAAATTGCTAGTGGTTTATTTATATAATTGCATGACACAGTAACAGAATGGCTCAAGGTATGAAAATCCTTAGGACTCTTAAGATTCAAATGCTTGTTACTTCTCAGTTTTTATTGCAGTGACATTGGAATAGACTCTTTATTACCTGTTTGTGGACTTTGGTGAGTTGTTCCAGATTATTTTCAAGAAAGGAGATTTTCTGCTTCTGAGCAGCACTGCCTCCAGTGTCATCTGAATCAATCTCAGCACTCTAGAAAAAGATCAATCAATGCTATGAAAAAGTATTACTGGATCAAATAAAAGGTCTAAGTTTACTACCAAAGCTGTTACGACAATGTAAAGTTATTTCACTTGTGAATACAATCAGACACAGAAAGCACTACTGTAAGGAGAAAGGAGAAGGGAGGGGGTGGCAGAGGACGTGATGGTTAGATAGCATCACTGGCTCAACGGACATGACTGTGAGCAAACTCCGGGAGACAGAGGAGGTCAGAGGAGCTTTAAGGTGTGCTGCAGTCCATGGTGTTGCAAAGAGTCAGACATGACTTAGCGATGAACAATAAAAACAACAAGCACTACTACATAAATATCCACCCTGGTATTATGTTATTACCTTTTTAACCCTGGTGGCCAGGTCCTGAACAAAGAGCTTCCGCAGGTTGTGTAAAGTCTGAAGTTCCTTTGCCTTGAATTAAGAAAGCAGTATTTTTAGAAGCTGGTCTTCAAATTTACTAAAACCAGGGGACGAATCCATTAATATTCCCCAATCCTATTTATTTCCAAGTTTTTCTTACCACTGTCTCTTCCAAACCTTTCAAGTCTTGTCTTGCTTGTTCTCGTCTATCTTGCATAACCCTGAACAGTAGGAGAATATACAAATACAGTAAATATGCGCTTTTGAGTCCATAAAGTCTAGTTTTATTTAGCACAAGTATTCAATCAAATATTTTTATCTGACAGGATCAATGCTTAAATTCATATACGAAAAAGATCTTATTTTGAAAAAATTTACCAATGTTTAGCCTTTCAAAGAAATTTCCATATGCCTTATAATCTTCTAAAATCTATAGGTTATCAGGAAAGAACTGTCATAGCAATGGGAGAGATGAAAGAATAAGCGGCATAAGGAATAAGGAGTGGTTCTTTCTAAATTTTAGAGTATGTATTATCATATAGCATATCAGAAACAACTCTGACTTAAGGAAAATTACAGGTTATAAATTACTGAAGACAAAAAAGAATGTGTTTTTATGCAAGATCAAATCTGACAAAAACAGATTTTGTGGCAGATCCTGAAATCTAAACTTCTAAATGTCACGCTTTAGGTTTATTTTTATGATGGATCTTGAAGTAATTAATCTGAATCTTAATTATCAGCGAAATATAAGACCTTGCTTTCACTAAAGTACTAGAATGTATTGCATGTTTTTAGGTATAAATCAAACCAACTCAGAGAGTTTAAGAAAAACACCCCTTCGCCTACACAAAGTGAAACATTTATCCACTGAATATAACTGAGAGCAATGCCTGCAATTCTCTAACTTAGTTTTTTATTTTTAAACTTGAATCAAAACATCTACTCACGTAAGTTCATGTAGTTTTCTGCTCTTTTCCTGATCTGTAGCTTTCAACTTTTCATGTTCTACTCTCAGGCGTTCTTGCTCTAACATCATTTTCTGGTTTTGGCTGACAAAATAAAAAACACCTCACAAGATCAAAATCATTTTCTGAATGCTGTAATTAAAAATTTTCAAAGTCTTAAATTCTGTAGTCTCACCATTCACATACACCAGGCCTCCTCTTTAGGCTGCCGTCCACAGAGGCAGAAAGAGGATCTGGCCACATTCAGCCATATGGTATTTTTCAGTTTGGTTTAAAACTGTATCTTGATTTCGTATGTTTCATTCTCCTGAATTCTTTCCCTAAATCCATTAACAAAAAGTTCCATGTCCCAAGCTTTGTCATCATTTTTTCTTACTCTCCTCTGCCTCCTACTCAAATCATGATTTGGTCAAAGACCTCAAATTTCTATCAATTCTATGCTATATGTGTATGGCTGTGGAAGTAAGAAAAATATGTTCTAGAAAAACTAAGACAACCACTTCTATTAAAAGAAACATTTTTAAAACACACAGTTTTCATAGTTTTTCTCAGGAATTCCCTGGTGGTCCAGTGGTTAAGAATCCACCTTGCAATGCAGGAACTTGGGTTCAATCCTTGGTTGGGGAACTAAGATCCCATATGCTATGGGGCAACTGAGCTCTCATGCCTCAACTAGAGACCCTGAGTGCTACAAACGACAGAGCCCAGACTCCCTAGAGCCATGCACCACAATTAGAGAGGCCTGCATGCCCCAAACAAGAGCCAATGCAGGCTAAAATAAATAATTATTTTTTTAAAACGTTAAGGAAAGGATCTGGAGAAGACAGTGATGTGTATCTGAAATAACGGTTAAAGTTGAGCAATATTTTTTTTACTGAATATCTACATCAAAAGACCTAAGAAAAATTTTCAAAAACTTCCACTGGAACTAGAAGTTCTCACAAATGAAGATTCTTTATTTTCACGTCAAAAATTGTTTCAAAGAAAAATGCAGGTTAGAAACATTAGAAATAAGGATATATTACCCACCAGTGACCTTTTATGTCCTCCTGTCTAAACAGGCAAGTCTTTCCAAGTTAGTTTCTACTACCTCAGAAGAAAGGAAAACACACTTACTCTTGAAGATCAGTAATAAGTTTTTCTTTTGCCTCGACTTCATCTCTCAAACTACTGATTTGTTTTTGATGAGTTTCTCTATGGCTTTGGATCTGCTGTTCAACAGCTTGCTAAAATAATTGGGGGAAGAGGATTTTAAGTCAGATTAATCATGATTAATAATGATGAATTAAAGCCATTAGAGTCCAATGTTACATCAAACTTACCTTAACTTCATTTGCTGTCTGAACCTTATTCAAGTGCTCCTTTTCCATTTCATGCACTTTCTCTGTTTGGGTGGGAAGAGAAAACAGAAGAGAGTTCTTGATACAAACCAAGGGGCAAATGGGTTTTATGAGGCTAGGTTCCTTAATGGGCTTTCTCTAGTGGCTCAGTGGTAAAGAATCCTCCTGTCAACACAGGAGACGTGGGTTCGATCCCTGGGTCGGCAAGACCCCTTGGAGAAGGAAATGGCAACCCACTCCAGTATTCTTGCCTGGAAAATCCCATGGACAGAGGAGCCTGGCAAGCTATAGTCACAGAAGAGTCAGACATGATTGACTGACTAAACAACTTTCCTTAACAGTACTTGACTTTAAATTACCCAAATGCTACATAGTAAATTTTACTCAGTACATACTGATTAGTGACCATAGTTATATTCTTTGTATTGATATTATGGTTTCCTTTATTTTTTTGGCCAAATTCTGGAATAGATGGGCTAGTGTATGTAGGGAAACAAGACAGCTTTCTAAGTCCCCTGTGTCAGGACAGGTGCACATGGCACATGCACACGTGCGTGCGCACACACACACACAACTTAGAAATTCCTAGATTGGTCACTTCCATATTCAAAAACAATTTCAAAGCCACACTAAAATGTAATATTTACTATTCCAATTGGTCTGTATTCCTACTAGTGTATTCTCCATCAGTGTCAATATGTTTACTACAATCATACTGGAGTCAGTAACAGTTTATAACATAGGTATCACTCACGAATAACTGGAAGAGAGTACCTTGTGCTCGAAGCTGGACTAGCTCTTCAGTGAGGGAATCAACAGACTCCTCCAGCTGTCTTTTCTTTTGCTCCACATTTTGAAGATACTCAGTCAATGATTTGATTTTGGCTTCATGCTTTTGAGGAAAATAAACTGTTATGAAGTGGAGCCAATGAATGGAGGCAAACCTCTCATACACACTCAGTTGTTCAGAATATTTGAGAGTAAGCAAGATTTATCACTATATTAAACATAAAATAAACTTACAGAACAAGATACTTAAGACCAAAATGTTCAGGGGCAAGTTTTTATAAAGATGAAGAATTTAATCAATGAAATGGTCATCTGTGCAATTTCTAACACTTACAAAACAAGGCACTTTAAAGGCTGATTTATGAAGTAATATTCTTACTGTTATCTCCAACTAACATTAATCTCTGCCTTTCTCCTCCAATTCCTATCCTGCTGAATGGTCTCATCCATTTAGTTGCCAAAGCCATATAACTGGCCCTGCAGTTTTGCTTATGCTAGAATTATTCCAGATTCAATAGTCATCAGTCACAGCTTTCTAGTAAATTCCTTTACTTAACATATACATGTCACCAAATATAACCCAGTTAAATCATTCATGTTATCACACTGCAGCTAGAGTAGGAAAAAGTAGCTGAATTAACTGCTTAATGTTGTTACTCAAAATAACCTACAAAAGGTCATTTTTCTTACAACTTTAACAATAAATAAAATTTATTATGTGGCTGTTCAAAAAAATGAGGAAGGTCTGTTCTGTAACACATACTTGAGAGATACGAAGCTGGCATGCTGCTAACTCCTTTTCATTTTCTTCCATTTTCTTGTTGCTCTCAGTTTGTGTGCTTTCTAACTGTTTGCAGCGTTTTACCATGGTTTTTACTTCTGACTTCATTTTGCTAATGTAGAGCCTTGCAACAGTGAATTCTTCATCTATCATGCCAGTTCCCTCAGGCTGCTGTGAGAAAAGGACAAACAGAAATGAAAGATAAAAAAAGGTTTTTTGTGTGTGTGTTTACCCAATTAGGTTCTAAAATCTTAAACAAAATTAAATACTTTTAATGTTATTCAACATTTGTAGGAAGTTTGGAACTTTTATTAAATATTGTTTTTACTAAAGGGTAAGTAAAGGAGAGCTTCATTTTTGCCTTCCTTACCTTCTAAACTTAATGTTAACACATGCCTATAGGGAAAAAAATATAACATATAAACAAACAAAACTAATAAACTCTGCCTCTTTCAATTTGTGGATTTCCTCCTCAAAGGCGCTCAGTAAATTTACTGTTTATGTGTAAGTCCAGTTCAAAACTTAACAAATAATGATGTTTAGGTGGCTGGAAAAGAATGATTTTTAAGTTCACTAAGGAGGAACTGTGGTCAGTGCACATTCCTTAGTAACTTTAATGAGTTTCATTACAAAATTCCAGTACAATATTCAGTGTCAAAAAATAAGGAGCTCAGGTAAATTCCCCAGTGGTTGAGTGGTTAGGACTTACTTTCACTGCTGGAGCCCGGGTTCAATCCCTGGTTGGGGAACTAAGATCCCATAAGCCACACAGTATGACCAAAGAAATTCCCCAAACCCAAAAACATAAAAATAAAACACAAAAAAACAGCTTGACCCTCCCACTAACATCTGGAATAAGACAAGGATGCCTACCCTCACCAATTCTATTCAATGTAGTACTGGAAGTTCTAACCACATCAATCAGACAAGAAAAAGAAATAAAAGATATCCAAACTGAAACAGGTAAAATTATCATATGTAGATAATATACTATATATAGAAAACCCTAAAGAATCCACACAAAACTAGAATTGATAAAATGAATTCAGCAAGGTAGCAGGATACAAATTAACACATAGAAACTGATTGCATTTCTTTACATTAATAATAAAATATCAGAAAGGCAATGTAAAAAACCCCAGTATCCTTTAAAATCATATCAATAAACATATAAAACAGGAATAAACCTGAACCATGTAGGCAAAAGACTTACATGCTGAAAACTACAAAACATTAATAAAGGAAACTGATGTTTATTCAAAGAAATGGAAAGATATTCCATGTTCTTGAACTGGAAGAATTAATATTGTTAAAATGGCCATATTACCCAGAGCAAGCTATAGATTTAATGGGATTACTATCAAATTACCCATGACATTCATCACAGAACTAAATAATCCTAAAATTTATATGAAACCATAAGATCTAGAATTGCCAAAGCAATCCTAAGGAAAAAGCAGGAGGTATAACCCTCCCAGACTTCAGATAATACTACAAAGCTACAGTCAGCAAAAAAGCATGATACTGGCACAGAGAACCCAGAAATAAATCCACACCTATGGACAATTAACCTCTGACAAAGATGACAAGAACATACAATGGGAAAAAGTCTTTTAGCAAATGGTGTTGAGAAAGTTGGACAGCCAGATTAATCAATGAAGTTAAGACACTCCTTCACACCATGCACAAAAATAAACTCAAAAGGGCTTAAAGACTTAAACATTAGACATGACACCATAAAACTAGAAGAGATAATAGGCAAAATACTCTCTGACAAATCATAGCAATGTTTTCCTAAGTTCAGTATCCCAAGGCAGCAGAAAGCAAAAGCAAACAAATGGGACCTAATCAAACTTACAAGCTTTTGCAAAGAAAAGGAAACCATAATCAAAACAAAAAGACAACCTACAGAATGGCAGAAAATATTTGCAAATGATGAGACCATCAAGGGCTTAATTTCCAAAATATACAAACAGCTCATACAACTCAACAACAAAACACCTCACCCCCCATAAGAGGCAGAAGACTTAAACAGACATTTCTCCAAAGAGGAAATACAGATGGCCAAAAGGCACATGAAAAGATGCTTAATACTACTAATTATTAGAGAAATGCAAATCAAAAATACAATGAGGTACCACCTAACATTGGTCAGAACGGCCTACATTAAAAAGTCTACAAATAACAAATGCTGGAGGGGGTGTGGAGAAAAGGGAACCCTCCTACGCTGCTGGTGAGAATGTAAACTGCTGCAGCCACTATGGAGAACACTATGGAGGTTTCTCAAAATAAACTAAAAATAGAATTACCATATGATCCAGCAGTCAGTCCCACTTATGGGCATCACCTAGTATTTGCCAAGGGGCAGTGGGGAGTAGGTGAGGGGGTGGGGCGGGTAGGGGGAGGAGGGAGGAAGGAGAGAGTGGGAGGTTGGGATTAGCAGATGCAAGCTAGTATATATAGACTGGATAAACAACAAGGTCCTACTGTACAGCACAGGGATATATCTTAAATATTCTGTGCTAAATCATAATGGAAAAGGTGTATGAAAAAGAATGTGTATCTATGTATAAATCAATCACCCTGGTTTACAGGAGAAATTAACACAATATTGTAAATCAACTATACTTCAAATTAAAAATAAGGAGCTTGAGAAGAAAGAAGTAAACTTGTCTTTGTGTGCAGATGACATGACTGTTTAAAGCCATTATAGCAACATTACAGGATACAAGATCAACTTACACAAAAGTCAATCACTTTCCAATATATTAGCAAAACAAGGAAACAAGGGAACAAGGGAATCTGAAACTAAAAACCTCTCTTTCTGATGTCATTCATATTATCACTTAAAAGGAACAGCCAACATAATACTGAGGAACAACAAAGTTGAAGGACTAACACTACCCAACTTCAAGACTTACTAAACCTCCAGTTATTAAGATGACATGGTACTGACAAAAGAACAAATAGGTTATTAGAAAACAATCGAAAGCATAGGAATAGCATACACAAATAGAGTCAAATAATCTCTGATGGAGGACAAAGGGAATTCAATGGAAAATGGACAGTCTTTTTATTAAACTGCTGGAAAAACTAGTCATCCACATGTAAATACCTCATAGAAAAAAATGAACTCCCAATGGATCATATACCTAAATGTAAATTCAAAATCAAAAAACTTCTAGAAGATAACAAATGAGAAAATCTAGGTGACTGTGGGTTTGGAGATGAGGTTTTAAAGTGTAACACCAAAACCACAATCCATGAAGAAAAAGAATGGCAAGCTAGACTTCATTAAAAAGATAGCCAGACTGGGAGAAATATCTGCAAAACACAAACCTAATGAAGGACTATTATTCAAAACACACAAACAGAACTCTTAAAATTCAAGGTAAGAAAATAAAGAGTCCAAAACGCAAATTAAACAACAGTGTGCTATGACTGATTCATGTTTATGCATAGCAGACACCAACACAATACTGTAAAACAATTATCCTTCAATTAAAAACAAAAACACCAAAACTGTGTGATAATGTCACATATCTATTAAAAAGGCTCAAACCAAAAAAATGATGACATCAAATACTGGTGAGGATGTGAATTAATAGAACTTTCATTTTATTGCTGGTGGGAGCAAAAAATGCTATAAGCCAATTTCGAACACAGTTTGGGAGTTTCTTACTAAGTTAATATAGTCTTAACCTATGATCTAGCAATCATGCTCTTAGTTATTTTAACCCATCGAATCAAAAACTTATGTACTCAGAAAAACCTGCACACGAATGTCTGTTTACAGCAGCTTTAAACTGGAGGTAACCAAAGTGGCCTTCAACAGGTACCTACCTACATACAAAAGCGCTTCCCTGGTGGCTCAAATGGTAAAGAATCTGCCTGCAATGCAGGACACCAGGTTCAATCCCTGGGTCTGGAAGATCCCCGGGAGAAGGGAATGACAATGCACCCCAGTATTCTTGTCTGGAGAATTCCGTGGACAGAGCCTGGCAGGCTACAGTCCATGGGATCGGAAAGAGTCAGAGATGACTGAGCAACTAACACTTTCACTTTCTTTTACATACAAAAATGAAATGAGCTATCAAGCTAAAAGATGACATGGAAAAACCTTAAATGTGGGTCACAATAAACTGTGGAAAATTCTGAAAGAGATGGGAATACCAGACCACCTGACCTGCCTCTTGAGAAATCTACATGCAGGTCAGGAAGCAACAGTTAGAAATGGACATGGAACAACAGACTGGTTCCAAATAGGAAAAGGAGTATGTCAAGGCTGTATATGGTCACCCTGCTTATTTAACTTATATGCAGAGTACATCATGAGAAACGCTGGACTGGAAGAAGCACAAGCTGGAATCAAGATTGCCAGGAGAAATATCAATAACCTCAGATATGCAATTGATACCACCCTTATGGCACAAAGTGAAGAGGAACTCAAAAGCCTCTTGATGAAAGTGAAAGAGGAGAGTGAAAAAACTGGCTTAAAGCTCAACATACAGAAAACGAAGATCATGGCATCTGGTCCCATCACTTCATGGGAAATAGATGGGGGAACAGTGGAAACAGTGTCAGACTTTATTTTTTAGGGCTCCAAAATCACTGCAGATGGTGACTGCAGCCATGAAGTTAAAAGACGCTTACTCCTTGGAAGGAAGGAAAGTTATGACCAACCTAGATAGCATATTCAAAAGCAGAGACATTACTTTGCCAACAAAGGTCCATCTAACCAAGGCTATGGTTTTTCCAGTGGTCATGTATAGATGTGAGAGTTGGACTGTGAAGAAAGCTGAGTGCCGAAGAATTGATGTGTTTGAATTGTGGTGTTGGAGAAGACTCTTGCGAGTCCCTTGGACTGCAAGGAGATCCAACCAGTCCATTCTAAAGGAGATCGGTCCTGGGTGTTCTTTGGAAGGAATGATGCTAAAGCTGAAACTCCAGTACTTTGGCCACCTCATGTGAAGAGTTGACTCACTGGAAAACACTGATGCTGGGAGGGATTGGGGGCAGGAGGAGAAGGGGATGACAGAGGATGAGATGGCTGGATGGCATCACCAACTTGATGGACCTGAGTTTAAGTGAACTCCAGGAGTTGGTGATGGACATGGAGACCTGGCGTGCTGCAATTCATGGGGTCGCAAAGAGCTGGACACGACTGAGCGACTGAACTGAAGTAAAAGAAGCCAGTCTGAAACAGCTAATACTGTATGATTCTACTTATATGACATTCTGGAAATGGCACAACTAGAGACAGTTAAAAAGATCAATGTTTGCTAGTGATTCAAGGGAGAGGGATGAGCAGATAAAGCACAAGCAACTTGTTAGGACCATGAAATGATTCTGATACTGCAATGGTGAATCTATATTATGCATTCATCAAAATCCAGAGACTTGTATAACACAAAGAGTGAAACATAATGCAAAACAAGGAGAACTCAAGCAGCACTTACTGATGATGTTTAACAGGAAAAGAATTACATGCAAAACACAAGAAAATTGAGGATCCATTTTTTCTTTTAAAAGAACCTATCTGCAAGTCTGACTTGTTTTCAAAATACTGCAATGGTTTAGTGACAAAAGTGGTTTAGATGTCTGGTTATCACTGGCTCTGCCATAAGACATAAGCCAGTTTTACTCTTTATTTTCTCTACCTTTACCACTTTTTCACTTACTAAATTATTTGAACATGAAATGGATGAAAAAAGTGAAAAGCGTTAGCTGCTCAGTCATGTCCGACTCTTTGTGACGCCATGGACTGTAGCCTGACAGACTCCTCTGTCCATGGCATTCTCTAGGCAAGAATACTGGAGTGGGTTGTCATTTTCTTCTTCAATGAAATGGATGGATTTTTCTAAAAACAAGGCACAAATTTACAAAGAA
Organism: Bos indicus; assembly: GCF_029378745.1. Taxonomy (NCBI): domain Eukaryota; kingdom Metazoa; phylum Chordata; class Mammalia; order Artiodactyla; family Bovidae; genus Bos; species Bos indicus. The sequence continues at coordinate 33,413,792 of NC_091772.1, read as the reverse complement.
AAATTTGAACATGTTTGCAGTGTTCAGAATATGAAGGAAATCTACTTTTTTTATACTGGAAGATTCCAACAGAACGTAATCAATCTCACATACTTCACCACAAACAGGACAGGGCAGGATGTTCAGACTGACAGTGAAGAAAGAGCAAGTCACATCATTCAATGTTTAACAACGCATTTCTGTTCTGATCAGGTGAGCCAGCATTAAGAAACGACACAATTATGAGAATGAATCCTAGCCTCCATCAACAAACAATAGTTTGGAATAACAACAGAAGGAAAGTGTGCTCCACAGTGAAAGCTTTTATTTCATTTCCAACTCTTAAACAGGGCTGCTTAGCCGGCTTTCACTACAAACTCAAGTATAAATTTGCTCTCCTTGTCACTATAATTAGACTTTAATTTAAAAAAAAGGAAGTCCATACAAATATCTACTGCAACATACAAACCTTTCATGTTATGTGCATGTTTTTTCAGTTAAGAGTCTAGCTTGTATTTTTGATCTAAGTTTTAAAATCTACCAGGTTGCAATTTTTTTTTAACTACACACTAGTGCTAATATAACTAAGTATCCGCACCCTGAAAAAGATTATTAGAAAAGAAAAAAATGTAACAAAATTTTGATAACTGATTAACTCTGAGGTTCACAGTATTGTCCTGTTTACTACTGTATGTTTAAAAAATTTCCAAATATAGAGAATTAATTAGCAGTGCTCACCTTTTATCTTTTTAAACACTTACAGCAATCAGAAGCTAATTTACTTACAGTTTACTCCTGGAGCTATTGTTTCAATTACACACTTTCTGTGGAGTCATTTATTAACAATAATTTCTAAGTGCAAAATTCTTTACATAGAGAAGAAAACTAAACATGTAGTCCAGATAAATGCTACTGACTGAGCATGTCTCCTTGAGGACCCTTTATCCTCTCCCTCTTCCTCATCTATTTAAAATGAAGCTAATACCCTCTACTACAAATGGGTCTTGGAGGAGGAGATGACAGGCATGAAAAGAGCTTTGTGAAAAATGAAAGCGTGAGCTCTATACAGATAATCATGCTTACTCTCAGGTAGTTACAATTACCTTTACGTCATTGTTTCCCACAGCAATTCCAATTTCTGCCAGGTCTTTTAGTAAAGATGCCATCATCTCTGCCGCTCTTTTTTTCTGGTGGTTGGTCATTTCCTTAAGTTTCTGAAGCTCAGCATCTATACTTGCTAAACTTGCCTAATAGAACAAAACACAAAAGGTACAGTGAAATCTATTAAATGAAAGATCAACTCAAATATTGACAGGTATTTTCATTCAGTCACCTTCCCTGGTGGCTCAGAGGTTAAAGCGTCTGCCTGCAATGCGGGAGACCTGGGTTCGATCCCTGGGTAGGGAAGATCCCCTGGAGAAGGAAATGGCACCCCACTCCAGTATTCTTGCCTGGAGAATCCCATGGACGGAGAGCCTGGTAGGCTGCAGTCCATGGGGTTGCAAAGAGTCGGACACGACTGAGCGACTTCATTTTCACTTTCATTCAGTACTCACAAAACCATTATTTTCTGCTTTCATTTTCCTGAATTCTCTACTGAGTTCTGGGCTAGCTCTCAGCTCAAATTTAAAATGTATTTTAGGCCTAAGAGGACCATGTAAAGTAGCCATATTGTAGCTCCATCAAGAGCAGACAGTTTGTATTACTTCACTAATTTTTGAGATTGGATGTTTTCTACCTAGAAATGGAAAACTTTCAAATTAACTAGATTTTATTTTCATTTATTACCTTTGGAAACAGTCTGGGAAAATATATGTTAGTATGGAACTGATAAGTCTTCTAGATGGCTGATTAAGTTTTATCTGCTTTTTATATAGTATTTAGTTTCCGAGAAGAATTCACCTGATAATTACTACTACTTTTGTACTATGATACATGCAATTATCCAGGAGACAATGAAGTAGCATTACTATATGAGTTACTATAATTATAAATTTAAAATAATAGCTGGCTTACCAGCAACAAAGTCACCACAATTTTGAAAATTCAACTGAACCTGCCTGCTTTAAAACTGTTAGTTGTGTCACAGATCATATACTGTATTTTTAATGCAAGTTGTTGACTTTTAATCAGTATCTTTTAGTAAAGATACCATTGTTTCAGCTGCTCATTTCTTCTGGTCATTTCCTTAAGTGTCTGAAAAAAGTGTCTGAAAACCAGCAGATTGTGAGTTCACTCAGTGTTATCTACAATATACTACCAAGTCCAAATTACCAGACAATATTTCTAACAACTGAACAGCAATACTCTTAAGTATATAAAAAGATGCAGACCACTTTAGGGGTTTCTAATTCCTTACCAATACAGTGCTCATATAGAAACTGGGACACAAACAGAACAGTCATAAAGGCTGAAGTCAGTGGTTAAGGACCAACTTACAGTTTACAGAGTTTTAGGAAACTCCTATCATTTGTTCAAACAGAAATTAGGTTTGCTAGTAATGCAACTCAGTTAAGAGTTATAAAGGTATTTTGATTTCCATGGTATTAATTATAACTTCAAGCTAAATGTAACTTGGGAGATCAAAAAGGGAAAAGGAACTTCTCCAGGAGCAGAAAGGCTTTCAAAAATGTCATTTTGTAGCACTGACTGCTTTCCTTTAAACACTTGATGTGACGGGAAACAACTGGTGAGCACTGATCCTATGTCCAACTTTAAATATGATTTCTAAACAAGAAGCCAGCATTAACAACAAAACTTTAAGAAAATGAGAGCTCATCCATGGTGATGCTCAAAATATCGCAGAAGCAGTCACAGTTGTATACTATTTCTGGCATCACTGCCAGAGGGCAGGGACTCTTGCCTTACAGTGATGAAAACAAAAACCTTCATTTCCTGGGGAACCATGATAAAGCTATTACACTGTCCTAGAAGACACTGGTCCAGGTATTGGAAATTTAACAGTGAACAAAATGTAAGTTACGTGAAGTCATATATCCTGCTAGTTTGCTTTTTGTGCACGTTTTAAAAATCATAGTTTGAACAGTTGGCTAATGACTTTACTGGGCAACTAGTAGTCAACTTTTTTTTCTTTTAACAGTAGAATAATATCTGGAGTAGCCAATATGTAGCCAATTAAAATACCACTTTAATTACATATTAATAGACCTTTAGAAACTAAAAAAATAACCCTCTTCCTCCACCTTAAAGCTTCATATATGGGAGGAAATAAAGTTGACACTTGAGTTCTTCAAGAATCGATGTTACCAGTCTTAAGCTTTTACAGAAATAATTTACTCAGGTAACTTTCCAATTAAGAATAATTTACCAATTAAGAAAAAAAACTGTATCCTACCGATTTCTGATTCAGCTCATCACTAAGTAATTCATATTCCTTAGTTTTGTCTTCAACTTCTTGAGACTTCTGATCATAGTTGACAGCAAGTTCTTCCAAGGCTTGTAAAACTTCCTTTACTTCTTCCTTAGAGGCATCATTTTCTGCCTGAAGGCGATTCAGTTCAGTCTGCATATTATCTTGATCTCTTCTGGTAGATGCCAGTAGCTGTAGGAAGGAATAAAAATATCTATTTTATCCAAAGAACACTGAGTAACTGATTTTTAAAACATACACAAGTTTAAAAAAAAAAAAAAAAAACCTTTTATTACTTGCTAACCAAAAAGGGGATGAAATGTGGACATTACTATACATGGTAACATTTATTCATTCAACAGATTTACTGAATACCTACTGTGTGCACATTCTGTGCTCAACACTGTGGGAGATGGAAAAAATCTAGTGGAAGACAGATACACAAACGAATGCAATACAAAATGAAATGCTAGAGCCATAATGGAGACAGGACATGACAAAGTGCTTGGTAGTATAAGCAAAGGGGATATTTCTGGATGGGAATTCATGGAGGCGGCGGCTAGAATAGGAAAATTATTGTTAGGTGCACACTAACAGAAAGAAAAAGACACACAAGGAGCCTAACTGTGCACAAAAAAACAAAGAAATCAGTAGATGCTTTAAAAGTTTAAGTTTTCTTTGGGCAAAGGAGCGTGGCATCTGAGCTATGTCTGAGGAAAACATGGTATCAGCAAATAAAACCTAAATTGGAAGAAGCCAAGAGACTCTTAGGAGGATACTGAGACATGTGGGTCAGTTGCTTTGAAGTAGGGGCATCTGGAATTTGTAGTTTTCTAATGGGGCAGAGTGCTAATGCCACTTACAAGTGGGAGCCAGGGATGCCAACTGTCCTGTAAAATGGACAGAACAATATAAATGAAGAATTATGCAAATGATACCAGTGCCCCTTGGAGAAACAATGCTAGTAGAGTTGAAACAAATATGATGATTCAACCAGGATTAATTTGACTGACGGTAGACATCTCCTGGGCTTTCCTTGTAGCTCACCTGGTAAAGAATCCGCCTGCAATTCAGGAGACTTGGGCTCGATCCCTGGGTTAGGAAGATCCCCTGGAGAAGGGAAAGGCTACCCACCCCAGTATTCAGGCCTCAAGAATTCCACGGACTGTATAGTCTATGGGGTCGCAAAGAGTTGGACACAACTGAGTGACTTTCACTTTCACTTTTCAGACACCTCTTACTGAAGTTATAAGTCTTTGCTCTGATCCCCAGAACGAACCTCAAACAAAGGTTTGAAGGTTGAAAATTGAAACACTTTTCAATTATCCCCCATTCTTAAACTGAAGAAATTGGGGGAAACCACTAGACCATCCAGGTATGACCTAAATCAAATCCCTTAAGATTATACAGTGGAAGTGAGAAATAGATTTAAGGGACTAGATCTGATAGACAGTGCCTGATGAACTATGGACGGAGGTTCATGACATTGTACAGGAGCCTGGAATCAAGACCATCTCCAAGAAAAAGAAATGCAAAAAAAGCAAAATGGCTGTCTGAGGAGGCCTTACAAATAGCTGTGAAAAGAAGAGAAATGAAAAGCAAAGGTGAAAAGGAAAGATATTCCCATCTGAATGCAGAGTTCCAAAGACTAGCAAGGAGAGGTAAGAAAGCCTTCCTCAGTGATCAATGCAAAGAAATAAGAAGAAACAATAGAATGGCAAAGACTAGAGATCTCTTCAAGAAAATTAGAGATACCAAGGGAACATTTCATGCAAAGATGGGCTCGATAAAGGACAGAAATGGTATGGACCTAATAGAAGCAGAAGATATTAAGAAGAGGTGGCAATAATACACAGAAGAACTGTACAAAAAAGAGCTTCATGACCCAGATAATCACAATGGTGTGATCACTCACACTCACCTAGAGCCAGACATCCTGGAATGTGAAGTCAAGTGGGCCTTAGGAAGCAACACTACGAACAAAGCTAGTGGAGGTTATGGAATTCCAGTTGAGCTATTTCAAATCCTGAAAGATGATGCTGTGAAAGTGCCGCACTCAGTATGTCAGCAAATTTGGAAAACTCAGCAGTGGCCACAGGACTGAAAAAGGTCAGTTTTCATTCCAATCCCAAAGAAAGGCAATGCCAAAGAATGCTCAAAGTACCACACAACTACACTCATCTCACATACTAGTAAAGTAATGCTCAAAATTCTCCAAGCCAGGCTTCAGCAATACGTGAACCATGAACTTCCAGATGTTCAAGCTGGTTTTAGAAAAGGCAGAGGAACTAGAGGTCAAATTGCCAACATCCACTGGATCATCAAAAAGCAAGAGAGTTCCAGAAAAACATCTATTTCTGCTTTAATGACTATGCCAAAGCCTTTGACTGTGTGGATCACAATAAACTGTGGAAAATACTTAAAGAGATGGGAATACCAGACCACCTGATCTGCCTCTTAAGAAACCTGTATGCAGGTCAGGAAGCAACATTTAGAACTGGACATGGAACAACAGACTGGTTCCAAATAGGAAAAGGAGTACGTCAAGGCTGTATACTGTCACCTGCTTATTTAACTTATATGCAGAGTACATCATGAGAAATGCTGGGCTGGAAGAAGCACAAGCTGGAATCAAGATTGTCAGGAGAAATATCAATAACCTCAGATATGCAGATGACACCACCCTTATGGCAGAAAATGAAGAACTAAAGAGCCTCTTGCTGAAAGTGAAAGAGGAGAGTGAAAAAACTGGCTTAAAGCTCAACATTCAGAAAACTAAGATCATGGTAACCAGTCCCATCACTTCATGGCAAATAGATGGGGAAACAGTGGAAACAGTGTCAGACTTTATTTTTGGGGGCTTCAAGATCACTGCAGATGGTGACTGCAGCCATGAAATGAAAAGACGCTTACTCCTTGGAAGGAAAATTATGACCACCTAGACAGCATATTCAAAAGCAGAGACATTACTTTGCCAACAAAGGTCCGTCTAGTCAAGGCTATGGTTTTTCCAGTGGTCATGTATGGATGAGAGTTGGACTGTGAAGAAAGCTGAGCGCCAAAGAATTGATGCTTTTGAACTGTGGTGTTGAAGAAGACTCTTGTGAGTCCCTTGGACTGCAAGGAGATCCAACCAGTTCATCCTAAAGGAGATCAGTCCTGGGTGTTCACTGGAAGGGCTGATGTTGAAGCTGAAACTCCAATACTTTGGCCACCTGATGCAAAGAGCTGACTCATTTGAAAAGACCCTGATGCTGGGAAAGATTGAGGACAGGAGGAAAAGGGGACGACAGAGGATGAGATGGTTGGATGGCATCACTGACTCAATGGACATGGTTTTGGGTAGACTTCAGGAGTTGGTGATGGACAGGGAGGCCTGGCATGCTGCGGTTTATGAGGTGGCAAAGAGTCAGACATGAGTGAGCGACTCAACTGAACTGACTGCCAAGTAAGGTAAAATGAGGGTCCAAAATGACAAACTAGAGAGAAGGAACTTGAAAGAAACAAGATGAAAGTGAAGATCACAGAAATGAGAAACAGGTAAGGGAAAGGTAGAAATGGTAGAGTAAAAAATAATCTTATTCACTGACATTCTCATTTCTATGATAAAAGTCATACCCTAAAGTATGAATTACTAAAAACAAAGCCAATGTGATTCAGAAATAAGTCTTTTCTTTAACAATCCCTTTGGACATATATCAGTGTTAAAGTGTTTTTTATACTCCTTCCTTCATCATTTTCATGTGGAAATACTTTTCATAAAGGGAGGGGGAACCTAAGGTTACTCCAGTCCAAGGATCAATAAGGAATGTTTGGGGGAGAATAAGACAAAGTAGCACTGTACAAGGAAAGCAAAAGACAGAGTTGAAAACCCCAGGAGATGTATACTAAAGAATAAATGCAAAAAAAGAAAATCATTCTCTTCCCTCCAGTTAGACTTAACTCAAACTTAAAAAACCCAAAAAACCCAACCCCCAAAAGCCCGAAGAAGTCAATCTTTGCTTCTGTTTGTATGATGTACTGCTCCCATAGGATATCCATGGTGAAGCATGGACGTATTCAAAAATTTTTTTAATGTACTGGAGTATGTTCTGAGCTCTGTAGATGCCTTCATCTTTTAAGTGACAATGACATACTGTACAGCTTTTCTGAAAGCAGTATTCAATTTACCTCTTCCTGATCCAGCATTTGTGTCTTCAGTTTTTCTACCAATTGGCTCTGTTGATTAATTTCTTCATCCTAGAATTTTCAGTTACAAGTTAACAAAATAGCTCACAACCTGGTTCTGTTTCCTAACACAAACTGTAAGATTACTACCCACTCCCCAGTATTTCAAAGTTGTTTTCTCCAAATTCGACATAGCTTATTCTAACCTCTTATCTTAGAAAGATGTTGAAACAAATGGAGCGTCTTTCAATTATCAGTAACTGTAACATCCTTATCATGCAATAAGAAAAAAGGCTTATGTTTATGAAAGTTATTCACAAAATACATGCTAAAATAAACATGTTTAAAGCTATTACTGAAAATAATGCCATGTAGCCACTTCAAACCTACCTACCATCCCTGTTTAAAATACATTAAAAATATCACCTACTAAGAAAAAAATCAAAGACAACACCAGAACAATTTTTTCTAGCCTCTTTACTGTTGTTTTTCCCATCCTTTTTATTTGGTTCATAATTGTGCTATTTTTCATACTACTGATATCATCAAAGTACAAAGAAGATAGTATTTCCATTTGATTCTATTCCCTCAGTCTAACCTCTTGCATCATTTTTATCATTAGCACCATAGACAGCTGATTCTAAAAGGTCATTTCATTAAGACTCTCCAAGGATCCACGTCAAATTTCCTTTTGCAAGTTCTTTTAGCTTAAAGAGAAGGGGAAGAAAGGTATGCCTTATACATTTGTTTCTGCACAGAAACAGAAATTGTCATTTTATATTTTCTGTTAATACAATGATCTTGAAAAAGTTAACAGGAACCTAGGAATATGTACATAGGTCATGAGGACCCATTAATACTGAAATTAGAAAATAAAAACAAGTCAATAATGTTCTAAAACAAAATAGAACACAAATAATACTTACCTTGTCATCGAGTTGTTTGTACAGTTTAGCAATTTCTTCTTCACACTTTCTTCTTTCAGCATCAGTAAAGCTTCCAGTAACTCCAATTGTGGCTGCTGGTTTATCATTGGTAATAGTAATATCCTTATCCACTGCAAAAGCTTCCAAGTTGGCTTTCTCTTTGTCAAACTGTTCATCAATAGGCACTGTCTCTCCTAAAATAAGACAACAGAATGGTTAACAAAACTCACCTGTCTAAAATTAATTTTAATTTTATTCAATTTCAGCAGCTCTTATCAACTTAATCTGCTCAGTCCCTGAGATCTGAAAAGTTGGAATTATCTTTGACTGTCCCCTTTATCTTCTAAAGCCAGTCATCTAATCTTGTATTTTTAATTGATTTCATCCTAAACATCTTGCCATCTTGAGACTTCAATAGTCAGCTAGCTGGCCTTTATGCCTCTATTTATAATTCCAGGTAAAATCAGAATTTAAAGTAAAAGATTTTATTCATTTTTATTTGATGATCCCTAATATGTTTTTATTTTCATTTATATCAGAGTCTCAAATTTATAAAATAGCTCTGAATCTCTATTCCACAAACTCTAAACAACAAATTCATAAGGTATTAATTACCATTACGCCATCGGTTGAGTTCATTTTCAAGCCACTGAATGGTGTTCCGGAGGGTCTTATTTTTTTCTTTCTCTCTTTCATACTTCTTTTTCCACTGTTCTGCAGTTAACTCTACATTGACACAAACTGTGTTCTTAATTGTTTTGGCCCTAAGACAAGTAGTTGGGGGGAGAGGGGAAGTATATGACTTAATTATTTTCAATTGATATCTATATCTCTGTAATATAAGCATATGTGGCTAGGTAATTGAACTATTCTTCTCTAGTTATCTCTGACTAAATTCTAGGAGCTGTACTTAGTTTAGTGTTTATTCACAACCCATTAGATTTGGGTCAGTTACAACACCTCTGAATAGCTTAAAAAAAAAAATCAGCAACCTGATAAGGGAAAAAAAAAAAACACGGGCCCATTATTTTTCCAATTCACTTGTAAGACAGAATTAAGAAAAGCAATTATCAACGACAGTCCAAGTCATCATTATTGATTTGCCTCAGCTAACCACCTCATATACAGTTATCCCATTATTTGAACAGGTCACATATGTCAAGAGGCTTAACATACTATTATATCCCTCAGGTTTTTGCTTTATTATTGGATTCAAATGTTTAATACTGAACTGAAGCTTCTCACATAAATCTGACTCAAGTTATCACTTGACTTTAATGTTTTCTAGCATACTAATAATACACACTGATTTGAACATATCTATCCTGAAACTTACCTAGATTTAATAAATGAAATGCCTATCTACATTTAGACTTTATATTTTCTGAACAAAAACAAACCTCTGACCAAACAGGAGTGTAGATTTTGTTTCAGATTCATTGTACGATGATGGAGAGCAGCAAATTACAATAGTGGTTCTACAGTTCCCACCTAAGGAATCTTGAAGGATTCGCGTCATTTTACTATCACGATACGGAACATATGTCTACATACAAAAACAAACAAAAAAACCAAAGAAGACAAGTGGGTTTCTCAGTAATAAAATATGTTGTAGTTATTAAAATGGGAATTGGATATACACACTAACACTATAAAATAAATCCCTAAAAGACAACTTATTCATACCTATTCATTCAGTGAATCCCTCTCACTCACATCCATCCACATGTATGTATGTTATCTATATTTAACTCCCCATTAGACAACAGGGAAATAGAAAACAAGTGTACTCACACTACCCTCAGCCAAAGCAGAAATGACATTTCCAAGAGCAGAAAGGGACTTGTTGATGTTCTTAGCTTCATCCAGCACAGCACCTTCAGCACCAGTTTTACTAACCTATACATAAGATTGCAAAAGAATGAAACAAAATTATGTTTCAGTGATTCTAATTTTCTAAAACGTTCAGAGGTCATCAATAACTAGTAAAAAAGAAAAGGGAAAGCTTCAAGACTTTGTTTGCCAAGTATTTACCCTGGTAGTAGCAGTGAAAGTCACTCAGTCATGTCCGACTCTTTGCGACCCCATGGACTATACAATACAGTCTATGGAATTCTCCAGGCCAGAATACTGGAGTGGGTAGCCTTTTCCTTCTCCAGGGGATCTTCCCCACCCAGGGATCGAACCCACGTTTCCCGCATTGCAGGTGGATTCTTTACCAGCTGAGCCACCAGGGAAGCCCCAGTATTTACTCTAAGTTATCAGTATTTATCAAGTATGACTTTTCTGAGACCTTGGTTTTTTTTAACATGACAAAAATGAGATTAAGGAGATACCAAATTTTATTTTTAGGTGTGCTCATGAAATTAACCTATTTATATGTAGATTTGTATTGACAGCTTACTAATGTGTTAACCCCCTTCGATGCATGGGAAAATGAAACTAAAAAATTTACTAAAGCACAATGTTGATGTTGTGATGGTTAGAGAGAGACTGAATTTACATATATCAATTTTATACAAGCAAACTTGCTTCTATTAAAAAAATGTAAAATACATAAAGATAACAGAACAATATGTCAGCAATGATGCCTGAAGCAGCAGCTTCTCAGTATTTGCAAAATTAGAGATACACTTTGAAGGATGTGTTTAAGATTTTTGTGTAGAAGGGAGCAGGTATATTATTCCAATCAGAAGAAAACACAAATTAGCAGAACAAACAACAAAAAAAAGGTCACATAGGTCAGTATTAAGACATTTGAACTTATTTTGATTTTGACATAAATCAGAATCAGATTGTATAGGACTATAATATTTAAATAATCCTCCAAAAGGAGTACGGCGAAATCCAAAAGGACTTATTCATGGACAGTTTTTAGAGGGAGGCCATTGTCAGGGTCAATAAAATAGACACCAAAAATTAGGAAAAGGATACCTAGTAAAATTCTTAATGACATACATTCAACACACTATCAATAAAGCATACACCTATGTCAAGGATAACACTTATCGGCAGAATTGGATTATGGCCTAAAGGACAGTAATTTGCAATGACAAAACACTGGCATAAATGCTTATAGCTCTCAAAACTACCACCAAACCCAGTTTGATATGCCTTTTCAAGATTTAACAATGAAAAATACATAAGCCCAAATCTGAGCTGAAGTTCATTAAAAATGCTTCCATGGGAATATAAAGATTTTACCTTTTCACTACCAGCTAAATCCACCAGATAAAGTTTTCCACTCAGCTTTTGTTCCGTTTGCGTGTTCTCTTGTTTTACATTAATAAGAAATATACTGTGACTCCTAGAGCTATGTTCATTCATATCTACAAAGAAATCACACAACCAAATATCAACAAACAAGGCTTTCCCTTACTAATAATTTCTAAAGCATTATTTCACCTAAGAAAAATCAACTTTAAAGCAGTCTATACCTTAACTAGTATTACTAAATATGCCACTTACTTGTAACTGCTACATGTCTGTTAGATTTTCCTTCATCTATGGTGTCCATAACTTCATCTGGACTACATACAAAACGCTCTGTACATCCCTGTAAAATAAATTTTTAAAGAATGTCACCACTCATTAAAAAATGTTATCATAGGGCTTTTCTAAACATTCTGAATTATACCTACCTTTACATAAGGAACTCGATTTTTATCTTCATGAACTGAAAGATTGGTCTTTGAAACTGAAAAAGAAAAATAAATAATATTAACATTTTCCTAACTGCTAACACTGGCTGTGAAATAGTTAATTCAATTGTTTCTTGTTTCTCTCCCCATGAAGCCCAATAACACTGAATTTAAAAAAACATGAAAATATCACTGCAAAAGCAAGAGCCTATAGAGAAGTAAGACTTATATAGAGACATAGAATTTTAGGTCCAGGCCAACCTCTGCCTCTCATATTCTGAAAATAAGAACACTAAGTGAGACTGGTTCTGTGGTTTGCCAAGGACAATGTGTCTGACAGCTGAGAAAAGACAAGAGCATAAGACTCAGGCTCTGGAACTCCAGTCCAATTGTCTGATTACTACCTATGAAGCACCCACAAATATATGCTTTAAATAAGTTAAAATGGATTAAATTAAAACTTTGAAAGAAGCATTTTTCAATGTTTCCTGTAATTCAAGTCAGTTTCATATAGGTTATTGAGAAATGGTCTCACATTTACAACTAAAAACAGTAACATCGAAGAGCAAGAACTTAACTTACCATCTAACAGGTCCCTTATCTTATCCAAATAAATTTCAAAATATGAAACCTAAAGGGCAGAGGAAACAAAGGGGGGAAAAAATCAACCACTTAAAATTACAAAGTAATTTATTTACTTACTCATCAAATATTTTTCCAGCCTGAGTGCCAGATACCAGTGCCAGTGCTAGGGACAACTCAGCTACAGCTCATATTCTGATGGGAAGCCTTAAAATCACTCAACTCTTTATGTGACTGAAGTGCATTTTCCACTAGGTATCTTCATCTAAAATTAGACTCCTTAGGTCTAATTAGTCAGAACTTTTGAGCTTTGTACCAAAACAAATTCCTTTATCTTAAAGAGGAGGCAGCTAAGGCAAAAAAGACTTGGCTTACTCCTTTACTATGTCAGAGGAAGAGTCTGAGTTTACTAATTCTAATAATCTTTCAACTACACCTGCCCATAATTTTTAAAATATTTTTTAAAGAAAAAATATTGAACAGAATTATTCTAGATATAAAATAAAATACCACCTTTCCCCAATGATTTTACCTTAATATGAAATTCCAAATTTTCATCCATGGAGTAAATATAATTAAAAATATCTTGCACTATTCTTGGAATAATTCCCATGCCTTCTGGATCATGAAGTTTACCCTAAACAGAAAACAAAACTAGAGTTCCTAAATAAATTGTAACATACAAATTAAAAATCAAAACTTTTAATTTACAATTCATAGTCAAGAGAGGATAGGAATTCTAATTGTTGCTAATTTTTTGGTGAAAAAATATGGCTGTACAAATACCTAAAAAAACCCAATTCAACTGTTACATATTTTGGTAAGTTACATATAAATAATGTACGCTAATCATACAGTTACCAATTGATCTTAGCCTTTTCTTTAATCATTAGATTCAGATGATGCAATTTGTGAATGAACACATTCCAGGAAAATGTTTGTGAGTTGCTCACCATTTAAATCTGCATCATTCTATCTACTTCAAGTCAAATTCATCCAAGTGCTAAGACTGTCTTTGTTATCTGACTTTAACATGAAAATAAATGAGTGACTCCAAAATAAGCAATCATTTACTTTACATATGTAGAATGCTCAGATAAATGATAAAAGCAGACACTCTGTAGCAGAGGCAGGTTATAGGATGTTTTCTAGAAGCAAAGCTGGAGCAGGTTTACATTCATTATTAATAGCAGTGCTGATAATTTTGGAGCCCTTATTATCAAAGAGGGACAAGTACCTGGCTAGAGGTTGGGAAATGAGACAGATGCAGAGACACAACCAAGGAGAGAAAGAAAAAACCCAAGTGCTCCAAATAGAACTGAAAACACATAAACATTAAAAATTTCAAAATTCCCCATTATAAGGTGACAGAGAATTCTTATTTAATTCTAAGACACGCACAATTTTGTGGTTATGTGGCTAAAACAAAGCTCAATATGATTTCATATATAACATTTCTATTCAAACTCAGGAACTGATTAGATTCTAACCATGTTACTCGTATATAATTTGTATGAGACAAAGCAGTAAAGAGTAAATAAAGCTGTTTAAGCATGATAAAATGTCACAAATAATGAATGAATACACTGTATGTGCTGCAAACTACATCCAAATACTGATTAAAAAACATTACCTCCATTGTGTGTGTCTTCCCAGAGGATGTTTGTCCATATGCAAATATGGTTCCATTGTAGCCTTCAAGTACATCTATGAGAAAATAAGAGCTTTAATATACCAGGGGGCTTTTCTCCTTAAGCAAGACCATTAAAGGAAATTAGTAAGAATATATAATAGTAATTTGCTTAGTGAGGATTCACCTAAGGAATTCCTTTCTCTTTATCCCAAATTACTGTCTGTTGTCAGTAAGAAACAAATTTTAAATTCCATTGCTTATAATCATCTCTCCTGTCAACGTACATCTTAGATGTCAATGCAACAGTATTCTACAGCTTTACATGACCTAAAAGGAAAAAAAATGCTCTGCCAGTTTATGTACAGATATGAACTAGCTTTTAGAAGGAAGACTGATCGGTGGCCTACAGGTGGTTAAAATCCACAATATTCCTCCTCTTACAAAGTGTAACAAGCCCAGTCCCATCTCAAAATCAATTATAAGAGAGTTTCTATGGAATTAAAAAAAAAACAAACCACACAATTTTTTTTCTAGCCCTTTGTGTACCCCAAGACCTACCATTAACATTTAAGCAGCTTCTTTTACTAGACTAAGGAGTGGTGGTGGAATGTGAGTGAGCAAGGTGACTTTTGGTTTCTAGTTTTGGGGATTCAGTTTGTTGGGGACTTTTAAAATTGTTTTTCCTTGTTTTCGTAAAAAGAAAGGTACTGTAAAATCATATACTATTTTAAAGGAAGCCAAAGTACAAACTGAGGCCTCTGCTGGAAACAGCAGATGGTAACAGTGGAAAATAAATTTATAATAAGCAAGCAAATTCTTGTCTTTTTTTAAGTTGACTATTTACAAAAAGAAAAAGAATAAAAGGTCCCAACATTGGTCACGACTAACTAGATACTAGATTTGCTATAGAAATATTTATTTATAAGAAAAAGAAGGTATTAGTACTTACATCTCTGAGAAGATTTTAAGAGATCTCAAACATTTGAAACTTTCATTCAAAATCTTTTCAGTTTCATGAAGAGAAGCAAAATAATTTCAGGAATTAAATTTAAAACAGATTAAGATTGCAGTATTTCTGTTAATAATTCTGAAGATGAAATCGTCTAGGGTAAAAAAGAAGCACTAGACCCTTTCCAATCTACTTCTTTTATATATAACTGATCTCCGTATACCAATATCACACCCTGTGCAAAAGATCTTTTAATCGATCACACAAAATCTAAGGATAAACTCCAAAGTTTTATTAGATCTATACATGAATGTTCATCCATGCTATGATCCAATTACCTAGCAACTGCCACAATAACTACTTAATAAATACTGGTAGATGAATGAATAAATGACTTTCCTAAGATCATATAAATAGCGTATGTCTATATGATATTAAAAGTAAAATACGCTAGGTGAAACACATTTATGTTAGGTGAAACATTACATGAGGGCTTGTAGGATAATAAATGTATGCAATATGTTTGTATTTGGGACTTTAAGCAAAGCTTAAAACTTTTATATGATAACAGAGATTATGTAATAGTCAATCTTCAAATATTTACTGAAAACTATAATCTAGGGTCTCTGTCCTGGGAGCAAGGGATAGAACCAGGATTAGCTGATTTATAGAGGCACCAGGCTATCATTAAAGTAATAACAGTGTTATCAATTAGGAAAATAATCCCTTCCTTCCTACCTCCAAATCCATTCCTGACTTTTTCTTTCTAGATTTGTCAATGTTTTTTTATAAAAAAGTGTAAACATACAGAAAAACAATGAATTTTACAGTGAACAACCCTATAATCAGTACTATCAGTTCTATCAGTAACAGTTTATCATTTTACTGTTTGCCTTAATCATGTATCTATCCACCCATTTATTAAATGCATTTCAGAGACTTCAGTACATTTCCATCTAAATACTCCAGCGCACACACACCACTGGCTAGAATTCAATGTTTCGCAGTTTTGTTCTTCAGAGGTAAAATTTACATACAATGAATATTTTAAAAGTATAGACCTTTAACAAACAAACACAAATAATACTCTTCTCTTTGAAAACCCCAGAGTATGCATCTATAAGCAATAAAATTAGGCACCTTTGGAACTGGCCCTTGTTTGTCTTTCAGCTCTATCTCCCATTATCCTTCCCCTCACACTGTTTTTATTGGTAAAAAATGGCTGAATTTGACAATTTCAGATGGTTCAACATCATAGTCATACCATAATGTATGTCTTCCCTCAACACGGGCGATCCTTTCCACGTGTGGACAGTCTTAGCCCACAGGCATCTCTGTCTGGAGGGCACACCTCACTCTCCTTTCTATTCCTGTGCACCCTTGAGACTAGCTTAGGCTTTACTTCTTCCTCCAATCCAATTCCACAAGCCACCTCCAAAGGAATCTGGGTAAAAGTCCCACCCTATGTGTTCTCGTAGCACCTACATTTTATCATAATACTGACCACTGTCTTCTTCATGAGCCTGTAAAATCCTTGAGGCCAGGGCTGTGTTTAACTCCTAGCACAGTGCCTCGCGCTTAGGATGAACTCAAATACTTGTTGAATGATTATTAACACTAAAACAGAGAATCTCTCTCACCTTTCTAAAGAGTCCCGCCCCTCTATACTTTTGCCTTTCTTGTGAGAAACAGATGGAGGTGGAACTATGGACAAATAATACTTTCATACTTGTAAATAAGAGAAACATACTTAGCAAGTCAGGCAATAGCTTACAACCTCGTAAAAGTCACTTAATCTCTCTGAACTTCAGCTTTCCCATCAGCAAAAATGTCTGCTCAGGGTAAGGCTGTGAGCATTAGAAGTCATCATATAAAATTATTACTGCTAACATTTGAAAGCATTATATGTCAGGCTCTATGCTCTTCAGTCGTTAAATCATGTCTAACTCTTTGCCACCCATGGACTGTAGTCCACCATGCTCCTCTGTCCGTGGGATTTCCCAGCTAAGAATATTAGAGAGGGTTGCCATTTCCTTCTTCCAGGGCATCTTCCTGCCCCAGGGATAGAATCTGCAACTCCTGCATTGGCAGGTGGATTCTTTACCACTGAGCCACCAGGGAAGCCCTGAGGCTCTAATAATCTTTCATGTATTAATGTATTTAATCCTCACAAAACTCTATGCAAGGCACTATTTTATTCCCATTTTACAGATGAGAAAACTGAGAAACTGTGGCCTACAGTTCCACAGCTAGTAAGGTAGAGCTGGGAGGCATTCCAGACAGTCTTGGCTCCAAAGACACACTCTCTTAGCTACCACACTACATTCTCAAGGAACAGAAGAACCAAAATGAACACATGGCAGGCTACATCTGGAAAAATTAAAATGGATACAGTGGCAGACAGTCCAGGGCAGGAAGCTATGGTGGGAAACTAGGGAATCTGAGGAAGCCTGGTAAGATGCCTGGCAAACAGCAAATGCTAAGTAAATGACAACTACTTTACACTGGGAAAACCAACTGGTAGACATCACTCAGGTTCAGGACTCAAGAGAATACAAGTGGATAAACCATGTTCAAAAGAAAAAAAAATTTATCTAATGAATCTACAAAAAGGAAAAGGTTATAGCCCTATACATAAGCTAAATACTTGTACATAAATTTATGAAACAACACAACCCTGGTGGACACTGAGGGACCCAGAGAACACTAGCTGCTCTCACCTCACACCTGGCAGCTTGCTCCTCGAGTCCACATCTCAGGAGAAACACCAGCTCACCCAACACTGTGTTGATCCCTGCCTACCAGTTTCTAATCATGGCCCTCTACTTGATCTGTGTGCCAATGAGTGTCCCAAGTCCAACCTGCCATGATTTAACTGATTTTTCTGTCCTCACACCTCATCATTCTCCCCCACCGTGTCACTCTCTTTAAATCTATGTATTTATTAGAAACTCCACCTCACTTGTATCTTGTCCAGGACAAGTCCTACCAGCTACTACAACCAGGCTCCTCCAAAGTGGTAGAAAGTTTCTGGGTGAAGATAAAAGGAAAATGTCATAGCCCCATGATATCTTTCTATAAATTACAAAGCTGGCACAGGGAGAGAGAGACAGAAACCTTCCATTGTAACTTGCTTGAAATCTAATTTTATAGAGTGAAAATATCTATACAGGTTATGAATTATCCCAAGTTCAGTTGTGGCTAAGTAATTATCCTTAGTTCAGAGTGAATTAAGAAAGTAATTTCTTTTCTTAGAGGATAAAGGAAATGAACAGCAGTTGCTATCTGTTATATTGTTTACTTCATACCAGGTCCTGAGTAAAGACCTTTATCTTTTTAAATCCTTACACTATGCTTATTATAGAGGAAACGAAGATTTGGAAAGCTTGGGTGACTTGCCACAAGTCACAAAGTTAAAAAGTGGCAAAGCCCAGACTTCAACCTCAATTTGTCTGATTCCAAAGCCTGTGTTCTTAATCACATTGCCAAGAAGGGAACTGCCACTCAGAACTCTGTTCCAAACAGTAAAGCAGAAATCTTCTGTAAAAGGTAAAAAGTACAAGGGATCAAAATGTTGAGGAAAAGGACAGAGATTTAAAAAAAAAAAAGAATGAAGTCATCTTAGAGTTATACACAGTAATGAAATAGAATAAAAGGTAGTAGAAACAAGTACCCTAGATGTCAAGACAACAGACCACAGAGTTCTGAGAAAGTAGGTACGAGCCTCTTCTTAAAGACTACACCACTCAGAGTGTACAAAAGAGATAAAATCACTAGAACAATATGAGAAAGCTTAAGCCCAGGATAAGCGAATTTTACAAAAACAAAAACTAAGGCCCTAAAGAGAATTTTTAAAATGTTCAGAAGAAGAATAATGAATGAGTAGACCTGCAATGCCTAAAGAGATGACTACGTCAAAAAATGACGTACTACCATTTTCTAAAACATCATCTGCAAAATGAACAGAAAAAACACTGCTAAGAGGGAGTTTGGGATTGAGGTGGGTAGGATGGTCAAAGAATGGTTTTAAATGAGCTCAAGTTTCTAGTTTTAAGAGAATTACATCCCAAGGACAAACATTTCACGAACGTCACAGAGAACGGAGGTAAAAGAAGATGACTAACTTGCAAATACTACATTCATTTTCAAAAAGTGAAAAACGATGGATTCTGGGAACGGCAGACAAGTATACCAAAATTTCACTAAGGAAAAACTATGGCTGAACTAATCTCATTCACTGTTTGGTCACTAAACTAGTACGTGAGGAAAAACCAGTCATGCACCATGATTTCGCAAAAGGGTGAAAGCTTTCCATCATATTCTTGAGGATATGTTGCCAAGCTAAGAATTAGACAAATGTACAGGTAAGAGAATTTTAAGTTAGTTAAATATCCAGTGTGATTAAATAACCGCCAATAGCCATATTCCATTTTTAGAAGATTAGGCTAAGGACCATGGTCCATTAAGCACTTTTAAATGATTCACAGTAATACTTTCCAAATTCCAGTGTGCTTAAGGACCTTAAAAAAAAAAAAAAAAACGCCTTCAATATCCTTGACACTGTAACAGACTTATCAAAATAGGCTGATAGCCAGTTTAGATCCGTAGTAAGACAACTGTAAAAACAAAACTCAAAATAGGATTATGAGCTAAAATGACAGAATAGAACTGCACTTTAAAGGCTTGCATGCAGATTTTAAAATCTACAATACTCAAGTGCAGACTGGGTCTAATGCTGGCTGGAGCAGATATGAAAATGATTCATACATTTAAACTGCCCGTGAATTCATGAATCAATAACTTTATAGTATTAAAAAAACTAATCTTATGCTGTACTGATGACAAAACTACGCCAAAATCAAAGAATGTAGTATAACTGCGTCCCTGACAGAGAGATCCATCTGGAAAACTATTTGATGCTTACAACAAAAGATAATGCTGTCTATTCCTCTTTCTTGCAATTGTTTACAGAATCACCAGTGAATTCTCCCTCCTGTCCACCATCTCACACCGACCCCATTCCTGCTGTAGCCCTCGGTGGTTTCATGTGTAAGTAGTGAGTGATCCCATTAGTAGATGGCCGTGTACTAGATGACAGCCTGGCCTCTCAGATTCTTAACCTAATTTTCTCCATGGTCTTATCCTTTTCTCCTTTAGATACCAAGTCCATCGTCCCACTCCTTTCATTACCAACTGCACTGCCTTCCGAGCATCAAGTATTTACTTCCTTTTACTCCTTCTATTACACTGATTTCAACAAACCTTTGACTCCACTGAGACTATAATTTTACCACCTTTTTCACTGTCCCCTAGTAAATCACCCCCTTCCCTAGCAACCGGCATCCTCCTCCCCCTCAGCCAGCTTAGATTCCACAGTTCACCATTAGCATCACTCTCCTGACTACATCTCCTGCCCTCCTCTCCTTCTTGTGTACTTCCTGGCAAAACACAACTAGGTAAACTCAACTCTCTGGCAGCTAACCTCAAGTGCGCTCTTAATGCTACCTGGCAATCTTGCCACATCTCCCTAATCCATTCACTTCCACACTGCTAGATGACTTTATACCTTTTCCTCACACTTCCTCCCCCACCACCCGCCTCTGTTAACAACTCTGTTCCCTGTATCAGAGACAAAACGGAATTAATATGAAATGAACCTTCTCCTTCCATCACAGGTATGACCTACTTCTACCCATAAACTGTTTCCTCCTGTTACTAGATGAAATGTCTGTGTTCTACTTAATCCTAACCTAACGACCTGATACTGAATCCCAACCCCACTAGCTCAGTGAACAATATAAGACAGATGCTGCCTCAATCTGAGTATTTTTTAACAATTAGAGCTGTCAAAGAGTGAAAGAAATCATTTCACAAAGCAATAGTTAATCATCAGATCCTTTTGATATAAGATGTTGCTGCACTTATTTTTATAAAGTTTATTAATAAATCCATATAATCACAATGCCCTCTCAGCTCTAAGATTCTGTTTTTAGAAAATATCTTAGCATAGGTTAATGGTGTTAACAGGAATGCACACACTTTTCTTATCTTTGGCACCTCTGGTGAATTCCTCAAGGGTCTCTCATTTGACTACAGGGCAAGTCCCCGGGGAAGGAATAACACTGCAACAGGGGAATGACAGGCTGCCGTTTCCTATTACTTTACAGAAACTTGTCTAGTAATTTTGTCTTCATTCTCATGCTGCTGTATTTCTAGAACAGCTACCTTAGAAACTCTCTTGGGAATACTTAATAGAACTGCATATTCCAAGGATATGTATGCTGCTGCTGCTAAGTCACTTCAGTCGTGTCCGACTCTGTGACGGCAGCCCACCAGGCTCCCTGTCCCTGGGATTCTCCAGGCAAGAACACTGGAGTGGGTTGCCATTTCCTTCTCCAATGCATGAAAGTGAAAAGTGAAAGTGAAGTAGCTCAGTCATGTCCAATTCTTTGCAACCCCAGGGACTGCAGCCTACCAGGCTCCTCCATCCATGGGATTTTCCAGGATATGTATACAACATTGTAATTCTCATAACACCCTTCAACAGGCATTGTACATAAATTATTTCATGAAATTTGAGCAATAGGGTTTAACTATATTTGACCTTTTTATTATCTGAACTTCTGCAACTAACTAAAAAGAAAGGGAAGGTAAAATGAAAAAAAAAAAGAAAGCTGGGTAAATTGAAGAGATCACAAACAAAACTGGACTTACTGCTGGGATGACTTAGAAGGTATATAATATATTTACCTTTAACAATCTTCTTTGCACAGTCATTATACACTTGCTCTTGAGATGTGTTTGACTGGAACACCCGGTCAAATGCATAAGGCTTGGACTAAAAAACAGAAACAAAAGTTTCAACTATACAAATTAAATGTGAAACAGACATTTCTAAGCTCCTTTAAAGACATCACCATATATTTAACCTTCAAAATAGGATACCTACTATGCATCACTTAGAACCTTTCTGGAAAAGTCCTTACTTAGGGCCCAGAACAAACCCACTACAATAAACTCCACAAAACCAAGTATGTCTGTTTTAGTCTCTGTTGTATTTCCAAGGCCCAGCACAGAAATTAAGTGTTACTATGGTGGTCACTCATACTGTTGAGTGATTGTTACTTAATGAGTGTCTTTTCTGGCAGATAGAGACTCTATTTTCAACACTAACTCATCCTGCAGATAAGGAATTAGAATCGTGAAAGGTCCAAATATATAAACAACACAATTAAAATTCAATCTCAAGTCTCCTTTCACTTCAGGTTTCCTTCCATTATTCCACTCAGCTTTTCAGTGTAGTGCAACAGCATTTCAACCGTTCATCCATTTAAGTATTTATGGAATGCCAGTTATGCTGGACACCACACCAGAAGGATGACCACGACAGATTCACTCTCTGCTTTAGTGGAAATAACAGCGGGGCAGATATCAGACAAATAATTGACTAGAATTCCATCCTGCACAAGAGGGTACTTCAGAAGGGCTATGACAGCACTTAGGGGAGAACCTGAGACTGGGGAAGGCAGAAGAACAGCAGAGAATCACTCTGGAGAAGGGATGTTAATGAACCAAAGAATAAAGAGCACACCAACTGTCAGTCTCGTCAGTGTTACTCATGAGGGAGAGTGAGTGTGGGGAAGTACTCCAGGCACTGGGAACAAGATGCTTAAGGAGCCTGAGGCTGAAAGGAACTTGGGAGCATCAAGAAACCAAAGGATGTTGTTCAATCTCAAGTGCAAGGATGCACAAATCAAATGTCAACATGGTTAAAAAGGCAACTAACATTTTAACATTATTTTTAATAGTTTTGATTATGTGGGTCCCTTAAAGGGCCTAGAGAATACAATTTGAGCACAGCTGATACAGCTTGGGAAGGAGCCAGAGGTATGAAATGAAAATCAGAGAGTATACTATCCATGCAAGTCAAGGGAAGAATTTTCAAGGAGGAAGTGACTATCTCATACATAGTGGAGAGGTCAAGGCAAAATTGAAGACTCCAATGACAAAGATCAGACTGGAAAGAGGTGAAAAAAGATCAGGAGGTAACTGAATAGAAATCTAGCTGTGGCACAAAGAAAGCTATGTTTTATGATGGGCAAGATCCGAGCAAGTTTAAAAGCTGGCAGGAACAATTAGTAATCTGAGAGAGAAAGTAAGCATCTAAAGATAAGAGAGGGAGCGTGAGGGTTCTCAGCACTGAAATTAAATGTGTGCCAGCTCTCTGCTGCTGCTGCTAAGTCGCTTCAGTTGTGTCTGACTCTGTGCGGCCCCATAGATGGCAGCCCACCAGGCTCCCCTATCCCTGGGATTCTCCAAGCAAGAACACTGGAGTGGGTTGCCATTTCCTTCTCCAATGCATGAAAGTGAAAAGTGAAAGGGAAGTCGCTCAGTCGTGTCCGACTCTTAGTGACCCCATGGACTGAAGCCTACCAGGCTCCTCCGTCCATGGGATTTTCCAGGCAAGTGTACTGGAGTGGGGTGCCAGTGCCAGCTCTCTAGTCTCTTCTAAAGTAAAGGAAGGGAGCTAGGCCCCAAAATAAACAATCATGACCCCAGAAAAAATCCTTCACCTTGCAGAATACTGCCTAGGGTCTTAGCTAAAAAAGATCATAGTTTTTAGAAACTATACCCTACAACTCCCCTCCCCAAAGCCTGGAATAACACTAACAATGATACAAACAGCCCCTAAAAGCCAAAGCCATTCCCAATTCCCCTTCTGGCCTCCCACCAGACAGGCTGGAAACTAACCACTTGCTACCTGAATCTCCTTGTAACTACTGGCCACATGACCCAGCTCTAGACACTATGAAGTGACAGTCTGCTGGGAGGTGTCTGAGAATCACTTCAGCCAAAGCTGCCCTTTCTCCTCTCTGGGATGAATGTCTGGAACTGGAGCATCCATCTTGCAAACAAGACAGATATGATGATGAAAAGTCAATAACTAAGGATGACAGAGGGTAACAGAGTCAGCAAGAAGTAAAGGTCCATCTCCAGACTTCCTACGTGAGAAAAATAACCTCTTATTTATTTAAACCACCATTAGTTTGTTTGTTTTCTCTCTGCAGCTGAAAGCATTCCTGAAGGATATACTCCCAAAGATGACCTCCCTTTGGCATCAATTAAATGTAGGCTTCTCAATGTCTTGATTATTTTTTGGCTACAACACACATAAAGTGTCCTTCTGCTAAGACTCCAAGACACTGACATTCAAATCTACAGGTGTGGCTAATAAAAGACAATCTACTATTTCACTGATGGCGCAAGATGTATTCATGATAATTCTGAAAACACAAGTTCAAAATAACAGAAATAAACTATATTTATATTTTGTTCTATCAAAGAAAAAAGTATTTTTCTCTCTTCATTTACTCAGCAAACATTTATTTAGTATCTATAAGGTATGAGAACTGATGCTGAAGCTCCAATACTCTGGCCACATGATACAAAGAGGGACTCACTGGAAAAGACCCTGATGTTGGGAAAGATTGAAGGCAGGAGCAGAAGAAAACAGAGGTTGAGATGGATGGCATCACCGATTCAGTGGACAAGAGTTTGAGCAAATTCCAGCAGATCGTGAAGAACAGGGAATCCTGGCATGCTGCAGTCCACGGAGTTGCAAAGAGTCAGACATGACTTAGTGACCAAACAACGACACGGTATGAGATATTGTAAGAGAGTAACACAATTTTAGAAATGACATTTAATTAGTATGAGAGTAGGGCACAAAGAACAACAGAGGAGAAGGCTGGATAAATTATCAAACAGTAAGAAAGAAAGAAAGTGAAGTCGCTCAGTCGTGTCCGACTCTTTGCGACCCCATGGACTGTAGCCTATCAGGCTCCTCTGTCCATGGGATTTTCCAGGCAAGAGTGGAGTGGATTGCCATTTCCTTCTCCAGGGGATCTTCCCGACCCAGGAATCAAACCCGGGTCTCCTGCATTGCAGGCAGACGTTTTACCATCTGAACCACCAGGGAAGCCCCCAAGCTAAGCACTTATATAGAAGGACTGAATATAAGTGATCAGTAATGTTGCCTGATTTGAAACAGAGACACCCTCCACCATTAGCAAATTCACGAATTCTAATTTTGCTTGAAGAAACAAGTTAATCAGTAGAAGTTAGGTAACAGTATGACAACTGCATCCTTCCAAAATAAGGCAAATGATATTTTATTTAAATAAACATTTAAACAATAAAAAAAACAAACACCACTTAAGTCCTATCTTCAGTTTTACATCAACAACAAAAAAAAACCTGCTCACAAACATTTAGAAAGAGATATGCCAAAAATAACAGGTAATATAAAGTCTGCCTCAAAAGCTGATACTTTATGCAGCTGTTTATTCAGGCATCACCTCACACCAAATATGCAAACTACCACTGTATTAGAATAAGAATATGAGCATGCAGATATAAAGATAATAAAGCTGGGATTGAGTGACTTTTTAAAGTTGTTTAAAGTGGTGGTTTAGTGGCTAAGTTGTATTTGAAGTTATACCACTGTTAAATAAAAAACTATCTTCAGTGCTTATTATTAAGTTCACACAATAGCCTTACTTTACTTACAAAACTGAATTATAATTTTCTTAAATAAAGCAAATGTGATCCTGGCTTCCTGGATGAAAAATGAGACTTGTGAAACATAAAAACTATTTCTAATGGTCTATAACAAAGGTACATCCCATAACTAATAATCTTTCAAATAAATTAAACACTCATGATCTGGATATCCATATCTTTAGAAATTTGGCCCTTGGTCTTGAAATATACATTATGCAGCCTTTAAAAATGTGTATCTTCAAAAATACTCCAACTCACAAGATGTATTCACATCTAACTTAGGCTTCAAGGAGACAAAACCAAACAGGAATGTTTATTTACCTTAGATTTCTTAAGTTCAGTGGTTCCTACCTGAATCTGCACAGACCAGGCTGAACACCAAATCTGGTTACAAAGGACACACTTCTGGCAGGAATATGTCTTTCTCTGGAATTCTGAATAGTGATTTTCAGATCACATGGGATTACATCATATTAGATTTTCCTTAGTTGTACACTGATGTGGGCTAACATTCTGCAACTGATGGCTCCTTTTTTCAATTTTCATATATAAGGTAATCAGGATCAAACACCAAATCATCATTCATCTGAAAGGGGAAACTGTGCTGTGTTGGAGGTAAGAACTAGGTCCAATTTCAATGAACCACAACAGTCCGTTTTGGATTCTGGCAGCCTCTATAGTATACCATATAAGGAATGATAGTCAGTAAAGATACTTGATGCAAGTATGCATGTTCCACTTTTATGATGCATAAACAGATGAAGGAATAACTTTTCTTATTGATTTCTTTTATTCGGTGTTTTCAGCTGGCTCCTTTGAACTACAGAAGGCATTTCCCTTATGCCCCAGTTTTTGTGGGTCACAAGTTTGCTTATCTAAAGCAAATAGTTTTACTATATCACTGTCAAAGATCTTCAAAAAGTAACACATTTCTATTTCATTCAATATGTGATATGTATAGCACTTCACTGAGCATTTAATTACCAAACAAAAAAAATCTGTACAAAGGCTGCAAAGCACAGAAAGATACTGCAAGATTACACGGCTATGGGGTCACATCACATTAAAATCACTGACTACGTGGGTAACAGGAAAAAAGTTTGGACAATATATTGGAAACTGAACGTAGATAAAATCAGAATCCTAAAAAACTATCTTCTTTGTGAGCATTGATTATACTTACAATTCGGTAACACTGTAAACTAAAACACTGATTTTTTAAATTTTGATTTAACCAGAAGTCTGTATACATAATGTTTTAAAATTATTTCAGACAATTTAATTTTAAATGCTGCACTGCAGCAATTCCTTTTTAATCTATTTACTTTGAATCAGGGTCAGTATGCAGTAAAATGAAGAAAAAACAAGAGATGACTTAACCTAGAGGTTTGTTATTTCCACTCCTAGCTGCCGTTACAAATTCTCAGACAACTTAGAAAAAAAATTAAAGAATACACTTAAAAATTTTTTTAAAAAGAGGTATCAGAGTAATTAATGACTTCTATATGCAAAAGACTGGTTTCTGAAAATAACGAACTAAACATGTTGCTTTACATTTTCTAAAGCTGTATCACACTCAGTTGTAATATACTTCTGCTTATACTTAAACAAAAAAAAACCCAAAACGACTAAAATACTTACCAGTTTATCTAAAGGCCAACTAACTGTACATTATTGATTTATGACTAAATTACTTGTCCATGATGTTTAATATCACCACTTAGATTAATTACTAAGGAAACCTAAGTAACGAACTTAAAATAACTTTATCCAAAGGAAACAACCTAAAATAAATGTGTGCTTCCTGTGGTAATTGTTTATTTTCTTTTAACTCTTTCCTCGTATCTTATGTCATATTTGGCCTGCAAAAGAAGGCTGTCTTCTAACCTAACCATAAAACATTTTGTGAATCCCAAATCTTAACCATTACAACAAATAAATCTTGATAATACTATCGGTTTGGGTAAATAACCACAAAAATATATCTGAAGAAATAAGACAGCCTTAACACAAATCTGAAAGGAAAACAGCTTGGTTATGTCAACTACTGTAGAGGCTGAGTAATCACAAGAACTCTATGAGAAACTAATAGCCTACTAGTGTCAGCCAACCAACAACCCAGGCCTGGTGAACATCCTCTAAAATCACGTGAAATAGCTCATCCTGAAGGAAAAGAATGATTAGTTTCGTGCATAACTTCTTGGCCTCTCCATGATGTCATTTATAGCAAGGGTTTTTCTGTGGACTTGTTAACAAAGAACCAGCCTGACAGTCTTCACACAGTAAGAGCTGCAGTTATTAGGAACCTAATGACTTGTTTGCCAAAACCGTCCCAAGCAATGTGGAGCTATGACATTAATCTTCTAGAGCTGAACTTGGAAACTTTCACATAAAAATTCTAAGGAACTTGAGTTCTGTCTTACATGTCAATGCTTCTAACCTTCAATGTTCCATCTCCTGTGATATTTCTGTCCCATTTCTATATTAAGATATTCAAACTTATGCTAAATGGAAAGGCAAAAAACACTAAAATTGGGGAGTGTGATAGCAATGTAGAAAGATGGCATCAGCAAGAAAGATGAATTTAATTTTTTGTCAGAGTTCACTGTTCTGTAGGCAGTTACCTTATTCTCCATTTTAATCTCCTTGAATTGGGAATCATTTTCAGGACCTTTCACGTTATGTTTCACATTACAAAAGACATTATCTCACCATCCTTGTGATTATCAAAGTCATTTTTCTTCAAGGCAGATCCTAATTGTAGAAGTAGGAATCTGATACTAACAAGAAATCTAGTTTACTGATTAAATTTTATTTATTTATTTTTTTAAATCTGCTTTTATAATACTTTGGTATACACACGAAAAGTTAACACTCTTTCCCGGAGTGCTACCCCATAAAACCCAGTGAGTCTCTCTGGGCACTTATTTAACCCAACGTTGATCGGCGAGATCCGCTGGTGGATGAGACAAAATCGAGCGCTCCGATTTCCAAAGAAAACTACTTTTTACAGCCCTAGATTCGCCATTTGTAACTGTAAACTCAAAAGCGGGTTGGCTGAACACTGAAGGTACCAGCGTAACTGCGACTGTTACGGTTTTCCTTCTCCCACGGAGGAAACAAGACGGTCTAACGCACATTTAAGATTTCTTTTAAGACTAAATATCATTACTACTTAAGGTTCGGTAAGGCAGATCCCAACGTTCTCGGCCGAACTCTGATCTATTTTATGAATGATAAATCTGAGGGGAAGGGGGTCCGACACACCGACTGCATCTACATCAGAACATGCAGGCGCACAGAAAGTCGGCGAACGAGCACTCGACTTGTTCCCCGGCGGCTCCACCCGCGCCCCAGGTAGGGGAGTGCCCGGGACCCAGGGCGGGTGCCTCCCGTCCCCGGCGCTGCAGACCGGGGTGGGGCGACCCCGGAGCACCCGACGAGGCGCCGAGCCCCTCCCCTGGGCCGTCGAACCCCACTGGGGAGGCTGGGGCGCCCCAAAGCTCGCTCTCCGCTCACTCCCCACTTCTCTCAACTCCCCGAGCGGCCGGGCACGAAGGAGGGGCCCTGGGTGGGGACAGGGGCACTCACCGCGATCATAACCGTGTCTTCTCCCTGAAACTTGGCGATGTACTTATCACCGCGGTTCACCTCCGACTCGTTGAGCGGTCTGAAGCGACACATCACTTTGATGTTGCACTCGGCCGGGTCCGCCATCTTCCCGGCTGCCGGGCCCCGAGGCCGGGAGCCACTCCCCGCCGCTCAGTCTTGGAGGAAGTAGGCCGAGCCGAGGGGGCTAGCGTGGCGAAGGCCAAGGGCCCGCGGCCCGCGGCGTCGCTCTTCCCCGGCGGGGCGGCCGGGACCTGGGCGGCAGCGCCCGGGCCGGCACGGTCACCCACAGGCTCACTTCCGACCCATCATGGCAGCCATGGCGGCGGCGGCGGCGGCTCCTCAGCTTCTCCCTTGACTGGCGGGGCAGGTTGCTGGGCGGAGGGATCCCGGAGATCGGGAGCGCAAGCCCCTTCTTCTTCTTCCTAGGAGACAGCAGGCCGGGCCCACCTTCGGCCTGCCCGGCTGTCGGCTCGCCGGCTCGCCGGCTGCAGCCTGACCACTCCTGAGGCCGCGGACCGGCGGCGGGATGGGCGGCGCGGACGGAGAACTGCGCACGCGCGGATGACCGGCGCCCCGGCGACCAATCCGCGGCCGCGCCGCTGCTCTACGCCGGGGTTGCACGGCCAAGATACCGGACGCGCAAGCGCAGAGTGAGCTATCGACCCCGCAGAGGATTTCAGAGTTAAGCGGTGCCTTAACGTTTTTTTCTGTAGAGGACAAGGGACCTTGTTAAAAGTGCTTGACGTTGTAGTTTAAGTAAAACACTATATTCCTGTTAGGACGTGTTTGCTTTCTGTTTTGTCTGGAGATACATTGATTTCTAGCCCACCTTTTTAGAGGGCTTTGCCAGAAAAGGAAGATTTGAATGAAGGGCGGGACGTGGTTTATGGTTCAAACGGTTGATCATTCCTAAGAGAGGGGGTTGGGGGACAGGAATAAGAAAAAGGAAGTTTCGTCTGAGGAAAGGTGCTGAAGAAATGTGGAACAGTAGGGTAAGGTGGGAGAAGACCCCCGGGGAACTGGCGGTCCCAATGACTCCGTAATAATCCTGTGGAACTCATCAGTCTCCACATCTAGAGTGTGAAGACAGAAAAACTGTAAAGACAATTAGGACCGCTAATCCTAGTCCCCGATTTTTGTTCGTAAAATGGAAGAGTAGGACTTACCTAGTGGTGCAGTAGTTAAGAATCCGCCTTGCAAGGCAGGGGGCAAGGGTTCCATCCCACATGGAGAAACTAAGATCCCACCCAACATGCTGCTGCAGTGTGGCCAAAAATAAACAATTAAAAAAAAATAGAGGCGTGTACTATTGTTGTTCAGTCGCTAAGTCGTGTGGGACTCGCTGCAAACCCACAGTCTGAAGCACACCAACCTTCCCTGTTCTTCACTACCTCCTGGAGTTTGCTCAAACTGATGTCCAATGAATCAGTAATGCTGTCCAACCATCTCATCCTCTTTCGCTACCTTCTCCTTCTGCCCTCAATCTTTCCCAGCATCAGGGTCTTTTCCAATGAGTCAGCTCGTCACATCAAGTGGCCAAAATTTTAGAGTTTCAGCTTTAGTCCTTCCAATGAATATTCAGGGTTGATTTCCTTTAGGATTGACTGGAGAAGACTCTTTGAGAGTCTGCTGGACAGCAAGATCAAATCAATCAATCCTAAAGACGGGTACTATGAGAGCCTCCAGTTGTTCTCTGTCCTCCCCTGATCATGCTAATGCCTGCAGAAATGAATCCAGAGTCTAAGATTCAGGTTTATTGATCCACAACAAAGGGGGAAGAGTTCACACCTCAGGCATCTTGGGACATCTCACCAAACACAGAAAAGGATGGAGTTGTTACAAAGCTTTGGGGGAAATGTGGAGTTTAAGTAAATTTAAATGAATCTGTATTTTGATTGGTTCCAACAAAGCGGTGCTGTGTGATACCAGATCTGGACTACAAGTGGACCCAAAAAGTCTTGTTTCCTTGTAACTACAATGTTAAGATAGATGTGGAGTATTGTCTCCAGAAACCCCTTTTCCACAGCTCTGCACCTGGCTTGAGAATCAATCGAGGCTACCTCTCTGTGTCTTAGACTCTTAGGTAAGAGTGGAATGTTCTCTTCTTATTGATGTAACTTTGGGTGGCAGTTTCTGACAGTCTATGATATTAGAGAACAACGTTTTCAGTAAGAAAGCAATAGTCAAAGAAGAAGGTTGTTGCAGCCGGTGGGTCACCAGTTTTCAACCTTTGTAGCAGGATCTCATTAAGTTTCTGTCCTCAGTCTTCTGCTCTTTGCTGTTGGAGCTCACTTCTTCAACAGCTGCTGGTGTCTCTTCTCTATAGCCCTGAGCTTTTCACCTGACTGACGTTTCCATCTCTCCAGCTGTGTGCAGGCCACCTTGTTTAGGATGCTTTCCCTTAACCTCAGATTTATTAGTATTCCAAAGATGAAATTACTCCCTGCCAATACTGAATGCAACTACTCAGCTCTCCATTTTTGATGATCAGCATCAACATTCTTCCATACTTCCAGGCTTAAACAGTTCCAGTCACCTGTAACTCCACTGTTTTCTTCATCTCAGAGGTGGGAGGGGGGGTTCAGGATGGGGGACATATGTACACCCATGGCTGATTCACGTCAGTGTATGGCAAAAACCATTACAATATTGTAATTAGCCTCCAATTAAATAATTTTTTAAAATCTACAGAAGAGAAACATGGGAGTCTGTGTACCTGAAGTTCTTCAACTTCCATTCCACTATCCCCAGTTGTTCCCCAACTCAGAAGATCTGAGCAATGATTGTTCTAGAGCTGTGATTTTCAGACTGCTCCATGGAGTAGAGGATACAAAGAAGTGACTCAGGAGGTTTCACAGGTCTGGTGAGAGAAACCAGGTGGATGGAAAGGCTAAGCTGTGAAGCTCTGGGAAGCTCTGCTGTTCAGCATCCTTTAGTTGCCTTTCAACCCTCACCTCTTTCCTCTTTCTGCATGACAGATTCTGGAAGCTCAGGCTTTATGAAAACAAAATCCAGAACAGGAAGTATCTGCGAGAGCTTTCTGCTTTCGAATCTGACACACATACTTCTTCTAGGCCACGCAAAGAGCCTGACTCCACACAGAACCAGGAAGGAGAAAAAGGCCATGTGAAAAACAAAATGTTTCTTTTTCTTGTTTTTTTTTTGCCACACCAAGTGGCTTGCAGGGTCTTATTAATAGTTCCTTAAGGGGCCTGAACCTGGGTCCTGGCAGTAAACGCACTGTTTTAATCACTGGACCACCAGGGAATTCCCAAAAACAAAATATTTCAAAAAATTGTTCCATCACACAAGTAAGGAATATCAAACAATAGGGTTTAAGTAAAATTTTCATAGGGAAACAAAAGATTGATTTTTAAAAAATGATTCATCTCAGTTTTTCTTCCAAATATATTAAAGATCAACATTATTCAATGTGAGCAGTGAGACAGTAGGTTTCCTTGAGAGTACAGTTTGAGACTCACTAACATAAGTTTTTTCCTTATGAAAATGTGAGTGGTATTTCACCTATACAGAGTTAGAACATTAAATCTCCATTGTGGAGGTAGCCTCCAAAGATGGTGCTCTATTGAACCATGCCTACTTGTATCTCACTGTTGTGCAGCCATTTTCCTTGAATCTTTTTTAATCTATTTACTTATTTATCTGGCTGTGCATGTGTGCTAAGTTGTTCAGTCATGTCTGACTCTGTGGAATCCTATAGACTGTAGCCCACCAGGCTCCTCTGTCCATGGGACTCTCCAGGCAAGAACACTGGAGTGGGTTGCCATGCCCTCCTCCAGGGGATCTCAGGTCTATAGTTGCAGCACTCAGGATATTTGTTGCATCATGGGGATCTTTCGTTGTGGTGAACAGACTCTCTAGTTGTGGCATGTGGGCTTCGTTGCCCTGCAGCATGCAGGATCTTAGTTCCCGGACCAGGGATTGAATACAAGTCTCCTGCGTTACAAGGCAGATTCTTAACCACTGGACCACTAGGGAAGTCCCTACTCTCATCTTGAATCTTGGTAGGTCTTTTAATTCATTTGGAACCAGCACAAGGTGGTAGAAGTATGATACTACATGCTATCTGAAACTAGGTGAGAAGTCTTGTAGCTTCCACTTAGGTCTCTTGAAACACTCTTTTGAGGAATTTTAACATGCCACGTGAGAAGACCAATTACGATGAGAGGACCATGTCAGAGTCAATAGACCCAGCTGATCCCAACCTTCCAGCCATCCCCACCCAGGCATCAGACAAGGGAGGAACCTTGAACTGTCCAGACCAGCACACTTGACAGTTGAGTACCAGTGAGTAATCCCAGTTGGCACCCTTGGAGCAGAAGAATCACCCAGCTGAGGCCTGCCCAAATTCCTGACCCATGAAATCATGAGATGTAATAAAATAGTTATTGTTTAAGCTACTCAATTTTATTTTTAAAAAAGTATTTATTTTTGGCTGTACTGGATCTTCATTGCATCATGTGGGATGTTTCTCTGAGGCCCTCAGACTCAGTAGTTGTGGTACATGGGCTCAGTTGCCCCACTGTATGTGAGATCTTAGCTCCCTAACAGGGATCAAACCCATGTCTCCCACACTGGAAGGCAGATTCTTAATCACTGGGCTACCAGGGAAGTCCCTTAGCTACTCAGTTTCAAAAACTTGTTATATAGCAAAAGATAACTGGAGTATTTACCTACAGCTTGAAACCTAAAACTTATCTCCTGGAAATTGTCCTATAAAATGTTCAGTTCAGTTCAGTCGCTCAGTCATATCCGACTCTTTGTGACCCCATGAATCGCAGCACGCCAGGCCTCCCTGTCTATCACCAACTCCCGGAGTTCACTCAGACTCACGTCCATTGAGTCCGTGATGCCATCCAGCCATCGCATCCTCTGTCGTCCCCTTCTCCTCCTGCCCTCAATCCCTCCCAGTGTCAGAGTCTTTTCCAATGAGTCAACTCTTCGCATGAGGTGGCCAAAGTACTGGAGTTTCAGCTTTAGCATCATTCCTTCCAAAGAAATCCCAGGGCTGATCTTCAGAATGGACTGGTTGGATCTCCTTGCAGGCCAAGGGACTCTCAAGAGTCTTCTCCAACACCACAGTTCAAAAGCATCAATTCTTAGGCGCTCAGCTTTCTTCACAGTGCAACTCTCACATCCATACATGACCACTGGAAAAACCATAGCCTTGACTAGTTGGACGTTTGTTGGCAAAGTAATGTCTCTGCTTTTGAATATGCTATCTAGGTTGGTCATAACTTTCCTTCCAAGGAGTAAGTGTCTTTTAATTTCATGGCTGCAATCATCATCTGCAGTGATTTTGGAGCCCAAAAAAATAAAGCCTGACACTGTTTCCACTGTTTCCCCATCTATTTCCCATGAAGTGATGGGACCAGATGCCATGATCTTAGTTTTCTGAATGTTGAGCTTTAAGCCAGCTTTTTCACTCTCCTCTTTCACTTTCAGCAAGAGGCTTTTGAGTTCCTCTTCACTTTCTGCCATAAGGGTGGTGTCATCTGCATATCTGAGGTTATTGATATTTCTCCAGGCAATCTTGATTCCAGCTTGTGCTTCTTCCAGCCCAGCGTTTCTCATGATGTATTCTGCATAGAAGTTAAATAAGCAGGGTGACAATATACAGCCTTGACATACTCCTTTTCCACTGTGGAACCAGTCTGTTCCATGTCCAGTTCTAACTGTTGCTTCCTGACCTGCATATAGGTTTCTCAAGAGGCAGGTCAGGTGGTCTGGTAGTCCCATCTCTTTTAGAATTTTCCACAGTTTATTGTGATCCACACAGTCAAAGGCTTTGACATAATCAATAAAGCAGAAATGGATGTTTTTCTGGAACTCTCTTGCTTTTTGATGATCCAGTGGATGTTGGCAATTTGACCTCTAGTTCCTCTGCCTTTTCTAAAACCAGCTTGAACATCTGGAAGTTCATGGTTCACGTATTGCTGAAGCCTGGCTTGGAGAATTTTGAGCATTACTTTACTAGTATGTGAGATGAGTGCTAGTTGTGCGGTAGTCTTGAGCATTCTTTAGCATTGCCTTTCTTTGGGATTGGAAAGAAAACTGACCTTTTCCAGTCCTGTGGCCACTGCTAAGTTTTCCAAATTTGCTGGCATATTGAGTGCAGCACTTTCACAGCATCATCTTTCAGGATTTGAAATAGCTCAACTGGAATTCCATAACCTCCACTAGCTTTGTTCATAGTGATGCTTTCTAAGGCCCACTTGACTTCACATTCCAGGATGTCTGGCTCTAGGTGAGTGATCACACCATTGTGATTATCTTGGTCGTGAAGGTCTTTTTTGTACAGTTCTTCTGTGTATTCTTGCCACCTCTTTTTAATATCGTCTGCTTCTGTTAGGTCCATACCATTTCTGTCCTTTATCGAGCCCATCTTTGCATGAAATGTTCCCTTGGTATCTCTGATTTTCTTGAAGAGATCTCTAGTCTTTCCATTCTGTTGTTTTCCTCTATTTCTTTGCACTGATCGCTGAGGAAGGCTTTCTTATCTCTTCTTGCTATTCTTTGGAACTCTGCATTCAGGTGCTTATATCTTTCCTTTTCTCCTTTGCTTTTCATTTCTCTTCTTTTCACAGCTATTTGTAAGGCCTCCTCAGACAGCCATTTTGCTTTTTTGCATTTCTTTTCCATGGGGATGGTCTTGATCCCTGTCTCCTGTACAATGTCACGAACCTCCGTCCATAGTTCATCAGGCACTCTATCTATCAGATCTAGTACCTTAAATCTATTTCTCACTTCCACTGTATAATCATAAGGGATTTGATTTAGGTCATACCTGAATGGTTTAGTGGTTTTCCCTACTTTCTTCAATTTAAGTCTGAATTTGGCAATAAGGAGTTCATGATCTGAGCCACAGTCAGCTCCTGGTCTTGTTTTTGCTGACTGTATAGAGCTTCTCCATCTTTGGCTGCAAAGAATATAATCAATCTGATTTCGGTGTTGACCATCTGGTGATGTCCATGTGTAGAGTCTTCTCTTGTGTCGTTGGAAGAGGGTGTTTGTTATGACCAGTGCATTTTCTCGGCAAAATTCTATTTGCCTTTGCCCTGCTTCATTCCGTATTCCAAGGCCAAATTTGCCTGTTACTCCAGGTGTTTCTTGACTTCCTACTTTTGCATTCCAGTCCCCTGTAAGGAAAAGGACATCTTTTTTGGGGTGTTAGTTCTAAAAAGTCTTGTAGGTCTTCATAGAACCGTTCAACTTCAGTTTCTTCAGCATTACTAGTTGGGGCATAGACTTGGATTA
The DNA here is from genome assembly GCF_029378745.1 of Bos indicus. Classification (NCBI taxonomy): domain Eukaryota; kingdom Metazoa; phylum Chordata; class Mammalia; order Artiodactyla; family Bovidae; genus Bos; species Bos indicus. The sequence goes on along the minus strand of NC_091772.1, from coordinate 33,377,092 downwards.
CTCTGATATTGAATGGTTTGCCTTGGAAACGAACAGAGATCATTCTGTCTTTTTTGAGATTGCATCCAAGTACTGCATTTTGGACTCTTTTGTTGACCATGATGGCTACTCCATTTCTTCTAAGGGATTCCTGCCCATAGTAGTCAATCTAATCACACTAGGACCACAGCCTTGTCTAACTCAATGAAACAAAGCCATGCCCATGGGGCCACCCAAGACTGGCGGGTTATGGTGGAGAGGTCTGACAGAATGTGGTCCACTGGAGAAGGGAATGGCAAACCACGTCAGTATTCTTGCCTTGAGAACCCCATGAACAGTACGAAAAGGCAAAAAGATAAGACACTGAAAGGTGAACTCCCCAGGTCGGTAGGTGCCCAATATGCTACTGGAGATCAGTGGAGAAATAACTCCAGAAAGAATGAAGGGATGGAGCCAAAGCAAAAACAATACCCAGTTGTGGATATGACTGGTGATAGAAGCAAGGTCTGATGCTGTAAAGAGCAATACTGCATAGGAACCTGGAGTGTCAGGTCCATGAATCAAGGCAAATTGGAAGTGGTCAAACAGGAGATGGCAAGAGTGAACGTTAACATTCTAGGAATCAGTGAACTAAAATGGACTGGAATGGGGGAATTTAACTCAGATGACCATTATAAAATATTGCTTATGTATAATAGATGCATTTAGGTTGGATTACATTGTAGATTAATTTTAAATAGCTGGAGGGGGTCTGAGAATATAACCACTGTTTATGACATGCTGGAGAAGACTCTTGAGAGTCCTTTGGACAGCAAGGAGATCAAACCAGTCAATCCTAAAGGAAATCAGTCCTGAATATTCATTGAAAGGACTGATGCTGAAGCTGGAGCTCCAATACTTTGGCCACCTGATGAAAAGAACTGATTCATTGGAAAAGACCCTGATGCTGGGAAAGAGTGAGGGCAGGAGGAGACAGGCGTGACAGAGGATGAGATGGTTGGATGGCATCACTGACTCAATGGACATGAGTTTGAGTAAATTCTGGGAGATAGTGAAGGACAGGGAAGGTTGGTGTGCTGCAGTCCATGGGGTGTCAGAGACAGACACAAGTTAGTGACTGAACAACAATTGGAAAATTTGTTTCATATTTAATGAAACAATATATACCTATTCCTGGGACTTCCCTGGTGGTCCAGTGGCTAAGACTCCATGCTCCCAATGCAGGGGCCTGGGTTCAATCCCTGATCAGGGAAGTAGATTCTTTCCCCTTATACAGTATTACTAAATATTGAGTATTTGTACTCAGTAATACCCTGTGTTTACAGCAGACGCTTGTTGGTTATTGGTTATCTATTTTATATATAGCAGTGTGTATATGTTAATCCCAAACTCCTAATTTAACCTTCCTCCCTCCCTTTCCCCTTTTGGTAACTTTAAGTTTGTTCTCTATATCTGTGAGTCTCTTTCTGTTTTGTAAGTAAGTTCATTCGTATCTTTTTTTAAAGACTCCACATATAAGTGATATCATACGATATTTGTCTTTGGCTTACTTTGTATGATAATCCCTTCATATTTCTAAATAACATTCTTTTACTGTTGTTTATTGCTTTATTATTTTTTATTATTAAATGAAATTCTAACTCCTTTACACTGCCCTTCCTCAGAATCAACACACACATTTTCTTCCTTTTCATCTTTCCGATGTATTTGTCACCATTTTAAAATTAGTAGGCCACGTTTACATTCTAAGTAGTCATTATTCACAGCTTAGCCATGTAGTATACCATTATTACATTTCCTGTCTTGTACAACTTTTTGGTGTTCCTGGAGTTAATAATTGCCTTACTTTTCCCCCAGTTGTTTGCTGATGATGCATTCCAAATCTTCATTGGAAGAATCAAGCTACTCTTGATAGTTTGAAGGCATTTGTCCACTGTCTTCTAGCTCCTGTTGTGGTGGAGAAGTCTGATTCTTCCTGAGCCTGATCATTTGCACATGATCTGCATTTTTCTTCCAGGCAGTTTTCAGTATCATTTTATCTAGACTTCTCTTTTCTTTCCTATTTTCCATTTCCTTGGGTTTTTTTCTCCTTTTTGAGAGATTCTCTCAACTTTACTTTCAACTCTTCTGTTGGTTATATATGTATATAGACATAATTTTCTGAATTTTTATTCTCTGAATGGATTTTTTAGTGAAATCAGTTCTTGCTTTATAGAAGAGTATCTTCTCTTATTCTGAAACTCTGTTTTGGTTTTGGTTTTCTAAATAGTCTCTGTGATTTGTTTTGGTCCCTGTCAGTCCTGTTAGAGGATTTTCTCAAACATATGGTGGCCTTTGGTGTCCTAATATGTTGAGTGAGAAACACTCAGAAGCTCTGTACACGTGAGCAGAGTTTGGCGATTGGTGGCTTTCACCACTGTGGGATTGGGCAGGCCCTATTTCATCAGGAAAATTCTAAGTTGTCATTTTACGTACACATTTCTTTTTTTTGGGGGGGTGGGGGGCGGCTTTGCTGGGTCTTTCTCTAGTTGCAGAGAGAAGGGCTGCTCTCTAGTTGGGGTGCATGGGCTTCAGTAGTTGTGGTGCAAGGGCTTTAGTTGCTCCGTGGCGTGTGGAATCTTCCCTGACCAGGGATCAAACCCGTGTTCCCTACATTGGCAGGCGGATTCTTATCCACTGCACTAGGGAAGTCCAATGTAGACATTTCTCTTGGACTGGTTTCCTAAGAGAGGAATTCTCCAGTTTCTTATGAGGTCAACATGAGTCTGGTGGCCAGTTTACATCAGGGTGAGTAAGTTTGAGGGATGTCAGCATTCAGTTTGTAGACTTTATTTTGTCTCCCTGTTTTCAGTCAGACTCACCCTTCTTTTCACTTGAGTCTGGTGTCCCCGAATCCACAGATTTCCTGGTTCAATTTCTCCACAGTGAGCTTCCTTTCCTCTATTGTCTTGGGAAGGCTGCAATCTTCTGGCCCTTTGGTTGGGGGAGTTGCATTTTAACAGATCCCTATATAAATTGCCAAATAAATTTTCCTGTTTTCAGCTCTACCCTACTGCCCTCCCTCCTTGTGTCTGCAAGCTTCCTGGTAGTATTCTGTGTGGAGAATGACTGACTTCTTGGCTTTCTGCCCTGCTAGCTTAGGTTTTCGGAGAAGGCAATGGCACCCCACTCCAGTACTCTTGCCTGGAAAATCCCATGGATGGAGGAGCCTGGTGGGCTGCAGTCCATGGGGTCGAAAAGAGTCAGACACGACTGAGCGACTTCACTTTCACTTTTCACTTTCATGCATTGGAGGAGGAAATGGCAACCCTCTCCAGTATTCTTGCCTGGAGAATCCCAGGGACGGGGGAGCCTGGTGGGCTGCCATCTATGGGGTCGCACAGAGTCGGACATGACTGAAGCGACTTAGCAGCAGCAGCAGCAGCTTAGGTTTTAGCCATCTTCCAGCTTTTTAGGCAGTTACACACTTCCAACATTTCACTGAAATCCTGTTTGCTAATGATCTTTTCTCAAGTTTTCTCTACATTTGTGGCTTTAGGGTTTTTGTATTTCTGTACTGTTTCTTGACTGGAGCATCAGGAGAAATCAAAGACTCCTGTGAATATTTCACCTACCATATTTAATTGGCCACCATTAAATGGACTCTAGGGCTTCCAAATGGCTCAGTGGTAAAGAATTTGTCCACCAATCGGGAGACAAGTGTTCGATCCCTGGGTCAAGAACATTCCCTGGGGAAGGAAATGACAACTCACTCCAGTATGCTTGCCTTGGTAATTCCATGGACAGAGGAGCCTGGTGGGCTACAGTCCCTGGGGTTGAAAAAGAGTCAAACACAACTTAGTGACTAAGCAACAACAACAAATGGTCTCCAGCTGTTTAAGTGTGTTATAACCCCAGGTATTTAGTAGTTCCTGGGTGGTAGTTAACTGTGACTCATTTTCTCAAACAATGTTTAGCTTGGTGCCCAGGATCTCATAAGTGCTAATAAATCCTGTGCTGATTGAAACTGGAATTCAATAGGGGCCTATTAATTACTGTGCTTAAGAGGGGAGGGATACAGATGTAAATAATTTCCCACTGAGGAAGTCCTAGTCTAGTGGGGGATTTAGAATAAGTATACATCACAGAAATAGGTTATGTAAAAGCAGGGCCATGACAGCACAAAGGATACATGTTTGGGGTAAACTTCCTGACACTTTGAAGTCAATGTCAGGAATGACTGTCAAGATCTTTCACAGAATCTTCCAGAACATTGGGCTGGATAAACCATGGTTTGACCAGGTCTATCTTTTTTTTTTTTTTTTTTTTAACTGGAGTATAATTGCTTTGGACTTCCCAGGTGGCACAGTGGTAAAGAATCTGCCTGCCAATGCAGGAGACACAGGAGATGTGGGTTCAGTCCCTGGGTTGGGAAGATCCCCTAGAGGAGGAAATGGCAACTTGCTCCAGTATTCTTGCCTGGAAAATTCCACTGACTGAGGAGCCTGGCAGGCTATAGCAACTCAGACTGAGCAACTGAGCACATAATTGCTTTACAGTGTTGTATTAGTTTCTGCTGTACGACAACGTTAATCAGCTGTAAGTATATATATGTCCCCTGTCTCTTGAGTCTTCCTCCTACTCTCTCCATCTCACTCCTCTGGGTCATTACAGAGCACTGAGCTGAGCTCCCTGTGCTCTACAGCAGCTTCCCACGAGCTATCTATTTTATGCACAGTAATGTATATATTGGAGAAGGCGATGGCACCCCACTCCAGTACTCTTGCCTGGAAAATCCCATGGACGGAGGAGCCTGGTGGGCTGCAGTCCATGGGGTCTCGAAGAGTCGGACACGACTGAGCGACTTCACTTTCACTTTTCACTTTCATGCATTGGAGGAGGAAATGGCAACCCTCTCCAGTATTCTTGCCTGGAGAATCCCAGGGACGGGGGCGCCTGGTGGGCTGCCGTCTATGGAGTCGCACAGAGTCAGACACGACTGAAGCGACTTAGCAGCAGCAGCAGCAATGTATATATGTCAATGCTACTCTCTCAGTTTATCCCACCCTCTCCTTCCCCTGCTGTGTCCAAAAGTCTGTTCTCTATGTCAGCATCTCTATTCCTGCCCTGCAGATAGGTTCACCTGTAAAATTTTTCTAGATTCCATATATATGTGTTAATATACAATATTTATTTTTCTCTTTCTGACTTACTTCACTCTGTATGACTGACTCTAGGTTCATCTACATCGCTACAGGACCAGGTACATCTTGGTCATGTCTTCAATGCCCAAAGTTTCATTCTTATTCAGAGTCACTCAATATTAACAATGTATTGTGCTATAAGGAAAATATACATAATTGAGAAAGTAGAAACTAAAGACTCTCTTATTCATTCATATATTTACTATGATTTGACAAACATTAACTCTACTTTTTAAATATCAGACTTGTATATATTCTATGATGCTTAAATTTTTTTTACTCCTTTTCAAAGGGACATATACACAACCAAGTCTGTACCCCCAAAGGATCCACACACTGATCCACAGGAAAGCCAGCAGGAATTTAACTGTGGCCAGTTCATTCGCTCAAGCCAGGTTAATTGAGCAATAATCTACCATGAGATAAAAAATGGTCATCTTTAATTCTGCCAAAGAATTTTGCTTTATGTCTGAGGTCGGGTTTGAGGGGGGAAAGTCTCTGAGCCCGAAATTTGCTTGCAGGGGGTTAATTGGGAAGTACTCTCGACAGCACTGCTTACAGAAGGATTAAGCAGAGTTGACCTGTGATGCTGGCTCAAAAGAGGTCTCAACTGATTTTATGGGAAAGCTCTGGAGCAGGGATGGCCTGTCAGAGTTGGTTTTTTAAAAAAATCATTGATTTATTTATTAGGACTTCCCTGTAGCTCAAACAGTAAAAAATCTGCCTGCAGTGCAGGAGATCAGGGTTCAATCCCTGGGTCGGGAAGATCCTCTGGAGAAGGGAATGGCAATTCACTCCAGTATTCTTGCCTGCAGAATTCCATGGACAGAGAAGCCTGGTGGGCTACAGTTCATGGGGTCACAAAGAGTAGGATATGACTGAGCAACTAACACACACATACACATTTATTTATTAGTGGAGTATACTTGCTTTACAATGTTGTGTTAGTTTCTGCTGTACAGCAAAGTAAATCAACCATACATATACATATATCCCCTCTTCCTTAGATTTCTTTCCCATTTAGGTCACCACAGAGCACTGAGTAGAGTTTGCTGAGCTCTGCAGTAGGTTCTCATTAGCTATCTATTTTATTGTACATAGTATCGGTAGCATATATATGTCGATCCCAATCTCCCAATCCACCCTACCTCCCCCTCCCCTCCCCCCTTGGTGTCCATACATTTGTTCTCCACACCTGTGTCTCTGTTTCTGCCTTGCAAATAAGTTCATATGTACCATTTTCCTAGATTCCACATGTGTGCATTAATATATGATATTTGTTTTTCTGAACCTTGTATGACAGTCTCTAGAGCCATCCATGGGAATTGTCCTAATTGAGATAAAGGGCCAATCATTGGATACTGGCTGCCCCTGGGGAGGGAACCTAATCTTAGCTGAAGCCGCTTGCCCTGTGGAGGGCAGTTCCCGCAGACATGGTGAGCTGCCATCAGCCTCAGGCAAAAGTGGGGAACTTGGGAGCTTGAATGGCGCCTCACAGTATCCACTACACCAATGTTGTAAGGCTCTTAGGAAGCCTTTATACTGTCTGTTTCTGCAAAGAAATACAGTAAGCACGGTCAGTCTATGCCTTTCCGTCCACTCCTCTTTTATCAAAAACACAACAGAAACCAAATCTCTGAATAGCAGAACTGCAAGGCAGACAACTCGAAATCCATTCTCACTGAATACCTTCATGGAGTTCAGACACTTCCTGCCCACCTGCCTTTCAGTTCTGTTCTTTACTGTCACCCCACAAGACTAGAAGTCAGGACAGAGCCTATCTGGAAAGGTAATGCAATTTTCTCTTTTAATTTGGAAGCCCCGAAGTATGATAATTACCATGCAAAGGATCTGATATTTTATCATATGGATCTTATTTATAGACAGGCTTAACGTAGGAGCATCTTTAAGTCAAGAAAATGACATTCCTCTACCCTAATCCTAACCATGGTATAACATGTCCATTCCAGTTAAGCCTTTTGCAGGAGTGTCCTACCTTTGGGATTCAGCTGTACAAATACGCAAAGTGATCAAGTAACTTATAATGGCAAAGCTGTATAAACACAATCTTTATAAGAGTTATGGTCTTTTTCAAGATCCTGGAACTGTAAATATATCATGTATGAGTGTAATTTCCCAGAACTGTAAATATATCATGTATGAGTGATAATTAAAAAAAATTGGCAGTAAAATAGTGTATAATGGCTTGTTGGCTAGATGAACCTATTAGGTTTCAAACCTTTTATTCAACATTAAAATGGACATGATTGTTCAAAGTTTCTAAAGGTGGTTTGTACTCAGCCCATTTGCAGTTGGTGGTTCTCATGCTCATGAGGATAAAGAGCTATTGATGAATGAGGAAACCACTAGAAGGAAAATGGGGTGTTTCATTCAAATCAATAGTAAAAACAAAGATTTTTAGGTAGGAGGAACCTGGCATTAAGCATTTTTTTTGTTGGCAACTCTTCATCTTCTTGGCTTTACTCTAAAGGTTATTTGGATGTATGAATTAAAATAAAGGGAAGAGTATGCTATGCTATGCTATGCTAAGTCACTTTAGTCGTGTCCGACTCTGTGTAACCCCATAGACGCCAGCCCACCAGGCTCCCCTGTCCCTGGGATTCTCCAGGCAAGAACACTGGAGTGGGTTGCCATTTCCTTCTCCAATGCAGGAAAGTGAAAAGTGAAAGGGAAGTCGCTCAGTCATGTCCGACTCTTAGCGACCCCATGGACTGCAGCCTACCAGGCTCCTCCGTCCATGGGATTTTCCAGGCAAGAGTACTGGAGTAACCGTGCTGATATATTTGGTTGACTTAAGCAAAGACAAAATCGGCTCTATTCTTTTTATGGAAGCATGCATTTTTCATATTAGTTGTCAGTGTAATACATGGTCTATAGAATACTCAAATACGGAGAATAGTTGCCAAGTTTCCATGTGAACTTATGTTATACCTAAGGAAAATCAAAGGTCTACAAAGCACTTTTATTTGAGTTATTCCTCTAAAAATTTAGAAGACTTGTAAAAATGTGAGATGACACCAAAATGTAAATACTAACATTTACCATAAAATGGAACAAAACACACTTTGACTGATTTAGCAGGTCAAAATGGAAAGCATAATAGGGTATCTATAATTCACACGCAGTGGCAGAGCTGTCACGGGCAAAAAGTCTTGTGTCTATGCGTGCAGGGTCACTTCGGTCATATCCAACTCTTCTCAACCCCATAGACTGTGGCCTGCCCGGCTTCTCTGTCAGGGAGGGGGTTTCTCCAGGCAAGAACACTGGCGTGTGTTGGCCAATAATGGTGGCCATACCCTCCTAGAGCACTATATTTCCTGCTGCCCTAGCTACCAACCCCCCCTGAATACCTGGTACTGCCAGAACCCCTGTGACCCAAGCAGCTGCACCACTTCCACACCTGGCCCTCACAGGGGCAAACCCAAGCCCGCCAGGGCAGAGTCTCACAAGCTAAACCCCAGTGGACAACCCACACGTAGAAGTGGAAACAGAGCCACAGTTGAAACCCAAGGCCAGTGTGGCTAAGGAGGAAGCCCCAAAACCTTCCCACCAGCTGTAAAGGTGCAGATTAAATCCACACGATCAACTAGGCAGACTCTGTGTCTATGGAATATATAAAATGCCATTGAGAGCTCCCACAAAAGAAAACGACTAGTTCTGATAGCTGTGGACATTGGAGGCAAGAACACACAGGAGTAGGACCAGATTAGAATCTGAGCTGCCCCCACAGCAGGTCTAGAGATCAGCACAGTGTTGGAGGACATCCTAGGGAGAGATCAAGCCCTGAGCCTTTGGACTGGGAGCACTGACTCCAAGACCCTAGACTACCAGAGAACTGACCCTAGGGAGTATCAGATAGTGAGAACTCACTCAAAGGAAACCACTTGAATACAAGACCCGGCATCATCCAACCACCAGTAGCACCCTGTGCATGGATGCCGCATCTAAACAACAAACAAAACAAAAATACAAACCAAATCATCAGCAGACAGGATTACCACCTCACACAGCCTTGCCCATCAGGGGAAAAGCAAACAAACGAAAACTCAACACAGATCTCACCCTGTACAAAGCTTACACAAACCACTGGACCAACCTTAGGAGGGCAGAAACCAAAAGGAAGAATGAATTCAACCTTCTTCAAGGAAAGAATTCAACTTTCCTTGAAGCCTGGGAAAAGGAAACACAATAAGTTTAAAAAAAATAATGAAAAGGCAGAGAAATACTACAACCGCAGCTTTTCCATTTTACCGTTGGCGGGCTGAGAACAAGCGCGTGACTTATTGGCATCAGAGTACAACATGTGTCCTGACTACAGAATCTTCAAATCAATAGATGAAAGTAGTTCAACGTATTTTCTGCCAAATTGGACTCACTGTAAAATAACTTGCTGTTTTTTTAGGCCTATAAGGAAAAGGTGTGCAAGATCTAGCCAAGCTCATATAGAACTCTCTGCTATCTCTCTCTCTTAAAAAAATTTTCTTTTAAATTATTTTTTGGCTGAACTGCACGGCAAGATCTTTGTTCCCCAACCAGGGATCAAACTGCTGCTGCCTGCGTGAAAGTGCAGAGTCCCAACCGCTGGACCACCAGGGAAATCCCGCTACCCTACATGCTCACACACGCACATACATATGTAACATGTAAACATATATACATACATCTATAATACATGTATTTGTGATATATATTTTATGTACATATAATCTGTAACTTGAGGTCCATCATTTATTTCTACGTTATTATTGCCTCCTTACTCCCACCTCAAATCCCCTGTCCCCTCTTTTAATAACCTTGCTGTTGTTCTTTAGTCGCTAAGTCATGTCCAGCTCTTTTGTGACTCCATGGACTGTAGCCCACCAGGCTCCTCTGCCCATGGGATTTCCCAGGCAAGAATACTGGACTGGGGGACTTTCCTGGTGGGTACAGTGGATAAGAGTCTGCCTGCCAGTGCCGGGGACACGGGTTCAATCCCTGGTCTGGGAAAATTCCGCATGCCTCAGCACAACCAAGTCCAGCAGCTGCAGCTGCTGAAGTGCGCACGCCTAGATCCTATGCTGTACAACAGGAGAAGCCTGTGCATCTCAACTAGAGTAGCCTCTGCTTACCGCAACTAGAAAAAGCCTCCACAGCAACAAAGACGAGTGCAACCAAAAATCAATAAATAACTGAAAAAAAAAAAAAGAATACTGGACAGGGTTGCCATTTCCTTCTCCAGGGGATCTTCTCCACCCAGGGGTCGAACCTACATCTCCTGCAGTGGCAGGTGGATTCTTTACCGCTGAGCCACCAGGGAAACCCCCTTAATAATCTCTGGAAGAGCAAACAGCCAGTAACAGTCTGTCACTGCAAATCTTCAAGGGAGCTCTTTCAGTCACTGAATGAAGTCAAGGCAACCTCGCACCACTCATTGCTGTGTGTTTATTTGCAATCTGGACTCAGCGTCACAGTTGCTTTAGCTCAGGTGATGGCGAACAGAAAAGAGGGTGGACTGGAGCCTGAGTTTCCTGGCTCCAACCCTCGGGCACAGAATGGATTACAGACATCCTCCAACCTCCAGCATATCTCCCAGGACCAAGGTCTTCATTCAACAAAGATTTACTCTCCACCTAGTAGATACCAGGCCCTGGAGTTATAACAGAGAGAGGAAAAAAAAAAAAAAAAATAGACCTGAAGCAGTTCAGTGCAAAATACTAGACCATGGGGATAATCGAGGTAGGGATCCATTTTTTTTATGGACAACTGCCTTTCACAGGACCATTTATTAAATAGTTAATTATGCCCCACTGCTGCATATTGCTGCTGTCATACACCAAGATCCTATATTCTCTTGGGTATGTTTCAGGGCTCTCTATGATTGAACATTCTGTTGATCTATTTGTGTATTCCTTCAGTTTTAATTTTTTTAATTTAAAGCAAATTCTAAAAAATAAAAATAACTTACAGCGAAGTCAAAGGAACTGTACAGTGAACAGGGGCATAGCTATCATGGAGATTCTGCATTCACTAATGCTTTGCTATACTTTATCACATATCCATCCAGCTGTCCATTACTCCATCCAACTATCCATTGATCCATCTTCTCTTTGGTGTACTTGCAAATAAATTGCAGGCATCAGTACACTATTTCCTAAATACAACACTACACCTTTAAAATTATTGTAATTTTATATAGTAAGGTTATAGTTTTGCAGTTATCACAACTGAAATGTTCAATTATATGTCTAAGAAATTTTGATATTTAAAGTAATTTCCTATTAAGACTGAAAAATCAAATAGTTGGAACCTTGAAGTCTTGCTGGATCAAGGTAAATAGAGCTTATGCTCCTCCCAAACCCAGGCTCTTGATTCTAGATCAACTGGAAGGAGAGGAGTTCAGATAACTTTACTCTGACTATCTGAGTCCCTGGGATCTTTACAAGTGAGATATTTGTAGTTTCAAAGATTCAGTTTCATGTTGCCAAAGGAGGAGGCGTGAACTTATCTCTGAGGGCAGACTATTCTCTTGTTCCTCTGTTCTTAGGAAAACATGTGAATGGACTTTTTGGTAAAGAAAGATCCTATTTTGTAATAAACAGATACAAGATAATGAGGAACTACACTGTTCTGAGTAGTATTTCCAGCATCTGGGCATTACATCCCTGCAAATCTGAGTCCTTACATTCTTTTCTTTTTAAAAAAATTTTTTTTTGACTGGGCCATGTGGAATGTTAGTTCCCCCACCAGCGAAGGAACCCATGCCCCCTGCATTGGAAGCGTGGTGTCTTAACCACTCCATCACCAGGGAAGTCCCCTTCCATTCTTTTCTATAAAGAAATATGATTTCTTTAAGATCATGTTCAGTTCAGTCGCTCAGTCGTGTCTGACTCTTTGTGAGACACGTGTCTGACTCCATGGACTGCAGTATGCCAGGCTTCCCTGTCCATCATCAAATCATGGAGCTTGCTCAAACTCATGTTCATCGAGTCAGTGATGCCATCCAACCATCTCATCCTCTGTCGTCCCCTTCTCCTCCTGCCTTCAATCTTTCCCAGCATCAGAGTCTTTTCCCATGAGGGCAGGTCTTTACATCAGGTGGCCAAAGTATTGGAGTTTCAGCATCAGTCCTTCCACTGAATGAATATTCAGGACTGATTTCCTCTAGGATGGACTGGTTGGATCTCCTTACAGTCCAAGGGACTCTCAAGAGTCTTCTCCAACACCACGGTTCAAAAGCATCAGTTCTTTGGTGTTCAGCTATCTTTATAGTCCAACTCTCACATCCATACATGACTACTGGAAAAACCACAGCTTTGACTAGATGGACCTTTGTCGGCAAAGTAATGTCTCTGCTTTTTAATATGCTGTCTATGTTGGTCATACCTTTTCTTCCAAGGAGCAAGTGTCGTTTAAATTCATGGCTGCAGTCACCATCTGTAGTGATTTTGGAGCCCCCCAAAATAAAGTCTGCCACTGTTTCCATTGTTTCCCCATCTATTTGCCATGGAGTGATGGGACCGGATGCTATGATCTAGTTTTCTGAATATTATGTTTTAAGCCAGCTTTTTCACTCTCCTCTTTCACTTTCATGGAGAGGCTCTTTAGTTCCTCTTCACTTTCTGCCATAAGAGTGATGTCATCTGTGTATCTGAAGTTATTGATCTGATTCCAGCTTCTGCTTCATCCAGCCCAGCATTGCACATGATGTACTCTGCATATAAGTTAAATAAGCAGGGTGACAATATACAGGCTTGACGTACTCCTTTCCAGATTTGGAAGCAGTCTGTTGTTTCATGTCTGGTTCTAACTGTTGCTTCTTGACCTGCACACGATTTCTCAGGAGGCAGGTAAGGTGGTCTGATATTCCCATCTCTTGAAGAATTTTCCAGTTTGCTGTGATCCATACAGTCAAAGGCTTTGGCATAGTCAATAAAGGAGAAATAGATGTTTTTCTGGAACTCTCTTGCTTTTTCAATGATCCAATGGATGTTTGCAATTTGATCTCTGGTTCCTCTGCCTTTCCTAAATCCAGCTTGAACATCTGGAAGTTCACGGTTCACGTACTGTTGAAGCCTGGTTTGGAGAATTTTGAGCATTACTTTGCTAGCATATGAGATGAGGGCAATTGTGCAGTAGTTTGAACATTCTTTGGCATTGCCTTTCTTTGGGATTGGAATGAAAACTGACCTTTTCCAGTCCTATGGCCACTGCTGAGTTTTCCAAATTTGCTGGTATATTGAGTGCAGCACTTTCACAGCGTCATCTTTTAGGATTTGAAATAGCTTAACTGGAATTCCATCACCTCCACTAGCTTTGTTCGTAGTGATGCTTCATAAGGCCCACTTGACTTCACATTCCAGGATGTCTGGCTCTAGGTGAGTGATCAGACCATCGTGGTTATCTGGGTCATGGAGATCTTATTTGTATAGTTCTGTTTATTTTTGCCACCTCTTCTTAATATCTTCTGTTTCTCTTAGGTCCATACCATTTCTGTCCTTTATTGTGCCCATCTTTGCATGAAATGTTCCCTTGGTATGTCTCATTTTCTTGAAGAGATCTCCAGTCTTTCCCATTCTATCGTTTTCCTCTACTTCTTTGCATTGATCACTGAGGAAGGCTTTCTTATCTCTCCTTGATATTCTTCAGAATTCTGCATTCAAATGGGTGTATCTTTCCTTTTCTGCTTTGCCTTTAGCTTCTCTTCTTTTCTAAATTAAGAGATCTTGTAAGGCCTAAGATCATGTAATGTTGAGCAAAAGAGCCATGCTGGTAAAATAACCAGCAAAATGAGTTTATTTAAGAATAGCAGAGAATCACAATTTGGGACAAGTAAAGTAATGGAAAGTAATGGTGAACCACAGGCAAGTGGGGAAACACTGGAGAGGGACTTGCCCTTATTGGGGAAGGAGGAAGCTGGGGTGGGCTGGTTGGTTCTTCATTGGCTGCAGGCGGTGAGCAGCCGGGTCAGAAGGCTGGGGTCCGTAAGCTGTGGTGGGTGAGGGCGCCCCCTTCAGGGCTTCCTGACTGCAATGAAAAGAAGGTTGCCTTGATCCATTTTCAGTTTCTTACTTAAATGTGCTTTTGCTCTTTTCTGTCCTTGAAAATGATTGACTATTCATGCAGATGTGTATGTGTGTCCATGGGTTCTTGTTTAAACTAGTATGAAAGTACCCGGTACGTAATATGTCCTTAATAAAAGTTAATTATTATTAATAGTAAGAATACTGGGCTTCTGCTGGAGGCTCAGACTGTTCCTTTTTTGGTGTAAAGGAAGTGAACATTAAAGGTTGAGGCACTGGGCATAGCTGAGTCACAGATTATTACAGAATACTATTGACTTCTTGTATAGTTATTGTGGTTAATTTTTCAGAGAAATGAATGCTACCTATTGGGAAACTATTGACTAGGACTTTGTGCTTGAGACTTAGGCAGAAAGAGAACTTTGAGATGTAGAGAGGATGGAAAGACAGGAAAAAAAAAAAAAAACATACAGAAGAACTGAGGTTTCCCACCCTGCCATCCTCACTTCTCCCTTCAAAACCTCTCCTCAGTAGAGGACTTTAAACTTAGTCACAACAAGGTACAAATTAATAACAGTTGGAAGTATTAGCCTACCCCAGACATATTTTCACTTTAACTGGGACTCGGTTTTAATTTAAATTCTATTGGGCTTCCTCTAACATGTAACACAAATGAGCAAAACAGCCTAGTCTGAGACCACAGGGTCCAGTGGAAGTTGTATAAAAATTCAAACTCAAGTTTTAAAAAATCACCATGCTAAGCAAGATATGTTACTGGATCAGATTCCGTCTGTTGCCTGCTGGTTTATAACCCATGACTTAAAGAAAATCTGAATGTGGGAAGTGGGGAGAATAAACTCGGACTGACATATACAAACTACTATATATAAAATAGATAACTAATGAGAACCTACTGTATAGCACAGGGAACCCAGTGCTCTGTGGTGACCTATATGGGAAAATAATGTAAAGAAAGAGTGGATCCGTGTATATGTATAGCTGATTCACTTTGCTGTACAACGGAAGCTAACACAACATTATGGATCAACTGTACGCCAATAAAAATTAATTTAAAAAAAAAAACAAATAAAGAAAATCTAAATATGAAATTACAGTTATCATCCAGTGAGTGGGACATTGAAAATGGTATGTATGTGGGTCTTTTTTTAGGGGGTCAAGGGGAAGGGGAGGAGGAGTGGAGGGTTTAATAATGTCTCCAGGTCCATAAGTGGTTCCTGGGAGGTCCCTGATTTTTAGTCAGTGGGGAGAGCCCAGGCTTTCTCTCTCTCTCTTTTTTTTTTTTTGGTTGTGCTGGCTCACTGGGGCACAAGGGATTCTTTCTAGCTGTGGTGTGGGGCTCTGGAATGTGAGGGCTCAGAAGTTATGGCTTGGGTTTCTCTAGCTGCAGCATGAAGACTTAGTCGCCCAGGAATTGAACCCAAGTTCTCTGCATCGGAAGGTGGATTCTTAACCACAGGGCCAGCAGGCAAGTCCCTAGCCCTGGTTTCAAACTCCTATTGGATGAAGTTAATTACTTTCTATATGATCTCTAATAAGTCAATTCTCGAGGTTACTCATCTGTCCAGTGAGAATGATTTGTACCTTTTGAGCTATTGAGAGAATTCAACGAAATCACATACAAAATGCCCATGTCATCAGGTAGCAACCAGCACGTTCTGTCAACAGCTGGTTATTTATTTCAACGTGTCAGGAACACCGTAAATAAGAGACACTCTCCCATCTAGTAAGGAAAGCAGGCTTTATAAGAAATGCTTGCATAAATAGGCATCCAGTTGGTGCCATTCTACATTCATCTAAGAAGTCATCCCTTCAGTCTTGTGTGTACAGTTACATGTGAACAGGAATTTCCCTTGAGATGGTTCATTCTTACAGTTGTTGTTCATTCACTCAGGTGTATCCAGCTCTTGTGACCCCGTGGACCGCAGCATACCAGGCTTCCCTGTCCTTCACTATCTACCAGAGTTTGCTCAAACTCATGTCCATTGTGTAGGTGATGTCATCCAACCATCTCATCTCCTGTCATCCCCTTCTCCTCCTGCCTTCTATCTTTCCCAGCATGAGGGTCTTTTCCAATGAGTCTACTCTTCCCATCAGGTGGACAAAGTATTGGAGCTTCAGCCTCAGCATCAGTCCTTCCAGTGAATAGTCAGGATTCCCTTTAGGATTGACTGGTTTGATCTCCTTGCAGTCCAAGGGACTCTCAAGAGTCTTCTCTAACACTGAAGTTTGAAAGCATGAATTCTTAGGCACTCAGCCGTCTTTACGATCCAACTCACACCCATACACAATACTGGAAAAAGCATAACTTGGACTAGATGGCCGTTTGTTGGCAAAGTAATGTCTCTGCTTTTTAATAAGCTGTCTAGGTTTGTCATAGCTTTCTTACAGTGGCATCTATAAATAAAAAAAATTACTTCTGTGGTATTATTAAAGTCTGCTCCAATTTGAGAAATGCCTTTATGTTTTTCCAAATCAAATAAATAAAGACTTTAGTCAAGGTCAATCAACTAAGAAATAATTGTACTTCAGATAAGAAAAATGCCTGGTGCTGGACACCATGGGAGATACAGAGAAGCATGAAACCTATGGCCTTCAGTAATCAGGTATTTTAAAAAATAAACCATTATGAGGACTTCCCTGGAGGTCCAGGGGTTAAGACTCTGAACTTTCAATGCAGGGGACCTGGGTTCAATCCCTGGTCAGGGAACTAAGATCCCACATGCTGCACAGCAAGCCAAATATTAATAATAATAAAATAAGCCATTGCAAACTTCTGACTTGGGAATGTTTTGGGGTTTCTTTTCCCTTCATGTGATTGTGAAGTGCATTGTCTAGGTCTGGAGATTGATGAACAATTTGCTGTTCATCTCTGAGATTTACAGTCTATAAACTTTAAAATGGAATAGTGCCTGATAGCTAATCCTGTTATATTTTATACAAAAGCTCATTCTACAATATAAAATATTATAGACAAGGAAGATCATAAGACAGGAAAATCAATGGAAAGAATTCTAACAGGAAAGAAGTCCTGATACCTGACAGCAGCCCATTTGAGACCTCTCTCCAGGCTCCTAGGGCTTTCCTAACTTCTTGGAGTGAATTCTCTGGAAAGCAGTGATGACACCCTCTCTTTCTCAGGGATTGGGAAGTTTAAAAGAGACAATGGATGTGTGCACGAGGGGATGAGAACTATTTAAATCGCCATCCTCTGTCTCTGGTGCAGTTCGAAGTCACGCATTTCAACTCTCAGCTCTTCGTTCCGATTCCCACATGTTCCTGCCTGGATTCCTGCGACCTGGACTTCCTTGCAGATATCTTCCTTTATGAAGGTGTATTCATGCTAAGTCGCTTCAGTCATGTCTGAGTCTTCATGACACCATGGACTGTAGCCTGCCAGGTTCCTCTGTCTATGGGATTTCCCAGGCAAGAGTACTGGAGTGGATTTCCATTTCCATTTCCATTTCCTCCTCCAGGAGATCTTCCCAATGCAGGGATTGAACCCAGGTCTCCTACACTCCAGGCAGATTCTTTACCGTCTGAGCCACCAGGGAAACCCAATATACACCTATCCCCTCCCTCCCTTTTGAACTTCCTTCCCATCCAGGTCACCAGGGAGCACTGAATAGAGTTCCCTGTACTATACAGTAGGTTCTCATTAGTCATCTATTTTATACATAGTATCCATAGTGTATATGTGTCAATCCCAGTCTCCGATTCATCCCACCCACCCCGCCCTTCCCACCTTGGTGTCCATATGTTTGTTCTCTACGTCTGTGTCTCTATTTCTATTTTGCAAAAAGATTATCTATGCCATTTTTCTAGATTTCTCCTTTTTTAATTTTATTTAAAAAATGGTATCATCAATGAAATGATACATCTTCATTTTTAACTGTGTTGTGGTCTTGGAAGCCCTCTGTTAGCTAATCCTACATGTATTAGTTTCCCACGATAATAAAATACCACAGACTGGAGGCTTAAACAACAGAGACTTATTTCTCACAGTTCTGGAGACTCAAAGTTTAAGATCAAGGTGTCAGCGGGTTGGCTTCTTCCAGGGCCCCTCTTCTTGGCTTGCAGACAGCCACCTTCTCAATGTGTCTTCACATAGCTTTTCCTCTGTGTACACACACTCCCAGGGCCCCGCTGTGTGTCCTCGTTTCCTCTTATAAGAACTCCAGCCAGATTTGATATGGGCCCACTTTCACGGCCGCATTTTAACTTAATTACTCTTTAAAGACCCGACCTCCAAATACGGTCACATTGTGATGTCCTGGAGGTTAGGGCTTCATATACGGATTTGAGAGGGACACGATTCCGCCTACTACATTACCTGATGGTCTGATCTTTCACTCCACATCTTGCGCCAGCCGCACGTGCCTCACCCCTTTTTCCAGCACCCACCTTCAAGTTGCACCGAGGCTGGCACTTTCCCATTATCTTAAAGACCCGTCGAGTTGACCTAGAGGAGAAACAGGTCACTTCTGCCCTATTGCCACCAGCAGTCAGGGTGAGGTGTCACTTAGAGCTGCTAAGAGACGGCTTTATTTATCTCTGAGTGAGGGAGGTACTTCTGAACATAGAATTGCCTTTCTTCCTGTTGGCCAAGCCATAAAAAGCAACCACCTATTCCTTTGAAAGTGCACCACAATGACCTTTTGTGTAGTTTATGTTGCTGTTTCTTTGGGGGTGTCCTAAACTGGATGGTCTTTCTTGATTCAGCTTGTCCTAACTGCATTAACAATAACATGTGTTGTTCCAAAGGCTCTTTTCACAGTGGGAGACTCTTTAAAGCAAGTTGTTCTGCCCTTTAGCTGTGTTTCTAGCCTCCTTGAAGGCATTCTTGCTTTCTGGCAAAACATGATGTTCCAAACCCATCCTGATTTTTCTTGTCCCAAGACATGGAATCAGGTATCTCCAGGATTCTTTTCTTCTAATAGTAGAGAATAATATTAGGTACCAACAGTTATAATAAGAAAATAAATATGCTGCCATTGTTGTGGGGCCAAATTTAATTGTGAAAGAACTAGAAAATGTATGTATTTTTTTGTTATTATTTTGGCTGTGCTGGGTCTTCGTTGCAGCACATGGGGGCTTCTCTAAAGCCAGAGTTCATGCTGATTTTTCCATCTCAATATATGTTACTATAATCTCTTTTTCTTATCAACAGGGAGTTTCATCTTTGCATAGCTAAGAAAGGCCACTCCTTCGCAACAGGGACAATCTCATTCTAACTGCTGAAATTCAATTCACCAAAACCACTCCCGGGGAACATTAGCTCTTCCAGAATCATCTGTTTTGACTTATTACTCTATTTAATTAGTACTATAACTGAAGCATTCTGAACTTTCTAGGGCTATAGATCATTTCCAAAATCATGAGTGCTGTCAGAGTTGCAATACCCAAGCTTAAATGATTTTCACTCTGTTTTCCAGGGACCTTGGGAGCACAAGTCATGAAAATTTTAGCTTGCTCGAAGGTTTTGCAGATGACTCTCAATTCTCATTCAAGGGCTTTGTGTCATCATAATTTGGGGTTTCTTAAATCATCCATGGGAAATAGATGGGGAAACAGTGGAAACAGTGTCAGACTTTATTTTTGGGGGCTCCAAAATCACTGCAGATGGTGATTGCAGCCATGAAATTAAAAGACGCTTACTCCTTGGAAGGAAAGTTATGACCAACCTAGATAGCATATTCAAAAGCAGAGACATTACTTTGCCAACAAAGGTCCGTCTAGTCAAGGCTATGGTTTTTCCAGTAGTCATGTATGGATGTGAGAGTTGGCCTATAAAGAAAGCTGAATGCCATAGAATTGATGCTTTTGAACTGTGGTGTTGGAGAAGACTCTTGCGAGTGCCTTGGACTGCAAGGAGATCCAACCAGTCCATTCTGAAGGAGATCAGCCCTGGGTGTTCACTGGAAGGACTGATGCTGAGGCTGAAACTCCAGTACTTTGGCCACCTCATGCGAAGAGTTGACTCACTGGAAAAGACCCTGATGCTGGGAGGGACTGGGGGCAGGAGGAGAAGGGGACGACAGAGGGTGAGAGGCATCACCGACTCAATGCACATGAGTTTGAGTGAACTCCGAGAGTTGGTGATGGACAGGGAGGCCTGGTGTGCTGCGATTCATGGGGTCGCAAAGAGTCGGACACAACTGAGCGACTGAACTGAACTGAACTGAAATCATCCAAAGGCTGAGTGCCCTGAATCATTCACATGTCTCTTTCATAACATTATAAACTGAACGCTTCCATTTTCAGAGCAGGCAATTTACTTCTATTGGCATTTCTTGGGTAGTTTCCCAACGTTCAGGCCAAGCGACTTAACTGAGAGCACAGCCACATTCTCAACTGTGAGTTTCCATTTCTGTGAGTTGCCCAGAGAAGAAAGTGCTACTCAGCTTGTCAACACATTTATTAAGTCTTTATGATACTCCTGGCCCAAATAGGTATAGGAAATAGAGGTTTGGAGAGGAGAACTATTTGTTTCTTTCCTCTAGGCCACCTCCAAAACCTAGCCTAGTCTTTCAGAGCCAAGGCTGCAGTGCGGTACTTCTATGAGGACCAGTTCAGCTCATCAGTTGTTCTGTGAGAACAGGGTCAGCCCTCGCGATGACTCTCACTGTTTGAATCTGCAGTGGCCCTGATTGTGTGTTTGTTAAATAGTGGGAAGAAAAAGAAAGGGGAGATGGAAAATGAAAAGCAAAGTCAGGAAGTGAGAGGACCACAGACAGCCAGTCAGGCCCTTCCTTGAGGGATCAGCACCCACATCTGGCCTGGAGAGGACCCCTTAGACCACTCTGAAACAGACTCAGGACCCATGGGAGCTAATTTCCCATCAGGGGAAAGCAGGAGTTGAGGCAGCTGCTTTCACTAGTGCTGCATCTTTCCTATGATCAATACCCCATCAATACCCCATCTGCCTGGGGGTGTATTTCCATTCACTCCAAGTCTTCAGGGAACAAGTAGAACTAGTGGGATTCCCAGGTGGCTCAGTGGTTTAAAAAAAAAAATTGCCTGGAATGCCAGAGACATGCAGGAGACATGCGTTCAATCCCTGAATCAGGAAAATCCCTTGGAGAAGGAAATGGTAACCCACTCCAGCATTCTTGCCTAGAGAACTCTGTGGACAGAGGAGCCTGGTGGGCTACAGTCCATGGGGTCGCAAAGAGACAGACACGACTGAGCATGCACATGTGCAGAACTGGTATCTCAGACATCAAAGAAATCATGTTTGTTTCAGAAACAAGTTTCAGCATTGAATCCTTTGGTATCTCCAGATAGTGATCTCTTCCTTGCATTTATTCCTTCACTAATTCATTGACTTGGCAAATATTTATCAAGATCTTCTTAACTACAGAGCAGTAATTAAGAAGCTAAAGGATTAAGAAGGATAAAATGTATTTCGTACATAGGTAACGACAGGTATTACAGAGTGTGACAAATCCATGATTTAGGGACAAGTTCTCACAATGACATTCTCTGAATTGGAAGTCCATTCGAACAAAAAAAAATCTGTAAGACTAGCCATCAACAGGAGTTACTCAATCTGGAGGATATGGATGTATCAGTCCCCCCTGACATATCCACCATAACTGTAACTTTATTTTGTGACTTGGGTAAACAGAACACAAGGTTGTGTTGTAATGCTGTAATGACAGAAGCATTATTTTCTGGGGAAAAATAGTTGGAAAAGAAAAGTATTTGCAAATGGTACAAATGAACTTAATTACAAAACAGAAATAGAGTCACAGATGTAGAAAACAATCATATGTTACCAGAGACGGAAGTGGGGGAGGGATAAATTGGGAGATTGGGACTGACATATACATACCACTATATACAAAACAGATAACTAATAAGGACCTACTGTAGGCGCAGGTAACTCTACTCAATACTCTGTAATGACCTGTATGGGAAAAGAATCTGAAAAAGAATAGAAATATGTATGTGTAAAATTGAATTACTTTGCTATACACCTGAAGCTAACATAACATTGTAAATCAACTACACGCCAATAAAAAATGAGACAGGGAGAGAGAGGAATAAAAAAGAAAACTATTTGCCAGCATGTTTCCAGTACTGTCCAAGGAAGAGGAAATCATACACCAATATTCGTTATCTAGATGGAAATAGCTCCAGAGAGAAGGCTAATAACATTTGCACAGTACTTCAGTTTACAAAGTGCCTTTGTGTACATTATCTCTTTCAACATTCACAATTGCCTCCATAAAGTCAGTGCCATTATCAAGTCTGTTTTATTGAGGAGGAAGTGGAGGCTGGGAAACTAAGTGACTTTCTAAGGTCACACTGCTTGGGAAGAACAGAATTACAGGTACTCTGACTTCTCGGCAAGCCTACTCTCCACCACCCCTTAGCTGTCTTAACATGCACCAAAAGCCCCCACCACCCTAAGTTAATGCATCATACACAGCTTCCAGGCAATGCCCCATTTCCTACCTGACTCTAGGCTCACCAAGTCTTTTTTGTTTTTGGGGGCTGCACGGTATGTGGACCTTAGTTCCCCAAACAGGGCTTGAACCCACATCCCCTGCAGTGGAAACGCAGAGTTTTAACCACTGGGCCACCAGGGAAGTCCCTACACCTTTTGATCAGTAACTTGGTCTCTTGGGAGAGGTCAACCTCCAGGAGGTAATCATTGCACTTAGGATGAGCTTCACGGGTGTGCAACCAGTGTAGCTCCCTGGGGTTCTGTGCTAGGAAAAGCCACTTGGTTTAATGCTTTTCTGTCATTGCCTGTTTTTTTCTTTAATATTTTTTGGTTGCACTGGGTCTGAGTTGCAGAATGTGCGATCTTTGTTGCAGCATTCGAACTCTTAGTTGTGGCACACGGGATCTAGTTCCCTGATCAGGGATCAAACCCAGGCTCCCCTGTATTGGAAGCTCAGAGTCTTAGCCACTGGACCACCAGGGAAGTTCCTGTCACTATATTGAAATTCTTAACAACTTTTGAACAACATACAAATTGTGTTGCTGGTCCTGAGTGCACAAATGATGGTTACCAGCTGGACTGGGTTCCTGGGTCATCAACCAATGCCTTGGGAGTTTAAGAGCACATATGTGGGATTTAGAAATAAGGACAGGAGAGAAAGTGGAGGACAGTCTTGCTGGGGGAGAAGCTTTGAGAAAGGCAGAGTGGTGGATGAATAAGGCATGTTTTCAGGAGTAATATCTTTTTGCAGGCTTCCTCCCTTTGGTTCTTTTCAAAACATCACTGATGGAAGAGTTCTCACAGTAGGTCTGTACACTTACTCTTCCCATGTCTCCAAAGGAGCCATGATTGACCTTTGACCAGCATGGCAGAATGTGGCCCCTGGCATCTTCCTTCTGTTAGCTGTAGATAATTTAGTTACAGATACTTGGAACAATGGATTGTGCTCTACTGACTGGCTTGTCAGGTTGCTTTGCAAAATCTCAAGAGTGATGGGGACTTCCCTAGTGGCCCAGTGGTTAAGAATCTGCCTTCCAATGCAGGGAACACGGGTTTGATCCCTGGTTGCAGAACTGAGATGCTACATGCCTTGGGGCAACTAAGCTTGTGGGCTGCTACTAGTGAGCTCAGGTGCTCTTTAGCCCATGTATCACAACAGAGATCCCATGTGCCACAACTAAGACCCAATGCAGCCAAATAAATAAATCAAATTAAATAAGTATTAAAAAGTGTTTGTTGTTGGAGTGATGATGTGCACCTGTGATCATGAGTCATGATTTTGGTTGTCATGGCCGGTTGTGCAGCAGAATGTACCTATGTGACCCACCCCCTGTAAAGGGACAGGGACATTGCACATAATCCCAAAGAGCTCGACCAGAGAGAACGTGATGCTGTGTGACCTTCGAGGAATGACATCAGAAGCTTGTGCTGAAACTCTCGGGACACACGGATGCACACCTGTTTCCTGCTGCTTTTGCTCAGCATCCTTTGCTGTAGCAAATTTTAGTCTCAAGTGTGACCTGCCACTGAGTCTTATGAATCCTTCTGGTGAGTCACCAAACAAAACACAGTCTCCTACTAACTTCAAAAATAGTTTGTGTTCATGAAAAGATGCTCAACATGGCTAATTATTAGAGAAATGCAAATCAAAACCAAAATGAGGTATCGCCTCACATGACTCAGAATGGGCATCATTAAACAGTCTACAAATAATAAATGCTGGAGAGGATGTGGAGAAAAGGGAACCCTCCTACACTGTTGGTGGGAATGTGTGTTGGTGCACCAATGGGATAAGCAGTGTGGAGGTTTCTCAAGAAACTAAGAATAGAGCTACCATATGATCTAGCAATCCCACTCCTGGGCACATATATGAACAAAACTTTAATTCAAAAAGATACATGCACTCTTATGTTCATAGCAGCACTATTTACAATATCCAAGACATGGAAACAACCTAAATGTCCAATGACAGATGAATGGATGAAGGAGGAGTGGTACATATATACAATGGAATATTACTCAGCCATTAAAACCGATAAAACAATGCCATTTGCAGCAACATGGATGGACCTAGAGATTATCATACTAAGCAATGTAAATCTGAAAAAGAAAAATACCATATGATATCACGTATATGTGGAATCTGAGCAGTGACACAAATGAACACGCCTATGAGTTACAGACATAGAGAACAGATTCATGGTTGCCAAGAGGAGGGCAAGTGGGAGAGGGATGGAATGGAAGTTTGGGTTAGCAGATGCTAACTAGTATATGCATATACTGGTTATACATATGGATAAACAACAAGGTCTTACTGTATAGCACAGGGAACTATATTCAGTATCTTGTGATAGTTCATCAAGGAAAATAATATGAAAAAGAATATATATGTGTGTGTGTATACATATATATATAGGCTTAACTGAGTTACTTTGCTATGCAGAAGAAAGTAACAAAACATTGTAAATCAACAATACTTCAATGACATTTAAAAAATAGTTTGTGAGCTATCTTCTGCCTTTTCAGTGATTTAGAGTCATTTGCTTTACGGCAATAAAGATTTTGCAGTATCTTTGCATCTGGATCATATAGGGTTCTTTTTTTTTTTTTTTTTCTAAGTCTTTTAAAAGAACCCTGTGTGATCCAGATGCCATTAGACCATTTGGAGAGTATCTTTCATTTTGAAGACATGTGCACTTGCTAAAATAGACTTGGAACGGCTCTCAGAGCACATGCCTTTTTGTCCTCTTGGATTGATTACCGCCATTCTTTCTTCTCCAGCATTCCAGAAGTACTGGCTCATAGATTACAAGTGTTTCAAAATTCTGTCACATGCATCCCTGCCAACCACAGCTCAATTTGTCTATCTTTGTGAAAACTTGACCTCTAATGAGGTCTTAGGTTTATTTTGTAATCCCTTTAGTTTAAAATAACAAGAGTTAAATTTCCCTTATATAGTGTTTGATGATATACTTGGCTCTTACAGTATTGGTTATTATTGTTCAGTTGCTTGATCATGTCTGATTCTTTGCCACCCCATGGACTGCAGCATGCCAGGCTTCCCTGTCCTTCACCACCTTAAAATATTGGTCAAGACTTATACAATTAAAAAACTTAAAGGTATATTTCAATTCAGTTCAGTCACTCAGTCATGACTGACTCCTTGTGAACCCATGGACTGCAGCACATCAGGCTTCCCTGTCCTTCACCAAAGTATATTTAGAAAATGTCTAATGTCTAAGTCTTCATAGTTAATTTCTTTCACTCCATCTCTCCTGGCCATCAGGGAAGCTCTTATTGATCTACTTTATGATTTTAAAGCCTTTAATTAAAACCTCTTATTGAGTGTTGAAATATAGCTATATGTATTGGGTTGGCTAGAAAATTCATTTGGATTTTTCCATAAATCTTACAGAAAAACCAAATGAACTTTCTGGTTAACCCCATATATATCCCTTGCTTTGCAGAATATGTGTATTATCATCAGTTGACTATTAAAAGCAAGTTTCTATAAACTAATCTTTATACTTTTATTATCACAGTTGAGGTCTGTATAGAATGCTCACTCATTGACTTAATCTGTCTCCCATCCTAGGAGTTAGGTGTTAAGAGAGGTGTATGAAATTGCCACCATCCTGTGTTAATTTAGGGCTTCCCTGGTGGCTCAGAGGTTAAAGCGTCTGCCTGCTATGTGGGAGACCTGGGGTTCGAGCCCTGTGTTAGGAAGATCCCCTGGAGAAGGAAATGGCAACCTACTCCAGTATTCTTGCCTGGAGAATCCCATGGAGGGAGGAGCTTGGTAGGCTACAGTCCATGGGGTTGCAAAGA
This sequence comes from Bos indicus, assembly GCF_029378745.1. NCBI lineage: Eukaryota > Metazoa > Chordata > Mammalia > Artiodactyla > Bovidae > Bos > Bos indicus. The sequence continues at coordinate 33,350,609 of NC_091772.1, read as the reverse complement.
GTCGGACACGACTGAGCTACTTCAATTCACTTCACTTCACTTGTGTTAATTTGCTGGAGATGCTGAAGTTCATTTTCCTATCTCAAAATTCAGAAATCTTCAAAGGGTCTCCATTTCCAAGCAAATAAAGTTTAAACTCCCCTGCTATGAGTTTTAATATCTCCCATGATCAGGCCCCAACCTGCATCCTTGGCCTCATTCCCACTATTTCCCGACACGGGCACTTAGCTCCTTGCTGTGCTTAGGACAATGCTGAGTACATAGTAAGGGTTCAATAAATGCATACTTTTTGATGGATTTTTAAAGATTAAAAACAAGATATTCTCATAGGCTATCCATGAGCTAAAACTCTGAGGCTATTTTAAAAACTATTCATAAGACAACTGGGAAAAGTTGAACTTTGACTAAATATTTGATATTGAGATTATTGTTACTATTTTTTTTCTTTTTTAAAAAATTGAGGTAGAGTTGATACATAATATGTTTCAGGTGTACAACATGTTGTTGTTTAGTTGCTAAGTCATGTCCAATTCTTTGTTACCCCATGCATAGTGATTCACAATTTTTAAAGGTTATATTCCATTTCAGGTTTGGTTTAGTTGCTAAGTTGTGTCTGACTCTTTGCGACCCTATGGACAGTAGCCTGCCAGGCTCCTCTGTCAATGGGATTCTCCAGGCAGGAATACTGGAGTAGTTGCCAGTAGTTTCTGTCTCCAGATATTCTATTTATAGTTAGTATTAAATATTAGCTGTATTCCCTTTATATCCTGTAGCTTTACACACAGTATAAAAACATATAACCTCTACTGTTACTACTTTCAGGTGTGACTGTGGTAATGTGTTTACATTTTAAAAATCATTGTAGGGACTTCTCTGGCAGTCCAGTGGCTAAGACTCAGCGCTCCCGATGCAGGGGGCCAGGTCGATCCCTGGTCTGGGAACTGGCTCCCACATGCTGTAACCAAGACCCAGCACAGTCAAATAAATAAATATTTTTTTAAAAAATCATTGTATTTTGGACTGAATTGTGTCTCCTCCTCCCCGCCAAAACCCCCTGTTTTGAAGCCCTAACTCCACAAGAATGTACTGGGTTAGCCATATGTTCCTTGGGTTTTTCCATACGATGTTATGGAAAAACTCAAACATTTTGGCCCACCCAATATTCAGAGATAGAGACTTTAAGGAGGTAATTAAGATCAGATGGGGTCATAAGGGTGGGGTCCCATTAGAAGGACTATTGTCCTTATAAGAAGAGGAGTAGATGCCAGAAATGAGGAAGAACAGCAGGAAGGTCAAGTGAGGACACAGTGAGAAGGGAGGTCATCTGCAAGCCAGGGAGAGAGGCCCCAGCAGGAACAAACCTGTCAGCACCTTGACCTTAGATTTCCAGCCTCTAAGACTGTGAGAAAATGAGTTTCTTCTGTTTGGGCTGCCAAGTCTGTGGTATTCTGTTATGGCAGCCTGAGCAGACTACTACACCTGTTTTAAAGACTACTACTATCAATAACCTCAGATATGCAGATGACACCACCCTTATGGCAGAAAGTGAAGAGGAACTAAAGAGCCTCTTGATGAGAGTGAAAGAGGAGAGTGAAAAAGTTGGCTTAACGCTCAACATTCAGAAAACGAACATCATGGCATCTGGTCCCATCACTTCATGGGAAATAGATCGGGAAACAGTGTCAGACTTTATTTTTTAGGGCTCCAAAATCACTGCAGATGGTGACTGCAGCCATGAAATTAAAAGACGCTTACTCCTTGGAAGAAAAGTTATGACCAACCTAGATAGCATATTGAAAAGCAGAGACATTACTTTGCCAACAAACGTCCGTCTAGTCAAGGCTATGGTTTTTCCAGTGGTCATGTATGGATGCGAGAATTGGACTGTGAAGAAAGCTGAGCGCCGAAGAATTGATGCTTTTGAACTGTGATGTTGGTGAAGACTCTTGAGAGTCCCTTGGACTGCAAGGAGATCCAGCCAGTCCATTCTGAAGGAGATCAGCCCTGGGATTTCTTTGGAAGGAATGATGCTAAAGCTGAAACTCCAGTATTTTGGCCACCTCATGCGAAGAGTTGACTCATTGGAAAAGACTCTGATGCTGGGAGGGATTGAGGGAAGGAGGAGAAGGGAATGACAGAGGATGAGATGGCTGGATGGCATCACCAACTTGATGGACGTGAGTCTGAGTGAACTCCAGGAGATGGTGATGGACAGGGAGGCCTGGCGTGCTGCGATTCACGGGGTCACGGGGAGTCGGACACGACTGAGCGACTGAACTGAACTGAACTACTACTCTACTCTTTCTACTTCTGTTTATCTTTCAAAATTTCCATGTTTCCTCTGTAGGGGGCACATGGAGCAGCCAAAAAAAGAGAGAATTCCAGAAATACAGTGTGAAGTACTCTTGAGCTCTGCTCGGTAAGCGGCTACACATTCGTACTCAGTCGCTCAGTTGTGTCCGACTCTTTTCGACCCCATGGACTGTGGCCCACCAGGCTCCTCCAGAAGTCCACGGAAGTTTCCAGGCAAGAATACTGGGGTGGGTAGCCATTTCCTCCCTCAGGGAATCTTCTCACCCCAGGGATCGAATCTACCTCTCCTGCTTGGCAGGAGGATTTTTTAGATTCTTTACTACTGTGCCACCTAAGAAGCCCATCTTGGTAAGCAAAAGTTTCTGCAAAACTTCTTCTCTATGTAAATAAGTTATAACCATTCAGAAAACAAGACTGCTTGTTAATGGGGAAAGAGAATGCAAAGTCCACCTATAATAATAATGATGTCACAGCTCATATTCTGAAGAGAAATCTGGATTGCTTCTTGCCCAAACAGAAAATAAAATAAAGAATACAAATTCAGTAAACATGCTTTACACATAGAACTTTATACTCAAACTCTCTTTCAAGTCCTGCTTTCAGGTTTCATTTTTTAAAAATTAGAACCTTGTTTGCCTTTTTGCAACACATTCTTTTCTATTTAAACCTAATGTTTTGACTCTTAGAGTCAATACCATGGACGATGAAAGAGAGTCTACGCCCAAAAGTTTTTATCAGGTGGATCAGGAAACTGCTCCTTTTTGTTCTTTTCTAAATGGTGGAGGACTGTAATTCAACCAAAGTAACAAAAAAACCCCAACTCCACCGAATTAAAACATAAATGTCCCTTTGCTGCAGTTTTGTTTATACGGTGCTTACTTTCTCTCTGCGAAGCACCGTGATATTGAAAGTGTGGTTCTAGGGATAAAACACAATTTAACTGTAATTGTTAGAGACCAAGACAAACCAGGGGCTTCCTTGGTGGCTCAGTGGTAAAGAATCCGCCTGCCAAGAGGGAGACGTGGGTTTGATCCCTGGGTTGGGAAGACCCCCTGGAGAAGGAAATGGCTACCCACTCCAGTATTCTTGCCCGGGAAACCCCATGGACAGAGGAGCCTGGTGCGCTACAGTCCATGGGGTTGTAAAAGAGTTAGTCACAACTCAATGACTAAAAAAACCCGACAGATCCTAAAATAACTTTATCATGTTGCTTTAGCTAGTTTGAGTTGGGGATCTCATACTCCTAACCAATCCAGTACCATCGTTTTCTCTCAGTAATCAACAATGAAATCCTAATCCTGATGTTTTTTTATTTCTTTTTTTCTCTTTAATCACATTTCAGGCATGTTTAGCTGGCTAGAGGATCACAATGATCACTCAAGACCTTGGACCCTGGACTGCAGAGTGACAAGTAGCCCCAGTACAGGAAGGGTGGGCAGTGCACAGAGAGCTCTCAGCTTAGGGGTCACACAGAGCCAGGAATGCTTTCTGAAAACTATGCTTTGGTAGGGCTCCATAATTTGAGACATATCCCGGGACTCTAACAAAAAGTACTTAGTTGCATTAAGAATTATCTTGTCTTTTTGGGAATTTTCTGGTGGTCCAGTGATGAGGACTTCTCGATTTCATTGCCAAGGGCTCAAGTTCTATCCCTGATCCAGGAACTAAGATTCCAAAAGTGGTGTGGCGTGCCCCACCCCAAATTGATTATACATAAAATAAATAATCAACAAGGACCTATTGTATAACACAGGGAATTCTACTCAATACTCTGTAATAACCTCTATGGGAAAAGAATCTGAAAAAGGATACATGTATGTGTATAACTGAATCACTTTGCTGTACATCTGAAACTAACACAACATTGTACATCAGGACCATGTACATTAACCATGTACAATAAGCCCAACATTATACATCAGCTGTACTTCAACATAAAATTTTAAAAAATGTAATGGAAAGAATAAAGTCAACCGATTAGAAACCTTAAAGAAGCAGAGAAAAAAAAAATCTGTTCCATTAAAAAAAAATTATCTTGTATTCTAAACTACCTCATACTTCCTCTCTTGCCCCTACTTGCTCCTCCCCATCCCCCAGGGATTCTCAACAAAGGCTGAATCTCAAGGATCCTTGAGACAAAGCCCTATTCACCAATGTAGTGGGAAAGGCAGCAATCTGGGCCTTTGCATAAGTAAAGAAAGTAATTGTTTGTGTGAATGTTTAACCTTTCAAATCTGTTTGTGTGGCCATGCAGACACAATCTCCCCTTAGTTCCCAGACTTGAAGAATTGAAGAACATGTTTTTGTATCTTATCTCTGCTATTGTACATCTCACCATGAGTTATTTTCTATTTGATCTCATTAACATATAGCCATGAATTAAAAAAAAATTCTTCAGTGTACATAGTATTTTTGTCTTGTTTATTCTCAAAGGTTTAATTATCTGTCAAGGCCATACTTTTTTTTTTTTAATGTGGATCTTTATTGATTTGTTACAATATTGTTTCTGGTTTTATGCTTTGGTTTTTGGCATGTGGGATCATAGCTCCGACCAGGGGAGGAACTGCACCCCCTGAACAGGAAGCTGAAATGCTAACCCCTGGACCGCCAGGGAAGTCCTCAAGGCCACACTCTTGTTTTTATTTTTCAGCTCCGGTGGCATTTCCTAAGAACTTAACTGTTCCTTGGCTTTTATTTCTTGCCTTCTTCTCAACCTCAGCAACATGCTTTTGAGAACAGGCTTTATCAAGAATGCAACTCACAATGCCAAGATATAACTCCCAAAAAGTACTATATAAAACCACCATAGGTTTAATCCAACTTTTCCCTCAAGGCTGACAGTCAAAAAAGTATCCTTACTTGGACCTGACCGAATATTACCCACTGCTTTCTCTGAGAGGCAATTAATGAAATGAAAGGAACTTGCAGCTTCAAAGAACACAGAAGAGCTTGGATGAGATCCTGATGACCCAGCTCTGTCTGATTCAGGTCCAAGCACCGGATCTCAGATTCTTGTGTTACTCGTGAGTTTGTGATCCCTATATACACTCCTCTGTCTCTTCTATCTAGAACATATCCAGATTGTCATGTGTAGGTCATAGTACCACTGCAGAGCCAGAACTAGCCTGTCCATAACCAGTATTATGTACAATAACGAGCTTTGTCAAGGGCATTTCAGGAGCACTCACATTTGTGGCCTGTGTACCAGACTGCTTTTGCCTAAATGAACTATTATTGCTAAATAAACTCTCCCAGGATGCTCAGTATGTTGGCCTGGTTTTCCACAGTTATCTTCCAGCCTTTAGTCTTACATCGTGAATCTGTGAGGGAACTGTTGACCGAAACTGCCCGCCTTGGCCAGGCATGATGATAATCGTTTGCAAGAGTTGTCTCACATCAGGAAGTCCTGATAAAGAACGTGGTGTTGCCACTGAAAACTAACTAGGAGAATTTGGGAGGGGGAAAAAGGACAAGGGAGGAGACGATGTGTCCTGCCCTAACCTCCCAGAAACCCTCCCAATGGAATCCATCTTGGCTGAGAGACAGAGGGAGGACTCCGAGTCACCAGATATGGGCCAAGCAAGCTGATTGGCCAAGAGACAGCCGGGAAATTAACCCCGTGACCATAAACCCTGAGACTTCAAGCCATGTGGCACAGCAGTCCTCCTGGGTTCTCTTACTCTGTTGCTCTCTGCCCCAGACGCCCCTTCCCAATAAAGTCTTTTGCTTTGTCAGGATGTGTGTCTCCTTGTAAAATTCATCTCCGAGTATTAGACAAGAGCCCACTCTCGGGTCCAAGAAGGAGTCCCTCTTCCTGCAATGAATCTTCATTGAGATTTTTTTTTTATTCCCCTTTCCTTCTTGAAGTCAAACACTAGCTTTTTTTTTTGGTGACTGGTGAGTGGCTTTCGATCATTCATTTCTTCTGCTCATCACTTTGTCCATGTGGGATTGTCTCCCCAGCTATAGTCTAAGTTGCCTATGGGAAGGAACCCTGTGTGTATTGTTTGGTGTCTCCATCACATCCTGCATGGGTACCCCTGATGACCAGTTAAAGGGAGATATTTTTCCAATGGAAGAAAACAGGGGATATACAAAGAAATAAAGAAAACTTTTCTAATAGTTAAAGTACAGAGACAGCTTGAAAGGGAAATTAAAGGGTGGTGGTGGTAGTTTAGTCTCTAAATCATCTCTGACTCTTGCCATCTCATGGACTGTAGCCCACCAGGCTCCTCTGTCCATGGGATTTCCCAGGCAAGAATACTACAGTGGGTTGCCAAATACACCTTTATTCCTTGGCCCACTAGAACCCTTCCTCATCTGAGAATTAATCTAGTAAGTCCTATGTTATAATAAATAAGATGTCCAAGATGCCTATATTTTATAGTCCATTGTCTAAGGCATTTAATGTTTAATCCTACTTTAATTTCTATGTGACTGTTGATTGTAAAGGTCCGCTTTCACTACTCACTATAGCAGGAAACTCGGTTTTGTCCTTGGATAAGAACTGAATCATTCTCAAAAAAAAAAAAAGAGTGTGTTGGGGGTGGGCAGAATTCCCTGGTGGCCCAGTGGTTAGGACTACATGCATTCATTGGAATCGTTCTTATTCAATACATGTTCGTTTCAACACACATATCTTGGTAGCATAGTGTAAGGGTATATATTGGGTAGTCTCTCAATATATCTCATTCCTATAATATGATGAATAAAAACAATGCGGATATAGAAGGTACTTCCTACTCACATAAAAGGGAAGCATTAAGAACATAATATTTAATAAATTCAAGTTGATATTCTTTTTTGAAGTAGGGATTTCTCATAACTGTAGTTATATATATAAAACATAAAACTAGAGCTAATACAAAAGCTCTTTACCTATGTATAGTGTTGCTGATAGTTCCAAATATTCACATGTTAAAAATGCAAAGTGTCAACAAACATGCCATGTCCTTTCTAAAGTCACTACAGTAACTCGGGGACCATTGAAATTGATCTGTTACATGTAACATCAAAGGCAGGGAAGAGAAACCTACTCAATATTCTGTAACAACCTGCATAGGAACAGAATCTGAAAAAGGATGGATTTATGTATATGTATGACTGATTTACTCTGCTGTACATGTGAAACTAATGCAACATTGTAAATCAACTATATTCTGATAAAAAGGTTTTAAAAAGGCAATTAAGAGCATCGACTCATTTCTCACAAAAGTGCATTGACACAGAGGACTGACTTTCTCTTCATGTCAATTTTAAAGCCCCTGTCTAGAATCCAGCTCCGTGCTCTGGATGAGAGTCAGTTTTTGTCACTGATATGGGTGAAAGGCTCATCACTATTTACCCAGGATGTTTGACAAGTGAACCACATCCAAGAAAGTGCTGGCAGAAATCAAAGAGTGTTTGAAACACCCTGGAAGAAAGCTAAAGACATGGATGTAATCTTTAACCTGAGAAAACTTCCTCTTCATCAAACATAACAAGTTCGTAAATTATTATTTTTCAATATAGTCAGAGAAAGATCTTTTCACCTATTTAAGTTCACTCAACTTTCCACTTTTTAAAATTTATTTATTTTTGGCTGCGCTGGGTCTTTGCTGCTGTGTAGGTTTTTCCCCTAGTTTCGGAGTGCAGGCTCTCGTTGCAGCGGCTTCTCTTGTTGCAGAGCACAGGCTCTGTGCGCGACTGCAGTAGTTGTGGATGTGGGCTCAGTGGCTGCGGCTGCTGGGCCCTAGAGCACAGGCTCAGTAGTTCTGGCGCATGGGCTTAGTTGCTCCGCGGCATGTGGGATCTTCCTGGACCAGGGATCAAAACTATGTCTCCTGCATTGGCAGGTGGGTTTTTTACCACTTGAGCAACCAGGGAAACCCTGGCTTATATTACTAACCTTATTTTACAAATGAGGATGTTTGAGATGCAGAAAATGGAAGTCAGCTAAGGTCACCATGGCCAAGCCGAGGTTCCACCCAACAGAGCTCACACAAGAGAGTCTCTCCAGGCGGCCATCGGTTCCTGGAAAACTTCAGGGCTCTCACCAGGTGCTCTGAGCTCCAAAGCCAACGGGGTGGAAAGGACTGCTTGTATCCCGTGTTCCTCGTCTCTGTATTCCGCCTCTCCTCTCCTCTCACCTCCCTGAGAGGCGCCACAGTTCCAATTTGCTGTCAGTTACTTAGAGGGGATGGCTGAGCCCACAGTTTCTTCCTGTTTATCTTGCTTACCTCATCCTATTGCTCAACTCTCATTCCCCAAATTCCCAGGAAGAACCCAAGAAGGAAAGAGAGCTGCAGTTAAGCTCTTGCCAAGTTCCAAGGCAACCTGTCCACCAGGGGAGGCAGGCCCCGCCCGGAATCATCTGTTTCCTGCCCTACCTAATGGCTCAGGGTGAATCATCACTTTCTCAGCCCCACTGAGGCGTGACTCCTTCCATCTCTTCCCAAATGCTCAGGCCGGCCTGATGAGGCTGGAGAACCAGCTGTTTCTCCTTTGCATCTCATGAATTTAAAATGACTGCATTAGGGCCCAAAGGCCCAAAGAGCACACAAGCCTGAAATGTACTACGTTGGCCTTTGGCAGACACCAGAGGACCAACCCCTGCGAGCTCTAAAGCCCTGGGGCTTGCCAGGGCCTGGCCTCTAGGATGGTTAAAGAGGTACCTGTGTCAGCATCAGCCTTGTTTGCTGATTCAGTGTTAAGTTCTGCGGAACCAATAGGACACACCACTCGGGACCCCAGGCTCCTTCCTGTACTCTGCTTTGCTTGCTCTCAGTAGGAAAGGCTAAGTTCTGGAAGGATGGAGGTTGTGTCTCTGTGCCCCATGCGTGTCCAGCAGAGGACCCTGCATGCAGTGGGTGCTCAAGAGATGCTTATTAAGAGAAGGAATGCAAATGAATTGGGGTTTCCAATGATTGCTATTTCTACTCAATAGTGAACAAGAGCAGCACCACACCCTGCAACAAATCCTTCTGTAGTGAACTTAAAATACCGTATAAAGTTCCAGATAACAAAGCACGTGCAGGCTTCCCTGGTGGCCCAGGGGTTAAGAATCTGCCTGCCAACGTGGGGGACACGGGTTCGACCCTTGATCTGGGAGGATCCCATAGGCTCTGCAACAGGAGAAGGCACTGCAATGAGAAGGCCTGAGTGTTGTCACTAGAGAAAGCCCACTCACAATAACAAAGACCCAGACGACCAATAATAAACAAAATTGTTTAAAAAAACGCACGTACCAGTCTGATCTGATAACTAGAAGGCGAATGTTGAGTGAAGTTATGGTGTGACTACCATCAAACCTGGCAGAATAAAATTCGGTCTTTTTTGTTTGTACTTTGAAGCTCTACAGTCCAGGAGGAACAGAAATCTAAGAGGAAAAAGCATATCATAAGCAGTCATTGAGGACAGCTGATTTAGATCCATCTGAGCTGACCTGAGACAAGAACATTGGAATTGCTTTTTTTAACCAAAAAAAGGGACAGTACAAATGAACTTATCTACAAAACAGAAATCAAGCCACAAATGTAGAAAACAAACTTGTGGTTTAAATTGGGAGGTTGGAATTCACATACACACACTACTACAGGGCTTCTCTGGTGGCTCAGTGGTGAAGAATCCTCCTGTACTGCAGGAGACTTGAATTCAATCTCTGGATAGGGAAGAAGACCCTGGAGAAGGAAATGGCAACCGCTCCAGTATTCTTGCCTGGGAAATCCCATGGACAGAGGAGCTTGGCGGGCTACAGTCCACAGGGTCGCAGAGTTGGATGTGACTGAGCAGGTACACATGCATTACTATATATAAAATAGATAACTAATAAGGACCTACTGTATAGCACAGGGAACTCTACTCAATATTCTGTGATGACTTATATGGGAAAAGAGTCTAAAATAAGAGTGGGCATATGTATATACATGGCTGATTCACTTTGTTGTACACCTGCAACTAACACAACATTATAAATCAACTGTAGTCCAGTAAAAAAAAAAAAAAAAAAGAACATTGCATTTGCTCTGTGGCTGCAGACTGTTTCTGAGGGCAGATGCAAAGTCAAGGGGCGGGGCCTCCGGAGTCCGTGTGGACTGTGCCTTTTTCAGTCTGGAAAGGAAGAAGGGTGGGAAGTTGGGTGGGGTAAACAAAGGAGACTAAGATGCCACCTTTGAGGGCACATGCCAGGGCTGGGCCTCATGGCGTCCGTCTCTGCCTGAACACGTTCTCCAGCACCAGTGAGTGGATCCTAAGGAGAGCACTTATCTGAAATTTTTGCCAACAACTTCACCCTCACTGGAAACTGAGAGGAAATATTCTAGGGAGGAGACGATTACATCATGCTGGCTTCCGCCCTCCTCCTGACTCTGAGGGCTGCGCCCTGTATTGTCACCCTGAATTCTGCAAACACCCACATTTTGATTTCCCTTCAAACGGGTGAGATGGAATAAATGGATTCTTTTATGTGCAGAGAGGAGTCTGATCCTTAAAGGACCTCATTGAAGGGGCAGTGTTTTTGAAAGTCATTGCGTTTAATGGGTTTTTATGTACAGGCAGACTTTCCAAAATCCCTCCTAGAGAACGCCATTTGCAGCACTGTCTTTTTTGGGGGCTGGGGCCACAACGGGGCATGCAGGATCTTAGTTCCCTGTTGTTGTTCAGTCACTAAGTTGTGTGCGACTCTTTACGATCTCATGGACTGCAGCATGCCTGACCAGGGATCAAACCCACGCCCCCTGCACTGGAAGTGCAGAGTCTTAGCCACTGGGCAACCAGGGAATTCCTGTACCACTGTTTTGAATGTTGGTGCCATTGGCACAGGCTCCAAAGAAGTGACTGAGAATGAGGGTGACAGAGACCACAGGGGACTTTCCATTGCAGAGAGGAGGCGGGTCTTTGCATGATGGCTTAGAGTTTTATTTCATCTTATTTATTAAAACTACTAAGAGTAACTTCACTAGTGGAGAAATACAAATAAAACTACAACGAGGTGCTCACATTGGTCAGAATGGCCATCGTCAAAATTCCACAGATAACACATGCTAGAGAGGGCATGAAGAACAATGAATCCTCCCACAGTATTGGTAGGAATGGGAGCTGGTGTAGGCATTGTGGAGAACAGCATGCATGCACGCTCACTCACTCAGTCATGGCTGGCTCTTTGCTACCCTATGGACTATAGCCTGCCAGGTTCCTCTGTCCATGAAATTTTCCAGGCAAGAATACTGGAGTGGCTTGCCATTTCCTTCCAGGGATTTCCTCCATGGGATCTTCCCAACCCAGAGATCAAACCCCCATCTCCTGCATTGCAGGAAGATTCTTTACCACCAAGCCATGAGAGAAGTCCTGGAGAACAGCATGGGAGGTTCCTTTAAAAAACTAAAAATAGAGCTCCGATATGACCCTTTGGAAGGAATGATGCTAAAGCTGAAACTCCAATATTTTGGACACCTCATGCAAAGAGTTCTCATTGGGAAAGACTCTGATGCTGGGAGGGATTGGGGGCAGGAGGAGAAGGGGACGGCAAAGGATGAGATGGCTGGATGGCATTACCAACTTGATGGACAAGAGTTTGGGTGAAAACTCTGGGAGTTGGTGATGGACAGGGAGGCCTAGCGTGCTGCAATTCATGGGGTCGCAAAGAGTCGGACACGACTGAGCGACTGAACTGAGCTGATATGATCCTGCAATCCCAGTACTTGGCATATATCTGGAAAAGACAAAAACCCTAATACAAAAAGATACACGCACTCCAATGTTCATAGCAATACTATTTACAAAGCCAAGACATGAGAGTATCCATCAACAGAGGAATGAGAGGAAATGAATAAAGATGCAGTACAAATATACAGTGGAATATTCCTCAGCCATAAAAAAAAGGATGAAATAATCCCATCTGAGCAACAAGGATGGACCTAGAGGTTATCACACTAAGTGAAGTAAGGTTCAGTTCAGTTCAGTCCAGTCACTCAGTCAAGTCTGACTTTTTGTGACCCCATGGTCTGGAGCATGCCAGGCCTCCTGGTCTATTGCCAACTCTTGGAGTTTACTCAAACTATGTCCATCGCTTTGGTGAGGCAATCCAATCATCTAATCCTCTGTTGCCCCCTTCTCCTCCTGCCTTCAATCTTTCCCAGCATCAGGATCTTTTCAAATGAGTCAGTTCTTCACATCAGGTGGCCAAAGTATTGCAGTTTCAGCTTCAGCATCAGTCCTTCTGATGAATATTCAGGATTGATCTCCTTTAGGATGGACTGGTTGGATTCCTTGCAGTCCAAGGGACTCTCAAGAGTCTTCTCCAATACCACAGATCAAAAGCTTCAATTCTTCGACACTCAGCTTTCTAAATAGTCCAACTCTCACATCCATACATGACTACTGGAAAAACCATAGCTTTGACTAGATGGACCTTTGTTGGTAAAGTAATGTCTCTGCTTTTTAATATGCTGTCTAGGTTGGTTATGACTATTCTTCCAAGAAGCAAGTGTCTTTTAATTTCATGGCTGCAGTCACCATCTGCAGTGATTTTGGAGCCCCCCAAAATAAAGTCTGACACTGTTTCCACTGTTTTCCCATCTATTTGCCATGAAGTGATGGGACGAGGTGCCATGATCTTAATTTTCTGAATGTTGAGTTTTAAGCCAACTTTTCACTGTCCCCTTTCACTTTCATCAAGAGGCTCTTTAGTTCTTCTTCACTTTCTGCCATAAGGGTGGTATCATCTGTGTATCTGAGGTTAATGATATTTCTCCCAGCAATCTTGATTCCAGCTTGTGCTTCCTCCAGCCCAGCACTTCTCATGATGTACTCTGCATAGAAGTTAAATAAGCAGGGTGATAATTTCCAGTCTTGACATACTCCTTTTCCTATTTGGAACCAGTCTGTTGTTTCATGTCCAGTTCTAACTGTTGCTTCCTGACCTGCATATAGGTTTCTCAAGAGGCAGATCAGGTGGTCTGGTATTCCCATCTCTTTCAGAATTTTCCACAGTTTATTGTGATCCACACAGTCAAAGGCTTTGGCATAGTCAATAAAGCAGAAATAGATGTTTTTCTGGAACTCTCTTGCTTTTTCGATGATCCAGCAGATGTTGGCAATTTGGTCTCTGGTTCCTCTGCCTTTTCTAAATCCAGCTTGAACATCTGCAAGTTCACAGTTCACGTACTGTTGAAGCCTGGCTTGGAGAATTTTGAGCATTACTTTACTAGCGTGTGAGATGAGTGCAATTGTGTGATAGTTTGAACATTGCTTGGCATTGCCTTTCTTTGGGATTGGAATGAAAACTGACCTTTTCCAGTCCTGTGACCACTGCTGAGTTTTCCAAATTTGCTGGCATATTGAGTGTAGCACTTTCACAGCATCATCCTTTAGGATTTGAAATAGCTCAAGTGGAATTCCATCATCTCCATTAGCTTTGTTTGTAGTGATGCTTCCTAAGGCCCACTTGACTTTGCATTCCAGGATGTCTGACTCTGGGTGAGTAATCATACCACTGATTATCTGTGTTCGTTTCCAGGGCAAACCACTCAATATCAACGTAATCCAAGTCTATGCCCCAAGCAGTAATGCTGAAGAAGCTGAAGTTGAATGGTTCTATGAAGACTTACAAGACCTTCTAGAACTAACACCCAGAAAAGATGTCCTTTTCATCATAGGAGACTGGAAGGCAAAAGGAGGAAGTCAAGAAACACCTAAAGTAAAAGGCAAATTGGTATTAGAATGAAGCAGGGTAAAGGCTGATAGAGTTTTGCCAAGAAAATGCACTGGTCATAGCAAACACCCTCTTGCAACAACATAAGAGAAGACTCTACACATGGACATCACCAGATGGTCAATACCAAAATCAGAGTGATTATATTCTTTGCAGCCAAAGATGGAGAAGCTCTATACAGTCAGCAAAAACAAGACTGGGAGGTGACTGTGGCTCAGATCATGAACTCCTTATTGCCAAATTCAGACTTAAACTGAAGAAAGTAGGGAAAACCATTACACCATTCAGGTATAACCTAAATCAAATCCCTTACGATTATACAGTGAAAGTGACAAATAAATTCAAGGGATTAGATCTGAAAGACAGACTGCCTGAAGAACTATGGATGGAGGTTCATGACATTGTATAGCAGACAGAGATCAAGACCATCCCCAAGAAAAAGAAATTTAAAAAAAGCAAAATGGCTGTCTGAGGAGGCCTTATAAATAGCTGTGAAAGGAAGAGAAATGAAAAGCAAAGGAGAAAAGGAAAGATATACCCATTTGAATGCAGAGTTCCAAAGAATAGCAAGGAGAGATAAGAAAGCCTTCCGCAGTGATCAATGCAAAGAAATAGAGGAAAACAATAGAATGGGAAAGACTAGAGATCTCTTCAAGAAAATTAGACATACCAAGGGAAGGTATCTTTGTATTTCATCCAAAGATGGGCACAATAAATGACAGAAATGGTATGGACCTAATAGAAGCAGAAGATATTAGGAAGAGGTGTCAAGAATACACAGAAGAACTATACAAAAGAGATCTTCACGACCCAGATAATCACGATGGTGTGATCACTCACCTAGAAGTAAGGTAGAGAAAGTCAAATATATGATACCTTATATTCAGAATATATAAAAAAATACAAATGAACTTATTTATAAAAGAAAAATAGACACACACCCATAGAAAACAAAATGTTGGTTACCAAAGAAGACAGCTGTGGGGGAGGGGTAAATCAGGAGTTAGGGATACACACTGCTATATATAAAATAAATAAACAACAAGGACCCACTGTATGGCACAGGGACCTATATTCAATATCTTGTAATAACCTATAGTGGAGAAGGACCTAAAAAGAATATATGTATATGTGTAACTGTACACCTGAAGCTAGCACAACATCATAAATCAAGTATACTTCAATTTTTTAAAAAAAGTATTGATACTGAGTATAAACTGTGATGATACTGCAGCAACCATCACATACAACACTTTATTTTTCCCAAGTACTGAGAAATTACAGCATTCCTCTCCTTCTTTAACCCCATGAAGAACTGGCCTCCTCTCTGTGTCCCAGTAGAACTTACATCCAGCTGGGACGAAGCAAAGAGGGCACTCAGGTTAAATGAGGTCCTGAGCTTGAATCCTGATCTCTCACTGACTGACTGTGAGACCCCAAACAAAATATTTCATTCTCTGCACCTTGGTTTACTTATTGGTAAAGATAATGATAAAACTGATCTCAAAAAGTTAGTCTGGACTTCTCTCGTGGTCCAGTGGTTAAGAATCCATCTACCAGTGCAGGGGACATGGGTCGGATCCCTGGTCGGGGAAGATCCTACATGCTGAGGAGCAACTAAGCCCGTGAGTCACAACTCTAGAGCCTGGGAACCACAACCTCTGAAGCCTGCGTGCCTGGAGCCCATGCTCTGCGACAAGAGAAACCATTGCAGCAAGAAGCCGGCGCACTGCAACTAGAGAGGAACCCCCACTTGCTGCAACTAGGGAAAAGCCCACGTGCAGCAATGAAGACCCAGTGCAGCCAAAAACAAACAAATAAACACTTTTTGAAAAGAGTTATTCTGAGGATTATATGAGATCTCAAGGAAGAAGTGAGGCTTTCAATAAAATACTTGATGGGAGAATTAACTACACTGCGTCGTCATTCATGGGTCACATGCCTCAAGAGCAGTGTAACCTTCCTGCCAGAGAAGGAGTGGATCTCACTCATCTCTGCATACCTGGCACCCCGCCAGGGCCCCACCCATTCAGCCCCAAATAAATGTAAGTGAATAAGTGAATGAGTGAGCCAGGAAGCTCACATTGCTTCTAGAGCCACTGGGCCGACCTGCATCATCCAGAGCTCGGCTGGGCTGGAGAGCTGCACTTCGAGGTATCGGAGCAATCCATTAAGACAATGACAGTGACCTTCAGAGTAAAGGCTCCGATCATTTATTGCCATTGTAGAAGCAAGAGACTGAGCTGGGGTGCAAGCTGGTGCCTCCAGTTCCATTTTCTTTTCTTTTTAAAATTTTTATCTGTTTCTTTGTGTTTGGCTTCACTGGGTCTTCGTTGCTATGTTCGGCTTTTTCTAGTTGCAGCGAGCCGGGGGCTACTCTTTATTGGGGTGCATGGGCTTCTCATTGCAGTGGCTTCTCTTGTTGCAGAGCACTGGCTCAGTTATTGTGGTGCATGAACTTAGTAATTGTGGCACATGAACTTGGTCCAATTCCACATGTCCTGGGCATGTGGAATTGGACCAAGGACGGAACCTGTTCCCTTGCACTGGCGGGTGGATTCTTAACCACTGGACCACCAGGGAAGTCCTGCTATCTATCCCATTTTCCCTTGAATAGCACCAAGTGAGGGTCAGGAGTGGCAGCTCTTCCTCTCTACTGGGGGAGCCCTGAGAAAAAGGTGCCTGCAGCTTTATGGACCCAGGACTGGGATGGGGGCAGGCAGACAGAGGGGAGGAGGTGTGGAAGACTTCTGAATACTAAGTCAGCACAGAGTAAAGCTGTGTTCAAGATTCCTCCATTAAGAGGGCTTAGCTGTCTCCTGCAGAAGACATCTGCTGAAGCTCCTCAATAAAGATGCCTCTCGATAGGGGTGGGAATCCAGACAAGTGCATGTGCAAGGCTGGCCGGGGCACGCAAGTCCTTGACTGCAGCTCCCTTGGAGGCGGCAATGCATGAGGCCTGGAAGGTAGAGCCTAGGCTCAGGCCTAAAATCCACATGTGGGTGCTTGGCCAAGAGCTAGACTCTTCCTTCAGTTTGTTACATCAAACAGAGAAAGCCGCAGGAGATGCAGGGTGCCAGCCGCCTTGTCTAAATTCACTTTGTCTGGTAGGTGCAGAGCTGGGATCAGAACAGAATTCTTTCGGTTTTGCCTTGATTATTTTGCACTGGACCAGAAGTGGGTAAGTGAGCACTTGTCGCCCCTGACGTTGAGGAAGTTGCTTCAGCTTTGGGAGGTCATCCAACCCAAAGCAGAATGAGCTGTCGACTTTCAGAGTCTGTTGGTGCAGGCAGAATTTTGGCCCCATTATCTTTTCCCCAGGGTTATGCCTGTGTACTACTTTATACAGCAAAAGGGACTTTGCAGATGTAATTAATATTATTAATCAGTCAACCTTAAAATAAGGAGATTATCCTGAATTATCTAGATGGGCCCAATGTAATTCCATGAGTTTTAGCATGAGAGGAAAGCAGAAACTCAGAAAATGCAGCAGAAGTTAGACTGGTTGGAAGCTTGACGAGGCTTTGATGCACTGGTGCTGGCTTTGAATTCGGAGAGGGTGGTGAGCTGGTGAAGCGGGGTTGGCGGGTGGGAGCCTCCAGAAAGTGGGAATAGCCCCTGTCTGTCCTAAAACGCAAGAGAAGGAACTAAGTTCTGTCAACAACCTGAATTGAGTCTGGAAGCAAATTCTCCCCCAGGGCCTCCAGATAAGAGCCCAGGCTGGCTGGCTGACCCTTTGATTTCAGACTCTTGAGACCCTAAGCAGAGCATCTGGTAAAGCCTACCTGGAGAGGTGACTTAAAGAAATTGTGATAATAAGTGTGTATTTGTCATAATTTGTAGCAATAGAAAACTACCATGAGAGCTTAATATATAACTAATAAGGACCTACTGTATAACACAGGGAACTCTACTAAAGTACTGTGTAATGACCTCTATGGGAAAAGAATCTAAAAAAGAGTAGTACATGTATATGTATAATTGATTCACTTTGCTGTACAGCGGGAACTAACATGGGCTTCCCTGGTGGCTCAGATGGCAAAGAATCTGCCTGCAGTGCAGGAGACCTGGGTTAGATCCCTGGGTTGGGAAGATCTCTGGAGGAGGGCATGGCAACCCACTCCAGTATTCTCGTCTGGAGAATCCCCATGGACAGAAGAGCCTGGTGGGCTACAGTCCATGGGGTCTCAAAGAGTCGGACAGGACTTGGCGACTAAGCACAGCACAGAAACTAACATAATATTGTAACTATATATCAACTATACTCCAGTAAAAATTTTAAAAAGCACAGTGTGAGGACCCATCTTGCCTCCTCCTCCTCTTCCTCCCTTCACTCCATCTGGTAACCACTCCCTTGGTCAGCAGGTCTGGAGACTGCGCACAGGCTGTTGCCAGGCCCAGCCCACATGTTCCTGAGTGTAGTGTAGCTCAAAGTTCATTTTAAGCTGGCGGGTTAGGACGGCTCTGGGACTATTTCTCCAACATCAGGACGCTTCATGATGGTGTCTTTAGCCCTTCTGTCTGGGTGATATCCCAGTGGAAAGCTTTCAGGTCAAGGAACTAGGGTTGCCAGGTAAAATACAAGATACCCTGTTAAACTGAAATTTCAAGTTAAAAAAAAAATTTTTTTTTGTTCAGTTCAGTTCGGTTGCTCAGTCGTGTCCAACGCTTTGCAACCCCATGAGTCGCAGCACACCAGGCCTCCCTGTCCATCACCAACTCCCGGAGTTCACTCAAACTCATGTCCATCGAGTCGGTGATGCCATCCAGCCATCTCATCCTCTGTCATCCCCATCTCCTCCTGCCCCCAATCCCTCCCAGCTTAGTATGCTACAAATATTGCATGGGACATACACTTAAAAAGAATAGACAGATGACTTAAAGTTTGCCAACTCCACAAGCAGCAGACATTAAAAATCAGTGTTTTAGAGCAAGTAACACTGACCAGGAAAGCACTGAGTCATGACGTAAACTCGATCCTGCGTCCCTTTTCTGAGATCAGTGTCCTTTTGTTCCTGCTACAGCCAAATCTGATAGCAGGAAAGGATCTTATATCGGATGTTTACACTTTAATGGGAATTCTTGTCAGCAAGGGGTGTCTGCCTCTTTAATGTTCTCATGTGGGGTGAAAGACCCTGCCTCCTGTTAAAAGTGAGGTTAGGCATCACTGAGCAGGGGGAGATAGATCTTCAGTCTGAGGTCCTTTCCAAGGCAGCAGTACTTTACTGGGCAACTACTATGTGCCAGATACTTCGTGTGTTGTCTCAATCAAGCCTCACGATAACCCTGAAGGTACATGTACTATTGTTGTTGTTCAGTCGCTGAATTGTGTACTGTAATGTACTGTAGATGAGAATAAATGCTGAGAAATCATTGACTCCAAATCGCAAAGCAGGAAAAGGACAAGGACAGGATCCGAAGACTGATCTGACTCTAAAAGTTCATGACTTTTTTCTGCCTCCTGTCTCGAGAAGGAAATGGCAACCTGCTCCAGTATTGCCTGCTAGATCCCATGAACAGGTGAACCTGGTGGGCTACAGTTGCAAGAGTTGGACATGACTTAATGAGTAAACCACCACCAAATATTATTTATCTTTTCCCCTCCTGAACTCAGACCCAGTAGCCATATACTGATTCTATGTACCAGCGAAGATGACCATGCCTATCTGAGGCCATCTGTAGGCTAAAATGCTAACCTGTAGGGTTAAAGACAACATGCAGAATTACATAAAAGGAATTGATCTCCCCTAATAATATATCCTTGCTGCTGCTGCTGCTAAGTCGCTTCAGTCGTGTCCGACTCTTTGCGACCCCATGGACTGCAGCCCACCAGGCTCCTCTGTCCATGGGATTTTCCAGGCAAGAGCACTGGAGTGGGTTGCCATTGCCTTCGAGTTTCATCCTGCTGCTGCTGCTGCTAAGTCGCTTCAGTCGTGTCCGACTCTGTGCGACCCCATAAACAGCAGCCCACCAGGCTCCCCCATCCCTGGGATTGTCAAGGCAAGAACATTGGAGTGGGTTGACATTTCCTTCTCCAATGCAGGAAAGTGAAGAGTGAAATTGAAGTCGCTCAGTTGTGTCTGACTTTCCAGAGTTTCATCCTAGAGAGGGCAAAAAGCTCACAGGACTGACACAGTTCCAGGCTCTCCTGTGTCAGGACATGTCTGTTCAAGAACGTTCCCCTCGGGTCTCAGAGAAGCTCCATCCAGCCCCTGAGAGGGGCTTCCTTTCTGGTCTTTTCTCTGACATCATCTTCTCAGCACACAGGGCAATCAGATTCGAAATAGGATCCCAGGACGGAGGTTTTGCCCAACTCCTCTGATGCAGCACTCTGTTTTTGTTTTTGTTTTTTGGTGACAAGTGAATCAGGTTTCCATTAAGAACACTGATGCCAAAAGAAAGAGAGAGAAAGAGAGAAAAAAAAAAAACAACCCTCCAACATCAGTTTGGAGGGTGATTCTTTGTCTTAATTCTGGAGTTCGAAGTGGAAAATTGGCAATTCAGCCTGAAAGACAAGAGTATGTCAGGCAGCTGCACAACTAGGAGATGAAAACCACAAAACCGGGAGCAACTTGCTTAATCTGAACTTGGATGGATGGGTGTGTGGGGGGGGAGGGGTGGCAAGACATAAGCCCAGTGGTTGGAATCCAGGCCTCAGCCTCCCAGGGTGGGAATCGTGTTGCCTAATCATGACATCACTCAAGCCATTCCCACGCCTCTGGCCCACTTCTGAAATTACTTAGCAATGGGCGCTGAAGCCAAAATGGAAATTAATGACTGCATGACTCAGACTGTTCATCTCTGTTTTGATAACCAGCACCGAATTGTTGGGACTTTAGTTTCTATTTGGTACAAAAATATCCCAGTGCGTTGCTAAGTTCTCCCTAATTTACCCCCTGCCTCAAGAAAGTGTCAATTATGGGGACTGCCCTGGCGGTCCACTGGTTAAGACTCCGGACTTCTATGGCAGGGGGAGTGGGTTCCATCCCTGCTTGGGGAACTAAGATCCCACATGCTATGTGGCACGGCCAAAAAAATAAAATAATAAAATGTCTTTTTTTTTTTTTCCAAGTGTCAGTTATGTACAGGTGAAAAAGCAGACTCACATGCATTGGGGGAAAATAGCTAGAATTTCTTTTCAGAAGAAAGCCTTGGGGAAGAAGCTGAGAATGCAGCTTCTGGCATCCATGCTTGAATATTGGCTCTCTACCCTACTGCCCTCCTCCGTAGGCAACAATAATAGGACCCCTTCGGAGGGCTGCCCCGGTGATCCAGTGAGATGAAAAGTCCTGGCCCCACAGGTACACAGCAAAGGCAGGTGATTGTTATTTATGCTTGTATTTGTAAACACATATGCACAACAAGGCTTCTCTGGTGGCTCAGCAGTAAAGAATCCGCCTGCCAATGCAGGAGACAAGGGTTCAATCCCTGGGCCAGGAAGATCTCCTGGAGAAGGAAATGGCAACCCACTCCGGTATTCTTGCCTGGGAAATCCCATGGAGAGAGGAGCCTGGTGGGATCTCAAAGAGTTGGACAAGACTGAGCACGTATGCATAACAATGTGAATGCACTTGGTGCCACTGAAATGTACAGTGAAAATAATGTTTTATATTATGTGAGTTTTACCACAATAAGAAAAAGTTAACAAAAAATTGTCGTATGTAGAAGCAAAGGTGACATAATCAAACATGTAGATAAAACAGAGCGGTTAGTCAGGCAGTGAGCTAATACAGATATTTCATCTTTCTGAATTTTGCAGTGTTAGTGATATTTGGTAGCTTCAAAAAGTTTGAAAAATGTCGATTGTGACTTATTTTCTCATTCTAGATGAATACCTTTGTACTTAATTTTATACTCTTATTAGTTGTGCATTCTTTTACAAGTAAACTTTAACCTTACAAACAGCAAAACAAAAAACTCCATGTTGTTCACAGTAAAAAAAAAAAAAAAGAAAGAAAGAAAAGCAAAAATGAAGAGGAAGTCGTTGATCCTGCTGGTTATAGTTTCAGGCAGGTGGAGGGGTTTATAGCTACCTCTTCACAGTGAAGCCCTGCACACCTGGGAGTTTCCAGGAAGCATGTCGAACCCTCCAACCAAGTCATCTAACAGAAGTGTTGTTGACCTGGCCTCCTCTTAGAGGCTGTGGGGTCCATCATCTGGGACATCTTCTTTCTCTGACATAAGTAACGGGTGAGATTCAAGAATTAAACCTAAACTCACACCCCATGGCCTTCGCCATGTGTCTCCCGATGACACAGGTCTGCTTTACGCCACCCCCTCCCATCCGCTTCTTTTTGCTGTTGCTGTTTCTCTGCCTGTTAATCCATCTGATGTGGCTCGCACTTAGCTCTGTGTTATCTGCAGAATGGTCCATGCACTGAAAACAGTTTCCTATGGTTTTCACTTTGTCTTTCCCCTAACTATAAATTAAATCATTCCCATTTATCTTCTGCCTATAACTTGCTAGGGTTTCTGAATTCCAAAAAGGGAATTTGTAACAACTCTTTAAAATTCCAAGAAGCTCTTGGGACTCTTATCTCCCTGAAAGCTGGACAGGCTCCCCTCCTGGGCCTGAAGGAGCCAGCCCTGCTGCTTCCTCTGTTTCTGATATTTACCCTCCTGCCTCTTTTATGCACTGTCTCATGTCTTCTGTGGTCTTTCTCTCTGCAAAATTTTGATTTATTAAAAAAATTATATATATATATATATATATATATATATATATATATATATATATTTGGTCATTCAGATGACAAAAATATATTTCTCATCTATGTTTTGTCTTTGTCCACAGCCCATCAAACTCTTGGAATTTCCTAAGTGTTGAGAGCGATCGAGGTGTTATATATGAATGAGGTGACTTTTGGAAGCACCTAAGGATGGGGGCTTGTTGCCAGGAGAACCAACCCTATAGTTACAAGTTGGCACTTTCCTTGATTTCCAGGAAAGGGAGAGGGGCTGAAGGTTGAATCCATCACCACTGGCCAATGGGTTTAGTCAATCATGGCTACATAATGATGCCTCCATTAAAAACAAAACAAAACCCAAAGAGTTTTCCGACCCTTTTTTCTGGGAGAGCTTAAACATGTGGGAGCCAGAATGCGTCCATGTGCCACCATGCTGGCCCCACGCTTCACAAGGACAGGGGTTCTTTTGTTCAGGACTTCACCCTAGGCATCTCTTCATCTGGCTGTTGATTAGTTTTCTTCAATAAACTTTTATTTTTTATTTTATTTTTGACTGTCCTGTGTGGCATGCAGGATTTTGCATTTGGAGCAGAAAGTCTTAACCACTGGACCACCAGGGAAGCCCCAATATCCTTTTACAATAAATCAGTAATCTAGGGAGTAAGTGGGTTTTCCTGAGTTTCATGAGCCATTCTAGCAATTTAATTGAGCCCAAAGTGGGGGTTAGGGGAACCTCTTATTTATAACAAGGGGGTCAGAAATACAGGATTGCAACAGCATCTGTAGTGAAGGGCAGTCTTGTGGGACTGAGCCCTTTACCTGTGACTTCTATATCCAGGTAGATGATGTCAGAATTAAGCTGAATTCTCAGACACACTGCTGGCATCCACAAATTGCTTGCCGGTGTGGGATGGAATTAGGTCTAGGGACTCTCTCACTCTCCGTTAAAAACCATATCATCCACTTCACTTTTATAATCCCTATAGGGCAAGTGGACACTCTGAAGTGGACAGCTAATGTGTATTTGCACATCCAGCATTTCTCCCTTCTGCTAAGAGCATTTCCCTCCCATCTGGTCGGTGGAGAGGGGGTGAAGCAGGCTGTTAGTCACACTAGCCCACCTCCCAAAGACAGTGATGGGCTCGTGAGAGGCCAGGCAAATCACTGTCCTTTTCTGGGGTGTTGTATTTAGATAGATAGAGAGATAGACAGATAGACTCCCGTGTCGCCTTGGATCTAGGGCTCTGAGATGGTTGCTCTTTACCCCTGGGAGGAAGCCTGGCTACTCTAGGATAAAATGAGACCACCTCACAGAGAGAAGCAAAACTAAGCGATGAAGCTATGTGAGCTAATATCTTTCTCGTTTGTGTAAACTGGCTGAATTCAGATTTCTGTCACTTGCAGCCAAGAAAGTCCTGATTAAGATATAACCTCATTTTTAGGAATGTCTAGTAGACATTCCTAGTTGCCTTCCACTCATATGTCATCATGGTGTCCTATGCTCACTTTGGGAAGAAACTTCTTATGTTGGACTACAGTTGGCCCTTGAACAGCATGGGTTTGAACTGCATGGGTCCACCTACATACAGGTTTTCTTCAATAGTAAGTACAGTACTACCCTATTCACAGTTAGTTGAATCAGATGAGGAACCCCAAATATGGAGAGCCAATGATTGGACTTGATCATCCATGGATATCTCTGTGCTAATCTGTTACATGCATGACTTATCACAGTCTACTGATGTCAAGATTTACCAATTTGAATGAAGTGTACAAGGCTTTTTTTTTTTTTTTTTAATTCTGATTTGGATGACAAAAAAGGTATTTGGGATAAACCATGAGGTCCTACTGTTAAGCACAGGGAACTATATTCAGCAACCTGTGATAAACATAATAGAAAATAATATGAAAAAGAATGTATCTGTATAACTAAGTTGCTTCTGCTGTACAGCAGTAATTAACACAACATTGTAATTCAACTATACTTCAATAAAAATACATTTAAAAAGGCATTTGAAAGGCTGTCAGCTGTTATATGTCTGTAGTTTAGTTTTAAGTACTTCTGCAGGAGCCACAGGAGACCCAGGTTCAATCCCTGGTTTAGGAAGTTCCTCTGGAGGAGGAAATGGCAACCCACTCCAGTATTCTTATCTGGAAGATTCCATGGACAGAGGAGCCTGGTGGGCTACAGTCCATGGGTCAAAAAGAATCGGACACGACTGAGCGACTGAGCATGCATGTACTTCAGCAAAGGTGGGTTGTATGTGTGTAAATTTTGCTCTTCATCATTCTTAAATGAGGCTTCGATTGAGAGTGTTTACTCAGAATGAGAGACTAATCAGAAATGCACATTCCAGAGTGAAAAACTCTTGACCCTTCGGTTAGCTTTCTCTCTCTCTGGTCATTGCAGGGATGTGATCACTGGAGTGATGAGTTTTATAAACTGACTTGATTTAGGTGAAATGAGTGGGATGAAGCCATGTGGGCTGGCTTCCAACATCACTGCCTGGCTGGGGTCCTCCTGCCCCCACAAGCCCACTGCTGCATACACTGGAATGGAGCCCAAGGTTCCAGACACAGTCCTGTGTCCAGGCTTCCGGAAACATCTCTCACCCGGTCTTGACTGCGTCTGCCCAATCCTTCTGCTAGGATATCATGGGGCCTGACTTGGCAAACCTTTCATGCATGGTACAGAACAGCAGAGCTGCCACTTCAGAAAACTTACAGAACAAGCCCCACGCCCAGGCTCTGCCAGCTCGCTAGTAAATATTTGTAGGTGTGACGGTTCTTTGAGATTTGCTTTCATTGTAACCACCTGCCAGATACAGAGTGGTTTCACAGAACAAACTCACCTACCTCTATCTATGTGTGGTGACCCACAGCCACAAATCCTTACCAGGGCCTGATAGTTGTGAACTGCCAGCTTGTCTCAGGTAGGTCATAACATAAACAACCTCAAACATGTTTGTTTTTTTTCTTTCTTCCTCTTTTTTGGCTGCGTAGCTTATGGGATCTTAGTTACCTGACCAGGCTGAACCTAGGCCCCCGACAGTGAAAGCACAGAGTCCTAATACTGGCGTGTGTGCTAAGTCGCTTCAGCCATGTCTGACTCTTTGCGACCTCATGGACTGTAGCCCTCCAGGCTCCTCTGTCCATGGGATTCTCCAGGCAAGAATACTTGAGTGGGTTGCCATTCCCATCTCCAGGGGATCTTCCCCGCCCAGGGATTGAACTCACATCTCTTAAATCCCCTGTACTGGTAGGCAGGTTCTTTACCACTAGCACTGCCTGGAAAGACCCCTAACCACTGGACTGCCAGGGAATGCCCAAAAATGTTTCTTCTAGAAAAATGTAGCTTCAATTCCAACAGAGTTGAAACAACAACCAGCATCAGTCCCCAAACCCCCAGCCTCAAGGGGCAAAATCAAGGCCCCTCAGCAGAGACATCCACCTGCTCACCCAGCACAGAGAGTTGAAGCGTGGTCAGAGCACAGTCCCAGCTCAGCTCGGTGGCCATGCCTACAGCTACTGCTCCCATAGCACTTTGGGGTGGGGGGAGATCCCACAGTGTACAGGGGGACACACTCCCTGCAGGGAGATGGATACACAGGGATGGGATTCCAGAGAGACAGCCTGGCAGAAGAGCCTTGCAGAATTGGGAAGCTCCCCTTGAAAGATGAAAGCGCCCCCCAAAGTTGGAAGGAAGAGCCTGCAGAGGGAACCATACACAGGAAACAAGGAAGGAGGGCCAGGGACAGGCTGGGGAATGCAGCTGGAGAATGGCAGAGGGAGCTCAAGGGTTCCAGCAATGCTCCCTGCATTAAGAAAACCTTCCCCAGGCTTCCCGGGTGGTCCAGTGGTTAAGAATCCACTTGCAATGCAGGAGACATGGGTTCGATCTCTAGTCCCACATGTCTCAGGACAACTGAATCCATGTGCTACAACTACTGAAGCTGGCGTTCCCTAGAGCCTATGCTCTGCAACAGAAGAAGCCACTGCGACAAGTAGCTCCTGCTCTCAGCGACTAGAGAAAGACTGTGCACAGCAATGGAGACATAGCACAACCTATATATATATATATATATATATATATATATATATATATATATAGAAAGAACACCTTCCCAACATGGGATCACTCACCAGCCTGTCAGGCATCTGCAGGAGGAGGAGCCCAAACGGTTGCTAGGAGACAAGCCCTTGGTGGGTAGCAAGATGCCAGCTGAATACTTTCTGTCCACAGACTCAGCCATTGCTCAGGCAGTCCCTGTAGGACGGGGCCAGGGGTACAGAGGCGTGACTGCTCCCATTGTGTCCGTGAGACCACAGACATGGTGTTAGGGGGCCCAGCTCAGAAAGGAGTTGGCCTCCTTGCTGCCAATCACTTACTAACCTAACACTGAGGTGAGGGGCTTCCTGGTTTGTGCTTAAGGATGATCTAATTACAAGCAGTTTTCATCTAGGTCTGAGTTGAGGCAACTGCCGAAATCCACACAACATACGATAAGAATTGTCTCCATTTCTCTGAAATCCACCATGTACAGATGTACAATATCTAACACACGATTCTATGTAGTACCTTTGTAATCTTATCAACAACATCTGGTTAATTTAACGTGATATACTGTCTAAGAGGGAAGATGCTGCCTCCTTCATTTCATGCTGTTCCTATCAAGGTGACTATAGAATCTATCAGAGAAGGCAACGGCACCTCACTCCAGTACTCTTGCCCGGAAAATCCCATGGACGGAGGAGCCTAGTGGGCTACAGTCCATGGGGTGGCAAAGAGTCAGACACAACTGAGCGACTTCACTTTCACTTTTCACTTTCATGCATTGGAGAAGGAAATGGCAACCCACTCCAATGCTCTTGCCTGGAGAATCCCAGGGACGGCGGAGCCTGGTGGGCTGCCATCTATGGGGTCGCACAGAGTCAGACACGACTGACGCGACTTAGCAGCAGCAGCATAGAATCTATATCTTATTTTCCCAGCTCTTGAGGTAAACGAACTGACTTTCAGTTTCCCAGATTTTTCCTTCCTTCTTTCCTTTAATTTGTTCTTCCCAAATACCTTAAAAAAAAAAATCTCTGCTCCAAAAAAATTTAGTCAAAAGGATTTATGATCCTAGCTTCCAGGATGGGCATTTGCCAGGTCCATTATGATTTTACCCCTAGAGATTTAAAATCCATCAATAAACAATCAAGATGCAACAGAACCCTGGGATTGCACCAGGGTGAGAGGCCGTGGACAGCAGCTCCATCACAGACCTTAGAGTCCGGGGGAGGCTGTGTGGAGCACAGGGCGGGGCATGAAGCTGGAGGCCCAAAGGCAGGGACCACGATAAGTTGTGGGACCTTAGAGATGGCCTCGGGTCTCACTCTCCACTTTTAAAACGAGGAAAATGGATGAGATCATCTCAAATAGCTACACATCTAAAGTAGATAAATATATAATTGGGAGGTAGATTGTAATGTAATTTCTGTCTTTGATTTGGAAGAAGAAGCTATAGCAATAGTGAGTTTAGGAGAAAAAATTCCAAAAAGTCTCTTCTGAAAAATAAGGGCACTTCTCTTTGAGGAAAGACCCTTCATTTGAGCATCTGCTGAAAATGAAAGTTGGTCAGGGAAGGATCGCGTGTGTGCTCAGTCATGTCTGACTCTTTGTGACACAATGGGCTGCAGCCTGCCAGGCTCCTCGGTCCACAAGGATTTCCCAGGCAGGAATACTAGAGTGGGCTGTCATTTCCTTCTCCAGGGGATCTTCCCAACCCAGGGATCAAACCCACATCTCCTGCAGCTCCTGCATTGGCAGATGGATTCTTTGCCACTGAGCTACCGAGGAAGCCCAGGGAAGGACTGACTTTCAGCCAGAGGGGTCTCAAGGGGAAAACACACACCTGTCTTGCTCAGACTAAAGTGAGGAGGGTAGAGATACAGTCATATATTGGTCTCTGCCTCAAGAAGCTGATTATAGAATCATCATCATTATAGCTACCCGTTGGGAAATTCTTGTTCCAGACAATGTTTATATCTGCTTTTTGTTGTGTTTTCTTTTTGTGTTGGCTGTGCTGCATGGCATGTGGGATCTTAGTTCCCCAACCAGGGATCAAACCCACACCCGCTGCATTGGAAGATGGTCTTAAGCACTCACTGGACCACCAGGAACATCCCTGTTTATATCTGTTACTTCATTTAATTTACATGGTCAGGGAAAAAGGTGCTTATATCTGCGAGTCTTTGAACTCCCTAATTCTGTCTCTGCTTTTTCTTGTATCTACATATACAATTTAGGAGAAGTTTCTCTTTTGCTTTTCATCCTCTGCTCGTGAAAATGAGTTATAGCAGTAACGTATTCATAACAAAGAAGAGTGGAGAAGACTGAATGGTGCAAAGAAATAAACTGCTAATTGCAATGCTTGGCACACCCTAGGCCCTTAAAACCTTTTCATTGCTTTTTCCTTTGCAACCCATTTGACTGCACTAATCCTTCCTTCCACCAGATGGCAGACTTTTGGTTCAAAAACTACTCTGATAAACTCACACCTTAAAAGATTTCTAGAGTTCTCCCTACCTGTACGACATGGTGGCTCTTAATGTGTCAAAGTAATATAAATCTATTTGTTTGGGTCCTGAATAATGGCAAACGTAAATATGTGGGCAGCAATGAGCTGTTAGGCAGGAAAACTGTCTAAAGCAGCGTCCTGGCCAGTACTTAGCAAGTAACTCTGTGTTGGAGGAGTAATCACTGCTTATTGAAAATTAAATGTCTATTTACCTCCCAATGTCCTCAGTATCACCTGGTGACAATGATTATGTCATGTTTAGGAGCTAACGGCATTTGCAGGAATATATTGTGTGAAATAATTATGTTGCTGGGGATTGCGAGCCACAGATCACTTGGTTACCTTTCCGTCAGGAGTTCTTGGGGTCACACTGTGCTACTGGGTAACCTGAAACATTCACATTTGTAAGCTGAAGTTAAGATGCCTCTGGTATCCTTAGAACCATGACTGATGTCCTCACCTCATGGGGATTTTCCCACCATTCTTTGTGGCAGCCCAGTAGTCTGAGAGATAAAAGGTGGGTTCTTTAGAAGGAGGACTGTTTGCCTGGGAAATGAGACCAAAATCCAGATAGTAATTCAGCCCTTTGATGGAGTTGGGCTAAATCAGGTCATATTTTGGTGGAGTTGGGCTAAATCAGGTAGTCTGTATTCAGTTCCATAGACAGTCTAAAATGGACTTCTCAATGAGGAACAAAAGCTAGAATTGCTGGCTAATGTCTACTCAAGCTCCCCAGGCCTGCCACAGCTCTTTGCAGGAACATGATGTAGTGCATTAAGGTGCTTTAGAGGCACTTCCCTGGTGGTCCAGTGGCTAAGACTCTGTGCTCCCAGTCCAGGGGCCTCAGGTTCAATCCCTGGTCAGGGTACTAGATCCTGCAACTCGCAATGAAGATCAAAGATCCTTGTGCTGCAGCTAAGATCCATCGCAGCCAAATAAATACATATTTTTACAAATGATGCTTTAGAGCGTCTTCATGCTGTTCAACATATGATCACCAGTCAGCAACAACATTATCATCTAGAAACGTGGTTGTTGTAATTCAGTCCATAAACGGTTTCCAACTCTTTGTGACCTCATGGACTGCAGCAAGCCAGGCTTCCTGTCCTTTACCATGTCCCAGAGTTTGCTCAAACTCATGTCCATCGAGTCAGGGATGCCATCCAACCATTTCACCTTCTGTCGCCCTCTTCTCCTCCTGCCTTCAATCTCTCCCAGCCTCAGGGTCTTTTTCAGTGAGTCAGCTCTTTCTATCAGGTGGCCAAAGTATTGGAGCTTCAGGGGCAGCATCAGTCCTTCCAATGAATATTCATGGTTGATTTCCAGTAGGATTGACTGGTTTGATCTCCTTGCAGTCCAAGGGACTCTTAAGTCTTCTCAAGCACCACAGTTCAAAAGCATTGATTCTTCAGTGCTCAGCCTTCTTTATGGTCCAACTCTCACATCCATACATGACTACTGGAAAAACCTTAGCTTTGACTATATGGACCTTCGTCAGCAAATGATGTCTCTGCTTTTTAATATGCTGTCTACGTTTGTCTTCCCATGGCCTCCAGGAAACGTGGCAGAAATGCACCTTCTCAGGTTCCACTGAGTCACTTTGTAGGTGGGGCCCAGTAATCTGTGTTTTCACAGGCTCTCTAGGGGACTCTGATGCCCTAGAAAGTTTGAGAACTGCTGCACTAGATTCTTAGAATGGAGTTGAACTGTTAATAGAGGGAAGGGGATAAGACTCTAGAGTCTGCTGTGTCCACTCCTTGCTGCAAGCCCTTCTCCCTGTGTTAAGGGTAAGCTGAGGCTGCCTCTTTCAGAGCAGTAAGATATCAGGGAATATGGATGTGGGCTGATAGGATGCCATTAGCATAACAGTGGAGAAGGCAATGGCACCCCACTCCAGTACTCTTGCCTGGAAAATCCCATGGATGGAGGAGCCTGGTAGGCTGCAGTCCATGGGATTGCTAAGGGTCAGACACGACTGAGCCACTTCACTTTCACTTTCATGCATTGGAGAAGGAAATGGGAACCCACTCCAGTGTTGTTTCCTGGAGAATCCCAGGGACGGGGGAGCCTGGTGGGCTGCCATCTATGGGGTCGCACAGAGTCGGACACGACTGAAGTGACTTAGCAGCATAACAGGCAAAAATGGAGCAAGAGTTACCATATTGCCCCAAACCCGGCAGTACCTGGTGGAGAAGAACAAGAGGCTCCTGCTCCCCAAGATCCAGTCCCGCCCAGTCCAAAGACCCCTTCCCTTCTTCCCTTCCTGCCCTTTACTTAGAATGGGGCAGGGAGATGGCTATTGATGCTGTTTGGTTTTCTGGGTAGCCTGGTTTCAAAAGCTAAATCCGACTTTAAAATGTGACCTCTATGGTGAATACTCTTTAAAAGGCAGCTGTCGTCTATTTCTGTTTTGGTAAATCAAAAACAGAATGGATTTTCTCATCCTGCAGAAATGCAAGAAGGTGGAGACAGCTGTTCTGTGTTGGCCTTAAAAAGTCCTGGTCCTCGGAAAGGGCTCAGCAGCTGGCAGGGGTGGGGGAGGGCTTCACTGGATCAGCTCCTAAACCTCCTCCTGTCCTTCTTTCCATGGACATATGCCACTGTTTGGGGCTTCCCGGGTGGCTCAGTGCTAAAGAATCTGCCTGTGATGCAGAAGATGCAAGAGACCCTGGGTTCGATTCTTGAGTTGGGAAGATCCCCTGGAGGAGGGTACAACAACCCACTCCAGTATTCTTGCCTGGAGAATCCCATGGACAGAGGAGCCTGGTGGGCTACAGTCCACAGGGTCGCAAAGAGTCGGCCATGCCTGAAGGGACTGAGCACCCACGCATGCAGGCATGCCACTGTTTGCGGGTTAAAAGTGAAAGTGGATAGAGGCCACAGGAAGACATGGAAGGACAGGGTGGGGATGAGCAAGCTAAAGCAAACAAGTGACCACGGCTGCCATGTCATTCACAAAAAAGGTGGGAGAGGTCTGTGTGCCCCGGGCAGCACTTCTCATGGTCTGATGTGCATTTCAGTCACTGGAGAGCTTGTCAAGGGACAGGTTCTGATTCTGTGGGCCTCAGGGGAGCCCCAGAACTTGTACTTCTAATAAGCACCCTGGTGAGGCTGATGTTGCTGGACCCAGGGCTGCACTAGACCAGGCAGGCTCCAAAGATGTCCAGTGCATGGGACGAGGTTGCCCTCTAGTGATAATCCCATGCAAAGCCAAGGTATTTTCACTTGAACAGAAAGATTGTTAAAACAACAAGATTCTGTACTTCCCTGGTGGTCCAGTGGTTAAAAATCTCCCACCCAACGCAGACATAGGTTTGATCCCTGGTCGGGGAACTAAGATCCCACATGCTATAGGTCAACTAAGCCCATGAGCTCCGGAGTGCGAGAGTTCACAACTAGAGTTCACACGCCACAAGGAAAGATCCTGCATGCCACAGCTAAGACCCAACACAGATAAATAAATATTAAAAAAAAATAAATAAAACAAGGTCCTACTGGCATGGCACAGAGAACAATATTCAATATCCTGTGATAAACCATAATGGAAAAGAACATGAAAAAATATATATGTGTAACTGAATCACTTTGCTGTATAGCAGACATTAACACAACACTGTAATTCAACTGTACTTTTCAATAAAAATATACAAAAAGATGAATAGCAAAGTAGAAATTTACTCAATTTACAGGAACAGAATTAATGTCAAGCTTGATACTATTTATTAATACATCATTTCAGACTGTTACTGTATAAATGGAGAATCTTTCTCTCTCAATCCTCTGCCAGTTTTCAGGTCTGGGGATGCTGGAGCCATCTCTATGTAACATTCATCTTTATCCAAATGGTCATCGAGACTTCCCATAATACTGCTGTCATCAAGTTGCTTCCTAAAAAACACTCTGCAGCTCTCCTTAGACACAGCGTGAAGTTAGAGCCTCCACAACAGGCTCTAATCCTCTCCAGCTGCAATGGAGTTGGACTGGTACACACTCAATTACAATTCTGCCATCCTCTCTGAAGTGTATACATGCTGTACAAATTTATTCTATTATCACCGGGGTTGTGGGGTTACGGCTGCATGATCCTACCATCAAGTGGTTTACATTTTTTTTAATTCTACTCTCTTTCATGTACTGTTGGTTTATAGAAACACTCTAGGTATTGACACACCCATTGTGTAACTCTGTATAGTGTTTGAAATGTTTTGATGTTATTAGTGTGCTGTTACGTACACATCTTTTTTAGTTGTTTTTAATTGAAGTATAGTTAACTTATAACGTGTTAGTTTCAAGTAAACAGCAAAGTGATTCAGATATATCTATATATGTATATTTTTCTTTTCCATTATAGATTATTACAAGATACCTTCAAGCTCCGGGAGTTGGTGATGGACAGGGAAGCCTGGTGTGCTGCAGTCCATGGGGTCGCAAAGAGTCGGATACGACTGAGCGACTGAACTGAACTGACAAGATACCTTGAATATCTACAGTGTGCGTTAGTTGCTCAGTCGTGTCTGACTTTTTGCAACCCCATGGGCTGTAGCCCACCAGGCTCCTCTGTCCGTGGGATTCTCCAGGCAAGAATCCAGGAGTGGGTTGCCATGCCCTTCTCCAGGGGGTCTTCCTGACCCAGGGATCGAACCCAGGTCTCCCACCCTGCAAGCAGATTCTTAGCATTTGAGCTACCCACAGTTGTTTACAATGCTGTACAGTAGGTCCTTGTTGTTTATCTATTTTATATATTGTAGTGTGTATACGTTAATTCCAAACTCATAACTTATATCTCTCCTCCTGTTATCCCCTTTGATAATCGTTGTTTGTTTTCTATGTCTGTGAGTCGATTTCTATAACTGTTAAGTTTGTTCGTTAAGTTTGTTTTCTATGTCTGTGAGTCGATTTCTGTAAATAAGTTCATTTGTATCATTTTTTTTAAGATTCCACATGTGATATCATATGATATTTGTCTTTGTCTGACTTCAGATAGTATGATAATCTCTAGGAGTATCCGTGTTGCTGCAAATGGCATTATTTCATTATTTTTAATGGCTGAGTAAGATTCCATTGTGGAATGGAATCCACCATTCCCAGGTGGGGCAGTGGTAAAGAATATGCCTGCTAGTGCAGGAGTCACAAGAGACATGGGTTCTATCCCTTGGTCAAGAAGATCCCCTGGAGTAGGAACTGGCAACCCACTCCAGGGTTATTGCCTGGAGAATTCCACGGACAGGAGCCTGGCAGGCTCCTGCGGCCCATGGGGTTGCAAAGAGTCAGACACAACTGGACGACCAAGCACATACACACACAGTTGATATACAATGTTGCGTTAGTTTCAAGTGTACACATATACACTTTTTCAGATTTTTTTCCATTTTAGATTATTAAAAATATATTGAATATAATTCCCTGTGCTATAGAGTAGGTCCTTGCTGTTGATCTGTTTTATATATAATAGTGCATCTCTGTTAATCCCCAGAGGCACATCTTTGTGTAAGAAAGAGATGCCCTTCCTCTGAATGGATGCAGCCTCATGACAGGAAGAGGATTAGTGGCGGTAGCCTGGGCTAAATTTCAGCCCCCTTCTCCCATCTTCAAAGCGCACAGTCTACGGACTTCCCTGGTGGTCCAGTGGTTACAGCTTCATGTTCCCAACACTGGGTACCTGGATTCGATCCCTGGCGAGGGAACTAGATCCCACATGTCACAACTAAGAGTTTGCACGCTGCAGCTAAAGATCCCACATGCTGCAAATGAGATCCGGTGTAGCCAAATAAATAAATAAATATATTTTAAAAGTGCACGGTCTGCATCTGCATCTGTGGGGTTCTGCATTTATTTAACAAATATTTTTAACCTCTGCTAAAATAGGTAAAATTACAACCTTAATGCAAATATATAAAAACACATTTCAAAGATTTTATCCAACTCACTAATGAATGACGAATCCAGAAAGATGTTATAAACGGCTCCAGGAGCCTTTGCAGAGTGGAGCACTTACAGGCAATTTAATAAAGGATTTTTAGGATAAAAATGGTGGGTTAGATTAAAACCTGTACAATATCTTACAGGGCGATAGACAGGAACTTTTGTGGTTATTTTTTCCACCAGACAGTTTCCCTGTATCACTATCACTTAAAGAGTTGTAAAACAATCCAACTGATAGAAAGAAAATCAAAGGGCAAATTTAGCACTGCACTGAAAGAACAGCCAGAAATCTCTTTTGTCTGTTTCCAAGTTTTGCATAATTATTCTGACAGTTTCCCTCACGTGCAATCAAAAATAATCACCAAAGATTATTTCTGATACAAGAAGACTGGTCTCACTGGATTTGGTTGACCTAATTATTAACATGAGTATAGCAAGCAAATTAATTACCCATTAGGCCAACTTGAGTTTACTCTGCAAACCTAGGATCGTACACAATTTGGCAACAACCAAGCCTAAGACACTCTATTTACCACACCTAACTAAATAAGAATCATTCTCAAATAGAGCATTCTGGATAGGATCCTAATTGCACTAGTGACTTTCCCATTACTTTCTGGTAAAAAGGAGGATGAATTATTATTAAAGCTATACAAATAATGATAGTATGAAAACTGAGGTGATTCAGTAAAAGTGTTTGCTTTCTGAATTCTGAGGGGTCAGTGAAAATCAGATACCACTAAAATGGACAAAAGTTTGAAAAAGCTTGTCCATTAAAAATGTACACATGTTTCAGTTTATGAAAGCATGGGATACTAAATTGAGAGCTATAGCTTAAAAAGACAGAGAAAGATTAACACATATATGTGGACTCTAGAAAAATAGTACAGATGATCTTATTTGCAAAGCAGAAACAGAGATACAAACGTAGAGAACAAATTTATGGACACCAAGGAGGAAAGGGAGGAACTGGGAGGTTGGGATCAGCACATATATACCATTGATACCATGTATAAAATAGATAACTCATGAGAACCTACTGTATAGCACAGGGAACTCTATTCAATGCTTTGTGGTGACCTAAATGGGAAGGAAATCCAAAAGAGACAGAATATATGTATACATAGAGCTGATTCACATTGTGTACAGTATAAACTAACACAACATTGTATAGCAGCTACATATCAATAGAAATTAATTTTAAAAAAGAGAAAAGGCTTCCTACTATTTGCATGGGAATTCGAGTCTTAAAACTAATGGCAGCAATATTTTAAACAAAATACGATAGTGAAATTTCTCTCAGTTCAGTCCTATGGAATTGATTCTTATGTGGCTGGATCTTGGGTTGGCATCTTGCTTTCCTGAAGTGTGTCTGCATTTGGATTAAAAAGACTACTGGAATCCCTGCTCAGCTCACTGAATATCCTCATTATTCTCTTAGCAACATTAGCTCACAAGCCTGTACGTGGGTGTCTACTCTTTGACGTATCAGTAATGTATAAGTCCTGTTACAGTCCTTTCCATCGTGTTCTGCAACCGCCATTTCCTGAAGAATAAATCCTATCTTATCTCTGAGCCTTCAGACAAGTATCTGAGGGAAGAACACACAGGTATGACCAAGGGACTGAATGTTATTGCTGTTTAATTGCTAAGTCGTGTCCCACTCTGGCAACCACATGGACTGTAGCCTGCCAGGCTCCTCTGTCCATGGGATTTCCTAGGCAAGAATACTGGAGTCGGTTGCCATTTCCTCCAGGGCATCTTTCCAACCTAGTGTCTCCTGCTTGGCACACGGATTCTTTACCACTGAGTGGCCAAGGAAGCCCATGAGACTGAGAGCTGTGGTTAATGTTAATAGATTTCAGTAAACTCAGCATCAGGATGGAGGAAAGTCAAGCTCTCTGTGGGGGTCAGTGTCTTACTATTTCATAAAGAAGAAATGGTGTTTCCCCTGAAAGTAAGAATATAAGAGAGATATCGAAGGCATTTATAAATCTCCAAGATCTTCCCCTAAAATATGCAAGTTTGAAATATTGATATTAACATTGTTTTACCAATATAACACAAACTCAACATTCAAAAAACGAAGTAAATGTCATCCAGTCCTATTACTTCATGGAAAATAGATGGGAAGAAAGTAGGAACAGTGTCAGATTTCATTTTCTTGCACTCCAAAAATCAACACCGTCTTGCAGATGGTGACTGCAGCCACAAAATTAAGACATGTTTGTTCCTTGGAAGAAAAGCTATGACAAACCTAGACAGAGTTTTAAAACGCAGAGACATCACTTTGCCAACAAATGTCCATATAGTCAAAGCTATGGTTTTTCCAGTAGTCATGTATGGATGTGAGAGCTGGACCATAAAGAAGGCTGAATACCAAAGAATTGATGCTTTCAAACTGTGGTGCTGGAGAAGACTCTTGAGAGTCCCTTGGACTGCAAGGAGATTGATCCAGTCCATCCTAAAGGAAATCAGTCCTGAATATTCATTGGAAGGACTGATGCTGAAGCTGAAGCTCCAATACTTTGGCCACCTGATGCGAAGAGCAGACTCATTGGAAAAGACCCTGATGCTGGGAAAGACTGAATGCAAGAGGAGAAGGGGGGACAGAAGATGAGGTGGTTGGATGGCATCACTGACTCAGTGGACATGAGTGTGAGCAAACTCAGGGAGATAGTGAAGGACAGGGTAGCCTGGGATGCTGCAGTTCATGGGGTTGCAAAGAGTCGGATACAACTTAGCTACTGAAAATAACAATACAAACTTAACTTAGGGAAGGCTGAGTGTCTTTTCTGATTTGACTGTTTATTCCATGAAGTTATTACAATGGTGTTAAACTAATAAAGCAATATGGAGAGGAGGGATGAAGTGGGAGTTTGGGATTAGCAGATGCAAACTATCATACACAGGAAGGATAAATAATAAGGTCCTACTGTATAGCACAGAGCTTCCCAGGTGGTGCTAGTGGTAAAGAGCCTACCTGCCAATGCAGGAGACATAAGAGCAAGGGTTCAGTCCCTACGTTAGGGAAGATCCCCTGGAGAAGGGCACGGCAACCCTTTCCAATACTCTTGCCTGGAAAATCCCACAGACTGAGGAACCTGGTGGGCTATAGTCTATAGGATTGCAAAGAGTCGGACATGACTGAAGTGACTTAGCACACACACTCTGGATAGCACAAGGAACTATATTCAATATCCCATGATAGACCATAATGGAAAAGAATATTTTTAAAATGTTTGTGTGTGTGTGTGGGTGTGTATATATATATATATATATATATATGAATCACTTTGCTGTACATCAGAAATTAACACAACATTGTAAATCAACTACATGACAGCATAAAAGTTTTTTAATTAAAAAATATAGAGCATAGCAAACAAACTCAATTATTTCTTTGCTTGGTCACTGAGTTGTGTCCGACTCTTTGCAACCCCATGGACTGTAGCCCACCAGGCTCCTCTGTCCATGGGGATTCTCCAGGCAAGAATACTGGAGTGGGTTGCCATTCCCTTCTCCAGGGGATCTTCCCAACCCAGGTCTCCCACATTGCAGGTGAATTCTTTACCATCTGAGCCACCAGGGAAGCCCAAGAATACTGGAGTGGGTAGCCTATCCCTTCTCCAGGGGATCTCCCAACCCAGGGAATGAATCAGGTCTACTGCATTGCAGGCAGATTCTTCACCAGCTGAGCTACCAGGAAAGCCCCAATTATTTCTAGTCTCTCTTTTTTCATAAGGTGAAAAGACATTTTTGACATTTCCCACATGACCCTTGGACATCACAAAGATGTCTTGTGATGTCCAAGGGTCATGTGGGAAATGTCAAAAATTGTTTAAGTATAAAGGGTAGTCCATCCTCCTTGTTTTAATTTTTTTTAATATCCCAACATCTTAGAACTGATAATATCTTTGATTTCTTCATTCACAAGTTTGTTTCTCTTTCCCAGCTGGTTGAGCTAGTGCTTTATAGATTTTATATGTTTTAATTTTTTAACCCACTTGTAATAGTTTGCAGTTTGGGGACTCAAATATATTTGTCCACCTCCTACCCAGCTGTAGACTTGTTCCAACAGCATTTATGAGTTTCCTTTTCCCATCTGCTGTCATACTCAGGTTTATAATTCCCCAGTCGAAGTTAGTTTCTGGAGAATCTTATTTTTATTCATTCAAAAAACAAAAAAACCTGCGTCTATTCTATGCCACAATGATCTTACCCATTTTCGTTCCTAGAAAAGAGCCACCAATTTCCACCATAAGATTCTCCAGTGCATCTTCAACCTCATTCTGTATGACAGACTCTAGGTTCATTCACATCACTACCAATGACCCAGTTTTGTTCCTTTTTATGGCTGAGTAATATTCCATTGTTTATATGTACCACATCTTCTTTATCCGTTCATCTGTTGATGGACCTCTGGCTTCAGTATGGACTCAGAATTGAGTTTCTCTCTGTTGTCGTGGGAATTTCCTCATTTCTCTCTCATAGGGCATCTCCATAGGACAGCTTCTAACATCTGTGCTGCTCATGCTGGAGGGTCTCCTGTGTGGGTCAGCAATGGCCTGCTGCTGGGACAAGGGCACTGGCAGCAGCAGTTTTGGGAGGTGCCCTCTGAACTCTGTTTATTTTTCATTTTGACTTTTAAAATACAGTCAGCACTTCATATCTTCAGGTTCCACATCTGGATTCAACCAACTGTGGATTGAAAACATTCAGAAAAAAAAATCCAGAAAGTTCAAAAAATCAATACGAATTCTCTGCACTATTTACATAATATTTACATTATAAGGTATTATAAGTACTCTGCTGCTGCTACTAAGTCTCTTCAGTCATGTCCAAGAGGGGATTTAAAGTATAAGGAAGTTTGTTTGTAGATTATATGCAAATATACACCATTTTATATAAACAACTTGAGCATCCATCGATTTGGGTATCTCCAAGGGGTCCCGGAACAAATCCCCCAGGATACCAAGGGAGGACTGTAATTTTCTCTTTTAGTCTTTTCTTTTTTTTTTTAAGTTCTTATTTTCATCAACTTGGATTTACTGTCCTTGATTTTTATGCTTTTATTTATTTATTTATTTTTGGTTGCTCTGTCTTCTTGCTGCACATGGGCTTTCTCCAGTTACGGAGAGCAGGGTCTACTCTTGTTGTAGCACCTGGGCCTCTCATTGCAGTGGCTTCTCTTGTTGCAGAGCACAGGCTCTAAGTGCAAGGGCTTCAGCAGCTGTGGCACATGGGCTTAATTGCCCCAAGGCCTGTGGAATCTTCCTGGACTAGGGATCAAACCCGTGCCCCCTCCACTCTACCACCAGGAAAATCCAGAAGTATTAAATTCAAATTCTCAAAGAACATTTTGTAGAACTTTATAAATTCTTGATAAAGTTTACCACAAAAATAAAGAATATTAAATATTCCTATACACTTTAATAAACATAAATTCAGGTTAAGTAGTCCCCACTAGCATTCTGCAGTTTTCATTTATTAGCCCTCGTGGTTCCTAAGTGAAATTAATGGCCAAGTATTTTTACCTTTTTTTTTCGGTGGTGGTCAGGTCATCACTGTGGATGAAATATTAGCTTTAATTATGTTTTTAAGCTATGTTTCATTAATACAAAGAATGTGATAGGTTTTCTAGTTGCACAGGCAGGAGACTCTCCTTAAGATATAAACCTAAGTTATGACTCCAGGCTGCTTGGTCACCAAACTCCTCCTCTGGATTAGAGACAGTAGAGAAAGCAGTCAGGGGTGCCCAGGTCTGAGTCCTGAATCTGCCACTTCCTGTCTGACTTTCAGCAAATCAATAACTGGTAAATTTCTCTGTGCCTTGGCATCCTCAGCTAAAAAGCTGAGTAATAATAGTATTTGCCTCATAGGATTATCAAGAGGAGTAACTGAGATAATACATGCATAGCTTTTAGACCATATCTGGCTCGTAATAAGCATTCAATTAATATTTAGTTCTTGTTGTTCCTATTATTACTGTTGGCTGCACTGGGTCTTCGTTGCTGTGCCTGGGCTTTCTCTAGGTGCAGCGAGTGGGAGCTACTTCCTGGTTGTGGTGCTTGGGCTTGTCATTGCGGTGGCTTCTCTTATTGCAAAGCACGAGCTCTAGTGTATGGGCTTCAGTAATTGCATCTGGCAGGCGCAGTAGTTGTGGCACACAGGCTTAGATGCTCCAAGGCATGTGGGCTCTTCCCAGACCAGGGATCAAGCCCATGTCCCTTGCATTGGCAGGTGGACTCTCAACCACTGGACCACGAGGGAAGTCCCAATACTATTACTGTTACTATTATTACTAAGGTTTGTGTGCTTAGTCAGTCAGTCATGTCTGACTCTTTGCGACCTCACAGACTGCAGTCCACCAGGATCCTCTGTCCATGTGGATACTCCAGGCAAGAATACTGGAATGGGTTGCCGTGCCCTCCTCCAAGGGATCTTCCCAACCCAGGAATCAAACTGTGGTCTCCTGCATTGCAGGCAGATTCTTTACCAGCTGAGCTACCAGGAAAACTCTATTAAAGTTTATCTAACCCAATTAACAGATTTTACCTAACAAATCTTCCCTGGTGGCTCAGACAGTAAAGCGTCTGCCTACAACGCCTACCAGGTGGGAGACCTGGGTTCAATCCCTGGGTTGGGAAGATCTCCTGGAGAAGGAAATGGCAACCCACTCCAGTATTCTTGCCTGGAAAATCCCATGGATGGTGGAACCTGATAGACTACAGTCCATGGCGTCGCAAAGAGTCAGACACGACTGAACGACTTCACTTAACCCAATTAAGTGAGCACAAAGAAATAGAGAAGCACTGCAGTGGATGGGAGAGTTGTATGTCTTTAGTGATTGGCTCTAAACAGCCAGATTTGTCTTGAGTATTTGATGTGGAAGACCTGTACCAGGTTGCTGAAACCACCTCCCAGAAACCAGAGAAAATCTTGAGTAGGATCCTTTGTATGATCTTTATTGCTGTTTCCATAACCAGTGAATTTTTACCTTACAAAGAAAATGTAGTAAACATTTCTTATTTTGTTTTATGCATCCCACTTAAAG
Source organism: Bos indicus (assembly GCF_029378745.1). Taxonomy (NCBI): domain Eukaryota; kingdom Metazoa; phylum Chordata; class Mammalia; order Artiodactyla; family Bovidae; genus Bos; species Bos indicus. The sequence continues at coordinate 33,308,378 of NC_091772.1, read as the reverse complement.
GAAAAAAAAAAAAAAAAGACATGTTCCAAGAAAAAAACTTGATTTTATTCTCCATTTGCAAAGCTGCTATCACAGTCGCTGGTTTTTGCCAGTGTTTATTATGTGCCCTGTTTTGCTTCAGTTGGCATAATTTCCTGCTCCATTAGCCCTATGAGGAGAATTTATGGCGAATGATATCCAGCAGTTTCAATTAGCAAAGATGCCAGGTGTGTGGTGGTGGAAAATTGTAATGGGAAGATTCTAACCTTGTTCACAGAGCACCCTAGTTGCCCAAAACATTATTTTAACATCTGTTCCAGTCACATTCATTAGCAGGCATTTGCAGTATGGTGAATGGAATACTGATTTCCAAAGACAAGGCAATCAACAGTTGCTTGATTTGGAAACCAAGCAGTTCCTGTTATTTTACATGACAGTGTCATCGTGTGGCTGCAAAGAATGCAGCTCTGGTTTGACTAAGAGAAAGCAGCACTGACTGCAGGATTCTCTAGAAAGCTGGAAGGTTTGTGGGGAGCGCTGGAGAGGGCCTCCGCTCACCCCACACCTCCCATCCTCACTGAGGCCAGCTCTTCCACTGGGCCAGGGGCCCATTCTCTCCTTGCCCTGCCCTGATTTGGCTGTTTCAGTTCTCCCATGGGCTGCCTGTCACTCCTGCCTCTAGCCTGGTTCCCTCCAGTGGTCTCTCCACATGGCTCCTGCCTGAGTGAACTTTCTAACCTGCAGATCTGACTCTTCTTCCCAGAGCAAAATCACTCAGTGGCTCCTCACTAGCCACAGTGAGGCAATCGAAACTTGGCACCCTAGGTCCTCAGGGTTCGTTCCTACGAAGCCTCCTCTCCCTCTGTTCCTGTTTATAAACTCACTCCCTCTACTCACCATTCACATTTCTGCTCAATCGCTTTCCTCCTTAAAAAGTTCCTGACCCACTTCCCCTGTGCTCTTATAGCACTTTTTCTTTTTTTTGCTATTGATTTCCTTATATATTGTTAATATTAAACCCTTATCAGATATATAGTTTGCAGTATTTTTCTTCATTTCATAGGCTGTCTTACAACACTTGTGATTGTCTATCTTTTTGTTTTAAATTGGCCCATGTCACGTGACATGTGGGTACTTAGTTCCCTGACCAGGGATGAACCCGCATGCCCTGCACTAGAAAGGAGTAGCTTTAACCACTGAACCATCAGAGGAGCCCCTTTCTATAGCACTTTGTGAAAGTCAAAGTGTTATTCACTCAGGCAAGTCTGACTCTTTGGGGCCCCATGGACTAATATAGCCTATCAGGCTCCTCTGTCCATGGAATTCTCCAGGCAAGAATACTGGAGTGGGTTGCCATTCCCTCTTCTCCAGGGGATCTTCCTGACCCAGGGATCAAACCCAGGTCTCCTGCACGTCAGGCAGATTCTTTACAGTCTGAGCAACCAGGGAAGCCCCATGCTGCTGCTCCTGCTAAGTCGCTTCAGTCATGTCCGACTCTGTGAAACCTCATAGATGGCACCCTACCAGGCTCCTCCGTCCCCAGGATTCTCCAGGCAAGAACACTGGAGTGGGTTGCCATTTCCTTCTCCAATGCAAGAAAGTGAAAAGTGAAAGTGTAGTCACTCAGTTGTGTCTGACTCTTCGAGACCCCATGGACTGCAGCCTACCAGGCTCCTCCATCCATGGGATTTTCCAGGCAAGAGTACTGGAGTGGGGTGCCATTGTCTTCTCTGGGCAAGTCCCATAGCACTTTGTAATGTCAACCAAAAACATAATGCAAGAGGCTGCAAATAAGAGTTTATTTGGGATTCAAGAATTGCAATTCAGAAGACATATTTGGGTAATCCTCAAAAGAATGTTTTGGAGAAGAGAAAGGGTCAAAGGCTTATAAAGACAAAAGCCACAGAGTTGTTCAAAGTTGCCTGACAATAATTGTGATCAACTCTGATGTCGGTCAGAAAATATATTGTCACGATGGTGTGATCACTCACCTAGAGCCAGACATCCTGGAATGTGAAGTCAAGTGGACCTTAGAAAGCATCACTACAAACAAAGCTAGTGGCGGTGATGGAATTCCAGTTGAGCTATTTCAAATCCTGAAAGATGATGCTGTGAAAGTGCTGCACTCAATATGCCAGCAAATTTGGAAAACTCAGCAGTGGTCACAGGACTGGAAAAGGTCAGTTTTCATTCCAATCCCAAAGAAAGGCAATGCCAAAGAATGCTCAAACTACTGCACAATTGCACTCATCTCACACACTAGTAAAGTAATGCTCAAAATTCTCCAAGCCAAGCTTCAGCAATACGTGAACTGTGAACTTCTTGATGTTCAAGCTGGTTTTAGAAAAGGCAGAGGAACCAGAGACCAAATTGCCAACATCTGCTGGATCATGGAAAAAGCAAGAGAGTTCCAGAAAAACATCTATTTCTGCTTTATTGACTATGCCAAAGCCTTTGACTGTGTGGATCACAATAAACTGTGGAAAATTCTGAAAGAGATGGGAATACCAGACCACCTGACCTGCCTCTTGAGAAATTTGTATGCAGGTCAGGAAGCAACAGTTAGAACTGGACATGGAACAACAGACTGGTTCCAAATAGGAAAAGGAGTACGTCAAGGCTGTATATTGTTACCCTGCTTATTTAACTTATATGCAGAGTACATCATGAGAAACGCTGGGCTGGAAGAAGCACAAGCTGGAATCAAGATTGCTGGGAGAAATATCAATAACCTCAGATATGCAGATGACACCACCTTTATGGCAGAAAGTGAAAAGGAACTAAAAAGCCTCTTGAAGGTGAAAGAGGAGAGTGAAAAAGTTGGCTTAAAACTCAACATTCAGAAAACGAAAATCATGGCATCTGGTCCCGTCACTTCATGGGAAATAGATGGGGAGACAGTGGAAACAGTGTCAGACTTTATTTTTTGGGGGCTCCAAAATCACTGCAGATGGTGACTGCAGCCGTGAAATTAAAAGACGCTTACTCCTCAGAAGAAGTTATGACCAACCTAGATAGCATATTTAAAAGCAGATACATTACTTTGCCAACAAAGGTCCGTCTAGTCAAGACTATGGTTTTTCCTGTGGTCATGTATGGATGTGAGAGTTGGACTGTGAAGAAAGCTGAGCGCCGAAGAATTGATGCTTTTGAACTGTGGTGTTGGAGAAGACTCTTGAGAGTCCCTTGGACTGCAAGGAGATCCAACCAGTCCATTCTAAAGGAGATCAGCCCTGGGATTTCTTTGGAAGGAGTGATGCTAAAGCTGAAACTCCAGTACTTTGGCCACTTCATGAGAAGAGCTGACTCACTGGAAAAGACTCTGATGCTGGGAGGGATTGGGGGCAGGAGGAGAAGGGGACGACAGAGAATGAGATGGTTGGATGGCATCACTGACTCGATGGACGTGAGTCTGAGTGAACTCCGGGAGTCGGTGATGGACAGGGAGGCCTAGCGTGCTGCGATTCATGGGGTCGCAGAGTCGGACACGACTGAGCGACTGAACTGAACTGAAGGAACCACAGATTGTTTTAGGGTGCATGGGGGCTGATAAGTGGATAGGCTGTCACAAGCTATTTTTTTAGGGTGAGTGTCTGATAAGTTTAAAGACTGTAGAAGTTTCTAGCAGATGTTCTGGATGATTTCATTAGGTCAAAAGATCATCCATCCAGGTTGAGACGTGCATAAGTCACATTATCTTGATGGCCTCCTGGCTCTGATTTAGAGAGTTCTCTTGCCACTACTGACTCCATTTGCACTTTCCTTTCACAGTACATAGGTCTGTAATAAGAAATAGAGCATTGGTCCTTTTTATTTTTTGAAGGGTCTTTTTTTGGGGGGCCTGCACAGCAAGGCAAGTGGAATCTTAGTTCTCTGACCAAGGACTGAACCTGCACCCCCTTTGAAAGGCAGAATCTAAACCACTGGGTCACCGGGGAAGTCCCAGAAATAAAACACTGTGCCATTACTGGTTGCTTAGTATCTCTCTTTCCACTAAAATGACAGCCTCTTGAAAGCAGGCACTACTTCCTTCATTTTCATCTTTGAATTTCCATGGCCTGGCAGTATCTATTTGTTGAGTTGATTTTAAATTGTCAATGAAATAATATAACCATATAATTTCACAATAATTTAACTAAATAATAAGTCAAAATGCTTAAAAAATAGTAGCTACCTTTTGTTGTGTGTTTATTATTTGCAGGCACTTGGGCAAACACCTTTTATTTTGTCAGTGTTGCCTAAATTTCAATGTACATATTTTCTTTGACTAATGTCTACTAATGTAAATGTATGTTAAAAGAAAATTGTATGTGACTACCACATACGAGTAGAAAACTAGCATCACTTGCCATAAAGAAAAATAAATAAGTCATGTAATGTAAGGAGAAATATATTTAATCCGTTTGTCAAAATGTTCTCCGATGAGAAGAAAAGTGTTTAAGATCAGTGAAGAAGTAAAGATATTCAGGTCAATTTTGCATAGCTTAAAAAAAAAATATGAGGATCTACAGTCATGAGAATGTTTCCATTTTGATGTAAACTTGCACAAAGAATTCTAATTCACGTGCATTCATCGTTTGAGGGGTGATTACACAGAATTTACTCTTTTGACAGTTCCTAACAAAAGTGATGAAAGTGATTTTTGTTCAACAAATCTTAGTCAAAAGGTACCATCTGAAGAGATTGTCAAAGTTTGTCCTCACATAGAGTTATTTGGTGATGACACCCAAAGTGATGCAAAACACATTCCTTAGTCACTGGAGGTTGCCAGTAGAGTTGGAAAAACACTTATGAGACTTTTTTTTATTAAGTGGTTTGAGTCTCCTTAGCTCAAAATTTTCTCAGCAAGATGTGGGGACTCCTCTGTGGTCAGGTGGCTAAGACCCCACACTCCTAATGGAGGGGGCTCGGTTCAATCTCCAGTCAGGGAACTAGATCTTACATGCCACAACAAAGTTCGAAGATCCCAAGTGCTGCAACAAAGACCCACTGCAGCACCAAAAAAAAAAAAAGATCTGAGATTTGAGCTAGGGCTTAGTTCTAAACCAATGTGATCAACTAACAAAAGGAATCACACACAGTAAACAAAGTGTGCCTCCCTGGGTCCAGTTTTAGGACCACTGTGTACACTCTGGAGAAGGCAATGGCACCCCACTCCAGTACTCTTGCCTGGAAAATCCCATGGACCGAGGAGCCTGGTAGGCTGCAGTCCATGGGGTCACCAAGAGTCGGACAAGACTGAGTGATTTCACTTTCACTTTTCACTTTCATGCATTGAAGAAGGAAATGGCAACCCACTCCAGTGTTCTTGCCTGGAGAATCCCAGGGACGGGGGAGCCTGGTGGGCTGCTGTCTATGGGGTCGCACAGAGTTGGACATGACTGAAGCAACTTAGCAGCAGCAGCAGCAGCAGCAGTGTACACTCTGCCTTGCCTGCGGACTACTGCTTTGTAGGAATCACTTCAAGTTCTTCAGATGAGCAGATGTATCTGCAGGTTACGCTGAGTTCCAAAGTTGTCCAATCATGCATGTTAAGTCTGAGGAAAAAGGTGTCTTTCAGAATGACTTTCTCCTTTTGACTTGGAAGGACACTGGGGAAAACCAATAGCTTCAATGTGAAACTGTATTCATTTAAAGTCACTGCCCATCTCTGTTGTTGTTGTTTAGTCCCTGAGTTGTGTCTTCCTCTTTGCCACTCCACAGACTGTAGCCTCCCAGGTTCCTCTGTCCTCTCCCAGGCAAGAATACTGGAGTGGGTTGCCATTTCCTTCTCCAAGGGATCTTTCCAACCCAGGGATTGAACCCATGTCTCCTGTATTGGCAGGCGGATTCTTTACCACTGAAGCCCTCACTCATCTCTACACAGAGCTGAAAAAAAAAGTTGACCATTCAGCTAAAATGGACCAATTTAGCCATTTAAACATCTTGATTAAATGCCCAAGTACTTTTCTTTATCTTCAGACATTTGAGGGCTTCTCTGTGTTTCTTACAGTGCATAGATTTTTAGATTTTACTTCTGGAAGGACAGTTTGAATAGATGGAACAAGTCCTCTTGGCTTTAGCTCTATCTGGGTTTAACAAATGGTCACTGACATAACAGTTCACACTAGTGAACTGGACCCACTGTGTTATACTCTCACACTTATAAAGAATTATAGTAAGAAAGTCAGTTATTGAACATTTAAAATATATCATGCATGATAGGCAGAATCATGAACCTTCAGAGATGTCCTGGTACTAATCCCCAGAGCCTGTGAATATGTTCCCTTATATGGATAAAATGGACAGGGAAAAAATGGAAACAGTGACAGACTTTATTTTCCTGGGATCCAAAATTACTGTGGACTATGACGGCAGCCATGAAATTAAAAGACGCTTGCTCCTTGGAAGAAAAGCTATGACAAACCTAGACAGCATATTAAAAATCAGAGACATTACTTTGCCAACAGAGGTCCACATAGGCCAAGCTAAGGTTTTTCCAGTAGTCAGGTATGGATGTCACATCTGGACTATAAAGAAGGCTGAGCCCGAAGAATTGATGCTTTCAGACCGCTGGTGCTGGAAAAGACTCTTCAGAGTCCCTTGGACAGCAAGGAAGTCAACCCTGAATATTTACTGGAAGGACTGATGCTGAAGCTGAAGCTCCAATACTTTGGCCACCTGATGCGAAGACCTGACTCACTGGAAAAGACTGATGTTGGGAAAGACTAAGGGCAGGAGGAGAAGGGGATGATAGAAGACGAGATGGTTGGATGGCATCACTGATTCAATGGACATGAGTTTGAGCAAACTCCGGGAGATAGTAAAGGACAGGGAAGCCTGGCATGCAGTAGTCCATGGGGTTGCAAAGAGTCAGACAGGACTGAGCAACTGAACAAAATCAATATGGATAAAGAGATTTTGTTGATGTGATTAAGGTTAAGGACCTTAAAATGGGAGATTAAATTGGATTATCTCAGTGAACTCAATCTAATCCCATGAGCCCTTAAAAGTTAAGACTCTCTCCCGGCTGTGGTCAGAGAGACAGAGATGTGACAGCAAAAGAATAATCAAAGCGATGCAGCTTCGTGTGGGTCTATGAGACTTGACACAAAGAATGTTCGATTCCTGTGTGATTAGAAGCTCAGCTGTGTCCGACTCTCTGCAGCCCCATGGACTGTAGCCCCCAGGCTCCTCTGTCCGTGGGATTTCCCAAACAAGAATACTGGAGTGGGTTGCCATTTCCTCTTCCAGGCGATTTTTCAGACCCAGGGACTGAACCCACCTCTCTTGTGTCTCCCGTGTTGGCAGGCAGCTTCTTTATCACTAGTGCCACCTGGGAAGCCCTGTTTGACTCCTAATTATTACCACACTAATTCCAAGATAAAGTAATTAAGGCACATTGTAATCAGTCAGAGTGCCCCTCCCTGCATCCACCCTCCTATTCCTCTGATTTAGTTTAATAGGAAATCAGCCAGTTTCAGCTGATGTAATAGCTTTAGAGGGATGGACTGAAGTTGGAGACTTCATTTTCTCTGTGAATGAGAACAAAGTTCTAGCTGAGAGAGCAGATGCAGAGAGGGTTATGAGCCTTTTGGAGAGTCAAGAAGCTGGAGGAGGAGGGAGCTGAGCAGAACAGGAAGCAGGATGCTGAGCTGTGCTGAGGATACAGCTGAGGTTGGAAACCAAACATGTGCAATGTGTTTCCATCAGTCAGGACAGGAAACAGTTCTATGCAACCTCATACTTCTGAGGTGTGTGATGACTGTGGATATTTTACAGATATGATGAGACTTTGATATACAGTACTCATGATGGCCTTGAAATTGCTACGGATTTACTTAGTACTCTTTTGAGCCTTCTCATACTGCTTTGATGAATGTCACCAAGGCTTTACAACATGAAACTCAGCCTCAACTTCAAAAATGGTTGAAGCCCTGAGGCTAGCCTGTTAGAAGGGATAGTTACATGAAATCTCCCTGGACACTGTCGAGAGTAGGGGTAGAGGAGATCAGGGGTCTATGAATGAGGGAAGGAAGTTGGGGCAGTATAGTCAGATAGTGTGGGTCTCTGGGGCAACATAGTCATATGGTGACTTTTTTTCATGGGGGTGTAATAAGGAGCTGAGAAATGTTTATTGCTTGCTGGCCCCCTGTTAGGAGGAACAGAGGTAGAGAATAGATATTTATTTAATAGTTAGTGAATCAGACAGAAAGGAATTCTCTTTGGCTTCTAGATAAGTATCACAATTTCTTTCTGGACTAAGTAGCTTTTTGCTAAGTCAAATGCTTAATGACATAGTATATGGCAGAGAAAATGAGATACTGGTGAGGTGGACAATTCTGTGGGCCTGGGTGACCATAAAACATACTCTCCCCTGAATCTGCAGAAGTCACAGGGAAGTCTTCAGTATCAAGCAAACCTGTGACCGAGCATTATGGTTTATGCTCAGCTCGAACAACAGTGGGCATTGGAGCATGCAGATCTTGCAGTTGTGGCATGCCAACTCTTAGCTGCCACATGTGGGATCTAGTTCCCTGACCAGGGATCAAACCTGGGCCACCTAAATTGGTAGTATTGAGTCTTAGCCACTGGACCACCAGAGAAGTCCCCCTTCTCTCTCTTTCTCTTTCTTCTCTCACTCTCTTGCCAGGTGTGGACAGAGTGAGAAGGTGGCCGTCCACACACCAGGAAGAGAGCCCTCTCTAGAACCATCCTGACACCCTGATGTCAGACTTCCAGCCTCCAGAGCCATGAGAAAATCAATGTCTGTCGTATAAGCCATCCAGTCTGTGGTCATTTGTTATGACAGTCTACGCTGACAGAGACCTAGGAGGTATCTAGGTAGTAAAATTCAGAGATGGAGAGTAGCACAGTGGTTAGCAGGGGCTGGGGGGAGGGGAAGGGAGTTCTTGTTTGATTGGCACAGAGCTTCAGTTTAGGGTGATGAATAAGTTCTAGAGCTGGAGAGTGGTGATGGTTATGCAATAATATGAATGTACTTCATAATACTGAATGACCTGCTTAAAATATAGTTAATCTGGGGCTTCCCTGGTGACTTAGTGGTAAAGAATCTGCTTGCCAATGCAGGAGACACGGGTTCGATCCCTGATCTGGGAAGATCCTACATCCGTGGAGCAACTAAGCTGTGTGCTACAGCTGCTGTGCCCTAGGGCCGGCAATCCGCAACAGGAGAAGCCACTGCAATGAGAAGCCCATGCACCGAAACCGGAGAAAAGTCTGAGCAGCAACAAAGGCCCAGCATGGCCAAAAATAAATAACTAAATAAATAATTTTAAAAAGTAAACTGCTAAGTTTCGTTATGTATATGTTCCCCACAATTTAAAAAATTTTTAAATAGGAGGAACATCTCCAACAACCTTAACAACTAAAGAATCTCAGGGGCCTCTTGCGGCCTTTCTGAAAGTCTGATTCTGCATGACCCTGCAAGGCCACAGCGTCGTCTGTCCCATGACCATGGGCACAGTGCAGGTGAACCGCCCGCCCCAGAGCCTTTGGGAGGCACATAGTTCAGCAGATAATACACTGGAGAACACTTGAAGTTCCTTCTGAATGGGTTGTGGAGCTCTGCTGTCATTGAACCAAAAAGTCTTTTTCCCATGAGGGAAAGAAAAATTGAGAGAAAAAAAAAAAATGTTTGCAGCTGGAGCCTGAATTAGCAGTTTCGTCTCCAAAGACCGGAAGACACCTGGTCCCAGCAGACTTTCTATTGAATTTTATGTGCCTTTCCAAAATAGACTCATTCTGAGCTGACTGGCAAGACTGCATTCTGTTTGGTGTCTAACACAATTTTATCTAAGCTCAAGCAATCACACATTTTATTTATTTTTTAACAGGGAGAAGACTACACAAAATTACTACCGTAGCTTTCCTAGATCCGGCTGTAGTTCTGAAAACTCAGAAAGCTTAGAACAGAGCAAAGCACACTGTAACAGAGAACATACGAGTCGGGGGTACAACTGACCGAGACTGCAAACCGTGCAGCCCTGCTACCCTGAGCAGGTCTTGAGGCTGGGAATGTTTGCATGTCCTCAGAGATTTTTGGAAATGCATCTTTCACCCAGACCCTCTGAATCAGAACATGCATATGAACTAATTTCCTAGGAATGCATGTAAGAGAAGCATTGCTACAGAGCCCTTCTCTTTAGACCTCCCTCATCTGAACTGCCTAGGAATATTTACTAAAACTCCATCTTCCATATACCTGGACAAAACTCTAATTCGAAAAGATATCTGCACCCCAATGTCCACTGCAGCGCTATTTACAATAGCCAGGACATGGAAGTGTCCATCAACTGATGAACGGATAAAGAAGATGTGGTACATATAGACAATGGGATACTATTCAGCCATAAAAAAAGAATGGACAAGGCCATTTGCAGCAACATGAGATTATCATAATTTAAGTGAAGTAAGTTAGATAGAGAAGAATCTAAAATATGATAGAAGGGAACTTATTTATAAAATGGAAATAGACTCACAGACAGAGACCAGACTTGAGGTTGCCAAGGCTGAGGTGGGCTGGGGGGAGGGCAGAACTAGGAGTCTGGGTTTAGCAGATGTAAGCTATATCACATAGGATGAGTAAACAAGGTCCTGCTGCTGCTGCTGTTGCTAAGTCGCTTCAGTCGTGTTCGACTCTGTGCGACCCCATAGACGGCAGCCCACCAGGCTCCCCCGTCCCTGGGATTCTCCAGGCAAGAACACTGGAGTGGGTTGCCATTTCCTTCTCCAATGCATGAAAGTGAAAAGTGAAAGGGAAGTCGCTCAGTCGTGTCTGACTCTTAGTGACCCCATGGACTGTAGCCAACCAGGCTCCTCAGTCCATGGGATTTTCCAGGCAAGAGTACTGGAGTGGGGTGCCATTGTCTTCTCTGAAACAAGGTCCTACTATATAGCAAAGGGAACTATATTCAGTATCCTGTGATAAACCGTAACGGAAGAGAATATGAAAAAAATCTGTACGTGTAACTGAATCACTTTGTTGTATAGCAGAAATGTAACACATTGTAAATCAATTACACTTCAATTCTGGCCAGGCCCCTACTGGCTTGTGGGATCTTAGTTCCCCGACTAGTGATGGAATTTGCGCCCCCTGCATTGGAAGCATGGAATATTAACCACTGGACCCCAAGGAAGTCCTCAATAAAAACTTTTTTTAAAATCCATCTTCCTGTGTTCTGCCCAAGACCTGTGAGAATTACCCACTATGATTCTTAGTCAAAGGAGCGTGAGAACTGTAGCGGTAGTTCTTCTCCAAAAGTAGCTCTAAAACCCTCTCTGAGGATCTCCCTGGCAGTCTGGTGGTTAAGACTCAGCCTGCCAATGCAGGGGACACGGGTTGGATCCCTGCTCCAGAAAGATTTCACATGCCTTGGGGTAGCTTAGCTACAAGAACTGAACGCTCTCCACCCCCGCCAGAGCCCACGCTGGGGAGCACCGAGAAGCCGGGGCACCACAACTGTAGAATAGCCACTGCTCACTGCAGCTAAGACAGCCTGCAGGCAGCAACAAAGACCCAGAGCAGCCAGAAATAAACACATAAATTTGTTTTTTTTTTTTTTAAACCTCTCTGACAATTCAGACACCCCAGCTCAGCCCCCCAACCCCACCCCAAGCCCAGTCCTCTCCTTTAGGAGCCTCGTTTCTAGAAGATGATGTTTCCTGAGAACCAAGCTGGGGAGGGGAGGAGAGGGAGACAGAAGTGAAAGCCTCTGTGCCAGTGGAGTCAGGTGGCTCTGACTTCACACAGCAGGTTTGGATGGATTCTTAAGGACGTTTCTATCTTTATGTCATTCTCAATCTCAGAGAAGGAAACGGCAACCCACTCCAGTGTTCTTGCCTGGAGAATCCCAGGGACAGAGGAGCCTGGTGGGCTGCCGTCTATGGAGTCGCACAGAGTCGGACACGACTGACGCGACTTAGCAGCAGCAGCAATCTCAAGGTCTCTTTCTCATGCATGTGCGCGCGCGCGCACACACACACACACTCTCTCTCTCTCTCACTCACAGAGGGGCCTGAGATAAAGGAGTCCTGGAAGACCTTTGCACGCCAGCCTTTGAACGATTAACTGTCATGAGGCTCAGACGTTCCAGCGGCTTATCTCCAGGCGCTCCCGATGGTCCCCAGGACTGGGTGAGGCTGTAAGCGCTGCCTCCTCCCGGCTTTCTGCAGTGATGGTGTTCCCCCGAGGTTGGCCTTGCCTGTGTGCTCAGCCACTCAGTTGTGTTCTGCTTTTTACAGCCCCACAGGCTGAAGCCCGCCAGGCTCCTCTGTCCATGGCAAGAATCCATGGTTTTCCAGGCAAGAATACTAGGCTGGGTTGCCATTTCCTCCTCTAGGGGATCTTCCCCACCCAGAGACCCGACTGCCTCTCCTGCACAGGTTGGCGGATTCTTTACCACCGAGCCACCTGGGGAGCCCCCCAACTTTGGCCCTGAGTAAAGACAAATGTGTGGTGAGACCTAAGAGGACTGGAGGGCCTTCCAATGGCTGGCCCTCACCCCAGGTGCCCCTCGTCCCTGCTCTGCACTTGAGCATGTGCCAAGGTCCCCGGGCTGCCACTGCCACAGGCAGCCTCCACTGAGGTTGCCAAGTGGGCTGGTCACTCAGGTCCCTCTGGGCCCTTACTTGACAGTGTGGTTGATTCTACTGGCTCGAGAGAAAGGCCTGCAGCCTGGGCTACCAGGAGGGCATGCAGATAAGGTGAAAGAAAATAAGAAGAGATGGAATTTACCGATGGACTCTGAAGACCAGCTTTGGTGAGCCTGAATGAAAGTCCCTTCTGGAGACCATCTTTCACGCCACCACCCCAAGCTGCTGCAGGGCCTGGATGAGGGTGATCAGAGAGACCGGAAGGGAAGGCTGGGGCTGGAACAGACGGCAGTGCCCTGTCCTGCCTGGGATGCTGGGGTCTCCACGAGGATCCGAAGATCTCCACGCATCAGAGCCCCGGACAGCCTCCACGAACCCAGGGCGCTGTCCAAGTGCATGCGAGGAGGTCGCGGGGAGGGCGTGACTGTCAGGTGACCTGCGAGTGGACCGGCCCGTCGGCTGCCCCTCACGCCTCCGCGGTCCGCGGACTGTGTGTTCTGCCGGCTCTTCCCGCGTGAGCGGCCGTTGACTTGGAGAGAGGCAGTCTCGCGAGAGTAAGGTGGTGTGGCGCCCATTAAGGCCTGGGAATTAACTTCAGATTCTGGTGGGTGGGTGGAGATCTACTTTTTGTACTTGGCGCCCAAGCTGTGCTGTGCTTAGTTGCTCAGTTGTGTCCAGCTCTGCGACCCCATGGACTGTAGCCTGCCAGATTCCTCTGTCCATGGCGATTCTCCAGCAAGAGTATTGGAATGGGTTGCCATGCCCTCCTCCAGCCCAGTTCTCCCATACTGCAGGCGGGTTCTTTACCATCTAAGCCACCGGGGAAGCCCTGGCACCCAAGACAAGCCACCATAGAAGTTGTCTGCATTGTTGCACCTGCTTCCTGTCACCTAGCGGTCTGGAATGTGCGCCTCTTTCCTCGCTCCCAGGTGTAGCTGATGCTGCTGGTCTGTGAACCACACTTCAAGTAACAAGAATGTAACGTGTGCTTACCAAATGGGAGGCTTAATTTTTTTAAAACTTGTAACTTAAAAGTTTGAGATAATTTTGTGTTTGCAACGACTGATGCTGAAGCTGAAACTCCAATACTAGGGCCACCTGATATGAAGAGCCGATTCCTTAGAAAAGATCCTGATGCTGGGAAACATTGAAGGCAGGAGGCGAAGGGGATGACAGAGGATGAGATGGTTGGATGGCATGACTGGCTCAATGAACATGAGTTTGAGCAAGCTCTGGGAGATAGTGAAGGATAGGGAAGTCTGGCGTGCTGCAGTTCATGGGGTCCCAGAGAGGGGGACACGACTGACTGGCTGAACAACAACAAAAAATAGTGCAAGGAATTCCCAGAGACTCCCTACCCAGCTTTCCCAAATTTAAATATATATTTAAGTATATTTAATCATAGCAGGGGCTTCCCCGGTGGCTCAGTGGTAAAGAATCCACCTTCGATGCAGAAAATGCAGGAGATGCCACGGGTTCGATCCCTGGGTTGGGAAGATCGGCTGGGGGGCATGGCAACCCACTCCAGTATTCTTGCCTAGCAGAATCCATGGACAGAGAAGCCTGGCAGGCTACAGTCCAGAGGGTCGCACAGAGTTGGTCACACACTGAAGTGACTGAGCAATCATAGTACAATTATCAAAACAAAGACTTTTTTTTTTGGTGCTGTGCCTCACAGCTTGTGTGATCTTAGTTCCCTGAGGAGGGACAGAACCCAAGTTCTTGGCAGTGAAAGCTTGAAGTCCTAACCAACCAATGGATCTCCAGGGAATTACAGGCAAAGACCTTGAAATATAGTTGATGTACCATATTATGTTAGTTTCAGGGGTACAACATTTGTGATTTGCCATTTACATACGTTATGAAATGATCACCAGGGTAAGCCTAGTGACCATCTCTGCCCACACAGAGTTATTCTCATATTATGGACCATATTCCAAAACAAGGAAACTGACATGGAAATACTATTAACTAATCCTCAGACTTTTTTCAGATGCCATCAATTGCCTCATGAATATCCTTTTCCTGGACCAGGATCCATCCGGGATCACATATCGTACTTAATTGTCCTGCCCCTTCAATCTCCTTTGATCAGGGACAGAGACCACGAGAGCCTTTCGGTGACAGATGGCTATGACAACAATGACAAACCACTTGAATTTCTGGCTCATCTTTGAATTCATGTGGTTCTCAGACATCAGTGTTTGTAAGACACATGGGATGGGGGGAGCTTGTTTTGCACATTTGCTCCCAGAGAAACGGAATCTGTAAGGTCTGGGTGATGTTTGGAATGTGCATTTTTATCAGTGTGCAAGGGGACTCTGATGCAAGCTGTCAGATGGAGGACCGGGTGAGGCTGACACGGCTTGTTAACACTTGCTGTGCCATCTTTCCTTCTACAAAAACAAGCTGCCTCTATTTCTTAAAAACATTTTCTGAAACATTACACTGGCACATTTCTAGAGACAGTGTAGACCTGCTTCCCACCCCCATCCCCTTTCATAACACAAGTGCGGGCACAGCAGCTCACCCTGTTCTGTACTTCACCTGGCTGCCTCTCCTTTTCCACGATTTCTGGGCAGTTCTGGGTTCACTCTTTCTCAAAACTTGCCACAAGGGGGCACCAGTGATTTCCTCCTAGTGCTAAGTGAAGTGAAAGTCACTCAGTCATGTCCCACTCTTGTTCTTTTCGACTCCATGGACTATACAGTCCATGGAATTCTCCAGGCCAGAATACTGGAGTGGGTAGCCTTTCCCTTCTCCAGGGGATCTTTCCAACCCAGGGATCAAACCCAGGTCTCCCACACTGCAGATTCTTTACCAGCTGAGCCATCAAGGAAGCCAAAGAATACTGGAGTGGGTATCCCTTCTCCAGCAGATCTTCCCTACCCAGAAATGGAATCAGGGTGTCCTGCATTGCAGGCCAATTCTCTACCAACTGAGCTATCAGGGAAACCCCCTCATGCTAAGAGTGCTCCTCAAAGTTGCCAGATTAGTAAACAATTAGCAGGTGTTTGAAGAAAGAGTCCTAGGGCATCTTATCAATCAGACTTTATTTACCACTTAATGGCCTTAACTATCTGGATCTTTTTGCCTTTGATGGCATTAGGATGACTCCAGAACCATCCCTTGCTTTGGGCCACCTCTCCATTAATAATTAGATTTATTTGCATAGAGTTGGGTGGTATGCAGGCTTGGTTGGGTTTGCAGGGATTTGGTCTGGGCTGTCCCAGGCAGCAAGGACACAGAATAATGCAGCAGTCGGGTAGAGGCTGGAACAGAACTGCAGACTTGACCTGTCCGCATCAGGTCCTGATGATCTTTTTTTGCATCCATTTCCCCTAGGACCAGTGAACAGAACTAACTCTCTTGACATGACTCAATGCCTACCCTTAACATCCCCTAGCACCATGCCTGAGTTTATTGTTCAGTGGCAGGCAAGACCCAGAGTTATGACTATGCTGACCATAGTGGAGGGCTGGTAAATGTTCAACAACCAGCACTACGAACAAAAACAACAGAAAAAAAATTATAGTGTTTACCAATTTCTTTGATGCCAAATATTCCCATCATGGCCAATTTCAAGCATTAATAAACTGTGGAAAATTCTGAAAGAGATGGGAATACCAGCCCACCTGACCTGCCTCTTGAGAAACCTATATGCAGGTCAGAAAGCAACAGTTAGAACTGGACATGGAACAACAGACTGGTTCCAAATAGGAGAAGGAGTACATCAAGGCTGTATATTGTCACCCTGTTTATTTAACTTCTATGCAGAGTACATCATGAGAAACGCTGGGCTGGAAGAAGCACAAGCTGGAATCAAGATTGCCGGGAGAAATATCAATAACCTCAGATATGCAGATGACACCACCCTTATGGCAGAAAGTGAGGAGGAACTAAAAAGCCTCTTGCTGAAAGTGAAAGAGGAGAGTGAAAAAGTTGGCTTAAAGCTCAACATTCAGAAAAGGAAGATCATGGCATCTGGTCCCATCACTTCATGGGAAATAGAAGGGGAGACAGTGGAAACAGTGTCAGACTTTATTTTTTTGGGCTCCAAAATCACTGCAGATGGTGACTGAAGCCGTGAAATTAAAAGACGCTTATTCTTTGGAAGAAGTTATGACCAACCTAGATAGCATATTCAAAAGCAGAGACATTACTTTGCCAACAAAGGTCCGTCTAGTCAAGACTATGGTTTTTCCACTAGTCATGTATGGATGTGAGAGTTGGACTGTGAAGAAAGCTGAGTGCTGAAGAATTGATGCTTTTGAACTGTGGTGTTGGAGAAGACTCTTGAGAGTCCCTTGGACTGCAAGGAGATCCAACCAGTCCATTCTAAAGGAGGTCAGTCCTGGGTGTTCTTTGGAAGGAATGATGCTAAAGCTGAAACTCCAGTATTTTGGCCACCTCATGAGAAGAGTTGACTCATTGGAAAAGACTCTGATGCTGGGAGGGATTGGGGGCAGGAGGAGAAGGGGACGACAGAGGATGAGATGGCTGGATGGCATCACTGACTCGATGGACATGAGTTTGAGTGAACTCCGGGAGACGGTGATGGACAGGGAGGCCTGGTGTGCTGCGATTCATGGGGTCGCAAAGAGTCGGACACAACTGAGCGACTGAACTGAACTGAACGTGATGTCACTGAATGCCAAGTTGGGAAGTGAGGTGCAGAAGCCCAGCTGTACATGTATGTCTACCTCATAAACACGATAGAAACAGAGCAAAGTGACTAGGAAAGGATGAGGTCTGAGTGTTTATTATGTTTGTTTAAAAACTTTTGTGATAAAACACACGGTGTACCTGTGGCTGATTCATGTTGATGTATGGCAGACACTAACACAATATTGTGAAGCAGTTATTCTCCAATTGAAAATAAATTTAAATTTAAAAAAACAAACACACGAGGGACTCCCCTGGTGGTCCAGTGGTTAAGACTCTGTGCTCCCAATGCAGGGAGCCTGGGTTCAATCCCTTAGTAGGGAACTAGATCCCACATGCCCCAACTAAAGAGTCCAAGTGTCGCAACTAAGATCCAGCACAGCCAAATAAATACTAAAAAGCACGATATAAAGTTTACCATCTTCATGGCTAAACAAAAATGTATTTGGCTGTGCCATGTCTTCGTCGTGGCCTGTGGAATCTAGCTCCTAACCAGACCATCTCAGCTCTATCTACACCCCCTTAGAAGCATGGGGTAAATTTCAGCCACTTTACGATGCCACTCCTAGAGCATGGGAAACTGTGTAAGTATCCCAGGCATTAGTCACCTACATATGCCACACATTTTTGGAGTGATTCTTACTGATCATAATCCTGTACCCTTTGTATTTGTGGTTAAGTTGCTAAATTGTGTCCGACTTTGCAATCCCAGGGACTGCAGCACACCAAGCTCCTCTGTCCTCCAACCGTCTCCGGAAGTCTGCTCAAATTCATGTCTGTTGAGTCAGGGATGCTATCTAATTATCTCATCCTCCGTCACTCCCTTCTCTTCCTGCCTTCAATCTTTCCCAGCACATCAGGGTCTTTTACAAAGAGTCAGCTCTTTGCATCAGGTAGCCAAAGTGTATATTGTTGGAATTGACTTGCTAAAAACTTTTAAACATTTTTTAGTATCAATGTTCATGAAGTATATTAACCTATAGTTTTTTTAAAAATCTGTTTATTTTGGACAGCAAGAAAATCAAACCAGTCAATCCTAAAGGAAATCAACCCTGAATATTCATTGGAAGGACTGATGCTGAAGCTGAAACTCCAATACTTTGGCCACCTGATGCGAAGAGCTCATTAAAAAAGACCCTGATGCTGGAAAAGATTGAGGGCAGGAGGAGAAGGGGACGACAGAGGATGAGATGGTTGGATGGCATCACTGATTCAAAGGACCTGAGTTTGAGCAAACTCTGGGAGATGGTGAAGGACAGGAAGCCTGGCATGCTGCAGTCCATCGGGTCACAAAGAGTTGGATACAACTGAGCGACTGAACAATTCTGAAGAGAGCTTTGGTAATTTGTGTCATTTAAAAGGTTTCTCCATTTTACCTGAGTTGTAAAATTTATTGGCATATGATTTTTAATATTTCCTTATATTTTAATATATAATTTAATTTCAGTAGAATCTGTAGTACTCTTCCCTCATATACTTTTTATCCTAATTAATCTGGCTAGAGGCTTGTCAATCTTATTGATCCATCCAGGGGAAGCAGCATTTGGCTTCACTGGTTTTCTCTATTGCTTCACTTTTTAAATTTTCCTTCCATTCTGATCTTCATCATTTCTTGTCTGCTTTGGGTTTACTTTCAACTTCTTCTAGCTTTCTTAGGTGGTGGAGGTTTAGGTTATTGATTTAGTTCTTAATTCTTGCTATAAATATTCCTCTTAGCACTGATTTAGCTATATCTCACAACTTTTGATGGAGAGGGCAATGGCAACCCACTCCAGTGTTCTTGCCTGGAGAATCCCAGGGATGGAGGAGCCTGGTGGGCTGCCGTCTATGGGGTCACACAGAGTCGGACATGACTGAAGCGACTTAGCAGCAGCAGTACAACTTTTGATGTGTGCTTCCATTTTCCATGGTTTTCCAGCGTCTATATTTCAAAATATGTTCTAATGCCCCTTTTGATTTCTGCTTTGACCAACATGAAAAGTTTATTAAATTCCAAACATTTAAGGGTTTTCTAGATGCCTTTCTGTTAATAATAATAATATAATTCTATTGTAGTCAGAGCAAATATTTTGCATCGTTTAAATCCCTTTAAATTTACTGAGATTTGCCTTATGGCCCACAGTATCAGTATACCTTGCTAAAGGTCTCATGTACACTTGAAGCAAGTGTGTACTCTGCTATTTGTTGGACAGTGTTCTAAAAATGTCAATTAGGGCAACTTGGGTGGTAATGTTCAAGTCCCCATTGATTTTCTGTCTACTTGTTCTATCGAGTATTGGAAAGGGGATACTGAATTTAATCTCTAATTTTAATGTATATCGGCTGTCTTTTAATTCCATCACTTTTATATATTTTTGAAGTTCTAAAATTAGACACACAAACGTTTAAAATGTATGCCTCTTTTTTTTTTTTTAATTTTAAAAGTTTTCCTTGGCTGTGCTGGGGCTTAGTTGCGGCACTCAGCATCTCTGTTGAATCCTGCGGGATCTTTCTCTCCAGTTGTGGCGTTCAGGCCCAGCAGTTGCGGCATTAGGGCTCCAGAGCACCGGGCTTGGCTGCTCCGTGGCACGTGGGATCTTAGTTCCCCAAGCAGGTATGGCACCTGTGTCCCCTGCATTGCAAGGCAAATTCTTAACCGCTAGACTACCAGAATAGTTCCTGAATGTATGAATTCTTGATAAAGTAAGCCTCTTATCATTGTGAAGTGACCTTTAAAGAATTCCTGGTTATACTCTTTGCTCTGAAATGTACTGTCTGATATTAAGACAGCTACTCTAGATTGCTTCTGATGAATATTAACATGGTATATTCTTCTCCGCCCCTTTACTTTTGTCCTATTTGTGTCTTTAGGTTCGCAGTGGGTTTCTTGAAGGCATTGTATGGACAGGTTTTTCTTGTTTTACGCCATCTGACAGTCTTTGCCTTTTACATGGGTTGTTTAGACCATTAGCATTAACGTGATTGGGTTTAAATGGACCATGTTCATGTTTTTCTATTTAATCTATCTGTCCTGTTTCCTTTTTCTGTTTTCTTTTGGGTCAGTAGAATACTGTTTATGACTCTATTTTCTTTCCTGCTTATTAGCTGTATCTGTTATTTTAGTGGTTGCTTTAGGACCAGACCTGTGTTCAGGAACCGGTTGTCAATTTACTCAGCGTTCCGCGTTTCCACGCTCTTTGTAAGGAAAGCTACAATGTCATCAGAGAGACAGACGCACAGTGGAGAGAGCAGGTGTGGAGGGCGCGTTTGGCATTAATTGTCTTTGTGGGACCCCAGGACCCGAGGCGGAGAAGGCAACGGCAACCCACTCCAGTACTCTTGCCTGGAAAATCCCATGGACGGAGGAGCCTGGTAGGCTGCAGTCCATGGGGTCGCTAAGAGTCGGGCACGACTGAGCGACTTCACTTTTACTTTTAGGACTTAACAGTATATATTGACTTCAAGGGGTATTATACCATTTTGAAAATAGGAGCCGGCCTTTGGGCCCTCTTTCTCCCAAATTTTGTGCTACTGTTCTCATTCTTGTTCTTTCTTCTTGTGTTATGCCATATACCCTCATTATTTTTGCTTCAAAAAGCCAACATTGTCTTTTAAGAAGACTTAAAATCATGGGAATCGAGTTTTTATATGTACATATATATTTACCATTTTTGAAGTTCTTTGTATACATCCAGACTTCTAATACTATTTTCATCTGCTCCAAGGACTTCCCTTAACATTTCTGGTATTGGACATCTGCTTGTGATGGATTCTCGCAGCTTTTCTATGTCTCAAGAAATATTTCACTTTCATTTTTGAAAAATAATGTAGCTAGGTTTAGAATTCTAAGTTGAAAGCTTTTTTTTTTCCTTTTTGTTCAGTAAAGATATTGCTCCGCTTTGAGGTTGTATACTTTCAACGAACACCCGCTGCCATTCTAGTTTTTCTCTGTACATAATGTGTCCTTTTTGAAATGTCAAGCTTGATGTTTAGGAGCTTGATTATATGCTTTAACAAATTTTCTCTTGGTTGTGGTTTGTTGATTTCCTTAGGTCTGTGGATTGACCATCACATGTTGAGAAATTTCCATCATTATTTTAAAAAGTTGGTTATGAAGTTAGGTTAGAAACTTGCTTCCAGGTTTATCCAATAAACATGGGCGGGCAAATAGCAGTAGCTTTGGACTCTGGCAGATGAGTTCAATCCTGGACTGCCCATCACTATAGAATCTCACCTGTAATACAGTGGTAATTCCAGTATCTACTTTTAAAGGATTACTGTGAGAATGCACAGTTGTTACTGTAAGTACTCAGGAATGGTGGTTAGTAACTACACGCCAGCATTCCCTTGATGATCCAGGTCTCCTTTTCCTAAAGATCTTCGTGTTTCAATTGCTCTTTTAAGTCCTTCATTTCAGCTACTGTTAACACTGGTAGCGGTGTACATGTAAAGATGGCAAGAAACGTAGAAGCCAAAGACTCAGTTTTGAGTAAACTGCCTTAAAGTGTGGATGATACCAATTGGGATGTTCTCTGCATCTCATGTTTGTTACAGTCAAGTAAGAGAGTTAAGTGCTCCACGGATCTGACCATCACTGTCCGCTTATCATATTTCTAACAGGGTGGGCTCAATAAGGACTCAATTTCTTGTTCTCCAATCCATTTGTAAACCTGTGGACAGTAGGCACTCATCAAGCAGATTGTGGCCCCAGGTCTCGTGCTAGGTTTCTTTTAGAAATTTTAATCCTTATCTGAATTCTTGCATACATTTAAACCAGCAGTTTGAATTTTGCGTTTGATTATTTTTGGCTGCGCTGGGTCTTTATTGCTGTGCTCGGGCTTTCTCTATTTGGCGAGTGGGGGCTACTCTGTTGGTGTGTGTGGGCTTCTCATGTTGCAGAGCAAGGGCTCTAGGCACACAGGTTTAGCGACTGCAGACCATGGGCTTAGTTGCCCCAAGGCACGTGGGATCCTCCAGGAGCAGGGATGGACCTGTGTGCGCTGCACTGGCAGGTGGATTCTTAACCACTGAACCCAGTAATCTGAATTTTTATAGTCA